>NC_087342.1:210668520-211293520 GCF_030014295.1 Loxodonta africana | reverse complement strand
GAACAGTTCCTGATATGGAGTGCTTTTATTGACCTACTTTAAATATTTAATGTTAAGAAAACATCCTCTTTCCTCTCCACTGGTTTTTTTTGTTTTGTGTTTTTAATGAAGTTCTGGCTTATGGCAATCCTATGGGTGTAGAGTAGGTCTGTGCTCCATGGGGTTTTCAAGGCTGTGACCTTTTGGAAACAGATTGCTGGGCTTTTTTTCTGAGCTGTCTCTGGGTGGGTTCGAACCTCTAACCTTTCACTTAGTAGTCAATTGCTTAACTGTTTATGCTACCCAGGGACTCCTATGTCAATATGGGGCTGCTAAATTAACTTTTTAAGTTTGATTTTTTTTTTAAATCACTGAAATTAAAACAGTTTACATATATTCATTTAATTAAATATATCAACATTTATTTTTATCTGTCCTCCTATATATTAATTATAATTGTTAACATTTATGGAGCGCAAACTTCATGCCAGGATCCCTGTTAGGTACCTTATTTACATAACATTTAGTCCTCACAGTATCCTGCTGGGTAGATATTGTTATCCCCATGGTAAACCAAAAACCAAACCCATTGCCATCAAGTCAGTTCCGACTCCTAGGGACCCTATAGGACCCTATAGAACTGCCCCATAGGGTTTCCAAGGAGTGCCTGGTGGATTCAAACTGCTGACCTTTTGGTTAGCAGATCCTCGTGGTAGACAGGAGGAAATTGGCTCAGAGATGGCAAGTGATTTGTCCAAGGTCACATTTCTAGTAAGAGGCAGAGCTGATTTTCAAGACTGGGGGCAGGCTAGGTCTGCTGCCCTCAGAGATTTTGGAGCATAGCTTGGGTTTAGTAATGAAGATTGCATGTAGTAAATAAAATTTCTGAATGTTAGCTAAGTATTTCTAAAATAAAACACTTATGAAGACACATGTATTGAGAGCCTACTGTATGCTAGATCCTGTTCTGGGGATGAAGGATACAGAGATGAACAAAGCTGACTCCTTTATGAAGAAAGAAGCAAGGGGAGCAGCAGTTACAGTGCAGTTTGCTAGGCCCTGTTACTGAAGAGTATGTGTGTACTCTGCCAAGAGAGCAATAACAGGATGGACCCAGCATCTTGTGGGGAGTAGGGTTGAAGAGTCTTCTCAGAAGGCTTCAAGTAAGAGATGATACTAGAGTTGAGCTGTGAAGGAATAGTAGGAGGTGGTGACCTTGACTATCCCTGACAAAGTTAAATTCAGAATAGAGACTTAACGTTTGTCTGGGATAGTTAAAGCCAACTCAGGTCCATCTACTAACGATACCTGGAATCTATCCCTTACATGCATTAAGCTGACCGTGAGGCATATGTGCTACAGCCAAACATGCCATATTGCTTTATTTCTGATGTCTTGAGCACATATTCTTTGAATGACCTTTTACTGGGAGTTGTGTAGGCTATAAAAATGAATATAGTTTAGCCTTCAAGAGCATCTCATTTAACAGGGAGAGAAGAACTGTATCCATAGGTTTATGAAAGAAGGAAGCCTACAGTATTCTTTTAAGTGGAATAGCAGTGCACTATGGCACAGTGACAAGGGAAAGATCACTACCAGCTGGGACTCATTATGACATTTATCTATGCATCCCCCATCCATCTACTAGATATGTACAGAGAACTTACTATGTACCAGCCATCATGGAACAGCTGGTACATGAGCTAGCGCTGGTGTCTAGGTAGGTTTTGATAATCATGAATGATGTCAGTGACAAGGGAGATCTGCCAGGTAGAGCTCATGGTAGACATAGAGGAAGATAAGGTTGGGCAGGCAGATTTTGGAGGATCATAAATGGCAGGTTCTAGGGTTTGAAACTTGGTAGGAAATGGGAGTTTTTGAGCAAGAAAACAATAAGATCAGAGATTTTGCTTTAAGAAGCTTCATCTGCTAGCTGTGACTTGTGGGTTAATTTGATGAGGGAAGAGCCTGAAGGTGAGAAGACTCCTTGTAGCTGGCCTTAATTACCCCTGTCAGTTTGCCTAAGGCCTCACCCCATGGGCTTTGGACCAATGGTCACATCCTTTGTACCTCACAGCTGCTGTCCTTCAACTGGTGGGCTCCCTGACCACGTGAACAGTCTCTCTCCCAAGAGTCAGTTTGGCCTCTGGTACTACAGCCTCTCCTACTTCAGCAAAGGGTTTGTCTCCTGGGGTAGTTTTAATTCATTAAAATTGTATGACTATTATACTACACTATTCAATGTATGTGTACACATTGAAGGCACTGTCTTTAGCAAACGTAAGGCCATATAAAAGCAATTCATGGTACCACAGTTTCTTTGAGGGAGGAACTAAATATGATTTTAAAATAGAATTCACTTCAAAAAAGTGATTTATCAAAATGGTGATCATATGTCTTGGTTTGTTGGGAACCAAAATTAAACCAAACTTGTTGCTGTCTAGTTGATTTTGGCTCATAGCAACCCTATAGGACAGAGTAGAACTGCCCATGGTGTTTCCAAGGCTGTAATCTTTATGGAAATTAATGATATTTTTCAATAATTTCTGCATTCTGTTGGATCACCTTTCTTTGGAATGGGCACAAATATGGATTTCTTCCAGTCGATTAGCCAGGCAGCTCTCTTCTAAATTTCTTGGCATAGACAAGCGAGGCGAGTACCTCCAGTGCTGCATCTATTTGTTGAAACATCTCAACTGGTATTCCGTCAATTTCTGGAGCCTTATTTTTTGCCAGTGCCTTCGAACAATATCATTAATATCACACACAGGTAACATTTTGCTAGAGATAATTTAAAAATGGCTGCAGCTGGACATCAACAGGGAACTGTCAGAAATTCAAGCCAAATTCAGAGGAGGATGTGGAACAAGGAGTATCATTGTTGATGTCAGATGAATCTTGGCTGGAAGCAGAGGATACCAGAAAGATGTTTACCTGTGTGAAGGCATTTGGCTGGGTGGATCATAAAAAATTGTAGATAACATTGCAAAGAATGGGAATCCCAGAACACTTAATTGTGCTCATGGGGAACCTATACATAGACCAAGAGGCAGTCATTTGAACAGAACGAGGGGATACTGTGTGGTTTAAAATCAGGAAAGGTGTGCATCAGGGTTATATCCTTTCACCATACTTATTCAATTTGTATGCTGAGCAAATAATCCAAGTAGCTGGACTATATGAAGAAAAACCAGACATCAGGATTGTTGAAAGACTCATTAACAACTTGTGATATACAGATGACAAAACCTTGCTTGCTGACAGTGAAGAGGACTTGAAGCACTTACTGAAAAAGATCAAAGACTACAGCCTTCAGCATGGATTATAGCTCAACATAAAGAAAACAGAAATCCTCATAATTTGACCAATAAGCAACATCATGATAAATGGAGAAAAGATTGATGTTGTCAGGGATATCATTTTACTTGGATCCACAATCAACAGCCATGGAAGCAGCAGTCCAGAAATCAAACAATGTGTTGCATTGGGCAAATCTGCTGCAAAGGACCTCTTCGAAGTGTTGAAAAGCAAAGATGTTACTTTGAGGACTAAGGTGCCGCTGACCCAGCCATGGTGTTTTCAGTCTGCTCATATGCATACAAAAGCTGGACAATGAATAAAGAAAACCAAAGAAGAGTAGACACCTTTGCATTACGGTGTTGGCAAAGAATATTGAATATGGGCTGCTAGAAGAACAAGCAAATCTATCTTGGAAGAAGTACAGCCAGAGTGCCCCTCAGAAGCAAGGATGAGACTTGGTCTTACGAACTTGGGACATATTACCAGAAGGGACCAGTCCTTGGAGAAGAACATCATGCTTGGTAAGGTAGACAAAAACACAAACCTGTTGCCGTCGAGTCAATCCTCACTCAAAGCGACCCTGTAGAGAGGGTCAGCAAAAAAGAGGAAGATCCCTCCATGGGGGTGGATTAACAAAGTGGCTGCAATAATGGGCTCAAACATAGCCAAGATTGTAAAGATGGTGCAGGACCAGGCAGCATTTTGTTCTGCAGTACATAGGGTCTCTATGAGTCCAAACCGACTCAATGGCACCTAACAACAACAACAGTCTGTTTGGAAGCAGACTGTCACATCTTTCTCCCATGGCATGGCAGGTGCGTTTAAACTGCCAACTTTTCAGTTAGCAGCCGAGCACTTAACCACTGGGCCACCAGGGCTCCTTGCCAGGGATAGCCTGAGTATTAAGTATTAATGGTTCCCCTTTTTACTTTCAAAAGTTTCGTGATTTAAATAATAAATTTTATGAACACCTTGTTTATGGAATGGGTGGCATAAATGGTTAAGTACTTGGCTATTAACTTAAAGGTTGGCTGTTTGAATCCACCCGAAGTGCCTTGGAACGTTGGAAGACACGCCTGGCGATATACTCACAAAAGATCAGCTATGGATAACTCTATGGAACACAGTTCTCGGACGTACATGGGGTTACCATAAGTCAAAATTGACTCATTGGCTACTGATTTGGTTTTATTTATGAAATATATAAATAATCATATTGTTATTTCTAGTTTTATGTGATTATTTTGTCTCTCAAATAAGCTACACTTGAGAACATGAGTATCTCATACCTTCTTTCTCCAAAATCGGCTGTGTTGCATTGTACTGACAGTGCAGTGGCATGAGGGCATGTATACAGAGCAGTGTGCCTAAAAAACAAACAAACCCACTGGCATCGAGTCGATTCCAAGTCCTGTGTTGGTATTGACTATGATCTAAATGCTGCTTTTATTATGGGGATGTTAGTTAATGTGTTGTTGTTACTGATAGCTGTTGTCTAGTTGATTCTGACTCATAAAGACCCCATGTGTTATGGTGTTATGGAGTACAGTTTTCTTGGCTGTAATTTTTATTGAAGCAGTTCTCCAGGCTTTTTTCTGTGGAGCCACAGGCAGGTTTGAACTACTAACCTTTAGATTAACAGCAGATCACAAACCACTTGCACTACTCAGGTTCCTCACTTAATGTATAGATGTATCAAGATAATATGTAAGCCTAGAATAGTTGTTCTGTTCTGTGATGGGAGGGTTCAAGGCAAATGTCCACGAGGCAGAACTTCTCTAGGGCAAACATCATGTCTGTTGTTTCCCCACTCTGTACCTAGCACCAAGCACAATGTCTAACACTTAGTATGTCTCAATAAGTATGTCCTAACAATGACAACAAATGAATGAATGGCAAAGTCTTGAGCACTCCACATATCAGTATTTCACGAGTCTCTACCGAAGTCTTTGGTCCATTGTAGGTGGTGAATGAAATATACATGCAGTTGGGAGGCAGCTCAGTTGTCACCTCAAAGAGTTCATGAGAGGGTAGAGCTAGGTCAGGAGAAACCTCTCAGATTTTCTTGAAAACTGTACTCATAAAGCATCTATTTTCTGAGTAAGCACCTTCCCTAGAAGAAAAGTGGAAGAAGATATCTTCCAGTAAAATTCTGCCCTAATTGGTAAGCCCTGCAGAGCAGTGAATGAAGGTAGGACCCCTCTGTGCCTCTCTTCCACCAAGAGGAAGGGCAAATTCTGGGTGGAAGTTTCCTGACTCTTTTCTGTTTTTCTAGCTTGGGTGGAAGGGGAACTGGTTTCTTAGCATTATACTCTCTGAGGCTTCTTGGAATATTGGGGGGGTAGAATATTGGGGGGTCTTCACCAAGCAGCTCCACAGTTTCATTACCTGCTTAGCCTCTGAAGGCACCTGAATGGTGAATGTTGTTGTTCTAAAATTGACCCTAGTATTAAGCTCGATCAGGAGAGCTTGAGCCCTATTGTTCTATGTACCTTCCACAATCCTCACGTTTGTGGGGCAGTAAATCTGCTTTAGTAGTGGTGTAATTTCATCTGAAATTAAATGGGCTGGCCTGGCCATCACCATGTGTAGTATTCATTTATAATTATTCACAAGTCCTTTGAGCTCTTTACAACTGTGGCGTGATTGCTTAAGCTATGAGCAAATTCTTCTAATTATACTTTATACAGGTTGGGTGAAAATAAACTGGCAGTGTGCTTCTATATGTAATTAAAGTTTGAACTGAAGTTGGCCACACCGTATCATTGTAAACTTGCTTGCAGACTTCAAAAAATCCTTAAAGGGCATTTTGAAAATAGGTATTTATGTTTAAGGGGTCCTTTAGCTTAGAAGTTGAAACCGTTACGAGTTCAACAAAGGTTTTATGAAGATGGGAGAATTTCATGCTTTTCCGGGGTAATTTCAGCTTCCTACCCCAGAAAAGTCAGGGATCATGCAGGGACAAACCCTCCCATATACACCAGAAGCCAGAGAAGAGAGATTTCCTCTTTGGGACTTGGGAAGTGTATTGTGGCCCATGGGTATAGGGAGGGAAGAATCACTTCATTACTTTCCCTTCTGCTTTTGTCCTGTCCTGAGTTTTACTGCACAGCCATGGGGTAAAGGTAAATACTGAGTTTATTTTCAGTGCAGGTGTGTCTGCTCTTTTGAATTTTGAAAGGGTGTCTTCTCTTTGTGTCCTGAGTTACTTGTGTACGTGCGTGTGTGTGTGTGTGTGTGTGTGGTGCGAACAGTTAAGTAAGTGCTTGACTACTAGCTGAAAGGTTGGCAGTTTGAACCTACTCAGAGGTGCCTCTGGAGACAGGCCTGGCAACCTGCTTCTGAAAGTCACAGCCTTGAAAATGTTATGAAGCAGTTCTATTCTACACACATGGGGTCGCCGTAAGTTGCAATTGACTAGATGGCACCTAACAAGCATATATATATATATATACATACACACACGCACACACGCATACATATAGTTTTGCAGTTCAAATGCATCAGCTGCTCCTTGGAAACCCTATAGGGCAGTTCTGCTGTGTCCTGTAGGTTTGCTATGAATCAAAACTGACTAGACACACCTAAGGATAATATATATATATATACACATATGAGTGCTGGTGGTACAATGGTTAAGAGCTCCACTGTTTGAGCTGCTCTGCAAAAGAAAAGACCTGGAGATCTGCTTCCGCAGAGATTACAGCCTTGCAAACCCTATGGGGCAGTTCTACTCTTGTGCTGCAGGGCCACTATGAATCAGAATTCACTCGACAGCAATAGTTAGTCTTTATAAAAGCAGACTGATCCCATGTTGCTGCTGGTGGATTAGAACTGTGAACCTTTCAGTTAGCACCCAAGCGCGTACCCACTGTGCCACCAGGGGTCCTTTCAAATATATATGTATACACATATAATATATATATATATTTCCCTCCGACATTGGTTACATCTGCAAAAGATACAGACAGCAGTTATTTCACAGCAAGCCCTGAGTCTTTGTGCCCACGTAGTGTAGGTGAAGTCTTTTTTCACCCTCTTCTTCCACTAATTATATGCCTTGCCTAGGCAGCTGTAATTATTTCACCAGCATCTGTGAATCCTATGTCATTTCGCTTTTAAAATATAGTCAGGAAAATAGCCGAAATGAACCTATTTTGAGAGCTTATGTGGTGAAGCAAACTCCACTGAAGTAAAGAGATCCCCAGGGCTGGAGCATTTAACCACACAGTTTCAGCAGCTGAAACTTCCAGGTGACTATGAAATACGGGCATATGCACTTAATTTCTAATATGAGCTTAAATTTACACTTGACAGATTCTTTTAGTAAATAGCAAATGTGCTAGAGTCTTCACCTGATCAAATATGAATTTTAAAAAGTACTTTACATACCACGAAGCTTTATATGATGCCCTTTAAAAAAAAAAAAACCGCGTTCATGCTTAGCGTACTTAGTGACTATTTAACACAAGAAATTTTTAATGTCTTTTTCATCCATTAGTTTGATCAGTTTTTAAAGTCAACTGATTTTCAAACCACTTAGATATTAAAGCATCAGAGTTTCATGATGTAAAGCCTAGCTTAGCTAGAGAACCATGGCAGGACTTTACCTCTCAATATCACAAACATGGAAAATTCTAAACAAAACCACAGCAAAAAAAAAAAAAAAAATTATGTCCTCCCTATCCTTTCTTTATGTTTTGCCTCTGATTCTTCTCTCTATGTGATATTCCATTATGAGGCATTGTTTTGAACATTGGGGCTTTGCTTACGTTGCTTTCCCTTTTTCTTTTGGCAATTTGGCTTTCTATCCTTAAAATTGGGTTCTAGATGTGTTAGGGGAGTCCGTGGGTGTTGCAAACAATGAATATGTTTAGCTGCTAACTGAAAGGCTGGAGGTTCAAGTTCACGCGGAGGTGCCTCACAAGAAAAGCCCGTTGATACACTTCCCCCACAAAAAATCAGCCATTGAAAACTCTTGGAACACAATTCTACAGTGACGCATATGGGATCACCATGAGTCAGAGGCAACTTGACTGCAAATGGCTTTAGTGCATCAGGAAAAAGAAGGCAAACAATGATTTGTAATATTAAATGAACTAGACTTGAGAACATGCTTTATATACAGTATTCTTATTTTTCCTCCTTCATTACTCTGTGATCAAGAGTTGTATGTACTAGTTGGTTCATTCACACATCAGGAAGCACCTTTTAAGTTTCTAGTATAAGTGCAGCAGAGACTGGCTGGCCGTTCACCAAATCTGTGTCATGTTCTTTCTGAGCACTCGTTTTGCAATTAGATGAAGCCATATACTGAGTTCCAGTGAATGGAAGGGAGCCCTGGTGGTGCAGCGGTTAAGCATTTGGCTGCTAATCAAAAGGTCGGCAGTTTGAATCCACCAGCCGCTCCTTGGAAACCCTATGGGGCAGTTCTACACTGTCCTGTTGGGTTGCGATGGGTCAGAATCGACTCCACAGCAAAAGGTTTAGTGAATGGAAAGTGAGTAGTGGGAGTGCTGTGTGTAAATTTAAGGTGTGATTTATAAAGCCTTCCCATGTGTGACCCTCTGTGCTCCCCCCTTTCTGGCAGCTTAAAACAAACAATCATAATCATGGTGGCTTTGAATCCTTATTGCAAATGGTGAAGCCATAAGTTTGAAGGAGTCTGGGTTCTGAAATTACTCTTAGAGGGGAGCCCCTCCATCTATGAAGACACTCATTTTAGACTGTAACTGTGAATGGCATGTCCAAAGTGGGCAAGTTGAAGTCTTGCCGTCCACACTTCTAAGAAATATTCTGGTTGTATTACTTTGGACACGTCACCAGGAAAGACCAATAGTTAGAAAACGATATCATGTTTGGTAATGTAAAGGGTCAGTGAAAATGATGGAAATCCTCCATGAGATGGATTGGCACATTAGCCACAATAATGGACTCAAGCATACCTATGGTTATGAGAATGGCCCCAGACCAGGAAGCCATGAATTGGCACAGACTCAACAGCAACTGGTACAACAACAACAACGTTGTGTAAGAGCCATTATGCATTTCGAATTGTGTTTGTTACAGCAGGTAGTAGTACATTAACGAACAGATAGAATCCCTGCTCCCAAGGACCTCATACTCTAGTCTTAAGGACAAGTACATCTCTGTGGCAAAGGGTGATGGACCACGTGGTAGATGTCTGCCCTATGGGATCATGGAGGAGGACTTAGAGAAAGCTTCAGGGGGAAGGGATATACTTAGACTTCAAGATGAATAGGAATAAACCAGATAAGTTCCTGGGTCCATGAAAGGATTAAAATTTCAGGTTTGAGCTTAAGTCATGACACAGAAAGTCTGTGATAGGGATATCTCTAAAACTGTGACTGAAAGGTTATAGATGAACACTGTATCTTACAATGATCTACTGATTTCCATTGTAATGCTGTTTTCATACATATGGATTCTCTTAGTTCTTACAATAGCCCAGAAAGGTAGCAGGACAGGAATTATTAGGTCCATTTTATAGGTTAACAAACCCATCCCACTCAGTTTAAGTGATTTACCAAAGGATACATAATCAAGAAGGTTGAATTAGTTTCCTGAAGGAGAAGAGTCATGGATAAGTGTAAATATTTAGAATTCTAGTGTAAAAGAGAATTAGCTTAGAATCCTATGTTTGGCATTTATTATCTGTGTGGCCTTTGGTCTTAGTTAACCTTCTCCACATTAAAAATGTTACATTTCAGGAGTATTGTGAGAATTTAACGAAATATTTTAAAGAGCATTGGTACTTGCCTTAATTTAGGGTTCTTTTCATGCTATCCTAGTACCTCTTAACTACAGCTCTGCCTTCTCTGTGCTCTCTTGTCCCTCTTTTTTTTTTTTTTTCCCTCAATACTGGCCACTACTTGGTACATAGACCAAGAACCTGTACATAGACCAAGAGGCAGTCATTCAAATAGAACAAGGGGATACTTCATGATTTAAAATCAGGAAAGGTGTGCATCGGGGCTGTATCCTTTCACCATACTTATTTAATCTGGGTGCTGAGCAAATAACCCAAGAAGCTTGATTGTATGAAGAAGAATAGGGCATCAGGAATGGAGGAAGACTCCAATCTTTCGATACACAGGTAACACAACCTTCCTTGCTGAAAGCGAAGAGGACTTGAAGCACTTACTGATGAAGATCAAAGACTACAGCCTTCAGTATTGATTACACCTCAATATAAAGAAAGCAAAAATGCTCACAACTGGACCAATAAGCAACATCATGATAAATGGAGAAAAGACTGAAGTTGTCAAGGATTTCATTGTGCTTGGATCCACAATCAACAGCCATGGAAGCAGCAGTCAAGAAATCAAAAGACACGTTGCCTCAGGCAAATCTGCTGCTAAAGACCTCTCTGAAGTGTTGAAAAGCAAAGATGTTACTTTGGGGACTGAGGTGCGCCTGACCCAAGCCATGATTTTTTCAGTCCCCTCATATGCATGTGAAAGCTGAACAATGAATAAGGAAGACTGATGAAGAATTGACAGTTTTGAATTATGGTGTCGGCAAAGAATATTAAATATACCATGGACTGCCAGAATAGTGAACAAGTCTGTCTTGGAAGAAGCACAGCCAGAAAGCTCCTTGGAAGCAAGGATAGTGAGACTTCATCTCACATACGTTAGACTTGTTATCAGGAATGATCAGTCCCTGGAGAAGGACATCATGCTTGGTAAAGTACAGGGTCAGTGAAAAAGAAGAAGGCCCTCAAAGAAGATGGATTGACACAGTGGCTCCAACAATGGGCTCAAGCATAACGATTGTGAGGGTGGCACAGGACTGGATAGTGTTTTGTTCTGTTGTAAATAGGGTTGCTATGAGTCGGAACCAACTCAACAGCACCTAATAACAGCAACAACTTGGTAAGACCCTGGGAAAAGCCTTCTCTTTTTTGATCTGCAGGCAGATTAAAAACAGTATGGAAGGGATGAGTTGAGCTGCTGCATGCACTATCCTGGCTGTCTTTCCCCTGTGCAGACTCTGCACCCTTAGTGTTCCCCATGCAATGAGTGAGGGGATTCCTCAGATAGTCTGCTTGAAATGTAAACGAGACTGCATCATTGTCACTGTGTAACTAGCCTTAGTCAAGCAATGCCATTATCATCCCAGCCAAAGGCAAAATATGATGGCTTTAACACTGTTCTTTGGGATAGCCCAGCACTTTCCTGTGCTGTTGGATGGCCTGTAGGTAGCCCACAGAGGAAACACCCAACACCATAGCAGAAGGGTATTTCCGGTTTTAAAAAAAGAACCGTTCTTTGAATTAATTGCATGGACATAAATATTTCCCATGTATCTTGGGGACTTCCTCTTCCTCCTCCTCAGTCTCCCACAGCCTTCCCTTTTCTTCTGCTTCACCATTCCTCCTTCAGAATATCAAAAGGAAGCCGTTTCTAAGATTTTATCTTCCGGTTTTTAATAACTGTCTCCCAACAAACTTAAATCTTTCTCATTAAATATATTCTTATCGTTTTGAAGAGAAATGTATTCTTTTAGTAAATTTTTGTACATAAATTGACTCATTATGATCAGTCATGCATTTCTTGTTTCTCAGCATTTTGGATACACTTAAAAATGAAGCATCATAGATTAACATGCTTCTTAAAAATTTGAGGTGATTAGCTTAGAAAGGAATCAGACTTTATAAAAAAAAGACTTTATAGAGATGCATAAATCAAGTGAAGGTGCCATCTGGCAGTTGGAATCCCACCTTATTAAACTTGAATTCTGCACTTAGCATAGTAGATGTAGAGGGGCTTAATAAGTGTTAATAATGACTACTCTCCTATCACAGATGTTAATTGAATGTAGAAAAGTACCTGAAAATTGCAGTAATAGACAGTTCAGAAACTGAGTGTGTTGACACTCTCTTGGTTTAATATAAATCATTTCTCAGATTTTTTTTTGCACCTATCAAATGCAGGCATTTATAGTGTTTTTTGCTGCCACCAAGTCCTGCTGCAACCCAGACACAAAATCTGAAGTAAAGGAAAATAGTTGCTGCTTTATCTAATTTCTGGGAAAGTTCACAGGCAAAAAAAAAATTTTCAAAATACTGGGGAAAACTAGACTTTAGCAATTTGACCCTGATTTGAAGAGAATCTGTTATTCGTTGACATTAAATGATATGTGTATCTCTAGTCACAAGTGAGTATGCTGAATTTCAAACTAATTAATGATGCTAAGTCACTGTCATAGGGTTTGTGTTGCTATATCATTCGTTGCTAGCCCTGCAAAGGGTCTGTGTTTGCCCACTGGCTGTATCTTGGTCCAGAGATTTCCCTGATTTCTGATGTCATGAGTTTGCTGCGGTACAACTTTGAACTTTAATTACAGTTTCAGGTTGCATTATAGCAGTTAACAGACTCTGATGCCTGGGACTTTAATAATGTTGAGGGGGGGATATTTCCATGAATGCTAATTTTTATAATAGTTTGTTGATTTTGAAGCTGTCCATCAGTGACCAGAATTCACTAATTTTTAGTCATTTTTCTATAAGATCAGAGGAAACAATGAATAGCGGTATGAATATCAAATTCTTCCGAGAAAGAGCTACCCTTTTTTTGTTTTTTGGCTTTAACAGAGATTATTCTCTCACAGTCTAGTAAGCTAGAAGTCTGAATTCAGGGCGCCAGCTCTAGGAAGAAAGGACGATTCTTGATATTCTCTTCCCTTTTTCTCCGTGTTTTAGCCCCTTACAAGAAATGGCTGTCCCTGAAATTTAAAGCAACAACAACAACAAAACTCCATTGCTGTCAAGTCGATTCTGACTCATGATAACCCCTTGTGTGTGGAGTAGAACTGCTCATCTTCCTGAAGCTAACAGGATTCCCACTCACATTTGTTCTCAGATACTTAGATGGTACCATGGACAGTGCTGGGCTCTCCCTGGGCTACACCAATGACCCAAGTGACACTTTTCCGCTAGTAAGCCAAGAAATAAGTTACTTTTCATGTGTAAAACACTAGAGATACTCTTACAACATTGATATACTATTTAATAACTTCTACTTTATGAAATACAGTAAAGCTTGCCTTTTTAATATGTTCATGCTTTAAGTTATACCCACGCTAAGAGACAAAATCTATAGACAAAAACACACATATTCACAAGTGCTTGCACACATGCAAAATCAAATAACCATTTTCAGTTAATATGGTACACTTGCTCCTCTTATAGCTCAAATAATAAAAGTCAAGTACCCATTTTTGCAAATATAATGTTTGCAGCTGCTGGAAATATAGCAATGGCCAATGCTTTTTGAGTATTTACATTGTCCTGAGTGATTTACATGTATTCCTCCCAACTGGACCAATAAACAACATCATGATAAACAGAGAAGGGATTAAACTTGTCAAGGATTTTATTTTACTTGGATCCACAATCAACACCCATGGAAGCAGCAGTCAGGAAATCAAACGATATGTTGCATTGGGCAAATCTGCTGCAGAAGACCATTTTAAAGTGTTCAAAAGCAAAGATGTCACTCTGAGGACTAAGGTGGGCCAGACCCAACCCATGGTGTTTTCAATCTCCTTGTGTGTATGCAGAAGCTGGGCAATGCATAAAGAAGGCTGAAGAAGAATTGACAACTTTGAGTTATGGTATTGGTAAAGAATATTGAATATACCATGGACTGCCAGAAGAACAACCAAATCTGTCTTGGAAGAAGTACAACGAGAATGCTCCCTAGAAGCGAGGATGGTGAGACTTTGTCTCACATACTTTGGACGTGTTATCAGGAGGGACCAGTCCCTGGAGAAGGACATCATACTTGATAAAGTAGAGGGTCAGTGAAAAAGAGGAGGACCTCAGTGAGATGGGTTGTCACAATGGCTGCAACAACGGGCTCAAACATGGCAATGATTATGAGGATGGTGCAGAAAAGGGCAGTGTTTCCTTCTCTTGTACATAGGGTCGCTATGAGTCAGAACTGACTGCATCGCACCTAACAACAACAACAACATCTCATTTAATAAGAGTCCTGGGTAGTGCAAATCGTTAATGCATTCAGCTTCTAACCGAAAGGTTGGAGCTTCAAGCCCACCGAGAGGTGCCTTGGAAGAAAGGCCTGGTGATCAACTTGTAAAAAATCAGCTATTGAAAACCCTACGGAGTACAGTTCTATTCTGACACACATGACGACAACTTTTTTGTTGTTGTTGTAATTTTTTTAATCTCATTTAATAATTGCAACATCATCTTAGCATAAATATTATTATCCAAGTTTTATTTTGAAGAAGCAGAAGTTTGGAGAGTTAGGAATTTAACCAAAGTCTTTTTTCTCTCAGCTAGTGAATGATGTGTTAGAATTAAGACCCAGTTCTGTCTTAACTCCATAGTCCACGTACTTCATCACTCTGATACTGTTATCATTTGGTTACCCTTGACCTTAAGCAGTCAGCAGCAGAATTGCTTCTCATTTTGAGAGAGCGGGATAGGCAGATAAATGCCACCTGGGTAAAAGACTGTACAACCTTGTTATTCCTTGGAGTCATGCCTTCCTGGTGGTGTGCAGGTAGAGCTAGGACGTGAAGAATAATAATCAAATCAATTTGAACAAAAGTATTTTAATCATAGCATTTGTATGATGCCTTTGATTCCAAGGATCAGAGAGCCTGACCCAAACTATATAAAGCAAAAAATGGGAAAATTATTGGCTTACAATTCTCAACAGTCCAAGGGTAGTGTGCTTTCAGGCATGGCCTGATCCAGAGACTTGTGATGTCCTCAGGATCTGGTTTCTTTTGTTAGGGTTCTTTTGATTCTGTCCTCTCTGTGTAGCGGATTTGTCCTCAGGCTAGCTCCCTGCGTGGTGGTAACAGTGCTAGGAAAGACTCCTGACCTCCTCTCCCTACCACATAAATCAAAGGAAGAGAGAATTTCTAATCGCTTCTTCCTTCACGTGGGACAGGCACTAGCCACTGTTACCCAGAAGCCCAATTCAGAATTCTTTTTAATGCTTTGCCTTGACATAAATTACCATGAGCAACAAAGGGAAGGATTTTCTAGACGTGGGTACGCACTCCTTGAGCACACCAAGCACATATGCATACATGGGAAAAGCTGTTTTTCAAGAAGAATAACTCTGTGTTTATAATTTTGGGTGCCATTGTCTTCATTCACTAAATAATTTGTTTTCCTATTAGTTTAAAATTCGAATTACTGTCTCCTTGAGGAAAGTATTTCAGATTCATTCCATTTGATGAGTTACAAGTATTTCCTTTGTTCCATGTAGAAAAGGGCTGTGAAACAATTTAGAACAGAATATTTTAGTTCAGTTTGGACTTCGCTTGTGTAGATTAAGTTTAATTAACACTTAAAAATAAAATTTCCCTTCCAGAACTTTCAAGGGTAACTATTTTACAATCTAACCTCAGTTTGTATTCATAGAAATTAAACCAAATAATGCTAGTTGCCAGAGAAAATAAGCTGACAGTAACATGAAAACCCTCCAATTATAGTAAAACCCTCCTTGGTAAAGAGGTACTATTTAAGTATGTTTTCCATATGTTGTGCTCATATGTTTAGGTTCTGAGTTCTATGTCCATGTTGTCGGGTTTTTTTGTTTCTCTCTCTTGCTTATTTATGCCCTAGGAGTCCTACCTTCTGTCTCCCTTTCTCCATTAGGAGAACAGAAAGGAAGATCTATTTTATGAAACAAGTCATGGTAAAAAGAAATCAAACCCACTACCGTGGAGTCGATTCCAACACATAGTAACCCTATAGGACAGAGTAGAACTGTCCCACAGAGTTTCCAGGGAGCGCCTGGTGGATTTAAACTGCCAGCCCTTTGGTTAGCAGCAGTAGCACTTAACCACTACACCACCAGGATTTCCACAAGTCATGAGAGTAGGTAATTAAATAAGGTTTCCCACAGGCTTGTTTATTATACTATTTCTTTCATTCTATTCACTTAGCTCCAGTTTTGGAACAATGTGTTTATTGTTATCAAGTTTGAAGGGAAAGGACCTGGTTAGATGTAATATCAAAAGAGCCATGTTCCAAATGCAGAAACGTTAAGAGCGAATGTGCTGTGCTATCCGTGTTATCTTCAGTGGCAGAGTCCTGTCACTTTCGTGGACAAGGAGTCACTGAGTAGATGTGAATATTTAAAGGTGTTTTCCAGTGTATCATTAATTCCTCCCCCCCGCCCCCCAAGTTAAGAAAACTAGTTATCTTGGTGGGGTTTTTTTTTTGTTTTTTTTTTGCGTATCTTTCCTTTTATTTACTAAAGGTGAATTTCTAATGTAGAACGTGCCAGGCACAGATAAAACAAGTCCTTTTTTAGCTTCTAGGTTGGGGATGTTGCATGCCTGCACAAGAGCCAGTTACCGTTAAGTTGATTCAGATTCATGGTGACCCATGTGTTTCAGAGTAGAGCTGTGCTCCTTAGGATTTTCGGTGGCTGTGTCCTTTCATAAGTAGATTGCCAGACCTTTCTTCTGAGGAGCCCCTGGGTGGATTTGAACCACCAACCTTTTGGTTATCGTGTGCTCAACTATTTGTGCCATCTAGGAACTCCACCTGCAACAGAGGAAGAGTAGAACTCACATGCCTGGTCCTTCCCAGCCTTTGTATGTCCCTACTTCAATGGAAACTCACAGATGGGTGAATACTAAAATGATTTCTATTTAGTGAATAAAATTAATAAAAGTTTGTTGACAGATGTGAACAGAAGATTTAGGCTGGCCTTGATAAATCCTGAAGAAGTCACAGTGATCTATTGTGTAAAAGCTTTCTAACTGGTTACTATGTTGGTAGTACTTGCTCTGGGACCTCAGTGAAGTAGGACGTGTTAGGACTCAGGCCTTTTAATGTCTTCTGTTTTAGATTCTTCAGCAACATAAGGGTAAAGCAAAACTCTCCATTCATATCAACAAAAACAATTTCTACTATTTGGCAGTTTAAAATAGACAGATTGTCATCTCGATTTTCCACTCGCTAATTAAGCTGCGTAGAAGTGGGCCAGCACGTTTATCATTCCCATTTTACACATAAGGAAATCCAAGCTCAGAGAAAGCAAGTAACTCACCCAAGGTCAGTCCATAGCAGAGGGCATTTTAAACCTCTCTCTCTCCCAAACACGAGTTGCATACAGGCTCTCTTAGCACTGGCTTACAGGATCCATGTGGTTCCATGGAAATAGCTTTGCACTGAGAAGGAGGAGGACGGGGGCTTCTCACTGTGTGATCTTTGAGTAATTGCTTAACCTCTCTGAGCCCAAGTTTCCTCATTTCTAATAATGCTTACTCTTCTTATGTTAGAGGGACATTATGAGGCTGAAATTACATCCTTTGAAAAATAAAATAATGTACATATACAAGACATTATTATAACGCTTTCTTTTGCTAGTTGCTAATTAAAAGAAATATAATCTACTAGTTCAAGTCGTGTATACCCATTAAAAACCATAGAGCAGATGCTGCAATAAAATTAATTCTGGCACCCTGTCAAAGGCCCTCAATAAAACCAAAGCAAGCCTGATAGAAATTAGGCAAAATGATACCATATTTAATTTTGTAATCCTCTTTGTGTCTTTGTTTGCTTATTTGTTTTTGCTTATTTTTCTCCACTTTTGTTTGTTTTCATGAGAATCTGTACTAAGGAAGAATTCTTAATATGATTTTTTAAAGCAAAATCTTTTCCTTTTGGTGACATATGAGAGATGGAAGTGAGAACCCAAAAACATCAGTAAATGTGGAATTACTGGACAGTGTGTGAATTGAGACCATCCGTGGGCCTGAAGATTTTGGCAAGCCATTTTGAAAACTGAAACGAAAACATTATTTCTCTGATTTATTATAATTTTTTTCAGGGTGAGTTATTTCCGCTTGCATTGTTTAAATTGTGTTTTCCAAATTACCTACATGGCTATGAAGAGTTTAAGAATAAAGCCAGTATGCCCATTTTGAATAATGGTTAATGTTGACTGAAATCCAAACTGCAAAATTCTAAACACATTCTCTGGTATTTGGATTTTGTTTAAAAAAACAAAGATCAAACTAAATCACATATAGTCATTTAATTGAAATGACAGGAAAAATAGTTTTCAGGCCCTTTAATTCATTGTTTAAAACTTTAATAACATGTAATGTAATTTTTAATAATTTAATAATTTTAATAAAACAGGATAGCTGAAAGGAGCCCTGATGGCACGATGGTTAAGCACTCGGCTGCTAACTGAAAGGTCAATGGTTCAAACACACCAGCTGCTCTGCAGGAGAGACTAGTGATCTGCTCCCGTAAAGATTACAGCTTGGGAAACCCCATCTATTCTACTCTGTAATATAGGGTCTCTATGAGTCAGAACTGACTCAATGGCACACCACAACGGAATGGTTAATGCTTATGTCACACTTCAAAAGAAGAGTGTGGTTTGAGACTTGAAATGCCTTCAGATCAAATGGGTTCAAAATTTGTTAAAGTCCACATTTCTAAATCTGATTTTATACCCCATGGATGTTCAAAAAATACAAAACATCCATCCAGCCTCTTGAATTCACTCCCCGGGATTTGTGTGTGAGATCTGCCAGTTGAAGTTAGGTGTGTCCAAGAGGATGTCAGATGTGTTTACCACGTCTGCTGTGGAGCTTTGACAGTCGCTGGAAATTTGACCATGTCTCAAAGATAATATAATTTGACCATATTATTTCCATATTATTCATTTACAGTCCCTTAGAGACAGAGAAGATTATTAGTATTTCCACTGAATTGTGTTATATATCCCTTTTCTGTTGTATTTATGAAATCATTTCTTTTCAGGGAATCAGTACAGTTGAAGGCTGAAGGAAAAGACAAACAGTCAGGGAGTTTCCACAGTACTTTTATATACCTGGAACCACTTCGTTTTTCACAGTTGGACTGCTCAAACGCTATTGAAATGTACAAAATAGATTCAATTCTTCTAGCCAAACCAAACCAGTTGCCGTCGAGTCCATTCCAACTCATAGCGACCCTATAGGACAGAGTACAGCTGCCCTGTAGGGTTTCCAAGGAGTGCCTGGTGGATTCGAACTGCTGACCTTTTGGTTAGCAGCCATAGCTCTTAACCACTATGCCAGTCCCTAGCTATATTCATTGTATGTTTTGCAATAGTCCCCATTATTGTGTGTGTGTGTGTTGGTAAGTGTGAATACGAGACAATAGGAAACAAAAGTAAAAATAGTACTTGAAGCTAGCAGTGATGTTAGTGACCAAAATACATGCCAAGAAAACCTAGATACTTCAGTAGAGGAAGGCCACAACTTTAGATTTTTAGCTTTCTATCAGCCAGCCTAAAGAGGGACATAGAACAGGCCCCAAATGTAGTGTTTGTGAAGTCAGTTTTCAGTAAAACTAATTCTTCCTGACACTGAAACAATATAAATTTCTCCCATGTCTCTTCATTTTAAATCATTAGAAGCCTAGGAACCACACAGCTCATTTTTCATTGCTAAATAAACCAGAATAGACACCTAATCTTGCTCGTAGTAGCAAGGAATGCATATTTGGGTAATCATTGAATTGGGTGGGGGAAGTGGCCTAGAATCATTATTAATTTCTCTTGATAAATTATTGATTAAAATGCTGAAAAAAGTCACCTCAATCACTAATAACACCATAAAAAATGAATATTCAGACCAAGAAAAAATATTTTCTAAATGCCTAAACAATGTAAGTACAGATGGCTATTTGTGATATTCTGCTTTAGGTAGTTGTATAGAATGATGAGAGTGGATATTTTTAATTATTGCCTTGGCCCCGTCACCTTTAAAAAATCAGCTTATTGGGTACTTACTTGCCAGATGGAGTCCCTGGGTGGTACAAATGGTTAACATACTTAGCTGCTAACAGAAAGGTTAGCGGTTCGGGTCCAGCCAGTGATGACTGGACAGAAAGGTCTGATCTACTTCTGAAAAATCAGCCACTGAAAACCCTATGGGGCACAGTTCTACTGTGACATACGTGGGGTCGCCATGAGTCAGAATCAACTCAATGGCACCTCTTTTACTGGTGTTATGCTGGGCATCCTTGGTTACAACACCACGAGTGGGAGGGATTGCTGTTTGCATTTGATGAGTTAAAAAGAAGGATCAGAGAGATTAAATAAATTGTCCAAGATTACACAGCTACCAAGAATTAGTACTAGCACAGAGTATGGATTTCCTGGATCAAAATCCAGAATTCTTCTCATAGCACCTTTTCTCTCTCGTTCCAATAATCTTATTCACTTTTGAAAAATGTGATAAATTATCAGTTGTGAGGAAATGGCATGTCACATCTCTTGCTTGGCCCTTGATCATCACTCGGGGCAGAGGCAGAAGGTTTTGGCTGTGTTGTCTTCAGATGCTTCAAGTTCAAGTTCAGGAGCTGCCTTCCTCCCCACCCCCAGTTTTCAATGATTTTTCACATTTAGATATTTGGTATAAGTATACATAGAGCCAGCATCAAACTTCGCAGCTCTCTAGCAATTTTAATAACCACTCCAATAAATAAAGAAGTAGCAAGAGAAAAGTGAGAAATTGGAGAGACCAAGATAAATTAACATTTCTTGTCTATATCTTGAGTAGAGATGTAAGCCTAAATCTTAACCATTCAGTTTAGTTACTGAGATGAGATAGATACTTGACAACGGGTAAAATGTTTGGATTTTTACACATATGATTTGGTAAAATATGCATTTCTGCCACCTTTTTAAATCTAAATTTCCAGCACAATTTATCTACTTTCTGTACCTCTTAACATTTCGAAGATAATTTGTTCTTATGTCTTATGGCTGGAAGAGTGCCAGAAATTCTAATACTAATCCTCTTTTGAAATTTTGGGATGCTCAACTTCCCAGAAATCAAATTAGGTCAATCACACCGTCTCACTGGGCGTCAGTTTCCTCAATTGTTGTGTCTGGAGGTGGTGTTGCTAAGATGCCTTCCACCTTCCTTGTCTGAGGGCTTGTGATGCTGTTTGCCATTCCTCAAACAAGAACACTTTCTTCTTCAGGTGCTGGACACACACACACACAGGTTTATTTATGCTCATTCATAGTTCATTTATTAATTTCCTCATATTTATTTATTATTTATTCATCCATCCATTCAACCCACAAATCTCTATTAGAGTGCCGACTTTACGAGCCACTGCCCTAGGTCTTGTGGGATATTCAAATGGCTTTTGACTTTAAATGTATTTCATATACGGTTGACTATATGTAATTAATTTGATAATGGAATGAATCAATATTCTATATATTAACTAATAATTTGTACTTCTATAACTCCGTAAAGGAGCTCTGGTGGCGCTGTGGTCAGATGCTCTACTGCTTACTGAAAGGGTGGCAGTTCAAACCCACCAGCGCTCCGCAGGAAAAAAATGTGGCAGTCTGCTTCCATAAAGATTTACAGCCTTGGAAAACCAACCAGGCAATTCTACTCCGTCTTACAGGGTTGCTATGGGTCAGATTTGACTCAGTGGTGGATCGGGTTTAGGTTAAAACTCAATAATATTTCTAAAATCAAAATAGGCCATTTTTTACATTTACAGTATAAAGGAGATGTTCTCTGCTTCACTTTTAAAGAAACAGTCAAATTACTGTATATAAAGTTTTAAAAATATGCCTTAAATCTACTATTTATACATACTGGCTTACAGTTCATCTTTAGAGGTTTTTGAAAAGTAAAAGATAATTTTTTGGATATAGTGTATTATCAAATTACTTGGAAATACTTATTAATTTACCATACATTCTGATGTGCTTACTGATGGATTACACCTCAACATAAAGAAAATAAAAACCCTCACAACTGGACCGATAAACAACATAATGATAAATGGAGAAAATATTGAAGCTGTCAAGGATTTAATTTTTTTGGATCTACAATCAACGTCCATGGAAACAACAGTCAAGAAATCAAAGGATGTATTGCATTGGGTAAATCTGCTGCAAAAGACCTTTTTAAGTGTTAAAAAAAAAAAAGATGTCACTTTGAGGACTAAGGTGTACCTGACACAAGTCATGGTGTTTACAATTGCCTCATATGCATATGAAAGCTTGACAATGAATAAGGAAGACCAAAAAAGAATTGAAGCCTTTGAATTATAATGTTGGTGAAGAATATTGAGTAGACTAACAGAAGAATGAACAAATCTGTTTTGGAAGAAGTACAGTCAGAGTGCTCCTCAGAAGCGAGGATAGTGAGACTTTGTCTCATGCCATTTGGACATGTTACCAGGAGGAACCAATCCGTGGAGAATGGCATCATGCTCGGTAAAGTAGAGGGTCAGCGAAAAGAGGAAGACCCTCAATGAGATGCATTGACACAGTGGCTGGAACAATGGGTTCAAACATAGAAACGATTGTGAGGATGGTGCAGTACCAGGAAGTGTTGTGTTGTACTTAGAGTCACTGTAAGTTGGAAACAAGTCCATGGTACCTAACAGCAACAACAACAACCTTAAGAGATAGTCTTCTTCCTAAGACTGTTGAAGGCCCCCTGGCAAATGGCTGTTTAAACCTCCAACCAACTCTCTCTCTCACTCCCAGAGATGACCTAGCCCCCCCCACCACTTTCCTGAGAAGATAAAAGCATCATAATGGAGCCCCTCAGTTTCTCTTCTCTTTATCTAAACAGCTATCTTGCTTCATTATTTCCTCCTTCCTTCCAGTCTAGAACAGAAGAGTTTATTTTCTTTCTTCTGAAACTAATCCTTTTATCTATACTTTGAGGTCTCTTTTCTTTTTCACATTCCCAAGAGTTTATTCTGTTAATTATCTTATCTCTTGTATCTTTTTCTCCTTAGCTTTATATACCCTTTGTCTTAAAACAAACTTCCCTTCAATCTGGATTCTTTTTCAGTCTACATATTTGCAGACGTCTGTCCAAAAAAGATGGAAAGAGATGGGATATCAGTTTGAACTTTCTAAAATATCTCTATGATTGTGGCAATCATCTTCTTAGAGCCTCCCATGGCTCCCACTGCCTACCAAATAAAGTCCCTTTGTCATCTGCCACAACCTTTCCCTCCAAACCCCAACTTCTATTATCTCAATATACCCAATGTTCCAGTCACACCAACTGTTTCTCCAACATTCCTTTCATTTCTTTATTGCACAGTGATAATATTCACATTAAATGCCTTTCCTTTGCATCTCTACCTGCCAAATCCTAGCTAGCCTTCCTTCAAGATCTAAGATACTATTTTTTTTAATGTAGCATTCCCAAGCAATTTATTGTTTCTGTACTACCTACCAAATAAAAACATTCAGGGACAGAAAACAGGGGAAGGAAAATGAGAAGATGAATCACAAATGAAAAGAAAAATGATGTTATTTATAGGAAACATCTAATTGGCCCGGCCTTTTGCAAAAACAATGCAGGCATACACCATTCTGCAGGACCAGTAGTACCTGTGGTGGTGGGATTATCCTATTTTTTTGTGAAAATTTGGTATTCTGAACCACCAGCTCACCTCCAGTGACTGCTAGTGAAAGAGTTATCCTTTCTTTTAGGAAGGTGAGGTCATGATTCTGCTAAACGTATTATTTTAATAAGTGTTTCGCTATAAGAGCATAAGAAGCTTGATGAAGGAAAATAGCTTATGCAGAAAAAGGATTGTGAAGTAATTATTTTTGTTTTGGACACTAAACAATGCACTGCTTGTAAAAACTGATATTATGACACCTAATTTTGCTACCACTTATTCATTTTGGAAGAAGTGATTTTTTCATTGAATTTATCTGCATTTTTCTATGAAAATGGACAGTCAGTTCAATGGAGCATTGGTTTTTAGTTGTTTGCCATTTTCGGTTTCTTTGAGTAACTTCAAAGCCATAAACGTCTTTGTTCATTCAATGATCAATATCATTTGTATTTCATTTTTCATTCTTTTACTCATTCAGTCTGTTTCTACTATGTTGTTACTGTTGTTGTTAGGTGCCGTCAAGTCAGTTCTGACTCATAGTGATCCTATACACAGAGTAGAGCGGGCCCATAGGGTTTCCAAGGAACGGCTTGTGGATTTGAACTGCCGACCTTTTGGTGAGCAGCCAAGCTCTTAACCACTGGGCCACCAGGGCTCCAGTTTCTGCTATAGGGTCAGATTAATAAACTTCCAATAAGAGGAAGTGATATGGATACTGGAAAATAATTGACTTAAAAGTTTAAAGACTTAAACCAAAGCTCAGACCCATCAGAGTTAGCTGTGGGTCTTTAAGCAAGCCTTTTGACTTCTCTGGTTGTCAGTTTTTTGTTGTTTTTTTCACTGTTTCTTTCTTTCTCTCTCTCTTTTTCTTTCATTCTCTCTTTTTTTTATCTGTTAGCTGGCTGAGGAATTCAGTTACTTTTAAATTCTTTCACGTTACTAAAAATGCATCTATAATTTAGGATAATCTCAAAAATTAAATGGTGATAGAAGTTTATAGTTTATATTTGCTCTTAAAACATATTAGATACATGACTTATTTGATGTCAAATCTGTGGCCAGGAAAACAAACCTCAGTTACAATTCTGGTCTTAGAAAACATGATCAGCTGAACGATGATATGTATTTAAGGCCACATGTGGGGAAAAGTTAGCATTGCCAACACCAGACGATCATAGCTGAGATGCGGGATGATGGCTGCAGGGCACTATATGATCCTGAATCATCAAAGAAAGATTAAATTGTGTTCTGTGTACTGTAATTAACTCAAGGAGAAGGCTAATGCACTTTTGGAAATAATCACTAGCAGATGTTAAAACAAAAATAAGTTTCTCTGTGATCTTTACCTAACCATAAGGTTGTATAACTAGAACACCTTATCCCCTAAGCATCCCCATGAACTAACATTTCACCACACTGAAGTATATTAAACTGTAGAGAAACTGGAATGATAGTCTTGTATTTTTACTTCATCTGACAAATGTACTTATTTCTAAATCTTAACATTGAAAATGCCGTATTCATATATTAGCACACATAAACCAAAAACCTGTTGCCATCAAGTCGATTTTGACTCATAGAGACCCTGTTGGACAGAGTAGAACTGCCCCGTGGCGTTTCCAAGGCTGTAATCTTTCTGGAAGCAAGCTGCCACATCTTTCTCCAGAGGTGTGTCTGGTGCATTCTAACCTTCAACCTTTCGGTTAGCAGCCAAG
Organism: Loxodonta africana; assembly: GCF_030014295.1. Classification (NCBI taxonomy): domain Eukaryota; kingdom Metazoa; phylum Chordata; class Mammalia; order Proboscidea; family Elephantidae; genus Loxodonta; species Loxodonta africana. The sequence goes on along the minus strand of NC_087342.1, from coordinate 211,268,092 downwards.
TTCTTAATCAATGTGCCACCAGGTTTTCATTAAAAATATAGCTCAATATCATTGCCTTTATAAAGCATTTCCTAAGTCTCTGATAGAATTGACCATCCCTTCTTTTGTGGTCCCCCTATACTGTGTTTATATTTATATTCAAGCACCTAAAATAATTTGTTGAACTCGTTTGTTCACAGTTATCTCCCTCCTGGGCTCTGAGTTCTTTGACTAGAGTGCCTGCCTTTTCCTCTTTTGTACTTTGTAAGCTTAGCCCATTTTCTGGCCGGTAGTAAGCATTTAATAAATGTCCAAAAGTGTCATAAAATAGTCAGAAATCCTAATTACATAGGGTTAAGTTCCAATCACTAATTCTCATGAGCCTGCTTTGTAAAATAGTTTTAATTTACCCAGTGTTTCATTTCATATCTTTTCTGTGTACCAGCACTGACCACTCAGACAGATTTTAGAACCAGACCCTAAGAGAAATTGTCAAGTAGGCTAATTTCGATGCTGTTTGCCCCAGCCTCCTCTTCTGAATACTCCATTGGAGTCCCTCTTCTCTTGCTTCTCTTGCATCTTCTTGACTTTCCAAAGCCTTCTTTCTACATTGGTTTCCCAGGAATGAATTGCTTTATGTTTCAAAATTACCATTTTTCCCTTTCCTACTCATATCTCTGTAACCTTTTTTCTTCTTCTTCTTCACATTCCAAACCCCAACTCCAACCCTTCCCTTCATATTGAAACTGTTCCTAAAGATCCAAGTTTATAGTCATCATACTTATAAAAGTGGTTATGTATGTTTACGTTCATGTATCATTCCAACCTGTGTCTGCCTTCACTACCACTTCCCAACCTCCTCCTACCCCATCATTCTAAACACTACAAGGTAGAACGATTGGCAATTTTAGAGCCTTTTGTTTTGTTTTATAAAGGAGAAAACATGCCCCTCTACATAAAACTTGTGGAATTGATGAAGTGTATCTCAAACACCCATTTCTCTTTCAGTACCCTTCTCTCTTCTGTAGTCACTGCTTTTGAATCTCTTTGGACCTCCTACTATAAACTAAAGGTATTTTCTCTAATGTATGAAAAGTAGTGTTTGTTCTTTTCAATATGTCATTCTTAGATACCCTTTTTAACTGAGAAATATAGGTAGCATATCTTGTTTCCAGGTCCTCTTTAGCAATCATCCCTAGATTTAATGCAAGTAATTACTGTTTTTAACTGTGACAACTCTCTTCTAAATTATTAATGGTTTATTATGTAAGCTCTTTTACTAAAATTATTATCTAGCCTGCATTTGTGTAACCTCAGAAAAGACAAGGGTGAGGGGAGGTACTTATCTTTGTATGAGAGATGTGCCAGTGAAACTTTAACCTCTTACAAGATTCATCCAAGAGTCATATTTAAAAAGAGAGTAAAAACCAAAAACCAAACCTACTGCCCTTGAGTCGATTCTGACTCATAGTGACCCTGTAGGACAGAGTAGAACTGCCCCATAGAGTTTCCAAGGAGCACCTGGTGGATTCAAACTGCTGACCTCTTGGTTAGCAGCCGTAGTACTTAACCACTATGCCACCAGGGTTTCCAAAGAGAGAGTAACTTGTTTTAAAATTATTTGGAAGAATAGAGAATGGAAATAATAAAGTTCTTCTGGAAAAAAAATGGACATTTGAAAACTTTGTCTATCTATCTATCATCATCTATCATCTACCTACCTACCTACCTACCTATCATGATTCGCCTGACCCTATCCTTGCTTAGTATAATGATAATAACCAGTAAACATTCAAGAATAAATATGTAATATGAAGGATTCAGTGATTTTTTTTAAGAGTAGAAAGGCTGAGAAACCACGAGGATAAAAACTGTAATACTTAAACTTCCCAAGTATTTTTTTTACAAATAAGAGATAGAGGATTGGAAAATATATTCAAGGGTCTCTCCCGTGAACCTGAGGCAGGCAGAAGAATATGTCTGTACCTTGTTAGTAAAAGGGAAGATAATTTTCACCTCATAATTAGGAATGAATTTTAAATGACCTGGGGATATTTAACAAGATCTGTTGGCACTATTTTCTGAAAACTTGTTAGTTTTATGAAATATTAAGCATTTATTGCCTGGTGATTTTTTTTTTATGAATTTAATAACCTAAAAGTAGACTTAAAGAAATGAAAATTCCTACACTTTTCTTTTATTCTGTTATTTAAATGGTATTCTGTGTGAAGGATTGGTTTTTAGGGAATATAAGCATGAGTTGTCCTACTACATTCTCTACAGCTGTTTGCAGGAATATTTTTCTTTTATTTTGATGGAGGAACTGAGGCCCAAAAATACAGTTAAAATTATCGCAAAAATAGTTTTCCAAGTTGGTTATCTCCCCATCTGTGTTGTAGTAGTAGCAACAATTACCTCCCTTGTAGAGGCCATTACTGATTCCAGTTTGCAACAGAATGATTTGTGCAAAATTGATGAAGTCTGTGGCATATCTTTTATGTTACTGTCCTCTGGATCTTTGCTTTATCACACAAATTCTCTGGAAGTTGCTGGCAAACAAAATGTAAGTATAACATTATCACCATTGCTTTTCTGTTCTTGAAGGGAAAACTCAAACATTAAAGAGGCCATGAGTTATAAACCTCTCACTGGGTGAAAAGAGAGAGTTCCTGTAATCCAAATCTCAGATACATGTGCATGTCAGGAGACGAGTGTTCTCCATTTCCTAGAGCCACAGTTTCTTAAAGTAAGATTGGAACAGCAGAGCCAAAACTGGGAAGATGGCACCCACCATGCTCATCTGGGGCTACTCAAGTACTCTGTTTTACTTGGGGAAGCTGTTGGTAGGAATGAGGGTATCTGGGTTTGGGAATGGGTGCTCCCTGTCTCACAGCTGCAACACAGCCAGAGGAAGTGGATGTCAGTACTGGCCAACCAAGGACTGAGCTCTCCTTTTACTTTCTTGCCTCTTAGTTCACTGACTGTGGGGTTGTCAATCACAGGTAGTCACTGAGTACTGCAAGTTATTATTCCCCATAAGTAGCTACCTCTGTAGAATCTTGGCCCATTTATGTCATGGGTAAGTTTTGCTCGGAGTGCAAAACAGAACTCAATGATGAACTCTTATTTTCTACTGGGAGGACACCATAATTTACCTTAGTATCAAATCAGGTTTTTTTTTTTTTTTTTTAAGCACTTTTACTTGAGAGTGAGAGGCTGTGTGTGTGTCTGTGTGTTAAAAAAATAGAGATCTAGTCAATGATTTCATAGAACATATATGGTATTTTTTAGGACACCATCACTATTTCATCAGTGTTTAACTTTTGTTACTATTGGTGTAATGGTACACCAAAAAAACAACCAAACCCATTGCCATCGAGTCCAACTCATAGCAACCCTATAGGACAGAGTAGAATTGCCACATAGGATTTCCAAGGAGCTGCTGGTAGATTTGAACTGCAGACCTTTTGGTTAGCAGCCCAGCTCTTAACCACCGTGCCACCAGGGCCCCAATAGCATACCAGCCACTTTTTATGCCTCTGAACTTCATAGGTAGACCTTATTCCGGTTCTAATGCATTTAGTGTCAAGGTGGATCTCTTTTGACCTGAGTTGGAACTCATAGTTGTGTAGGTTGAGCATTATATTAGGTGGGGCTTCCTGGATGTGTTAGTTTTGTAAACTTTTGTCTTCATTTCCTTTATTTCTGTGAGATAAGAGTTGCAAGAGTGATTTCGGCTTTTCTATGTGATACTTGGGGAGCCCTGATGGGTTTATTTTGGTTTTTCTGTGTCATATCTGGAAAACCAGAGGTTCCTCCTGTAACTTAATGAAAAGGCACTCACAATAAACTGTGTATTTAGTTCTTATTCGTATATTGTCATACCATAGATCGTTGGCACCACCGTGCCACTAGACTTATTGGTGGCTTGTATTATCAGATCATATATCTCAAAATTCATAATTCATATCACAAATTCTAAATTAGTTTTTGAATCAGCATGCCATATTCATGAAAATACATAGCATCAGTTTTTTTTAATAAAAATTTAGTATCAAAAGGATTAATCACTCATGCTATTTGGCTTTGATGAAGCTTTCATTTTTGAGAATAGAGCTTGTTAGATGTCATTTTGAAAGGCAAAAAAAGAAAAAGGTTGACTTGAGGCAAGAACACAGTTTAAAAAAGAAAATAAAGCTAGCATTTGCTTAATAATTTGCCCTTTTCAGCAACAGAATCTTATCTGACCATCCACATTCATCTGGTTGCTGACGTGGTTCTTACTTCAATTGCAGAAGCTATTTTTGCACCTTTTGTGTCTTTTGAGGAACCGAGTGGGCCTACTTACTTAGAATGATTCATGTCTCAAAGTGCACAGGGTGTCCTGAAATGCTACCACAGTGATGTGCAGAAAAGAGGAGGAGAATTAAAGCAACCTGCTTCTTTTAAGCATTTCTGATGCTCACTTGAAGTGGTTCCAGAGAAAGGCATACTTTAACTGTCATGTCTCCCATGCTTTTAGTCCTTTCTACGAACGTTTTGGTAATAACTCACCTGGAAGAAGGAGGAACGTTTTTGTTTTTTTAAATGACAAATATGCAGTAACCATCTATGGGCAGTGTAGTAATATGATCATTTGTTACAGACCGTTTATACTGGAAGATAAACCATCTTAAGATGGTTAGTCAAGTAATCTATTTGGTGTAAGTAGTTTGACAGCTCTTCCGTGCATTTCTTTACATCAGGCTTTAATTCTAAGTACTCGAAAGTCCTTTTCTTTACTTCTTACTAGAGATGAAGTCTTGGTATTTTACTTTGGCTGTTTTTGGTTTTCAATTTAAAAAATTACTTGCAGCCCAGAACATAGCATTACCGAAATAAATTAACTAGAGAAAAGAACTTGTTAAGAGATTGTCTGAGAGTTCATCCTGTGGCCTTTAGTTGCTGATGGACCAAAAGAAATTTTGTAGGATCTCAGCCCCAAGGCAGAACTGTATCATGGACGCCAATGGCATAATTTCTAGTTCTAAAACATTAAGTTTTAACTCTCGCATTATTTTCATAATTGCCTTCACTTTAGCTGTTACAGGCAATTCCCAGCTAATACAAGTATTTACTCAAAAGATTTAAACTATGTTTTTAAAAAAGGAAATTTTTTTTCTTGGGGGAAAAAAAGGCATCTGGAGAGCTCCAGTTCCAAATTTTCTTTCCTAAGGGAAAGCAGTTTTTGTGGGTGAATAATAAGCATGACTATTAAATTGGTTACGAGTGTCATCATCTTCTAAACCTTCTTGTTCATTTTTAGATTCCCAGACGTTGTGCATGCGTTCCTGTGGGGAGAATTGGCATCTTGGAAAGCAAAGACGGTTGCGATGCAGATTTTTGATATGAGGATAAAAGGTTAATAACTAAAACTTATTCTTTTCCTCTCTTAGTTTCACATTTAACTTGGAATACAGTTTTTGCCTACAGTGCACCCATATGCAAATTGATTTTGTCATCAAATCATCAAAAAACAATGTATATTACGTTTAGAGAGGAAAGTGTTCTGAAGGTTTTGCTTCGTTTTATTTTGATTTACATGAAAGACTAATTTTTAATTATGATCTCACTCAATTCTTTATGACCAAGTTTATTTTAATATGAAATTCCACTTAATAAATCCTAATAACTTTTGCTGTGTAATGGGAAAACATTAGAAAAGTGAAATCACAGTGATGATTATTAAAAAAAAATTGTGGCAAAATATTAAAAGTGGCATGTTGTACTCAAAAATGTTCTGACTAAATATGCAAACTATACAAATATCGGCAATGATGTTCTCGTCGTTGTTGTTATGAATGCCATTGAGTCGGTTCTGACTCGTAGCAATCCTATGTGCAACAGAACGAGTGCTGCCCAGTCCTGTGTGCCGTTGTCGCAGTCTTGCTATGTTGACCCCATTGTTGTAATCACTGTGTCAATCCATCTTGTTGAAGATCTTCCGCTTTTTCGCTGACCATCTGCCTTACCAAGCATGATGTCCTTCTTTAGGGCGTGGTTCCTCTTGATAACGTGTCCAGATATTTAAGGCGAAGTCTCCCCATCCTCCCTTCTAAGGAGCATTCTGGTTGTATTTTATCCAAGACAGATTTGTTCATTCTTCTGGCAGTATTGTTCACCAGCACCTTAATTCAAATGTATCAGTTCTTCAGTCTTTCTTATTCGTTGTCCAGCTTTCACATGCATATGTGGTGATTGAAAATACCTTTGCTTTGGTCCAGTGCACCTTAGTCCTCAAAATGACATCTTTGATTTTTAATACTTTAAAGAAGTCTTTTGCAGCACATTTGTCCAATGCAATACATCGTTTGATTTCTTGACTGCTGCTTTTGTGGGCACCAGTTGTGGATCCAAGAAAAATGAAATCCTTGACTATTTCAATCTTCTAGCCGTTTATCATGATGTTGCTTATTGGTCCAGTTATGAGAATATTTGTTTTCTCTATGTTGAGCTGTAATCCAGACTGAAGGCTGCGGTCTTTGATATTCATCAGTAGGTGCTTCAAGTCCTCTTTGCTTTCATCAAGCAAGGTTGTATTATCTGCATATTGCAGATTTTAATGAGTCTTCCTCTAATCCTGATGCCATATTCTTCTTCATATAGTCCAGCTTCTTGGATTACTTGCTCATCGTACAGATTGAATAAGTATGGTGAAAGGATACAACACTGACACACACCTTTCCTGACTTTAAACCACACCATATCCCCTTGTTCTGTTCAAACGACCGCCTTTTGGTCTATGTACAGGTTCCTCAAGAGTACAATTCAGTGTTTGGGAATACCCATTCTTCTCAATGTTATCCATAGTTTATGATCCACACAGTCGAATGCCTTAGCGTAGTCAGTAAAACACATGTAAAACATCCTTCTGGTATTCTCTGCTTTCAGCCAAGATCCACCTGACATCAGCATTCTCTTCTGAATCTGGCTTAAATTTCCAGCAGTTCCCTGTCAATGTAGTGCTGCAACCATTTTTTAATTATCTTCTAGAAGATTTTACTTGCATGTAATAGTAATGATACTGTTCCATAATTTGTGCATTCTGTTGGATCACCTTTTTTTTTGAAGTGGCACAAATATAGATTCTCTTCCAGTCAGATGGTCAGGTAGCTGCCTTACAAATTTCTTGGCATGGATCAGGAGGGATTCCAGGATGGCATCTGTTTGTTGAAATATTTCAATTGGTATTCTGTCAATTCCTGGAGCCTTGTTTTTCTCCAGCGCCTTCAGTGCAGCTTGGAATTCTTCCTTGGGTACCATTGGTTCTTGATCATATGCCATCTCTTGAAATGGTTAAACATTGACCAATTCTTTTTGGTACAGTGACTCTGTGTATTCCTTCTCTCTTCTTTTGATGTTCCCTATGAATTCTATAGATGATTTGATGAATTCTATGTCATTCAAGACTTGCCCATAGAATCCGTCAATATTGCAACTCGAGGCTTAAATTTTTTCTTCAGTTTTTTCAGCTTGAAAAATGCTGAGTGTGTTCTTCCTTTTTGGTTTTCTAACTCCAGGTCTTTGCACATTTCATTATAATACTTTACTTTGTCTTCTGGAGCCAACCTGTGAAATCTTCTGTTCATCTCTTTTACTTCATCATTTGTTCCTTTAGCTCTGGCTACTCGACTTTCAAGAGCAAGTTTAGAGATTCTTGCCTGACATCCATTTTGGTCTTTTCTTTCTTTCCTGTCTTTTTATTGACCTCCTGCTTTCTTCATGTGTAATGTCCTTGATGTCATCCCACAACTCATTTGGTTTTTGGTCATTTGTGTTCCGTGCATCAGATATGTTCTTGAGATGGTCTTTAAATTCAGGTGAGATATACTCAAGATCATACTTCATCTCTCATGGACTTGTTTTAATTTCCTTTAGCTTCATCTTGAATTTGCATATGAACAGTTGGTGGTCTGTTCCACAGTTGGCCCCTGCCGTGTTCTTAAACTGATGATACTGAGCTTTCATGGACTCTTTCCCCCGATGTAGTCGATTTGATTCCTGTGTATTCCATCTGTCAAGGTCCGCATGTGTAGTTTCCGTTTATGTTGTTGAAGAGAGCTGTTTGAAATGAATAGGTTGTTTGTCTTGCAAAGTTCTGTCGTGTCATCTCTAGCGTCATTTCTATCACCAAGGCTGTAATTTCCCACTACCAGTCCTTCTATGTTTCCAACTTTCGCGTTCCAATCACCAGTAAATATCAATGCATCTTGATCGCATGTTTGATCAATTTTGAACTGCAGAAGTTGATAAAAACATCAATTTCCTCATCTTTAGCCTTAGTGGTTGATGAGTAAGTTTGAATAATAGTTGAATTAACTGGTATTCCTTGCTGTTGTTAGGTGCCATTGAGTCAGTTCCAATTCATAGGTACCTGGGTACAACAGACTGAAACACTGCCCAGTCCTGTGCCAGCCTCACAATCATTGCTATGTTTGAGCCTGTTGGTGCAAACACTGTTACAGTCCATCTCGTTGAAGGTCTTTCTCTTTTTTGTTGACCTCTACATTATCAACCACATGTGGATATTACCCTATCACAGACAGTGTTGCATTTGAGGATAGATCTTAAAATGTTCTTTTTGACAACGATTGCCACGCCATTCTTCTTCAATTTGTCATTCCTGACATAGTAGAGCATATGATTGTCAGATTCAAAATAGCCAATAGCAATCCATTTCAGCTCATCTATCTTCAAGCGTTCCATTTCATTTTTAACAACTTCTAATTTTCCTATATTCATACTTCGTATATTCCACCTTCTAATTATTAATGAATGGTTGCAGCTATTTTTTCTCATTTTGAGTCGTGCCCATCAGCAAATGAAGGTCCGAAATCTTGACCCCATCCACATCATTAAGGTCGACTCTGCTTTGAGGAGGCCTCTCTTCCCCAGTCATATTTTGAGTACGGTCCGACCTGAGGGGTTCATCTCCTGGTACTATATCAGACAGTGTTCTGATGCTATTCGTAAATTTTTCACTGACCAATTTTTTTTAGAAGTAGGTCACCAGGTCCTTCTTCCTCATTGGTCTTAGTCTGGAAGCTCCACTGAAACCTTTCCACCATGGGTGACCCTGCTGGTTTTTGAAATACGGGCGGCATAACTTCCAGCATCACAGTGACACACAATCCACCACAGCATGACAAGCTGACAGATGAGTAGTTGGCCCTGATTTTAGCCAGATAGAAAAAGATAGTTCAGTTTTCCCTTAGGTTTTAAATATCAATTTCTATTTTAAGGTAGGTCAAATTTGAGTGTGTTCATATCAACAGTTTTACTTTTCTTCAAAACTTCTCTAAATTGCTTGTCAAGTTTTTTTTTTTTTTTTTAATCTACAGTATTCTCTTCAAATCGTAAACTTGCTCATTTTGGGGAGAACTGAGGTCGTTATGAGGATTTTTACCAATAAAAAGAGGCATTTATAATGAATTTGGCTCACAGGAAGGTACCTTTTTTTAATCATCCTGTGGAAATAAGTCTGTATTCAGTTGGACTCTGGCACTGATTAGGATTTTTTGGAAGATCTTTTTTTCCCCATCCGGTACTCATATGCACACTCTGAGCAGTGGGGGAGCGAGGAAGTGGATATGGTGGGGAGCGAGTGGCAGTAAGTGGTGGGCAATCAGTGTTAAAGCAACAGTTTCCTGAGGTGCTCCTCTATTTCTTAAAATAATTTGTAATTGATTTGTTGTTGTTGTTGTTGTTGTTTGCCATTGAATTGATTCTGACTTATAGTGACCCTATATGGTTAAGTGTTCTGGTACTAACCAAAAGGTCAGTGGTTCGAATCCAGCAGTGGCTTCTTGGGAGAAAAGACCTGGTGATCTGCTTCCACAAAGACTACAGCCTAGGAAACCCTATGGGGTAGTTCTACTCTGTCTTATAGGGTCACTATGAGTATGAGTAATTGATTTAGGGCATTTTAAAAACAGATATATGGAAATTGCCTCTAAGATTTTGTTCAGAAATTATTATCTGAAGGCATATATTTTGTTTAGAAGTGTAATAGTATCCAATTCTTTTAAAAAGCCCCCCAAATCATTTTATTTTTTTAAACTGTTTTATTATTAAAATTTTGAAGTAGAGAAGGAGTGTTTGTTGCTCTCATTTTATAGCATTATTATTTAGGATGTTATTATTTAATGCACACTTGACTTTTGCCACCACTCAAGTAATGATTAATTTCCTGAGGTAAAGTTTTTTCTAAGGTAGTGTTTTTCTAAGCAAAAGATCCCAGATTGACAACCCTGGATACTGTAGCCTTTTATTCATCTGCAGAGCAAGCCTACCTTCCTGCCAATCCCACCCAGCTGTTATCCTGAAGAGACCTCTGTGAGGACTCTACAGGAGGCTGTTTCTGGGCCTTTCCTTTCGGGGCCTGTCTGAGGAAATTATTTAACTGGGTGCCAAATTTATTTGAGTGGGACTATGAAGAGTGGCCAAGAAGAGGGTATACTTTTAGGGAAATGGCAACTCTTCCGTGAAGTATCTTTTCTTCTGCTACAGTTCCTTTAGTGCCATTACTCCTGAAGTAGCAACACAGAATGTAGTATCTTTTTCAGCGTTACCTCTCCTCTGAAAAATGTGAAGGGCCTGCTAGACACTGCTTGTCTTTATTGCCTAGAGAACTTTGATGGGCTGTAGCACCATCCACAGGAAACTCAAAACCCATATCCTCTGGATTAGGCGAAAATTTAAATGCAAGTGTGAAGCTGTGTTTGGAATGCCACTCCTTTGTTGGCAGTGGGTGCCAAAAATGACTTTGCGTGGGTTTGGTTACCATAAAAAGAAATCTCAGTGAATAAAATGATAGCTAGCTGTTTTCTTTTTATAAGAGAATTGCTCTTATATTGCATTTTTAACATATTGATTGAGAACACGGCGGAATTTATTTTTCACGTACAATTGCATGATGTGAAAAATGAGTTGAATCCACGTGATCACAGGGAAGTAATATAGCAATAATTAGCCACATCAGTATGGATCTTTATAGCTCCGTATTGAGACAATTAAACTGAATTTGTAGGTATATACATATATTTGATGGTTTGTAATAAAATTATGGGGTTCAAAGAAAGTTATTTTCCTAGACTCAATCATCCATTTAATGTAGATTTCCTTCTATAATATAAAATGTTTTACCATTGATACATATTTTCCTACATTTAAGTAATAAAAGTAGGTGGTGCGAATAGTTTGTGCCCACCACTAACCTAAAGGTTGGAAGTTTGAACCCACCCTATGACACTGTGGAAGAAAGACCTGGCAATTGACTTCTGTAAATATTACAGCCAAGAAAACCCTATGGAACAGTTCTACTCTGTAACACACGGGGGTCATCGTGAGTTGGAATTAACTCGATGGCAATGTGTTTGATTTTTGGTTTTTAAGTAATAAAACATAAGCTGAATAATGTGTGCTGTTGCTGGAAGAGCAAAGTGGCTGAGTAAAAATATTACCTAACAAAAAAAGACAAATGTCATTATCAAACCTGGATTAAGTTTAAAATGAACTTCTTTTCCCAAGTATAAGTTGAAGAGAGTGGCAAACCCTCCCAAACCCTGTTTGGTTTTAAAGAGAAAGACATGGTACACACAGTTTACGCTGCAGAATCTTCTCAGTTTGTAGGATGAAGCAACAGCAGACAAATGAGAAGAGTCCATATTTTTAACGGTTCATGAATATGACTGGTAAATTCCCAGAAGGACCTGTTATTTATCTTCTCTCTCCCCTCCTTTTCCACATCTTAGAAACTCCAAGAAGAAAAGTGATTTTATGGGTAGTAATAAGTTTTTTTTTTTTTTAATAAGTAGAAAAGCTCCCCAAGGATAGTTTTATAGTGAATAATATATTTTCAGATCTATTTAAAATCTAATGTAAGAGGTTCATATGACATAGGGATGATCCCCAGTTTCCTGGTAATATTCTTAAGGTTTTTACTGACGTGAAAGTTCAACGTTGCAGTTCAGAGAAACGTGGCCCAGTGAAATCCCTGGGCTGGTGGAACGTCCAGCTCACACACAAGGAGAAGCTCCTCCTGAAGGGCCCAGGAGTAGGAAGCATGGTGTGGGATGTCATCTAGCTTCACGATAAAATGGTAGAACATCTTAGCGAGGCTTGTCTTAAAAATTTAAAGGGAAGACATTTTCCTGTCAGAAGCTATTTATGTAAATAAGTTAAATTTTTTTTTTTTTTAAAGTGGGATCAAAGTTTTGAATTTTCCAATCTTCTGGATAATAAGTATGATTGGAATACAGGATAATTCTATGTTAACCCTAGCAAACCCGATTTTTATTTTTGTAATAAAATAGTTGTTACTTCTGAATGCCGTTGAATTGGTTCTGATTCATAGCGACTCGATATGCCAGAGTAGAAACGCCCCATTGGCTCTTCTTGGCTGTAATCTTTAAGGAAGAAGGTCACCGGGTCTTTCTCCTGCAGAGCCTGTGTGGATTTCAACTGCCAACTTTTTGGTTAGCAGCCAAGCACTTAACCATTGTGCTACTAGGGCTACTTAATAGTACATATGACTTTTTCTTTTCTTTTCTGATTAACTCTCTTTCTAAAAGTTAAACCCAACAACAATTAACTGGATGTTATAGGTAATTTTTGTTCTGACCTTTACATATCTGCTTATGAATTTTGTGTAAATTACTTTTCTCCAACTTCTGGTCTATTCTCTAATAAACCCATTGCCATCGAGTCGATTCCAAGTCATAGTGACCCTATAGGATAGAGTAGAATTGCCCCATAGAGTTTCCAAGGAGCAGCTGGCGAATTCCAGCTGCTGACCTTTTGGTCAGCAGCCGAACTGTTAACCACTGTGCCACCGGGGCTCAATAGCAAAGTATTATTGCCTTTTGTTTGGATTTTATTTGCTGTATCAATTTTATGATATGTTCTCAGTGAATCAGAATTGTATATGTCTAACTTGGGATGTAATGCCCTTTAATTTATTGCTGTAAATCATAATCGCTGAATCTGTCTGATTTATAAAGGTATTACAACATTGCTAATTGAAAACATTACATTCTGCTTAATAACTTATTAAATCTACTTTTCCAGCCCTGTTTTTCATAATATTTTATGTACTCATTTAACTTGAAATTCATGATTAAAGCAAAATTATATCTTCTGTGTAAACCAGTGGATGAAAAGTGACCATATGCCCAGTTTTCACTTGTAAGGTCCTTGTTTTCCACTACCTTAGAAGTAATGCTTTTTGAAGAACAGAGGAAATGAATTTTTCGTCTTGGGAATTTATTGTGTTTATTGAGGACACTGGGAGCTCTGAAGAGCTTAATACCTTAGTATGCAGATTTTGAACATTATTTATGCTATGGATTTGTTTGATTTCTAGGAAATGGCATTTTCGGGCCATTTTCTGTACCACAACCATGCAAAGCTCATACACGTTCTCCCAGGACCATTAAAAATTCAGGTATTTCAAATAATGAAGTTCAGTGAAAATATTTATAGAAAAGCATTATTGAAGATGTGTTATATTAAGTTGTGATAAATTGGGGGTGGGGTAAAGACCCCTACCTAAGCTTGGAGGCCTGCCAGACTTGGATTTGAATTCTGGCTCTGCCACTGAACCTCCCTCAATATAATCCTCAACTGTAAAACAGATATAATAATACCCATTGCATAGATTAAGGAGCCCTGATGGTGCAGTGGTTAAAGCACTCAGCTGCTTACTGGAAAGTCGGTGGTTTGAACCCACTAGCTTCTTCACAGGAAAAAGATGTGTAGTCTCCGTCTGTAGAGATTTACAGCCTTGGAAACCCTGTGGGGTAGTTCTACTCTGTATAGCGTCACTGTGAGTCTGAATCCACTCGATGACGATGGATTTGGTTTCTGGTTTATTGCATAGGCTATCGTGAAGATCAAATAAGATAATGTATGTGAAGATCTATAATAGTATTTGGGACATAGTAAATTCTCTGTAAATGACAGCCATTATTATTAATGGCAATGGAACTACGTAGATCGATACCATAATAAAATATTATCTCTGAAAAATAATGGATAAATTATGCAATCCAATCTCTTAGTCCAAATTAAAGACGCGCACATTTCTGTCTTGAATTGCAAATATACTATACTTCCATTTTAAAGGATGATACAGTTAAACATTGAACTATTAACCAAAAGATTGGTAGTGTGAGCCCACCCAGTGGCACCTCTGAAGAAAAGCCTGGCGATCTGCTTCTAAAAGGTCACAACCATGAAAATACTATGGAGTACAGTTCTACTGTGACACACATGGGGCCACCATGAGTCAGAATCAACTTAACAGCAACTGGTTTGGTGTTTTATTTTGTTTTTTGAGGGGGTCGTATTCACCTCTAAAAGTTGGACATTGTGTCTCCATGAACTTTAAATATTTAACAAAAAATAAATCCAGTTTAAGTTTTACATTGAATATTCTGGTTGATGTGGTTGCTGGAACCGACAGAGGTAAACCTGCATGGAAGTCTTGTGAGTCAACTCTTGCAGTTTTTGCCTCACTTTCTGTAGCGGATGCTTAGGAAAATTACTGTGTGGGGTGGCGGAGGGGAGAGTAGAATTGAATATTAAAACTTTTTATCAAACTCAAGTTAATATGCTTGTTATTTAGTTTTTCTGATAAATGCTTTATCAGTCTGTTATGCTTCATGGTTATCGCCAGAAGGAACTTTTGATTATAGAGATCTTACAACAGAAATCTGGGAATCACTGATTTCTCATCCGGAAGACTTACTATTCCTGTGGGAATTTCCGTGGTCTTTCCCCTTTCTAAATGCAGCTGCTATTATCATCAGCATCATCACAATAGAGTTCCATATTAGGGAGCAAATTGGACATGGAAGTAAGATTCTAAATAGTACTTGAGTTTTGGTTTGGCAATCCACAGTACATTTTTGCATGGTAGCATCTTTTCACTCACCAATAGTTTATTACGAAAGTATACATGTTTATGTTTAAAAAAAAAAAATCGTAAAGTAGAAACCCCTTCCCTCCCTTTCCTCTGACTACCTGGTTCTGCTTCTGCAATTTAAGTGCTGTTAACAGTTGCTTGGAATTACTGCAAAAAAAATTCCTGTTTTTACAGAAATACTTTTTTTGCACTTAACGTTACTAGCTCCTGAACAGATTTCTATGTCAGTACTTATAGCTGTACTTCATTTTTTAAAAGGCTGAGTTTTATGGTTGAGACATAATTTATTTCAACAGTCATTTTACATATACCCTTGTGCACTTGTGCGAGTGTATCTGGAAGGACAAAGTCCTAGCAATGGAATTTCTGGGCCAAAGGGCATGGGGTTTCTTATTTTGATAGGCACTGCGACCGTGCCCATCAAGGGAACATGTTAGCTTTCATTATAATTGATACCGTTTAGCACTGAAGTGCTCAGAATCCTCTCAATACTACATTGAGCCATTCTTGGATGGGTGTGGAACTTGCACTTCAAATCTAATTGGTTACTAAGCTGCCAGGTCTTCATGAGCCATTCACTGTTACCTGGAGCAATCCTTCACTTTTCTGTGATGTAAATTTCCTAAAAAGTAAATTTGCTCTTTTAAATGTTAAAATCTGTAAGTTCAATCAAAAAACCACTATTCCGAACTTTTTAATACCTAGGGAATTAGAACAAGACTTACTCTGGCCAAAAGACTAAGATGTCTTGATACAATCATCTTACACCATAGGAAATATTACTGTGAAGTTTTTGTAACTTTTTCTTTTTGAATCACTTTTGGATAGAGTGTCCATACAGGGTTTACAGTTTTAGTGTAGTAGATTCAAAAAACTGTTACTTGTTATTGTATGTGGCACATACCATTGTGAGCCCTATGTGTAGTAAATTTACGATTGAAATTTCGATCTAGCAATGCCATGGCTTAAGGTACAATTTTTCCTAATTGCGTTTACTTTGTTCCCAGGGAACATCAAGACAATCATGCCCGTGAGAACTCTAAATCGTTCAGGTGATCATTTCATTTTTAAATTATTCTTTACTTATGTTTCATTTCCTATACTATGGAGGTTTCAAAATTGTTTCATTTAGATGCATTCTTCTGCCTTTTCCAAAACGTTACGATAATCTTTGATTCTATAGTCTTGGTCTGCGCTACACTATCTGCTGCTTTTAAGCTATAAATATGGTACACTTCATGCAAGTCATAAAACTCGTTTAGAAATCATCCTAAATGTATTTTAATGAAGGTTTTAAAATTTTTTTTGTAGATAATTTTTAGAAAAGGTTTTCTTTCAAATAATTTTCTAATCAAAATTAAGCAGTATTTAAAAGAAATATGGAAGAGATTTATGCTTATGATTTAATAAAACCCAGTACCCAGTGCTGTCGAGTCAATTCTATGATTTAATGCTAGGTTTAAAATTAATATCCTTTCCTAGTGTAACTAGGAGCCCTGATGGCACAATGGTTAAGCACTTGGCTGTTACCCAAAAGTTCTGTGATTAAAACCCACCAGCCACTTTACAGGAGCAGACTGATGGGAAGAAAAGACCGGGCAATCCACTCCTATAAGGATTTCAGCCTAGGAAACCCTACGAGGCTGTTGTACTTTGTCCTGTAGAGTCCCTATGAGTTGAAATCGACTCTGTGACACACAAGGACAGCACAGCAGTGTAACTAATGTAATAGCTATAAAAAGAATTCCTTGAAGTAAAAAAACATTTTCAGTTTCTCCAATTTCTGGCTGGTTATTTTAAGATTGATTTTGAATTCTTGGTTGATAACTCTTATGACAGTCTCTATGTGTTTTCTTTTTCTTCAGGTCATTGCATCTTAGCGAGCTTGGCAATCAAACTTTGCTCTAGTTGATGGGCAAAATTTCTCCTAGACTATTTATCACCCCAATTTCATCCTAGTCAAAAATATTCAGATGCCATAAGAAATCTTTATAGATTTGCACTGGGCTTTCAGATGGATACTTCCATAATGGAGAGAACTATGTTGTAGCCCTGGTCCAAGGACATTATCATCTAATGCCCATATAGGCTGTGGTGTGGGTGTGGAAGGTTCCAAAGAGAAAGAGCAATCAACAAGTTTGCAGACACCCTGGAACATGGAAGCAACCAAGCTTTAATAAAGCACAGCTTTGGATACACTCCATGAGTCTGTACGGCTTTCACGTGAACTAGCACTTAAGACCTTGTGTAACAAAATGGACACTGGGGACACAGCTATAGGACAAAAAGCTACCTCAAGGTCTGGAGAAACTGATACAGCATCAGGTAGATGGAGACAGGAGCAATCAGCTGTCGTTAAGATGAGCACTTTTGGCAGTCAGGAAGGACATCGGCAACCACAAATAGATCCTGAGCAAATCGGAAACACGGCATCAGCACAACTCTTTGGTTCTGGGAAACTGGCACCACCCAGTGAAGTGGCCCAGCAAGTCCCAGAGAAGCAATACCCGCCGCACCGTCCGAGTCCTTATTCATGCCAACACTCACTCTCTTTTCCTCAGCACTCATTGCCACAGGGGGTCATGCATAGCAACAAGCCCCATCAGAGCCTAGAAGGCCCTCCATGGCTTTTTCCTGGCCATTTGCAATCTGTTGCTTCCGATGACTTATTTCCTTTTCCTCTACATGGCCACAGTGGTGGTTATCCTAGAAAAAAGATTTCAAGTTTGAACCCTGCTTATAGCCAATACACCCAGAAAAGTATCGACCAGTCTGAAGATGCTCACAAGAAAGAGCACAAACCCAAAAAGCCCGGCAAGTACATTTGCCCTTACTGCAGCAGGGCGTGTGCCAAACCAAGTGTACTGAAAAAGCATATCAGGTCCCATACTGGGGAGCGGCCATATCCATGTATACCTTGTGGTTTCTCTTTCAAGACAAAAAGCAATTTGTACAAGCACAGGAAGTCCCACGCTCATGCAATTAAGGCAGGATTAGTACCTTTCACAGAGTCAGCTGTATCTAAATTGGACCTAGAGGCTGGTTTTATTGATGTAGAAGCAGAAATACATTCGGATGGTGAACAGAGTACAGACACAGATGAGGAGAGTTCATTATTTGCTGAGGCTTCTGACAAAATGAGCCCTGGCCCTCCAATCCCATTGGACATTGCTGGCAGAGGCAGCTATCATGGGTCATTGGAAGAGTCATTGGGAGGTCCGATGAAGGTGCCGATTCTGATTATCCCCAAAAGTGGGATTCCATTGCCTAGTGAAAGCTCTCAGTATATTGGCTCTGATATGCTAGCAAATCCGTCTTTAAATGCTAAAGCTGATGACTCTCACACAGTTAAACAGAAACTTGCACTAAGACTGTCAGAGAAAAAAGGACAAGACTCTGAGCCATCTCTAAATCTCCTGAGCCCGCACAGTAAAGGAAGCACTGATTCTGGTTACTTTTCTCGCTCAGAAAGTGCAGAGCAGCAAATAAGCCCTCCAAACACAAATGCAAAGTCTTATGAAGAAATCATCTTTGGAAAGTATGGTCGGATTAGTCCGAGAAATGCACTCAGTGTTACAACCACAAGTCAGGAGCGCACCACAATGGGTAGGAAGGGCATAATGGAATCATTACCTCACGTAAACACCAGGTTAGATGTCAAGATGTTTGAAGATCCTGTATCACAGCTGATCCCAGGCAAAGGAGACATTGACCCCAGTCAAACAGGCATGCTGAAATCCTCTAAATTCAATAGTGAGTCCAGACAATCCCAGCCGATTGTATCATCTATCAGGAATGAAGGAAAACTTTATTCAGCAAATTTCCAAGGCAGCAACCCAATCCTCTTAGAAGCTCCTGTAGACTCTTTACCCCTTATTAGAAGCAACTCAATGCCAACTTCTTCAGCAACTAATTTAAGTATCCCCCCTTCTTTGAGAGGAAGCCACTCATTTGATGAAAGGATGACTGGTTCAGATGATGTGTTCTATCCAGGGACAGTAGGAATACCCCCTCAGCGCACGTTAAGACGGCAAGCAGCATTTGAGCTGCCTTCTGTACAGGAGGGGCACATGGAGGTAGAGCATCATGGCAGGATGTCCAAAGGTATCACAGGTTCATCGTTGAAGGAAAAGAAGTTGATTCCTGGGGAGAGGGTTGGGTATGACTATGATGTATGTCGGAAACCCTATAAGAAGTGGGAAGACTCTGAAACACCAAAGCAAAGCCACAGGGATATTTCCTGCTTAAGTTCTTTAAAACATGGTGGAGAATATTTTATGGATCCCTTGGTGCCATTACAGGGAATGCCAACCATGTTTGGAACTACATGTGAAAATAGAAAACGCCGGAAAGAGAAGAGTGTAGGAGATGAGGAAGACACCCCCATGATTTGCAGCAGCATTGTAAGCACCCCCATGGGCATAATGACTTCAGATTATGACCCCAAATTGCAGATGCAGGAAGGAGTAAGAAGTGGATTTGCCTTGGTTGGACATGAGAACCCTTCTCATGGTCACTCTGAGCGCTTTGACCCGTGTCGACCCCAGTTGCAATCTGGAAGCCCATCTCTTGGGTCAGAGGAGTCTCCTTCAGCCACCGATTCAGACAAGATGTCAGACCTAGGTGGCAGGAAACCTCCTGGGAATGTGATTTCTGTGATTCAGCACACAAACTCGCTGAGCCGACCCAATTCATTTGAAAGGTCTGAGTCTGCCGAACTCGTGGCTTGTGCACAAGATAAAGCTTCTTCACCTTCTGAGACTTGTGACAGTGAAATTTCAGAAGCCCCGGTGAGTCCAGAGTGGGCTGCACAGGGGGAGAGTGCTGAAAGTGGGGGGAAACCATCCCCTTCGCAGCAGGTACAGCAGCAGTCCTATCACACACAGCCTAGGTTGGTTCGCCAGCACAACATTCAAGTCCCTGAGATTCGTGTGACAGAAGAGCCTGATAAACCAGAGAAGGAGAAAGAAGCACAGAGTAAGGAACCAGAAAAGCCTGTGGAGGAATTTCAGTGGCCCCAGAGAAGTGAGACCCTTTCCCAGCTCCCAGCTGAGAAGTTGCCACCTAAAAAGAAGCGTTTGCGACTTGCGGATATGGAGCACTCTTCTGGGGAGTCCAGTTTTGAGTCTGCAGGAACCGGCCTCTCTCGCAGCCCCAGTCAAGAAAGCAACTTATCCCACAGCTCCAGTTTTTCAATGTCTTTTGAAAGAGAAGAAACCGTTAAGCTTGCTGCACCTCCAAGGCAGGATGAGTTTGGGAAGCATTCTGAGTTTCTGACCGTCCCTGCTGGCTCCTACTCGTTGTCTGTCCCTGGTCATCACCACCAGAAGGAGATGCGACGCTGCTCATCCGAGCAGATGCCTTGTCCTCATGCAACAGAAGTCCCTGAAATTCGGAGCAAATCATTTGATTATGGAAGCCTGTCTCATGCTCCTGTGGCGGGAGCGCCAGCCTCAACGTTATCGCCATCACGAGAGAGGAAGAAATGCTTCTTGGTTCGGCAAGCTTCCTTCAGCGGTTCCCCAGAGATTGCCCAGGGTGACACTGGTGTGGATCAGAGTGTGAAGCAGGAGCAGATGGAGCACCTGCACGCAGGCCTCAGGTCCACGTGGCACCATGGCCCGTCTGCTGTGCTTCCTCCCCTGCAAGTGGAAGACCCCGGGAAGCAGGTTGTGGGTCCTTGTGCTCCGCTGAGTACAGGGTCCCTCCACCTGGCCCAACCTCAGATCATGCACATGGACAGTCAGGAATCTTTAAGAAACCCCTTGATACAACCCACGTCTTACATTGCCAACAAGCACTTATCTGAACAACCACATTTATTTCCACATCAAGAAACAATTCCATTTTCTCCGATTCAGAATGCCCTGTTTCAGTTTCAATATCCTACTGTCTGCATGGTTCACCTGCCAGCTCAGCAGCCTCCCTGGTGGCAAGCCCATTTCCCACCTCCCTTTGCTCCACATCCTCAGAAGAGCTATGGCAAGCCTTCTTTCCAGTCAGAAATTCATCCTAGCTACCCTTTAGAGCACGTTTCAGAGCACACTGGGAAGAAATCTGCTGATTACGTACATGCAAAAGAGCAAACTTACCCATGTTATTCAGGAACATCAGGGCTACACTCGAAGAGCCTTCTTCCAAAGTTCGCCTCAGACCAGAGCACTAAGTCAATGGATACTCCTTCTGAGCAGCTCTTTCAAGAAGATTTTGCCTCGGGAAATGCTGGGCCTTTACAGTCCTTACCGGGAGCAGTGGTTCCTGTTAGGATCCAAACCCATGTACCATCATACGGGAGTGTCATGTATACAAGCATTTCTCAGATCCTTGGGCAGAACAGCCCTGCGATTGTCATATGCAAAGTCGATGAGAATATGACACAAAGAACACTGGTGACCAACGCAGCCATGCAAGGGATAGGGCTTAACATCGCCCAGGTGTTAGGGCAGCATGCAGGCTTGGAAAAATACCCCATTTGGAAAGTACCTCAGACCTTACCCCTTGGCTTAGAATCCTCAATCCCGTTGTGTTTACCTTCCACCTCTGACAGTGTTGCCACCCTTGGAGGTAGCAAGCGCATGCTTTCTCCAGCCAGCAGCTTAGAACTCTTCATGGAAACAAAGCAGCAGAAAAGGGTGAAAGAGGAAAAGATGTATGGACAGATTGTCGAGGAGCTCAGCGCTGTGGAGCTAACCAACTCCGACATCAAAAAGGACCTCTCCCACCCACAGAAGCCTCAGTTGGTTCGACAAGGCTGTGCTTCTGAGCCAAAGGATGGCTCACAGTCGGGGTCGTCTTCCTTCTCCTCACTGTCACCCTCCTCATCTCAAGACCACCCATCTACCAGCACGCCCTCGAGGGAGCCATTCCCACCCAGCAGGGAAATGCTTCCCAGCTCCCGGGCACCTCCTCTGGGGCAGAGGTCCAGTGGGCCTTCTGAAAGCAAAGAGTCATCAGATGAGTTAGATATTGATGAGACGTCATCTGACATGAGCCTGAGCCCACAAAGCTCTTCATTGCCACCAGGGGACAGTCAGCCAGAAGGGCAAGGCAAAAGCCAGAAGCTGCCTGTTGGCATGCTGGTCCAGATGGCATCTGGCCCAAGTGGGAAAGTGGCAAACTCAACTCTACTTTTCACGGATGCGGCAGATTTCCAGCAGATTCTTCAGTTCCCCAGTCTGCGGACAACAACTACAGTGAGTTGGTGCTTCTTGAATTATACAAAACCCAATTACGTACAACAGGCCACCTTCAAATCCTCAGTGTATGCTTCATGGTGCATTAGTTCCTGTAACCCAAACCCATCAGGATTGAACACCAAGACCACTCTGGCGCTTCTGAGGTCCAAGCAAAAAATGACCACAGAAATTTATACTCTGGCTGCTATGCATAGACCTGGAACCGGCAAGCTGACATCATCAAGTGCTTGGAAACAGTTTGCTCAGGTAACAGATACTCTTTTAGGAAGCACTCTGGGTTGTGGATTTGATTGCTAAGCAGAATATGGAGGGAAGGATGTAAGATCTACAACCTACAAGTAAAATTAAGGTCAGAGTTGGGGGAGCCCTCAATAGCACCCTAACACTGGGTGGAAGAGGCCACTGACTGTGCAATTAGCTATGAGGTCCCAGAGAAAGCCCCAAAGGCTTAGTATCTCACTCACCCGGGAGCCCAGGAAATTCTACCACTGAGGTTCTTCCCCTTTCTGACCTGTGTTAATGACCTAACAGATGTACTTTGTTTGATGTTAGGAGTTCAGGGAATTGTGAAATGGTAGTGTAGACCAGGGATTGGACATTGAAAAGAAAGATCAGGAAGGAAACCTGAACGGTGCCAAAACTGACCTGTGCAAACTTAAAATAAGAGGGCTTATTTTCCTTGACAATACTTTTCACTCATATTTATTTTCTGTATATCTCTTTCATAACTGATCTTTTTCCAAGTTATTTTCCGGCTTGTTCCTACATGAAAAACTAATACCTTACACGTAAAGTTATAAAAATATCAATAAGAAACACTGCAGAGTTCATGCTAAGTTATTATCAAGGCAAATGGAGGATTTAAAAATATATTTGCACTTATTTTAGTTACCATTTTCCCGTCAATAGTTTTTGGGAATACTTCCTTAAATAATAGGGATTATTTTAATTGTTACTTCGGAACATAGGATGTGCCTTTTATGTTTTTACTAGTGTTCCCAGAGTAAGGGCTGACCGAGTGTCTTTTTAACGAAATGTTGAATTCCTTCCACTCTCATTCTCTGATTTTTATCCCAAGTGTCCTTAATTTTATATAACCAGAACAGGACCTTTAGCATGGGATTGTGGCTAATTTTCAGAGATTATAGAACAGGACCTTTAGCATGGGATTATGGCAAATTTTCAGAGGTTATAGAAGAGTTGGGGGGGGTGTGTGAACTAGTCTTCCTCTCGATGTTAGAGAAAGCATGTGAAATGATTCTCTCTTTCTCTCCTACAGATGAAACCTGATGCGTCGTTTTCATTTGGCAGCAAATTAGAACGGAAACTAGTGGGAAATATCTTAAAGGAAAGAGGGAAGGGAGATATTCATGGAGAGAAAGATATTGGATCCAAACAAACTGAGCCAATCCGAATTAAAATTTTTGAAGGAGGGTAAGGAAACCTTAAGTATAAATGTAAAACATTCACCTATAAGTCAAAGTAAATGGTCCCGAATGTCTGCATGGAAAGAATAGTATCAACTCGGGTTGGAAGTTTAAAGGGAATTCCCTTTCTCTGCACATTTCAGAAGTCTGACTGGTAACACAGATACTGAGTTCATACTCGTCGGCAACGGGTTTAGTTTTTTGGTTTGGTTGTTGCTTTTATAACTTGCTTTTAATAAAAATGCCCCTGTTCTATATGGTTCAAACCTCTCAAATGTTCACGCTTCTTATTTAGTATGCAGTCAGCTAAATTGGTGAGCTCTTGGTGTCCTCTACATTTGTTCATTATTTAATAATATTTTTATGGGCATTTGTTATATTATTAGTGGACATATTTTTATGCTATGCTTACAAAAATGAAATCACTACACTCATATATAATCCTAGAAATGGTTGTTGTTGTTGTTAGGTGCCATTGAGTCGGTCCTGACTCGTAGCAATACTGTGTTCAACAGAATGAAACAATGCCCAGTCCTGTGCCATCCTCACAATCATTGTTATGCTTAAGCCCATTGTTGCAGCTACTGTGTCAGTCCATCTCCTTGAGGGTCTTCCTCTTTCTCACTGACCCTCTACTTTACCAACCATGATGTCTTTCCCCAGGGACCAGTCCCTCCTGACAACATGTCCAAAGTATGTGAGACATAGTCTCGCGTTCCTTGCTTCTAAAGAGCATTCTGGTTGTACTTCTTCCAAGACAGATTTGTTCGTTCTTTTGTCAGTCCATGGTATATTCAGTGGAAACCCTGGTGTCACAGTGGTTAAGAGCTACGGCTGTTAACCAGAAGGTCTGCAGTTTGAATCCACCAGGCGCTCCTTGGAAACCCTGTGGGGCAGTTCTACTCTGTCTTATAGGGTCACTAGGAATCGGAATTGACTCGAAGGCAATGGGTTTTGGTTTGGTATATTCAGTATTTGTTGCCAGCACCATAGTTCAAATGTGTCAATTCTTCTTCAGTCTTCCTTATTCATTGTCCAGCTTCCACATGCATAGGAGGCAGTTGAAAACACCATGGCTTGGGTCAAGGGCTGCTTAGTCTTCAAGATGACATCTTTGCTTTTCAACTCTTTAAAGAGGTCTTTTATGACAGATTTGCCCAATGCAATGTGTCTTTTGATTTCTTGACTGCTGCTTGATGGGTTAGTTAACTTACTTGTTTGTCTACTTTTATTTTTACCTGGACTCCAGTCTTCACTGGGATGTCACCAGTTCTCCCACCGATGTTCTCTTTCTGGTCCAGGATCCCTACCAGGATACCACATTGCATTTAGCAGTCAAGTCTCCCCAGGCTCCTCTGGTCTTGACAGTTCCTCAGTCTTTAGGAATTTCTTTTTAAATGTTGAGTTCAGATTTCTAGAAACTCAAGTAGTAGGTTCAATGGCATTGTTATCTGTGTGCCTTATGAAAAATTACACATATGTATAATATCTAACAGGTTTAGATTTTGATAGAAATGTATCTTCAGTCCAGTCACATGGAAGGAAAAGCCCAGATGTATGCCTTTAAAATTAAAAAAATTTAAAACACATTAACCACATTTTAGGGAGTATGATATAACTAGCCTTATCTCTACAACAGATCCATAATTTATACATTTTCCTGAGCATGAATTTATTCCAATTATATTTGAGAGACAAAATAATGTTACTTGTTTGACTATAAAATATTGAATGTTTAGTGAGATAAAATATCGATTTCTCACCTAATTTTACTAGACTGGAGATGGATTATTCAAGTTGTTTCCCCCTTAGGTTTTGCACTCTTTGGATGTCTGTTACTTTTGCCATAAAATCAGAGTTTTATGTCATCTGTGAAGATTGTCTCAATGAATATTTTTTGTCCTCCCTCATCTTTTAACACAAACGAGGGAAATAGAGCTTTCATCTTTCCGCAGAGACTGAGAGGTCCCTGTGACTGAATCAGCCCTCTTATGTTCAGCAGCTTCTTCATAGCAGTGCATTGGTACCACTAGATTAGCAAGACCTTTACAGTTCCTGTGAGGTTTGGGGAGCCCATTTCCACTAAGGAAGGACACAGATGAAAAAATGTATGTGAACATTTTATTGCTGTGTTTTGATAATCTGAAAAGACTATGGCCATATTTCATTTCCTCTTCCTTTCCTTGCCCTCTGTTATGGGCCAGGCTGCAATCGCTTCTTAATCTGTGATCCAGTTTCAACATGGTGGTGCCCAGGTGTTCATTTCAAACAGTATATTACTTCCTCTTATTCTGCTGATTGCAAAGGTGTAACTTCTTAAAAAAGCAAAGTACTATGGGCCATGTTTTTAAAAGCGTATACTCCTTATATTATCTCATTTATGGATGTAGTAATTTAGCTAAACATACATTTCAATTATTTTTTAAAATCCATTCATTTTCTTATCAAGTAGATTCTTGAGTCTGCAGGACTGTTTTACAGTATGTACTTTATCTGTACAGATTTCTCTAATACACAGTTATATTTTTATACAGGATTTTACCATATTTACATTCTGGAAGCAAGTTACTCGGCTAACATATTAAAAATAAAATTTTATTATTCCAATAGAAAATATATGTCCCACCAACTATGATGATGGGCTACAGTGGAGCTCGAAATATCCTTCCCTGAGAAAAATTAGCTTTTTTATAAAATTCTTTGTTTTATTCTCTATTCCTTATGTAATTTTATCTAGTTAGGGACAGAGAATAGTGAAATTAAAAGGTGAAAGATATTTTTAAGTTCTTTAAATTTTTTTCTACTTTATTATAAAAGACAGTGTGAATAAAATATAAAGTTTAAAATAGGTTTGAAGAACAAGTTGAAGTTGGAAATTTCTTATAAAAGGGGAAAGATTTAAAGAAGCAAAAGTCATACAAAATTGATTATTCATAATTTTTACACTACTTAGCTTTCATCTGGATTGGTACTCACACAAAAGCAGATAATGTTCAGGTTAAATAGTATCCGTAACAGAGCTGGTAGTTTACATATTTGGTTGGATTTTATCCCCTAACAATCCTTCACTGGATTGGGCTATTGAAATTGAACCTGTTTTATTCCTGGCGATGGATTTGCTTGGACAAAATAGAGAAATTGCCAATGTTCTTGGATTGCAAAAGCCAAACTGTATATCCAGTGCCTTTAAATAAATCTGCAGTGAATTAGGATACTTATATTTCGGTTTACTTTAAAAAAAAAAAAAAAAAAACCTTCAAAGAAATATCTTTCTAAGAAATGATATTAGACCCATGATTCTAGCCTAGCAGTGATTTAAGAGATAATGATACTCATTGAATTAGTCAGTAGAATGCTACCGTATTCTGTGGTAGAGCATGTGATGGTTGAACATGGGGTAGGTTTATTCCCTTGATTATTACATTAAATAACTAAGACTTTGTTCATCCAACTGATTTGATTAAACTAGAAGACCTCGGAAAATGAGCCCTGATGATGCAGTAGTTTAGCATCCAGCTGCTAACCAAAAGGTCGGCAGTTCAAGCCCATCAGCTGCTCTGTGGGAGAAAGATGCGACAGTCCGCTTCTGTAATGATTACAGCTTTGAGAACCCTACGGGGCACTTGTACTCGGTCCTATTGGGTTGCTATGAGTGGGAATTGACTTGATGGCAACAGATTTACTTTGGTTTTTATATGACCTCAGAAGTTCTTTTAAACCTCTCTATGAAATACTTCTGGAAATAAGTGGAAATTTGATTGAAAAAAATAATCTCTAGTTTCATTATGTAACGGTACCTTCAGGAAACCAGTTGAAATCTAGACTCTACTTTAAAGCAGATTCATGGTCTTGGGGAAGAGCAGATCAAATCTGTAGACCGCAGTCAGTATTTCAAGCTCAGCCAGTGTAAGCGAGAAGTTTCCTGAGACGCTTTTTTGCCAGGATGGTAAAAATAGAGTAAACGCTTGCAATGAAGTATTCTGTTGCCGTCATACTTATTTAATCAAATTTAGAAGTTTGTGTATGTGTGTCGTGCATGCACATCTTAGATGATGTGCTACTAGTAAAAGATGTGTGATGACTCAAATTTGTGGGTACGCCTCTTGATATCTCTTGATTGAAGGCTACACTAGAAGCCAAAAGTTGCATAAGTCTGCAACTCATTGGGGCAATAAGCTCATTTTAATGTCTATGTCCTGAGTCTATATATTTATACCTAATAGAAGGACCAATTCCATTTTGAAGCCCATGTTTTTCCGGAAAAGGAAAAAAAAAAAAAAAAGAGGCTTAACAAAATGTAATTAGTAGAAACAATGACATTCTGTTTACAATGCCAAATCTGGCTCCCTGTCATCTCATTCTTTTAGGCATTTGCTGCATGAATGTCGTAAGCTTCACCGAAGTAAAGTTGAGTATTTGTAAAAGACCCTCATAATAATTGGCCATGCAAATGATCAGCTTTTGGTTTGATACATAACATACTAAAAGTACATGTGTTCCCCCTTTTTTCACAGGTATAAATCAAATGAAGACTATGTATATGTCAGAGGACGTGGACGTGGGAAGTACATTTGTGAGGAATGTGGGATTCGCTGTAAGAAGCCAAGCATGTTGAAAAAACATATCCGTACTCATACTGATGTACGGCCTTATGTATGCAAGCTATGCAACTTCGCCTTCAAAACGAAAGGTACAAGGTTGGGCTTTTTAGGCGGAAAGATGCTTTCATTATGGCTACTTAAGATTCTGAATATTGTTTTATATCTAACATCCATCGACAAAAAGATAGCTTTGTTTGTGAAAATATGACTCCACAAAATGTTTTTTCTCCCTCATCAAAGTGATCAAAGGATGTATGTGAGACTGTGAGACTCCTTTTATGACTTAAGTAAGAGCTATAGGCTTACATCCAGGCCAGTTGTCTCCAAAGGAAGTGGCTAAGAATTGCCTGGATAGCTATTACTTCTTGTTGGAAATGTTATGTGGTCTAGATTATATTTGCCCCAGCATTGAAATGTTACAAGGAGACAGTGCACGTAGAGGCATTAAAAACCAAGGCAGCAGCTGGGGAGAAAACACGTGCCCATGGTCAGTTTCAAGTTCATAAATAATGTAGAGATCCCAGACTCCCAGGTGGGCAGCTCCATCCACAGCTGCATTAATTATGCATAGAAATGTGATAGCTTATGCCCCCATGTATTTATCTGCACAGAGACACTTTCTTACTCTGAGGTGAGGCCACACTGTTAATCTCATAAAATTAGGATTTGCCTTGAAATGATATTCTATCATAAAAATAAAAAAAAATCTACTTCTAACAAGCAATTTACATAAAAATATTTTACATACGGAGGATGTTTCCGTTATACTTCTATCATTTTATAAAATTACAAAAATATTCAGAAACCCAGTGTTCTCAGAATACCAAAAGTAGTGGTTAGAAGTGGTTTGGCTTTTGTAGAAGCATGTTTTGCATTAGTGCTAACGGATGCTACAGACACCCCCTCACCAATCTGCCATCATTTCCAATCTTTTAAGTTTGTATACCAATTGACCTGTGCCACTGTCTATCAAGCCAAATAAATATCAAATAAAATAACCTTTGGTAGATAAATGTATGACTATTTTTCCTTTGTCAAAAAACTACACTTCTAGTCGAAAATCCTAAATTGTTTTACTAGTTTGTCAGAAGGGTCAATGTGTAACCTCTGATTCTTTTTTATTAAAAAGGTATCTGTATTAAGGCATGCCTCCTTTTAAGCCAAAAAGGAAGAGGGGGTTTCATTTGCATTTCAAAAGAAATAAACAAGAAATAAGAATGAAAACTAACTAAATAAATAATGTATAAGGTCTTTCATGTCCCATCTGGATCGCACAGGAATTAGTTTTGGAGCTGGTGGGGTAAATGGTTAAGTATTCAGCTGCTAATCAAAAGGTCGGCTGTTTGAATTCACCAGCCACTCCTTGGAAACCCTGTGGGGCAGTTCTGCTCTGTCCTATAGGGTCGCTGTGAGTTGGAATTGACTCAACAGCAATGGATTTTTTTTAAGGTCTTTTAAATACTATCCACCTTCCAACAGTCAAGCCTTTCATGTGGACCGTTACTGTGATAGTCCTTGCGGGGTAAGAAAATGTGAACCTTGACTTTTAGAAAATACTACAAATTGACCAGGCATTACAAATGATATTATCTGCACTGGGCATATGAGTTGGCTGCAGGTATAGCTGTGGGAAAAACTGGGGTGAACAAGAAATGACACATTTTTAGGTTTTTTTTTGTTGTTGTTAATCAAATTAAATTTGGTTTTAAACCATTGTCCTGGAGTTTTAGCAGGAAATAATTTACTCTTAGTCATTATTGGAGTTTCCTTGTCACCCTTTGGGAATGTGCAAATGTCTTGGAATCTTAATGTGAACAAAATATCCTGGGAAGTCCTGCCAGTTTTCCATTCCAGCTGAAAAGCCTATTATCCAAACCCATGTAGGCTGAAGCACTGCTAGGAGGTGTATGTGTAGAACTAATCCCTTCTCCTTTCCTGTGCTGTCCTTTAAGCTCTCTCCCTTTGCAACCTTTCTCCATGGCCCTCCTTGCCCCAGTCCCTTGGAAATTCATGACATCAAAGAACCAAAGCCAGAGTGGGATTGCTTCAGATTCATATTTCTAACCGCAAACATACTCTGCAGTTGGGAGCTCAAAGACTGACTACCTGCTTGAAACAGATGGAGAGAAAAACATAGGAGAAGAAATACATATTAAGATTTAAATAAATAATCAGGATACTTAACATAAACCCCTATATACATACATAGCTTACTTGCATCCTTGCAGAAATAGATGATTTCTATTAATTTATAGACATATTTCATTAATTTAGGAGTCCCCGGGTGATGCAAAATGGTTAACATGCTCAACTGCTAACCGAAAGGTTGGAGGCTCAAGTCCAACCAGAGGTGCCTCAGAAGAAAGGCCTGGCAATCTACTTTTGAAGAAGCAGCTATTGAAAACCCTATGGCAACTGGTTAACTGGTTTCGTTAATTTATACATTTAAGAATTCTGAAGATGTGCCCATAAAAGTTTTTGAGCTCCTTAAAAAATTATAGATATAATTATTTGATAAATAACAGCACTGGGAGTCTGGAAATATTTCTACATTTGGAGTTATCGAAATAATACATAAAATTCATAGGTATATAAAAATAAATAAAATATTAAGTAAGGAAAGTAAAAAATATATCAGTAAAAAATGAACAATGCCCCAGTTTAGAATTATGGTTCATAATTCTAAGCTAACCACAAAACCCAAACCCACTCTGTCAGGTTGATTCTGACTCAAAATGACCCTATAGGACAGAGTAGAGTTGCCCCATAGGATTTCTAAGGCTGTAAATCTTTATGGAAGGAAACTACCACAGCTCTCTTCTGTGGAGCAGCTAGTGGGTTTAAACCACGAACCTTTCAGTTAGTAGCCAAACGCTTTATCCTCTGTGCCACCCCCTAAAGGGAACAAATTATCTGAGTAGGCTAGAATTTCCACCTAGATCTCAGTCAGCCTACTTTTAAACATTATGACATTTGTTGGTGCATTGCTAAAGCATTATCAAAAGGCACAAATAATGATATGACCATTTTCATTGAAATGGATGTAAAGGCCTAACGATGAAATTAGTTTCTGAATCTCTTTTGATAAGTTCTATAGCATAGAATAATACATATAACTTTGTAGATCCTGGGTCAAGGGTGATTCTTGATGTCATTGTTTTAGTTATCTAGTACTGCAGTAACAGAAATACCACAAGTGGATGGCTTTAACAAAGAGAAATTTATTCTCTCACAGTTTAGGAGTCTAGAACTCTGAATTCAGAGTACTTTTCAGTGCAGGAACCTTGGGTCCAAAGGACGTGCTCTTCCCCCGGCATTGCTTTCTTCGTGGTATGAGGTCCCCCTGTCTCTCTGCTTGCTTCTCTCTTTTATATCTCAAAAGAGGTGTATTTAAGATACAGTCTAATCTTGTAGATTGAGTCCTGCCTCATTGATATAACTGCCTCTAACCCTGCCTCATTAACACCATAGAGGTAGGATTTACAATACATGGGAAAATCACATCAGATCCCAAAATGGTGGGCAGTCACACAATCCTGGGAATCATGGCTAGCCAAGTTGACATACATTTTTGGGGGACACAATTCAATCCATAGCAGTCCATGCTTTGGCCCCCCAAAATTCATTCCTTGCCACATGTAATACACGTTCACCCCATCATATCATAGCAAAACTCTTAATTCAACTGCAAGTCCAAAATAAAAAAATCCCTCTTCATCCGTGAAATCTAGAATACAAGTTATCTACTTCCGAAGTACAATAGTGGGACAGGCACAAAGTAGGCATTTCCATTACAAATGGGAGAAGTAGGAAGGAAAGAAAGGATAACAGGCACAAAGGAAGTCAGCAGAACACACTACATTAGCCCTCAAGATTTGATAATAACCCTCTGTTCTCTGAGACCATTTAGGCCCACTAGACAGCAACTCTGCTCCCTCGGCTTTAGGTGGCCCCATACTCCTGGTCCACCTGAGTGGCAACTCCACTCTCTGAGACCCTAAAGATTATAGCCCTACCCTTTGATACTGAGGTACCTCTGCTTCCTTGTCTCTTTGGCTTCTGCTTCCTTGTTCCTTGGCCTCTCACCCTTTGGGCCTCTTCACCTGCTTCTGCCTTAATGCGGCAAGTGTTCCAAACTTCTTTAGCTCCACTGATAAGTGCCTGGAGGCACCCCACTCTGCCAGAAAACTTCAGCCAGAAGGCACTCAGCTCTCTTGCTCCATGAGTTGGCAAGCCTAGCTTCACCAATAAGTTCCCGGAGACACCCTATTCCACCAGCAAGTCTCGTGCACAAAGGCACTCAACTTTCTTGCTCTGTGAGTCAGCTCCAGTGCTGTCTTGCACTAGTCTCCTGGTTCTGCTGCTGCCATTTCTCTGCTGCAGCTTCTCACCATCTGTGCCATCTCCAATGTAACAGGTTTCCTCATTTCCTTCTGAGTCCTCACTGGAATTGTCTTTGATATCCATAATTCCACCAACAATCTCTTCAAGGCAATCCAGGCTTTTGCTAGTAGGCACTTTAAAACTCTTCCAGCCTCTATCCATTCACAGTTTCAAAACTGCTTCCACATTTTAGGTATCTGTTAGAGTAGCACCCCACTCTCAGTACCAAATTCTGTCATAGTTATCTAGTGCTGCTATAACAGAAATACCACAGCCTAGGAGGCTAGAAGTCCAAATTCAACTCCAGGGGAAGGCTTTCGGTCATACTATACAAATTTGCAGAAATGTATATGTATGTACATAAAGATACATATAGGTGTATATGGCGTATATACATGTACGTACATATATATACTTAGTACATCTATGTGTGTATATATATGTATATATATATACATGTGTATGTAATTGTATGTATCATCACCACCATAAATATTTGACATGAAACCTTTCTATTTTCTTAGACTAATGGGAGTCTTAAAATAAAACAAATATGGAGGGAATATTGTTCCAGAATATTAAAAAAAACTATTGTCATAAAGTTTGCTAATATGACACACATATTGTTTTGTTATGAGGTGCCCTCTAGTCATTTCTGATGCATAATGACCCTACGTACAACAGAATGAAAAGCTGCCCGGTCCGATGCCACCTTCACAATCTTCATAATGCTTGAATCCATTGTTGCAGCCACAGTGTCAATCCATCTCGTTGAGGGTCTTCCTCTTTTTCACTGACTCTCTGCTATACCAATCATGATATCCTTCTCCAGGGACTGGTTTCTCCTGATAACATGTCCACAGTATGTGAGACAAAGTCTTACCATTCTCACTTCTATGGAGCATTCTGGCTGTACTTCTTCCAAGACAGATTTGTTCGTTCTGGCAGTCCATGGCATATTTAGTATTCTTCGCCAGCACCATAACTCAGGGCATCAGTTCTTTTTTGGATCTTCCTTATTCAATGTTCAGCTTTCTCATGCACATAAGGTGACTGAAAACACCATGGCTTGGGCCAGGTCCACATTAGTCCTCAAAGTGACATCTTTGTTTTTGAACACTTTAAAAAGGTCTTTTGCAGTTGATTTGCCCAATGCAATACATATAGGTGCTAAACAGATAAATGCTAAATATTGGGAATGATCAGGATCTCTGGTGGCCACAGTGGTTAAGCTTTCAGCTGCTAACCAAAAGGTCGGCAGCTTGAATCCACAAGCAGCTCTTCTACTCTGTCCTATACGGTGCCATGATTATGAATCGACTCGATGGCAACAGGTTTATAAGTAGTTAGCTGAGTATTTTCAAAGATCTTTGAATTCATTTGTAGGGTTGGTTCTCACATTAGTTTGCATATGTTTTTCTTCTGACCGGTGAGGATCCTTGGGAGTTAATCTATATCTGATGTATGCCTGGAAGTCTGGGGCTGAGTAGGTGTGTTAATATTTCATTCTGGAGTTTCTTTGAGGTGTGTGACCCAGCTCATATTGCTCTGTTTAATATGGAGTCCCAGGAGGCTGCCCTGTTCAGTCCAGACAAGAATATTGGGTCCTTTCTTAGGCAGGAAAGGCTGGGTTCCCCATCCCTGCTTAGAGCCTATGCCAGAAAAGATTTAACCCTCAGCTTCCGCACGTATTCTAGAATAAAGAAAACCTGAAATTGGGCAGAAGTTCTCAGTTTACATCTTCAGAAACGAGATCGTTCCTTTAAAAGTTGAAGCAAGGGGTAGTAGTAGAAAAAAAACTACATTATCCTTAGTTCATTTCAGCATTGAATTTTTAAAAAATGATCAAGTGACCAATTCTCTCTCTTTCTCTGTTTTTTGGCTGTGTTTGCTAGGAAACCTAACGAAGCATATGAAATCTAAAGCACACATGAAAAAATGCCTGGAACTGGGAGTCTCAATGACTTCAGTGGATGATACCGAAACTGAGGAAGCAGGTACATCAGAGTTTAGTTGGCTGACCTCTTCCCTGTGTACACTGGGGCTCCATGGCTGAAGTGGCAAAATGAGGGTCAATTTTTTTCAAAGCTGATAAGACTTGATCGAATTAAATGTTAAATATAGAAAAAAATCTGACACATTGAATTGCTTGAAATCTGTTGAGAAATATATTTCAGTTGTGACTGAGGGGGAAAACGGTCTTATTATGAAAATACTTTCATCTAGAACCATGGAGAAAATCTAATTCTGCTTGTATTGTGATGGTGATTTAAATTGTATGACATTTTGGGGGAAATTTGAAAATAATTTTAATGTGTTATTATTCCTTTTAAGAGGAAACCTAGTAGAAAAAAAAAAAATCCATCATTGACATCAATAGAAAACCTGGAGGTCAACCCGACCTCGTGATATATACCACTTATATATAGTTCAAGGTTCCTGGGTGGCGTGAACAATTTGTACTAGACTACTAACCTAAAGGCTGGTGGTTCAAACCCACCCAGCCATGCCACAGAAGAAAGGCCTGGCAATCTGCTTCCATAAAGATTACAGCCAAGAAAACCGTATGGAGCAGTTCTACTGTGTAACACACGGGGTTGCCATGAGTTGGAATTGACTTGACATCCATGGGTTTGGTTTGGTTTTTATATACAGGTCTGCACCTGTGCCTGTAAAGACAGGTTGTTGCTTTTCTCTTTCTTGTCCCACCATCATTAACAACATCAACTGTACCCATTTGTTGAGGGTTTTCCATGAGTTAGGGTGTGTGCTGAGGTAAAAGTCATATTACGGAGTCTTACTGCAGGGTGGGGATGAAACCAGACAGGTATATAGAAAGAAAAACTCAATGCAGGGTCACACAGGCAGACTGCTACCATTGAGTGTGGTAGGAGTGCAGAGGCAGAACTATCACTTGGAACTGGAGGGCTGGGAAAGCTTTTGGAAAGAGATGGGGCCGAAATTAGCTCTTAACCGTGATGTTTGACTCTTGATGGTCACTATCTTTGTTCAATTGTTTCAGAAAATATGGAAGATTTGCACAAAGCAACTGAGAAGAATAGTGTGTCCAGCATTTCAACTGATCATCAGTTCTCAGATGCCGAGGAATCGGATGGTGAAGATGGAGATGATAATGATGATGATGATGAAGATGATGATGACTTTGATGACCAGGGAGATTTGACACCAAAAACAAGATCAAGAAGCACCAGTCCCCAGCCTCCTAGATTCTCTTCCTTGCCCGTGAATGTTGGCGCTGTACCCCATGGGGTTCCTTCAGACGGTTCCCTGGGACATTCTTCATTGATCAGTTATTTGGTTACTTTGCCGAGTATTCAGGTTACTCAGCTAATGACACCAAGTGACTCATGTGAAGATACCCAGATGACAGAATACCAGAGATTATTCCAGAGCAAAAGTACAGACTCGGAACCAGACAAAGACAGGTTAGACATACCTAGCTGTATGGAAGAAGAGTATATGCTGTCTTCAGAGCCTAGCTCCTCGCCGAGGGACTTCTCACCCTCAAGCCGTCATTCCTCACCAGGATATGATTCTTCACCCTGTCAAGATAATTCACCAAAGAGGTATCTGATACCCAAAGGAGATTTATCACCCAGAAGACATTTGTCACCTAGGAGAGATCTGTCACCCATGAGGCACCTTTCACCAAGAAAAGAAGCTGCATTGAGAAGAGAGATGTCACAAGGAGATGTTTCACCAAGAAGACATTTGTCCCCAAGGAGACCACTTTCACCTGGGAAAGATATCAGTGCAAGGAGAGACCTCTCCCCCAGAAGAGAGAGAAGATACATGACCAGCATAAGGGCACCATCACCCAGAAGGGCTTTATACCATAATGCGCCATTGTCCATGGGGCAGTATCTGCAAGCAGAGCCAATTGTATTGGGGCCTCCTGTAAGTACAACCAGCTTTTTCTTTTTAATGTGTAAGTCAAAGTGTGGAATTCATAGGGTCGCCATGAGTCAGAGCTGACTCCACAGCAGTGGGTTTGTTTTTTGTTTTTTCATTTCTTATGGTGAGGAGTAAAATTGGTTACTGAAACTAGCCGAAAGACGTTTTTATCACAAGCCTTTGTGAGTCGAACGAGCTGTGGCATTACCCCAAGAGTGGTATTACATCAGAGCTCAGTGCGTTTCCAGCTGGTAACAGGTGAGGCCTTCATAAATGCTTTCTAAGCCGAACTAATTATAGACATGAACTGAAGCCCTCACATGATTAAAAGAGTGAAGCCTTTGGAATTACATGAATGCAGAGACACTCAGAGGGCCACTTAGGTGTCATTTATATACCTTTTGCCAGGTAAGGTTTCTGATTCAATCGTTGTCCCTGACTTTGAATGTATTTTTTTTAATACTCTTATTTCTTTGCCCACAGTGAGTGGATGTATAAAACTAGTGAGGGGCTGATTGTGTTTGTAAATCAAAGGCCTGAGCATATCTGCTGTTTCTTGCTATTCCCAGCACCTCCTGCTACCGAGGGAACTTGCTGGGTGAACGAGTGTGAGCCCAAAGTGAACAGGAAGCTGGGAGAGCAAAGGCGGAAAGCATCAAAGGAGATTAGTATGATCATTCGTTCATTACAATTTAAGATAATGGTAGCTACCATGGATTAAATGTAAGCAGTAGGTTTAGTGTACATCTATAAAAAAGCACCCTGCCCCTGCCTCACTCTGTGGCACAGTAGACCTAGATGCCTGCCCCATAGGGTTTCCAAGGAGCGGCTGGTGGATTCAAACTACTGACCTTTTGGTTAGCAGCAGAGCTCTTAACCACTGCACCACCAGGGCTCCTCAATTTGTTTAGAATTTTTTAAAAAACAAATAAAGCAGACATTTAGCATAGGCAGAAGAATGACTTCTCTTGAGTTTTTTGCTTTAAATGTGTTCGTTCTTTTGGTCTCTCCTTTTCGTTGCACTCTCTTTTCCCTGGATTTCTGTCATGTGGATCAGCACCATGCTTTGCAGCCAAGGAAAGCACTGATAGCTCTCAGCTCCATCACATCACTGCCCCGGTGGTCACATTCCTTCTGCCCATCACCTTTCACCAGCCTGCATCATAAGCTTCGGCTGTCGTTTTTAAACTTGAGGTGAACTCCCTGTTGCATTCCATTCTCCTGCCCCAACACTCTTTTCACAAGCCTGGTACCACCTTAGACTTCATGGTGCAGTTACTACAGAAACAGGCATCTTTTGCAGCTTATGCCATTACAGCATAAACCCAAAACTAAACCCATTGCCATTGAGTTGATTCTGACTCATAGCGACCCTACAGAACAGAGTAGAGCTGCCCCACAAGAGTTTCCAAGGAGTGGCTGGTGGATTCGAACTGCTGACCTGTTGGTTAGCAGCAGAGCTCTTAACCACTGCGCCACTAGGGCTCCCATGGCAGCATAAAACAGCTTTAAGTTCCTTGGGTTGGAGGATACCGTGTCCGGGGTGTGACACGCTTTCTCTGGTATAGTGGAGATAGACCCTGCAGATGCCATGATGCCGGCGCACGTTGATATGGTAAGGCTTGCCTTGCCCTCACTGCAGCTCTTGCTCCGGCACTGACCAGGTGGGTTGACGCTGTGGTATTCACGAGATGTTGGAGCACATTCAGTCATTTGTGACTAACAAAATTGGCCTTCAGTCCAAATACACTGTCATTAAAACAAAATATCAGCAGCTAACATGGGCAAAGGAAGCGGGGAGGGGCAGACTGAGGGAGTTCATCTAGTTTTTTGGACATATGCCCAGAAAGCTGTTGAGGAAGGAGATAGATTTTATTAGTCACTGAGTTTGAAGCAGGGTTTTGTTTGTTTGTTTGTTTTTTAAACCACTTCACCTGGACTTCTAATAGTTTCTAAAGTTTACCATTTATGACAACAAAGTTCTCAGCCTTTGGTCTATTATCAAGGTTAATAATCTTTAGAGAATTTACAGCCTGCAGCTTTGTTCACATGAAATGAGGGAATGTATCTGGAATCTTCCATAAAACAGGAACTCCTGGTCCCAAGCACTTCCCATTTTCTGCTTTATCACATCATTTTGAGGGACAGAGGAAGATTTCTGTTTTTCTGTGTGTAAACAAGATTTTTGTTGCCCAGAGTAAACTGAAGTTGATAATGCCATGGGAAGAATCTCTCCTAATTGTTCTATTAGATGGCAGCTTCACCTTCTCTGAATAAATGATGCAGGAAATATTAAATGGTATATTCATACTAAAAATAATACTCCTTTGATGGAAATTTTGTTAGCAACACTTTGTCTCTTTGCTTAGCATTGACTAATGTCCTGGGACAGTGACCTTGGCGAGGAAGGGCCTGGAGCCCAACAGGAAACACTGTCATTTTCTGTCTCGACCTGGAATGGTAGGCCCAGGAGCAGGTTTAGGGGAGAGAGATGCAGTCACTAGGTTTCCTTGCTGCTTTGTCATTTCTCCCCTAATGCCCATGGTTAGTTTTAATTTTAAGATAGATAGAATGTAAAGGTAAGAGTCTTTTATTCATTCACTCACTAAATATTCGTCAGGATCTACTCTGTATGCCTCAAAGATGATGATGAAAAAGTATATGGTCTTTGGCCCCATCTTTTATAA
This sequence comes from Loxodonta africana, assembly GCF_030014295.1. Lineage (NCBI taxonomy): Eukaryota > Metazoa > Chordata > Mammalia > Proboscidea > Elephantidae > Loxodonta > Loxodonta africana. Next base: position 211,228,939 of record NC_087342.1, on the reverse strand, counting down.
ACAAATACATTTCCTTTCCATTTATTTTTTAAAATTTTTTTTTAATTGTGCTTTAGGTGAAAGCTCAGCTCAAGTTAATTTCTCATACAAAAATTTATACACGTATTATTATGTGACACTAGCTGCAATTCCTGTAATGTGATAGCACACTCCCACTTTCTATCCTGGGTTTCCCGCATCCCTTATCCATTTTTAGAGCTGTGATAGATAAGTAGCAAGGAGTAAGAAAGACGTGCTCTGGTCCTCAGTAGGTAGTGTAGATCAACGTTGTGTCTAGTGAAACAGTCAACATTCAGTTCCCTCTCTTGCTATCTGTGTGATCTTGGGCAAATCACACTAACTTGGGCAAATCAAATTAACCTCTTGGCTGCAATTTTTTAACCTGTTTGGGCAGCCTCAAAGTTAATCCACACAGATTTCCCTCCTTGATAGAACTGGACATTCAGCTGTGAGGAGTGGGATACGCCAAGAGCCCCCAGCTGTTAGCACCATCAGGGTGGGCCTCAGCCCTCAGGCCTATGACTGAGCCCAGATCAGTCACAGATGAGCACTACTTCCTCTCTCTTTTATCTTTTATATGCATTTTACCTCCCCCCAACCCATAAGCCCCTTGTACTCCTACCTCCTTCTCAGCATTTGCTTCCCAGAGAAACCTACGGGCACATTGTTCAAAAGATGACTGTGTGTTATATGCGTATTACACATGGGATAGATGGACATGGATATGGTTGGAGATGGAGATATGAGGCAGTGGTGATTCAGTGGTAGAATTCTTGCTGTCCATGCAGGAGTCCTAGGTTCGATTCCTGGCCAATGCACTTCATGTGCAGCCACCACCTGTCTGTCAACAAAGGCTTGCATGTTACTGTGATGTTGAACAGGTTTTAGAAAAGCTTTCAGACCAAGATAGACTAGGAAGAAAGGCCTGGAGATCTGCTTCTGAAAATCAGTGAATGAAAACCCTGTAGAACACAACAGTTCAGCCCTCAACCAGTCATGGGAATGATCCAGGGCCCCATTGTACATGGGGTCACCATGACTAGGGACCAACCTCAATAGCAACTAACAACAACAACATAGCTGTAGATACAGATATGGATAGGCATTTAATGCAATCCACAGTGAATTCATTGTTTAAATTCCAATATCAAGATTTTTCTTACTGAGGTTTATGTAAGATGGGAGTTTGTCCATCACATTATGATAAGGCCCAAATGACAAAACAGAATTGGATTGCAAGTGAGGTAAACACCAGAGTAAGGAAAACGTATTGAGAGTTCATTTACAGGGTGAAGAAGGGATGAATGGGAGGAGAGAGAATGTGTGGAAATGCCCAGCTGCATTTGGATCCATGGAAGTAGTTACATGGTGGAAACTCTGTGTGTCCACTTAATTCTGTGCTTGAAATCATTTGATTTCTGATAACATCTGAGTATGAAACTTTTATTCTTAATGCAAATACAGTTTTACTGAGTTTAGAAGATAATGAATATGATATAATGAATATAATGAATTAGAGGCTAATTCATCACTCCTTTTGCTAGCCTTGAGTCAGGGATCTTAAGTAACTCCATGTAATTGGACATCATCCCCTTGGCTCCCTCATGGGTCACCATTCTGATTAGGTATATGTGATGGGACAAACAAAAATGAAATAACCAAGCTACATCTTATTTTAAACTTTGAATCACTGATAACTGTAATTAAAAGAGGATTCATTTGATTATCTTCAAAGATTATTATTGTATGGATTTCATTTTTTTCACCTTAACTGATAATTGATAAAGGAGACATGCATTTTTCTAAACCAGAGTGGACACAACAAGGATCTTTTGCGGCATTTAAATGATCTCTCTTGTATCATAAAATTCTACCTGGTGTTTCCTAGCTTATGAGGTCCTTGTGATTACAGGGTTGATGAATCCATCACTTCCCCCACACTTCCAAGGAAGTCATTTGTTTCTAGCTTGAAGAAGGTGTAGCTCAGAGCAGGGTAAGGGCCAAGTATGGTACAGGGGAGCAGAGATAATGCATAATTTATAGTTCCTGAACCAGTTTCAAAATCTGAGTAGAACTGGATGTGCCATTAATACTATAGAGTTTACTTTGAGTTTGAGAACTGAAAGATCACCTTGAAATAAATTACGACATTTGTTTGCCTCTCTCCTGGATTACTACCATACTTGAGAGGTTTGTATCTAACTTTAAGTTCTCAAAAAAAAAAAAAAAAAGTTGAGGACCTTTTGGATACTCATCTATTAAAAGAATGAATCTCAGTCATTAAAATCCGATAATCTCTTTGTGTATTTCTAAGTTGCATCTAGCTATGCAATGAAGTGTAAAAAATTAGCTCTAAATTTCCAGGAATGGTACTGTGAAATCTGGAATTCTGGCCCAGAATTTTAAGTTATCTTTAATTCATTAATAGCCAAGAAGATATTTAAGTGGAATAATAATATAAAAAGAAGCAAAATACAATCATCTTTGGTTGGCAGCTATGTAGTTGAATATGAGTTTCAACTATTTGAAATATTTGATGTTAACTACTGCTCCGACAGTTTCCTTACAAAAATTGTCATTGATATAAGATTTAAATAGCCTTGATGTGTGATTTGATAAAGAAGTTAACCTTCAGCATGAAATGTTTCTTTAGCAGGAGTTTATTCTTTTAAACCAACATGTTCTACAATGGGGCCACCAGTCCGAGGGCCATCACCATCATTTCGTCATCAAGTCTGTGGAAAAAGAAAATAAAACACCAATTTTCAGACTTGTCAATCCAATTATACTCATCAACACTTAAGAAAAATATTAAAAATCTGCCAGTATATAAACAGATGGTAATCTTTGGTCTGTATTTATTTAGTTGGAGCTGTTAGTTTTGAATTAAAAAGTCTATTATTAGTGTAAACTTTTTCAGGTAATCATCCATTATTTTCTTTTCACCCTCTCTGATGAAAAACCAAAACTGAAATTTATCTCTGTACCTAGTAGAGAACACACTGAATACTTTATCACATTGGTTTTCAAAAACAAAGGTAACTTTTCACAGGCTGACAAGTTCATACAAGGATATATTACAATACCTGGAAAATCTCTTTTGTCTTGAAGAACAAAAAATTAATTAAAGGATAAGGTAGTTTTAAATGAAAGAGCAAATGGATGGATGGATGGATGGATGAAATAAGAATGAAGAGTCCTGGTTTCTGAATAGTGTGCTTTCTTTGTTTCTCTGTGCAGAATTTAAGAAGAGGATTACCTCAGGTTCCTTACTTCAGTCTCTATGGAGACCAAGAAGGTGCTTATGAACATCAAGGCTCTAGCCTTTTTCCTGAGGGTCCTAATGACTATGTCTTCAGTCATCTTCCACTCCACTCTCAGCAACAAGTGCGAGCTCCTATTCCCATGGTGCCAGTTGGTGGGATCCAAATGGTTCACTCCATGCCGCCATCCCTTTCCGGTTTACATCCTCCACCCACCTTGCCCCTGCCAGTGGAGGGCTCTGAGGAGAAGAAAAGGGCTTCAGGGGAGTCCTTCACTAAGGATCCCTATGTTATTTCTAAGCAGCATGAGAAACGATCTCCCCACGTCTTGCAGTCATCTGGTCCACCTAGCACTCCCTCCTCTCCTCTGCTATTGATGAAACAGAGCACTTCAGAAGACAGCCTAAATGCAACAGAGAGGGAACAGGAGGAAAATATCCAGACTTGTACAAAAGCCATTGCCTCTCTCCGGATTGCCACAGAAGAGGCCGCTCTGCTTGGGACGGATCAGCCGGTGCGGGTGCAGGAGCCCCAACAGAAACCCTTGGAAAGTGCACATGCTAGCATTAGACACTTTAGTGGACCTGAGCCAGGTCAGCCCTGTACCTCAGCAACCCACCCTGACCTGCATGATGGTGAAAAGGACAGTTTTGGTACATCACAGACCGCATTAGCTCATTCCACATTTTATAGCAAGAGTTGTGTGGATGACAAACAGGTGGGCTTTCAGAGCAGCAACGAATTATCTTCAAGCACAGAGGAAGGCAATGAACCTTCATCAGAAAAGAGTAAACTACATTGATCTAAGATGCATGGAGACTTTCATTTACACATTTTCCCATTTTTTTTGTTTTGTTTTTCTAGAAATAGAGGTAAACAAGTTGATAGCATGCCTGTCCTAAGTTACAGTAGTTTGCTCTTATATATACTTTTGTTATATCAAAAGAATTAGGTAAAATAACAAGTCATCATGAGCCTGACCAAAACAAAATTTGAAATTAACCTACTGGGTCTGGTACTTTTAAAATTGTACAGATGTTTGTGCCTTTTCTTTACTTTGCTTATATTCTTATAAGCATTTTTTAGCAGTAATTTGTACATATTTTAGAATTTGTGTATCTGCTTTGTAATAAATGTAATTTCTTTCCCTTTTTGGACACTTGGATCTAAATGATGTAAAGAAAACAGCATCAATATATATGTGAGGTTGCACTAAAACATATTTTTATATGATTAAAACTGAACAGCTTTTATGTACAGCTCTGATTCTGTAATACTAATATTTATTTACTTTGTTTCATAAATTGTACATTTTTTCTTAATGTTGTGGATTGCTTTTCTATGTGAAGCATGGGATTTACTGTTGCGTAACTAGAACAAAAAATGTATATTGTAAACAAGATATTTAAACTAGAGTATCTTATTCTGCACTTACGCATTAGTTAAAAAAAAAAAAAAGATAAAGGATGTATCAGTCAGTTCTTAACTCTTGTAAATTTTTTTGTCTCTCGTTTGCTGGATTGACTATAACTTAAGTGCTGATTGTGATTTTAAACTGATAGTACCGTAAAGCATTAAAGTAAACAATGTGCTATTGTGAGTTTTTTCAAAGCTTTATAAATCAATTATAAATAATATTAAAAGTATTTGGTCTTATGTGAACATGTTGATCTATATACTCATCTAAAAATATGGGAAAACATTCCGCCCCATGTAAATATGTACAAGTGCATCACTGGTACAATTTTATGTAACTCAGTTGGACACTAGGTTGCCCAGACCTATGCTAGAGTGTCTTTAAAAATTAAAGTGACAAAGCACATGGGACTGTGTAAAGCTTGGTTATCGGCCGGCCCGGTGGCTTGGCAGGCAGTGCTGTGCGCTGTCCGTGAAGAAGACCTGGGCTTAGAAATCTGCTTGGTTCTTGCTGCACAAGATGGCGACTGGAGCTAAGGCGAGTACAGAGGGGTTGCGCTTGGACTCTGAGGGTGGGGTGTGGAAGCAGGGATGGGGGATGGAGACCTGCTCACCAGCTCTTCCTGTCAGCCAGTCCGCACGGTAACAGGGTTGGCATCAGCTTTAGGGGAAGCCACTTTACCCTTCCGAATGGGGAAGAGTGTCACACTCCTGGCTACCTCAGGGGGAATGGGGGAAAGAAGCTTTCAACGGAAGAGAACTTGTTGTGGGAGGAAGATGTATTCTGTATATAACATTCAGAATGGCTTTTGGTTGGTGTCTGAAGGTGGGAGAGCCTTTGGTTGTAGGTCCTTAAGAGTGGAATAGAGGGAGGACGTGCCACAACGTGTGCACATACACGCACATGTGTGTGCACACGTGCATACACAACCTGGGTTATCTTTGTGCTATATAATGGATTATTCTGTGAAACCAAGTTTGTATATTGAATTACATTAAGGAGTGTTCTTTAAAAAGAGAAATAAATATACAATTACATGCTTGAGGTGTCTAGTTTTTATGTGTTGTTTAACATTTTAATTTACCAATTTTCTTTCAAAAGATATTTCAGTGCTACCAACATACCATCTGTGCTTTTAATTACTAGACTTTGCCCATCCTGAGTTATGCTGCGTATGAATGCTTTCAGCAAGTCAGAAGACATTCTTTGGCTTTCACATATCATCGGATAGTGGTCACCAAAGTGTAGGTTCTGGAAATGGATCCATCCAAACCCAAGCATGGGCATGGGTAGCATAGAATTATATTGGAAAGGAATCTTGAATAAGGCAAATTAACATTTTCCCTTCTGCCTCCCTCTCAGTATGCATACTTACCTGAAATTCCTCTAGAAACCTCTCCTTCATCTTTGCTGAGGTGACTCAAGGCAAAAACCAACTGAAACATGCCATAAAATATCCACAATCACAGTTCTTTTGTTTTAAAAGAGAACTTTTTTTCATAATAAATGTATAATAAAAGTAGGGGCTCATTAAAGATCAAAATCTATCAGAATTTCCATTATAAAAATTTTGAATTGATGGGTTTACAACTTACCTATTTTATGAGCCAGACTGTCTTTTTAAACTATGTTTTACAAAGGTGAATTAAAGGTCAACAAAGCCAACCAGCGTAATAAATATCCGTCTCTCACAAAGCAGAATCCTTGAAACATTTTGATTATGTAGGGTGGTTTGTGTGTCTTATTCCTCATTGACATTTCTGTGTGTGTGTGTGTGTGTGTGTGATCCCAGGCTAAATCCAGTGGTCATTTTTTTTCCTTCTTTCCTCCTCTATAATTCATCACTCATGTATTGACTCATTGATCCATTCAAAAACATTGTGTGCCTACCATGCTAATGGAACCCTGGTGGAGTAGTGGTTAAGTGCTACAGCCGCTAACCAAAAGGTCGGCAGATCAAATCTACCAGGTGCTCCTTGGAAACCCTATGGGGCAGCTCTACTCTGTCCTATAGGGTCACTATGAGTTGGAATCGACTCCATGGCAATGGGTTTTTTGATTTTTGCTATGGCTATGTACTATGATAGGTACTGTAGGGTAAATAGGTCCCTGGGCAGTGCCAATGGTTAGGTGCTCGACTACCAGCCAAAAGGTTGGTGGTTTAAACCCACTCAGAGGCTTCTCAGAACGTAGGCCTGGTGATCTGCTTCCAAAAGGAAGCAGAAAACCTATGGAGCAAGCAGTTCTACCCTGCACACATGGGGTCGCCCTGAGTTGGAATTGAGTTGATGGCAACTAACGACAACATATGAGCTCAAGTAAATAGGAGAGACACACACGTGAGTAAATATGTATAATATGATGTACCTGCTAAGATACGTGTTTATTTGGTGTGTTTTGTATCCACGAAGGAGAGGGTAATCACTGCTGAGAATGGGAGGAGGAAAGGTGGCCTTGGAACAGATCCTTGAAACAATATATTGACTCACTCATTCAACAGATTTTTTTTAGTGTCTGTAGAGAGCACTGGGTTTATTTTAGAGGGACACAATTCTTGCATTAGGTATATAATGATGCACAAAATAGATGAAGTTCTTGCCTTCGCAGAACTCATATTCTGATGGGGGGCCTGCCTATGGCTGATGGGGGGAGGCATAAAAAAAGAAGTGGGAAAGGATACATCAGGCAGACGATCCAGGATGTGTAAAACAGTGAATGGATAAAAAGCAAGATGCAGTTGGCCCCCTGGGTTTGTGGTTGAGTGGTCCATGAAGAAGCTGAAAAGACAAATCAAAGTCCGGTGTTCTAGGCTGAGCTCAAATCTGACTGTAATCAATGAGGAGCTACGGAGAGATAAAACAAGAAAAGAACAATTCTTTTATGTTGTTACTTAGAAGAATCACTGTGGCAGTGAGTGAAAAAAATGTATTTGAGAGAGCGAGAATAGAGGCAAGGATAGCAGTTAGGAGAATTATAAAACTATGTCATTTCTATGGGAACAGGGGTAGGAACAACCCAAACAACAGATGAGAGAAACCTGGAGAAAGAAGGGACAATTTTACTAATGGAGAGGAATTGATAATGGTGACTTATTTGGTCTTGGGCGTGATGAAAATTAAGGAGTTGAAGATGACTGGCTGGAGATTTTAACTTGGGCAATGGAATGAAGATGAAGGTGTTAAGCAACAAAAGACAGTGAATTTGTGCAAGATGCACCTGCTGAAATGAGCCTCCCTGGTTTTACTCAAGCCATTCAAAATGGGGAGATTGACCTCAAACAAGAAAGGCCTCAACTGGAGACTGGTTTGTCAGCTCTTGTCGCTTAGTCATAGCTGAGATTTCTAAATTGGACAAAATCCCCCAGAATGTACTGAGGGGTAGAAGAGGAAGTTTTGAGGATTTTCAGAGTGACAAGGAGCAAGGGAGGCAGCAAGGAGATGTATATCAGACATATTTTGTGTACTAAGCTGGAACTATACAGAGTCAGATTAGTGAGATTTTTCAAAACTTGATTTTTATAAATTCTATAAGATAATTTCTAGAAAACAAAAACTTAAGAACATCATTTTTTAAAGACAAAAAAAAAAAAAAAAACCAAACCCACTACCCAGTACAAATGGTTAACAGGCTTTGCTGCTAACTGAAAAGTTGGAGGTCCAAGTCCAACCCAGAGACACTTGGAAGAAAAACCTGGCAATCTACTTCCAAAAATCAGCCATCGAAAACTGTATGGAGCACAGTTCTACTGTTATACGCGTGAGGTTGCCATGCGTTGGAAACTAGGGGAAAAAAAGGTGATTATAAAGCTATGATATTTCCTTAGTAGCATTGGCAGCTTTATTATTAAACAGTTAGTGAGCACGGAACTAGCCTATTAATTTATAAATATTTCTTCGAGTACCTCTGGCTCAGAGAAGTTAGGTGGAGTTTTTAAGGAAAAATAGGTGGTTAATTACAGAATGGAAACCCTGGTGGCTTAGTTGTTAACTGCTACTGCTGCTAACCAAAAGGTCGGCAGTTCAAATCTACCAGGTGCTTCTTAAAAACTGAGATCTCCTAACTCCCTGTACAGATTTGCTTAAACAAACAAACACAAAACCAAACCCATTGTCACTGAGCCAATTCCGACTCGTGGCGGCCCTATTGCAGAATAGAACTGCCCCATAGGATTTCCAAGGCTGTAAATCTTTACAGAAGCAGACTGCCACATCTTTCTCCCACAGGGCAGCTGGTGGATTCAAACTTTCGGTTAGCAGCTGAGTGCTGAGCTCAGGGCTCCCCAAACAATCAAAATAAGCAGTTATTTATGCTCCTCCTATTTAGACCAGTTTTCAAATCACAAAAATGTACAGTGAGATTTGCTAAGAGTGAATGAGCTAAGAGTGAATGAGCTCAGAGTAATTAATATAAGAAGCAAAAAGAGCGTTTCTGCCCTGGACAACCAAGGTTATTATTGGTTTAGAAAACCTTACTAAATATCATTGCATCTACTTTGCCACAGTATAATCCTCCCTCCCCCCATCCCAGGGGGAGCTTGGTGTAGAAAAACCTTTATTTACTCTATATTCAGTAATCAACCAAGTTCGGCCGTGTAGTATTTGTACTGAAGAACATGAAAAATGACAGGAAGTATTTTATTTTACATTAAAAAATGTCTACGGATTAACGAACAAAAGGTACCACCCTTCAATTTTCAATGTGTACGTACCCATTACTTAGCAAAAACTGGGATCACCTTCAGATATATGTTGGCCATCAAAATGAGCAAAACCCACAACTTTGTTTACTGTCTGTTCAATTAAGTATCTATATAATATATTTCAAATTGGGCTACAGATCACTGCATTTTTGATATCTCAGGTAGATTCCAAGCTTTAATATCTTGTTGATATACATATTTAATAATTACGATGAATAAAATTTATTTTCAGAAAAAATTGATTAGTGTGACATACCTTTTTAATCACTGAAAAAATTGCATAAAAGAATAAAATTTTCTCAAATAAAAATTTTCTATTAAAAAATTTCTAAACCAAACTCATTGCTGTCAAGTTGATTCTGACTCATGGCAACATAAGGAGTCATAAAATTGTATTAGTGATCAGGTCATATCCCCCAAAGAAAAATGAAAAGTTCAAGCAGTTTCAGAGAGAAAAAGTTCCAGCGAGACTTCTCTAATGAAAAAGCTTGGGATTACCTGGAAACCTGTACTGGTTATTTGCATTTGGCAGCAGGGGCTGGCCTGTTCACTCTGAACACTTGATCTGCCTGTAAAAGCTGATAGTTTATGATAGCTCGTAAGTGTTACCCATTTATAGCCAAGTAACCAGCTCTGAGGTCCCTGGATAGTGCAAGTGATTTGTGATTGGCTGCTAACATAAATGCTGGCAGTTCAAACCTACCCAGCGGTGCCTGAGAAGGAAGGCCTGGTGATCTGCTTAATCCATAAAGATTACAGCCGAGAAAATCCTATAGAGCAGCTTTATTCTGTAACACATGGGATCACCATGAACTGAAATCTACTCGAAGGCAACAGGTTTGGTTTCTTAGCCCAGCTCTGAAGAGCACAAGGGTGAAGGGAATCTTTATGTATTGGGTATCTCTACTTTTAGGGTTTCCTAGATCAATCACTAGGAAAAAAATCACATTTTATAAAATAGAGGGCCATTAAAAATGAGGGAAGCCTTCAACGAGATGATGGACACCGTAGTCACAACAATGGACTCAAACATACAATCATGAAGATGTCACAGGACTGGGCAACGCTTCATTCTGTTATACATAAGGTCGCCATGACTCAGAGATGACTTGATGGCAACTACCAACAACTCCTAGGAGAATTTGTCTTGAGTTCTAGGTCTAGTTATAAGACACCAATCCTCAATTCTAGGAATTTTCTTTGCCATGATTTGAGGGTAGGTGGTAGCTTTAACAAGTTGCTGTAGAGTCAATCCCAGTTCATGGTGACCTCATGTGTGTTAGAGCAGACTGTAGTCCAGAAAGCTTTCAATGGCTGATTTTTCAAATGAGATCATCAGGCTTTTCTTCTGTGGCACTTTTGGGTGGACTTGAACCTCCAACCTTTCAGTTAGCTTCTGAGCTTGTTAACTGTTTACTCCAGCTGGGGACTCCAGGTGGTGTCTTTAGACATTCAATATTGTTGTCCTTGAGTCAGGCTCTTTTTATGGTAGTACCATGTAGAAAACACTATATGCACACATACTGTAGGTGGGCCAGAGACACCCACCCCTTGTATTGGGACAGCATCTCAATACAAAGCATTTTAAGCTAGTAAAGATAACAGCTATCTGCTAGCCCCTATTTCAAAATTCTTTCACTTAAAATTCACAAAACTTATGTTTACCCAGTACCTTATTTATTTGGTGCTACACTGCATTTTGTTTTTTTTTATATAACAGAAGTACCACAAGTGGATGGCTGTAACAAAAAGCAATTTATTTTCTCACACTTTAGGATGCTAGAAGTCTGAATTCAGAGCCCCGGCTAGAGGGGAAGTCTTTCTTTCTCTGTGGGCTCTGGAGGAAGGTCTTTGTCTCTTCACCTTCTGCTTCCTGGTTTCTTGGAGAACTATGTATCTCCTTTAAATCTCAAAAGAGATTGACTCAAAATACACCCTATGCTAATCCTGACTCCTTAACATAACAAAGACCGCCCAGTCTCAAATGGGATTATAATCACAGAGGTTAGGATTCATAACATGTTCTTTTGGGGGACAGAACCCAATCAATGGAAACCCTGGTAGTATAGTAGTTTCATTCTGTTATACATAAGGTCGCCATGAGTCAGAGATGACTTGATGGCAACTAACAACAACTGTTTACTCCACCCAGGGACTCCAGGTGGTGTCTTTAGACGTTCAATATTATTATCCTTGAGTCAGACTCTTTTTATGGTAGTACCATGTAAAAAACACTATATTTCACTTACTCATTGTAGCAATGGTGTAAGATAGCTGTAATTCCCAATTTGTAGATCACTAAACTGAGTTTCAGAAAGTAACGTGAGAAAGTTACATAACTTACCGAAGATTATATAGCTGAGCCTCAAACTGACATCTGTCTGATTCCAGAATCATCCATTCTAATATTTAATTATTTGTTTGACATTATCTATAACTAAGAAGCCCTTCTGGCATAAAGGTTAAGTGCTCGGCTGCTAACTGAAAGTTTGGTTCGAACCGACCCAGCAGCTCCACAGGAGAAAGACCTGGCAATTTGCTCCGGTAAAAGATCACAGCCTAGAAAACCCTGTGGGGCAGTTCTACTCTGTCCCATTCACATGGGGTTGCTATGAGTCAAAAATCAACTGAACAATACCTAAGCTTTCAAAGAAAATGTACCATTCATTCAACTAACATTTATTGACTGATCACTGCGTATTGCACTGTTTAGTAGGCAAGATAGTAGGTAGGCAAGAGAATACAATAACAGGATGGCAGGTGCTAAAATAGGAGGATTACTGCAAGTTTAATACAGTTTTGAAACAGGAAGTCTTAATGTATGAGGGGATTTCTAATCTGACCCAGGCATGTGTATGTGGGTCTTGGGGAACGTGAGGATGGTTATCAGGTTAGTCCAGAACCTAAAGAGTGCCATAAGCTGATGGAGGCATCTGTGAAAGTATCCCACAGCAAGAAGAGAGCAGGGCAGTAGGGAAAAAGAAAACAAATTCCATATAATGCAGTGAAGACTGCCAGGTGAGGGACCAGGAGAGGAGCAGTAAGAGGCGAAGCAAGGACCAGATCTTTCAGGGCCTTGGAAATCCTTTTTAAGAGTTTAGACATTAGCCTAACAGGAATTTGGGGATTAGGGGGTTCTGCAAAAGACCCTAGCCTAGAGAAGATGGTTCCCATGGGTGACAGTAAATTCCACTAGCCTATCACTGAGGAACTGAGAGCTCTAAATTTGAATTTGTCAGCTTAGGTAGCAGGTTCCAGTGCTGACTGCTGCTTAATACCACATCGACCACTGAAAAGGGCTGGATGGAAGGACAAAGCCAAATCCTTGTGCAAGACAAAAAAGTGCCCCAACAGGGATGGGAAACAAGTTCTAAGATACAGGAGGAAACAACTGGACAAACCCTGAACGTGGGATTCCGTAAGATTGCTAGTGTGTGGCACCCTGAAAAACGTAGTGTCATAAAAGAGTTGGGAGGAATACGCTAGATAAGAGACTAAACCCACTGCCCTTGAGTCGATTCTGACTCATGGCGACCCTATGGGACAGAGCAGAACTGCCCATTTTTTTTTTTTTTATAGGGTCGCTATGAGTCAGAATCGACTGGACAGCAACAGGTTTTGTTTTGTTTTTTATAGGGTTGCTATGAATTAGAATCGACTCGATGGCAATGGGTTTGGGTTTTGGGTTTTTTTAGGTAGGAAAATGACACAATAGGATTTGTATTTCAGCAGGCTTTAGTGCAGTCTTTGCTGTGCAATATGGGAGCCATGACCACACGGGGCTATAGAGCACTTGAGGTGTGGCTGATCCAAATTTAGATGTGCTGTGAGTATAAGCCACATGCCAGATTAGAAAGACATAGTGCAAGGAGGATGTAAAATATCTCATTGATATTTTTTCATATTCATAGCATGTTAAAAATGATAACATTTTGATATATAATTGATTAAATAAATTTTTATAAAATTAATTTCACATATTTTTCTTTTTTTAAAGTTGGTACCATAAAATTTGAAATCATATATGTGTCTCACATTGTATTTCTATTGGAAAGTTCTGGTGAGAATAGATCTGAGGGCGTGAAAGAAGGACTCAGTTGTAGAAGCCATAGTAGTGTCCTGTGGCTGCCATAGCAAAGTATGAAATCTGGAGAGTATTAAAACAATAGAAATGTAGTCTCTCACCATTCTGAAAGACTGATGTCCAAAATTAAGATCTCAGCAAGGTCATGCTCCCCCTGAGGGTCTGGGTAGAATGCTCCCTTTTATCTTCTTAGACTCTGGTGGTCCCAGGTGTTCACTGGCTTGTAGACACATCACTTCAATCTCAAGCTCCATTGGCAAGTGGCATTCTCCCTGTGCGTCTGTCTCTGTATCTCTTCTCCTTTTCTTATGAGGACAACAATCTTATTGGATTAGGGCCCATCTTACTCCAGTGTAACTTCATGTTACCTTAACTAATTATATATGCAAAGACCTCATTTCCAAATAAGTTCACATTTACGGGTACTGGGTTTAGGATTTCGACATATCTTTTTGGAAAACATAAATCAGCCCATAACAGAAGGCTATTTCAGAATTTCTCAAGCTGAAAAACTGAAGAAAAAATTCAAGCCTCAAGTTGCGATATTGAAGGACTCTGGGTCAAATACTAAACAATACAGGAAGCATCAGAAGAAGGAGAAAGGAATACACAGAGTCGCTATACCAAAAAGAATTGGTGGCCATTCAACCATTTTATGAGGTAACATATGATCAGGAACCAATGGTACCAAAGGAAGAAGTCCAAGCTGCACTGAGGCATTGGAGAAAAACAAGGCTCTGGGGGTTGACAGAATACCAATTGAGATATTTCAACAAACAGATGCAGTACTGGAAGTGTTCACTTGTCTAAGTCAAGAAATTTGGAAGAGATCTACCTGGCCAACAGACAGGAAGAGATCCATAGTTATGCCTCCTCCCAAAAAAGATGATCTAACTGAATACAGAAATTATCGAACAAAATCATCAATATCACACACAAGTAAAATTTTGCTGAAGATCATTCAAAAGCGGCTATAGCAGTACACTGACATGGAAATGCTGGAAACTCAAGCCGGACTCAAAACAGGACATGGAATCAGGGATATCATTGCTGATGTCAGAGGGATCATGGCTGAGAGCAGAGAATACCAGAAGGATATTTACCTGTGTTTTATTCACTTTGCAAAGGCATTCAACTGTGTGGATCATAACAAATTATGGATAACATTGCAAAGAGTGGAAATTTTAGAACACCTAATCGTGCTCGCGAGGAACCTGTACAGAGATCAAGAGGCAGTCATTTGAACAGAACAAGGGGATACTGCGTGGTTTCAAGTCAGGAAAGATGTGCAACCATGATGCAGATAATCTGAGATGCTGGACTATATGAAGAAGAACGGGACATCAGGATAGGAGGAAGACTCATTAACAACATTTGATATGCAGATGACACAATCTTGCTTGCAGAAAGCGAAGAAGACTTGAAGCACTCACTGATGAAGATCAAAGACCACAGTCTTCAGTATGGTTTACACCTCAACACAAAGAAAACAAAAATCCTCACAACTGGATCAATAAGCAACATCATGATAAATAGGGAAAAGACTGAAGTTGTCCAGGGTTTCATTCTACTTGAACCCACAATCAACACTCATGGAAGTGGCAGCCAAGAAATCAAAAGATGCATTGTATTGGACAAATGTGCTGCAAAAGACCTCTTTATAATGTGTCTTAGGCTGGGTTCTCTAGAGAAGCAAAACCAGCAAAGCTAATAAATATATATAGAGAGAGATTTGTATCAAAAAAAAAGGCTTACACAATTGTAGAGGCTGGAACTTCCCAAGTCCACAAATCAAGACAGAGGCTTCTCTCGACTCACGTGGCCACAGGGGCTGGCGAACCCAAGATCAACAGGTTGGAGAGCAGGGCTCCCACTCACAGGCTGTGAAGATCAGTGAATCTTCACAGATAATTGGCAGATAAGCTGATAGCTCAAGTCCCAAGAACCGGAGGTCAGACGAACAGGAGGCAGGCACAGGATCCAGAATAAGCAAAAAAGCCAGAATGGTTGCTTATGTTTGAATGCAGGCCACACCCTCAAGGAAACTCCCTTTCAACTGATTGGCTATTCACAGCAGACTCCTCCATGGGAGTGATCACATATAAACACTGAGAATCATGACCCAGCCAAATTGACAATCTTAACCATCACAAAGTGTTGAAAAGCAAAGATATCACCTGGAAGACTAAGATGTCTCCAACCCAAGCTGTGGTGTTTTCAGTTGCCTCATATGCATGTGAAAGCTGGATGATGAATAAAGAAGACTGAAGACAAATTGATGTCTTTGAACTGTGTTGGCAAAAATATTGAATATACTGTGGACTGCCATAAGAAAGAGCATATCTATCTTGGAAGAAGTACAACCAAAATGTTCCATAGAAACAAGGATGGCGAGACTACATCTCACTTACTTGGACATGTTATTAGGAGGGATTAGTCCCTAGGGAAGGACGTCATGCTTGGTAAAGTACAGGGTCAGAGAAAAAGAGGAAGACCCTCAATGAGATGGGTTGACACGGTGGCTGCAACAATGGGCTTAAGATAACAATGATTGTGAGGATAGCACAGGACCAGGCAGTGTTTCGTTCCATTGTACACAGAGTTGCTATGATTCAGAACTGACTTGAAGGCAACTAACAACAACAACAAGATAGGAGATGATGGTAACCTGAAATAATATGTTAGTGGTCAAGATGGAGTAAAGTAGATAGATTTGAAATATATTGCTGAGGTATTTCTTATAAGATTTATATGACAGAGGGCTCTTAGAAGACAGACGAATCATGAATAATGCCCCATTTCTGACTGGCCACTAATGAAATAAAGATGATGGCTTTTTACTACAAAGCTAAACCCAAGGGAGGGGTCTGTTTGGGGGAGCAGTGATCAGTTCAGTTACTCTCACCAACCATAATGCATTGTCTTGTTGTTTTTGTTGTTAGGTGTTATTAGGACTCATTTTGAGTCATGCCACATCAGCAAATGAAGGTTCAGAAAGCTTGACCCCATCCACGTCATTAAGATCGACTCTGCTTTGAGAAGGCAGCTCTTCCCCAGTGGTCTTTTGAATGACTTCCAACCTGGGAGGCACATCTTCTGGCACTGTACCAGACAATGTTCTGCTGCTATTCATAAGATTTTCACTGGCTAATTCTTTTCAGAATAGACTGCCGGGTCCTTCTTCCTAGTCTACATTAGTCTGGAAACTCTGCTGAAACCTGTCAGCCACGGGTGATCCTGCTGGTATCTGAATACCGGTAGCATAGCTTCCAGCATCAGAGCCACACACAAGCCCCCATAGTAGGACAAACTGACAGACACATGGGGGATGGATTGTCTAAATCCCACTAAATGCCAGTTGTTGTTGTTAGGTGCTGTCGAGTCGGTTCTGACTCATAGCAACCCTATGTACAACAGAAGGAAACACTGCCGCATCCTGACCCATTCTCACAATCCTTGTTAGGCTTAAGCCCATCGTTGCAGCCACTGTGTCAGTTCATCTCCTTGAGGGTCTTCCTCTTTTTCTCTGGCCCTCTACTTACCAGGAATGATGCTCTTCTCCAGGGACTGATCTCTCCTGATAACATGTCCAAAGTATGTGGGATGAGTCATGCCATCCTTGCTTCTAAGCAGTATTTCTTCCAAGACAGATTTGTTTGTTCTTTTGGCAGCCCATAGTATATTCAATATTCTTTACCAACACCATAATTCAAAGGCATCAATTCTCCTTCAGTCTTCTTTAGTCATTGTCTAGCTTTCACATGCATATGAGATGATTGAAAACACCGTGGTTTGGTTCAGGCACACCTTAGTTCTTAAAGTGATATTTTTGCTTTTTAACACTTGAAAGTGGCCTTTTGCAGCAGATTTGCCCAATGCAATGTGTCCTTTGATTTCTTAACTACTGCTTTCATGGGTGTTGATTGTGGATTCAAGTAAAATTACATCCTTGAAAAGTCAGTATTTTCTCCATTTATTATGATGTTGCTTATTGGTCCAGTTGTGATGATTTTTGTTTTTGTTATGTTAAGATGTAATCCATACTGAAGGTTGTAGTCTTTGATCTTCATCAATAAGTGCTTCCAGTCCTCTTTCAGGAAGCAAGGTTGTGTCATCTGCATATCGTAGGTGATTCATGAGTCTTTCACCAATCCTGATGCCCCGTTCTTCATCATATAGTCCAGCTTCTCCAATTATTTGCTCAGCATGCAGGTTGAATAAGTTTGGTGAAAGGATACAACCCTGATGCACACCATTCCTGATTTTAAACCACTCAGAATTCCGTGTTCTGTGCAAAAAACTGCCTGTTGGTCTATGCACAGGTTCCTCGTGAACACATTTAAGTGTTCTGGAATTCCCACTCTTTGCAATGTTATCCGTAATTTGTTATGATCCACACATTTGGATGCCTTTGTATAGTCAATAAAACAAAGGTAAACATCTTTCTGGTATTCTCTGCTCTCAACCATGATTCATCTGACATCAGCAAAGATATCCCTTGTTCCATGTCCTCTCCCAGAGCCTTGTTTTTCACCAATACTTTCAGTGCAGCATGGACTTCTTCCTTTAGTACCACTGGTTTTTGATCATATGCTACCTCCTGAAATGGTTGAATGTCAAACAATTCTTTCTGGTACAGTGATTCTGTGTATTCCTTCCATCATCTTTTGATGCTTCCTGCATCTTTTAATATTTTCCCCATGAATTCTTCAATATTGCAACTCAAGTCTTGAATTTTTTCTTCAATTCTTTCAGCTTGAGAAATGCTGAGCATGTTTTTCCCTTTTGGTTTTCTGACTCCAGGCCTTTGCACATTTCATTATAATACTTTGTCTTCTCGAGTTGCCCTTTGAAATCTTCTGTTTGTCTCTTTTACTTCAACATTTCTTCCTTTTGCTTTAGCTACTCGATGTTCAAGAGCAAGTTTCAGAGTCTCTTTTGACATTGGTTTTGGTCTTTTCTTTCTTCTTGTATTTATAATGTACTCTTGCTTACTTCATGTATGATGTCCTTGATTTCATTCCACAACTGGTCTGGTCTTTAGTCACTAGTGTTCAATGTGTCAAATCTATTCTTGAGATGGTCTCTAGATTCAGGTAGAATATACACAAGATCATACTTTGGCTCTCATGGACTTGTTTTAATTTTCTTTGGCTTTGACTTGAACTTACACATGAGCAATTGATAGTCTGTTCCACAGTTGGCCCCTGGCCTTGTTCTGACTGATGATATTGAGCTTTTCCATTATCTCTTTCCACAGATGTATTCAATTTGATTCCTGTATTCCACGTGGCAAGGTCCAAGTGTATAGTCACTGTTTATGTTGTTGAAAAAGAGGTGTTTGCAATGAAGTCTCTGGTCTTGCAAATTTCTATCATGTGACTTCTGGCATTGTTTCTATCACCAAGCCATATTTTCCAACTACCAATCCTTCTTCCTTTTTTCCAACTTCCACATTCCAATCACCAGTAATTATCAATGCATCCTGAGTGCATGTTTCATCAGTTTCAGACTGCAGGAGTTGGTAAAAATCTTCAATTTTCTCATCTTTGCCGTTAGTGGTTGGTGTGTATATTTGAATAACAGTCATATTAACTGGTCTTCCTTATAGGTGTATGGATATTATCCTATCCCTGACAGTCTTGTACTTCAGGATAGATCTTGAAATATTCTTTTTGATGATGAATGCTGTGTCATTCCTCTTCAATTTGTAATTCCTGGTTTAGTAGACCACATAATGGTCTGATTCAAAATGGCCAATACGGTAATGCCCTGCAATCATTGGCAGCAGTCAAAAAGTCTTCATACATTTCCAAAATGCCCTGGAGAGGAGTGAGGGTGGAGTGATTCTGCCCTAACTGAGAACCACCTGTCTGTTTAAAGATAGGGGAAGTAGATAAATATGAACAGAAATTCATCAGGCAGCTATTTATTTATTTATTTCTAAAAAGCTCGGTCTCAATATCATAAAATGAAACATTTTGAACATGTCTGAGATTTCGAAGTGTTTGACATTTTTCTAAGTATAGCTAAATATATATTGCTGGCGTATATACACATCCAGTGTGTTAAGAAGACTACTACTATTTAAGCCCATTTAAACACAGTAATGGCAAAAACTGCTTTTGTTACTACTGTGTTACAGCTATTACTGAGATAAACCAAAACCAAACCCAGTGCCATCAAGTTGATTCCAACTCATAGTGACCCTATAGGACAGGGTAGAACTGCCCCATAGAGTTTCCAAGGAGCATTTGGCGGACTTGACCTGCTGACCCTTTGGCTAGCAGCCGTGGCACTTAACCACTATGCCACCAGGGTTTCCATTGCTGAGATAGTCATGTCCAAATCTAAGTAAGCCTGGCACCAAGATCACTACTGTTTCCACGACACCATGAAGTGTCACCACTACCATGTTTTTTTCTGTGGCAGAATACATAAAGGATTTGTAAAACATATAAACACGCAAGCATCCCTTTGAGTACACATTCAAAGCTCTTTAAATTGACTGTGAATTGACTTCTAACTAATGGTCTTGTAGGAGTAACTATATTTCGTCATTCCCTTCCTAAATCAAGCTGAGTGCTCAAGATTACCCTCTGTGCACCTGTACTTTTGGGCTGTCTGTCACTGGTTATAGCTGAATTTGATCCCAAACCAGTTTATGCGAGTTTAATGATTATTTTAGTTACATGATTTAAATCGTAGGTAAATTTATACAATATGAGTACAAAAAGGAAAATTTTTTTTTTTTTTAAATGAACACTGTGTTAAGTGCTTTGGAAAGACTTCATAAAGGTGAGTCATTAAAAAATTGCCATCAAATTGTATGTGGGTGATACAAATGTAGAAGATTAGAAAAAGCAAGTAAAAATCAAGAATGATTCTGCCCTCCAATTAATTCTTAAGTATCTTTAAATTCTCAGTAGTCTTTCAGTAAAGTGAAATTGGCATTTAGACAAGGCATTTTGGTTGGGCTTTGTTTAAGCCATCTGACGATCTCCAGTCACAGACCTGTGCTCAAAGGAGAGAGTACTCTGCGCTACACTATACTACACAACACACAAGATGGTAAATGTACATGCATTTTTATCTTTTAAGTTAAAAGAAAATATTTATAGTACATCTGCATCAATTTTTCATGACCCTTTGACTTTTGAAAATTAACCAACCATTAGTTCCAGTTGCATTGTATAAAACAACTTTTATTGTGCATCAGATTTCTAGAATTTTGGATGACAGAACCAAACCAACAGCAACCAATAATGGAATATTCACAAACAGGGCAAATTGCATAGACATAGATCACCATTTGTTTCTCTTTATACTTCTGCGTCCAGGATAAATAAGCATAATAAATAAAAATAACCTCTGAACATTTCTGAACAGCAACAACTGCAAAAGGCAACATCTAAGGAAAGTTCCCAAATGAATACTTATTACCTGTTTTCTCTCTCTTTCCACAGTAATGATTCTCTTTTTCATGAGACAGATAGGAGAGATTGAGCACCTGCACTCTTAATTTAAAAATGCAAACATCAATAGGAAACCTAAGGTTGAGAAGGGAGAGTGTTGACATGTCGTGGGGTTGTTAATCAATGTCATAAAACTATATGTATACTAACTGATGAGAAACTAGTTTGTTCTGTAAACGTTCACCTAAAGTACAATTTTAAAAAATGCAAACATGACCACAGAAACCTTCTTTTCACATTCTTTAAATATGAGTGAGATCTCAGAATTAAAACATCTACTTTGGGGCCAAACAGTAACTATAAACTCCAGTGTAAACAAATCCTGCTGTGTGGGGCAGGGTGGCAAGAACGAGCAGGGGTGGTTTAGAAACCAATTTATTTTCTTTCCACATTTGTTCCAGGAAGACCTGGCAGTGTTTTAGGTATTTTTTTTTTTATACACCAATGATCGTGAAAGCAGTATAGGACCAGGCAGCATTTCTATCTGTTATACATAAGGTCGCCGTGAGTCGGAGCCAACTTGACAGTAGCTAACAACAACAACAATACACCATCCAACATTTTGGACTTGGACATGATCAGAGCAATGTATACAAGCCCTCCTCCTTTCAATTTTTCACTTTCTAGTAAGTTCCAGAAATTAATCTTTTATCTGTTTCCTTAGTCACTTTAAACAGAGTATCAAAAATAGTCAATCCAATGTGGACATTGGAAAGTACAGGATGGCCCCATAGCCATGTTTTAGACATCTCTCCATTCTGTCTTCTCCCAGCAGAAGTGCAGAATGCTTTGGGATTTTTGTGAGCTCTGGATTTGGGAATTCTCATGGTAAGGTGGCAGGTAGCAGTTTGGACTTGGAGGAAATGGCACTTAAGGGTGTTTAGTCCTACGGTTGTCTGTACTCCTAGACAGAACAGTAACAGGCCATTAACACTGATACTATTAAATGAGATTTCTTTGGTTATTAAAACTGAGTATCTTTTTACTACCATCTGTTTGTCAGTTTGTTGTACTGTGGTGACTTACCTGTTGTTGTGATGCTGGAAGTTATGCTACCAGTATTTCAAATACCAGCAGAGTCACCCATGGTAGACAGGTTTCAGTGGTACTTCCAGGCCAAGACAGACCAGGAAGAAAGGCCTGGAGATTTAATTCCAAAAGTCAGTCAATGAAAACCCTGTGGATCACAACAGATATAGCACTGAAAATGATTGCCCTAGATTGAAAGTCACTCAAAATACACAGTGGCTACAATAATGGACTCAAGCATACCAAAAATCCTAAAGATGGCACAGGGCTGGGCAGTTTCGTTCTGTTGTACATGGGGTTGTCATTGAGTCAGAGCTGACTTGATGGCAACAACAACAACAAGTGGGTTTTCAAGGCATGTTTATTTGAAGTAGAATTCTTGCTCCCTGTCTTTGTGTACTTCTTTTTAAGTCAAGATTAGAATGAGGAGGGCAATATGAAGGACATGAGTCTTCACAGCTCCTTCTCATTCCCTTGGCAGACATCAATAATCAAACTTAGTCCTTTTTCTTAAGAGATATCAACATAGTATAGTGTTAGAGAGCATGGTCTCAGGAACCAGGCTGCATGAGCTTTGCAATTTTCTAGCTAAGTGGCTTTGGGTAAGTTATGGTAGGCTAACTGCAATAACACACAGTCCTAAATTTCAGCAGCTTGACACAGGAGTAGTATATGACCTACTCCTGGGAAGTTTTCCAGGTCAGCAGGTGAATCTCTTTTAAGTGATGATTAAGGGCAGGAGTTTTTAAACTGAGTCCTGAGGGCCATATTTTTAATATGACCAGCAAGCTGAGCTAAAATGGCCTTTACATTTTTTAATGGTTATATTTTAAATGGTTATATAAATATTTACATGATATCCTTGATTTTGTCTCTTGGCCCTCAAAGTGCCAAATATTTACTGTTTATTTATTTTTTTTGCATAGAAAGTGTCTTGTTCCTTGATTTAGGAACCCAACTTCTGTCTATCTTATGGCTCCACCATCAAAAGGAGGCATCCAGGGTCCATTTATTAATCTAGAAAGAGAAGAAAGAGCACAGAATGATACATGGGAGAATTTTATGAGCCAGGCCCAGAAGACCCACACATCATATTTTCTATGCTTTAGCTAGTGGCCAGAACTCAGTCAGCTTACCTCAAGGGAAAAGGTCCCTAGGTGGTGCAAATATTTTACACTTGACTGGTAACCTAAAGGTGTGAACCCATCCAGTGGTACCAAGGAATAAAAGTCCTGGCGATCTGCTTCTGTTAAGATTACGGCCAAGAAAATTCTATGGATGCATGAGTACTTGCTCCTTTAAAAAATCATCTATATGAGGCCAAATGGATTGACCAATGGTTGCTAGTGACTGACGGTGGAGTGAGGGTTTGACACAAAGGACCATTTGGGTATTTAGGGAGAGGTTTGATGAACCTGTTCTATATCTTGACTGTGATGTTGGTTACACAATCATATACATTTTTCAAAACTCATAGAACTGTACATTAAAAAGATGAATTTTACTCTATGAAATTATCTCAAAAAAAAAAAGAAAAAAGATTGGATTGGTAACTCAGTTTTCTTTTGAACTTAGGAAATGTTGGTGGTGAAATTGGTTTCCCATCATGGAAGAGGTCAAGACTAATATATTTATCATTTGTAAGACCGTGATCTAATGATAACTTCAAGTTTAAAAATGAATTTCAATATAGCTCTGTTATAACTGAAGCAAACGTTATTCTTCAACATTCGTAGCAAGAATTTTAGTGATAAATACAGGGTTGCCAGAGAGTGGCAGAAAGGGAGGGCAGAAAGACATACAAAGAAGCCCTCCCAAGGACTGCACTTTTTTTCCAATGCACTGAACACAGAAAAATATAGATTTTTCTGGAAACATGAAGAGATAAACTTTTTGTGGTATAACTACCATGACATTACAATACAGTTTGAAGGTGCAAATTGGGCTATAACAATATGGAAGAGTGAAGGCTTTCAGTGCTGATGTGACTTAAAAACAAACAAACAAAAAAAACCAAACCAGTTGATTTGGACTCATATGGCCTGCTAATTAAATCTTGCTGCAAACGGAATGTCATTTTTATTTTTGATGGGGAAAAAGTGGTTTTATTATAATTGCTTGGCTCTCATCCATAGTGAATGCCAAGAGTTAAAGGCCTTCTGCAGCAACATATGGTGCCTTGGGAAGCATGAGTCCTCCATCGAACCAGAGGTGCAAAAAAAAAAAAAAACACAAGAATTTTAAGAAAGTGGCAACTATCCTGAGGCAGATGCTAATATTGTTATTTTGAATGTTGTTCCTGTCCCATTGGGGAAATTCTATCTCTGACTCTAATGAGCTATTTTTCTAGTTAAAATAATGAATCTGTTGGAAGGTGTGAAACTAGCCTGTTGTCTTCTTTTTACTTCACCTCAAATGACTTGAATATGAACTATTGATAGATTATTTCCTGAGTTTATTAAACATTGATTAATACTTTACTATTTCTCAGGTATTTTACCAGATTGGGAATGCAAAGATTTGTTTCCAGGGGCTTTTCTTGTTACTACTATATCTTAGCTTTTTCACACTTACTTGGTCAATTTTCAGACTATCAGAGCTACATCAACCTGTACTTCTCCTAAGTTTTCTGTCATAATATATTTAATACTCACCTGCAACCTTATACTATTTAGCATTAAAATTCTTGCCACAACTGTGGGTGTGTGCCATCAAGTTGATTTTTGACTCATAGGAACCCCATGTGACAGAGTAGAACTACCCCCATAGGATTTTCTTGGCTGTAATCTCTACAGAAGCACATGGATGGGTGTGTACCACCAATCTTTCTGTTAGCAGCCAAGCTCTTAACTATTGTACCACCAGGGCTCCTTTGCTATAACTAGAAAAGCCTACATACGTCCATGTAGGACAAATAGCTAATAGATTAAATACTTTAATTTAAAAGTTTAGAGCTTATAGCAACTTAAACATTTGTCCACTTATTTTAAAATATTTCTTCATTAGAAGGTACCATATCTAAGCAATGTGTTATTCTTTTAATTAAAAACTTTATTGTGATAATTGTAGATTCACATGTAGGCATAAGAAGTGATAGAGATCTCAGAGTACACTTTGTCCAATTTCACCCAGTGGCAACATTTTGCAAAACTATACTTTAATTTTGGATACTGTAGATATAGCTCTAAACAGGATGGATGAGGTGCCTACCCTTTGAAATTAATATCCCAATTAGGTATACAAACAAGGAAAGAAATGAGTAAAGACAGTAAGTTCAGAGAGCAACGTGACCAAAGATGAGTTTCTTTAGACAGGTTCATGGAAGGTTTCTCTGGGGAAGCATCATTTGACAAGACACCTGAGCAATAAGAAAGAGTGTCCATATGAAATCATGGGGAAGAGCATTCAGGCAGTGCGAACGGCAAGTGTAAATGTTCTGTGGTGGAAATGAACTTGGCACGCTCTAGGACCAGCACGCAGCAGGGTGAGAAGTAGGCAGAGGCCAGGACATTAAAACCCTGCAAACCCAGTGAAGAAAGTTGGAGCAGTCATTACTGCGTGGGAAATAAGTGGAGTACATTTAGCAGAGCAATGAAGATTTTTTTTTAAATGTATTTAGAAATAATTTCAAACTTACACAAAAGTTAGGTGAAGAGTAAAAATAATATCCCTATAACCCTTTTCCGGATTCACTTATTGTTAACAAATTACCCAATTTACTTTCTCATTTGATATATTTATATTCAGGAGCCCTGGTGGTCCAGTGGATATGAGCTCAGGCTGCTAACCAGAAGTCAGCACTTTGAATCAACCAGCCGTCCCCTGGGGATGTTCTATTCTGCCTGTGAATCTACATTTATACCTAAACTTAGTTGAACCATTTGAGAGTAAGTTGCATATATTATGACTCTTAATCTCCAAATATGTCAATGTGTATTTCCTAATAATAAGGATATCCCCTTACATAACTAGGAAGCCCTGGTGGCGTAGTGGTTAAGTGTTGCAGCTGTTAACCAAGAGGTTGGCAGTTCAAATCCTCCAGGCGCTCCTTGGAAACTCTACGGGGCAATTCTATTCTGTCCTATAGGGTCCCTATGAGTCGGAATCAACTCGACAGCAGTGGGTTTGGGTTTTTTTTGGTTCTTACATAACTACAGAACAGTTATAATCATAAGTAAAATTTAACATTAATATAATACTTTTATTCAACCTACCATCTGTATCCCAATTTTTCCAATTAAGTCAATAATGCCCTTTATAGCACTTTGTTTTTCTCTTCAGTACAAAATCCAGGCTAGGATCACATATGGCATTGTCTCTTTCATCTTTAATCTAGAACAATTCCTCAGCCTTTTGTTGTTGTTGCTTTTATGACTATTGACTTTGAAGCTTACCCTCCTCCCATCCCCTTCTTAGTCAAATATTGCTCATTTGGGGATTGTCTAATGTTTCCTCATGATTAGATTCAGGTTATGCCTTCTTGGCAGGAATGAAACAAAACTGGTATTTGCTCTTCTCAGGACGTCACATCTGGAGGCATACGATGTCCATCCGCCCCGTTTGCGATACTAATTTTAATCACCGGGTCAAGGTATTGGCCAATTTTTTCACTGTATAGCTACTGTTTTCCCTTTGCAAGTATTGAAAAAGGAGTCCCTGGGTGGTGCAAATAGTTAATGAATTTGGCTACTAACAAAAATGTTGGAGATTTGAGTCCACCCAGAGGCATCTTCCAAGAAAAGCCTGGTGATCTACTTCCAAAAAAATCAGCCTTTGAAAACCCTGTGGAGCACAGTTCTACTCTGACACATATGGGGTGTCCCCGAATCACAGTCAATTCAATGGCAACCGGTTTTTATTCTTTTTTTTTTTAAACTAGTAAGAAATCATGCATATGTCCTGGTCCTTACTAAATCTCCCCACCCCCCATATCTAGCATCTCGTGGTTATTTTTGCCTAAACAGACCTGTACTGTGATGTTTACAAAATGATTTTCCATCTTTAATACTCCCTCTGCATTTATGTTGCTTCACTGTAAGCAAGACCCTTCTCTTTTTCCCATCCTTCATTTTGCTATTCATTATCCGTGTGGACTTCTGAATTCCTATTTTTTAATGATTTATGATGAGTTACTGCAATTTTTTTTCTCAAATTGTCCCAGATTTGGTCAGTGGAAGTCCCTTCAAGCTGCTTCCTGTGTCTTTGTGACAAGCCTTCATAATTTTGAGGGGAGGGGCATTTCCATATTTGTCACATAAAAAGATACCCAGTATCATATTGTACTTCCCCTGCTCCCGCCCTGAATTCAGTCATTTCTCTGAGAAGCCCTGGCTTTTTCAGTGGGGGATGGTGTCAGAAATCAAGATCTGGGTGCTAGGTGTGCTGTGTCATTGCTTCTGGGTTCCTTCAGGAGACAGAGCTAAAAAGTATGTATGTGTGTATACAACACACATATATACATACATAATTATGGGTACATACCTATATACAAGTACATACACATTTTAGCAATCATGAGTCCACATCAGTAGTTCCAATTTCAACCTATCGTCTCAAGATTCTCTCTTGCCTTCAGCAAAATAGTAATAGAATTTGAAAAGATTTTTCTGGCTACTTTGTAGAGAATATACACTAAGGTGAAAGAGTTTGAAAGCAGAGAGCAGAATTAGGAACCATTATTCCTTGGCAGTCAGGGAAGACATGATGGTGGCTTGGACTCGGGCAATAGTGATGGAAGTCATGAGAAATAGTCACACTTGGAATATATTTCTAAAGTATACGCTTTGCTGCAATGACAGAATATGTTGTGTGAGCAAAAGAGAGGAGGCATATATTACTCCTAAAGAGGTAATGTGAGCAACGGGTATGATTCAGTTGGCAGGATTTTCAGTGGAATCGATGAGACACTTTCAAAGAACAAAAACACATTAGGATTTGGAGGTGAGTACATGTTAGTGATGATCGGTGAAATCTCTGCAAACTCACAGTCTATCATTGGGGAAGGAGCCCCTGGGTGGTGCAAAAGGTTCACACAATTGGCTGCTAACAGGGAGGTTGGAGGTTCTAAGATCACCCAGACATACCTCTGAAGAAAGGCCTGGCAATCTACTTCAGAAAAATCAGCCTTTAAAACCCTGTGCACACAGTCCTACTCTGGCAGACACGTGGTTACCGTCAGACCAAATAGCTCGACAGCAACTGGTATCATTAGGGAAACATTTTAAAAGTCAAATATTCAAGTACTTCTCTTACCCACCTCAGTGAAGTGATTGGGATACAGAAATCCTAGAAGGAAGGCTGCCGAGAGAAAATGCTGCTGATTTTCTAATAAGAACAAGTTCTGGGAGCAAAGTAGGAAAAACCAGCTTGTTACGTAGGCATTCTTTCTTAAAAAGGAAAAAAAAAAACCCTTAACATCAAAACATTTAAGTGCACATTCCAAAGAAATTCCAAAAAAAGCAGGAATTACGTCATCCACTGTTGTAACAGTTGTACCGCAGAAGTGTGACAGTTGTGTGTGTGTGTGTGTGTGTGTTGGGCGGGGGGAAGAGCCACCATCTATCAAGAATATAACTGTCTTCATTTCTTTATATTTCCTTTGAGCTATGTTAATAGAAACACAATTTCTATAGTGCAGTCATCATTGCAAAATTTATTGTGTGTAAATTTTGAATTTTTCCTTTATTCCTATTGAAAATTATAACACAAGCATTTTGATGTTTCTGATCTCATTTCATAAGGTAGATATTGACTCCTTCCACCCACAGGCAGACACGAAATAACCCTCAAAACAAATAAAAGCCTCCGGAATGCAGACATCACAGCTCTTATTATCATAATTTACCTTATTGCTTATAACGTACCTTACTTAGGGGTGGGAACATGTTTGAAGTCACATAAAGCAAAATGGTGCATGATTAATAATTTTAAAGGAGGTACCTGATTCATTGGTTCCTCTAACCAGATGCCAGGGTGTCAAATCGACACCTGCTTTTATGTGCAGACCTGCCTAACACAGGTCTATCTGCTTTTTTTTTTTACTGTCAGTTGCTCCCATGAATGATATCCCACAGCAATACCTAGATATGCGCTTGGATATAAGTTTATCTATACATACACATACCAGCCTACAGGGAGTCGACAGAGGAATCCCAGCTATCTAAGTTTCCCAGGTCCCGATAGGCAGTTCCACTGGGTGATGACACCGTAAGAACGGTATCCTGTCTGGTGTGTCTAGCACAGCACGCTCCACATCTCGTGCAAAATTCCAAAGGTCAATCTGAGAGCTTGGAACAGAGCAGAACCTTCCTTATCTCTGAGAGCACAGGGGCTTGTGGAAACAGCACTTCCTGAATTACATGAATAGGAAACACAACGAATATGATTTAAGACCTTTCATGCTGCTATAGCTTGTGGATCACTAACTCTCCAGACAGTCTGCATGGCTGCTGATCACCTCTGTTGACTGAGAAAGACAGATTCTTTATACAGGGAGTAGGTACTGAGGGTGGTGACCTTCCATCACATGAAGAACGCGAATGGGGTTTGCTGATGTAAGGAGGAAGTTGGGGCAAAGGAAACGACAAAAAACTTGAGGCCCAATTGTTTGAAAAGGGCCAAGTCTGTGGGAATGTGATTTCAAACTCCATTTTCCCATTACCACTTTGTTCCCTGCCCACGCTCTTCATTCCCTCTGTCCTCAGGGGATGATATGTTTAAAACTTTATGAGGCAAGGAATTTTAACATTTGTTCTAATATAAAAATTTGAGCCTCTAAATTCAAAATATCATACACTTCTTGGAACAAAGAATAAGATTCTTACACTGGGGAAGGGGAGGCTGAAACTCGAGGCCCAGATCCATTTTTTGCATCGTATTTTGTTAGCAATTTCCTGGTAGCAATTTGAAGTGAGGTGTTACCTGCAATGCTGCCAAATCAGTCTAATGTAATTTGTTACAATGACCGTAGGTCACGATCTTTAACTGTTGGCAGGAGTTATGGGCTTGCCCTCACTTGAGGAGACCCAGTTAATCCAGTTAGGTACAATTCTTTTCTGTTTAGTTCTTGAAGATCCTTTTATATACTCCTTGAACCAGAAAAATGATCTACCATGAACTCATACTCTCAAATCCTCATCATGCTTACAGTGTCAATTTCCAAGAGCTGTGGGAAACTTTTGAGAGCTCTTCACGTATATCCATTTTCAAAAAGATTTTTCAAGGTGACTGAAAATAAAGGAGGGTGATAGATACCACCATAACCTCAAGAGTCACTTGCCCTGCTCCTGCAACTGTGCAATTAGAATATAAATCCTGGAAGGAGCCTCATTGAGGGTTGGATACAATAATATCACAAAATAAGCATCTGTCATTGGAGAATGTAAACTACCCTAAGCAGTTAGACTTTCAAGAAGTTCAAGATCAGTAGAACATTTAGTTGCTCTGGGGTGAAAATGTTTGGGAGTGTCATTGGCATTCAGGGGGTGTTCATTCAAAGTCTAACAGAAGAAGCCAAGTGTATGAGTCACTCTAGGGGAAGCTTGGCCTGACAAAGCACCTTTAAGAGTGTGTCTGCACATGTTTCCTGAGTGGAGAACGAGGAGGAAGGGATGCTCTGTGCTAGACATCTGGGGCTTCTGGCTGTCCCTTCCGCCCTCCTACCTCCAGGCCTTTGCCTTGCTGCTTTTTCTCTGATTTTTTTCATCATCTTGCCCTTTGCTAATGGGCTTTGCCTTTCTGCAACAATGTTGTCTGCTCTGTCTCCAGGACTGTCCCTGCCCCCAGGAGGGTGCCTTTCCAAGCTCCAACTGGCCGCAGGGTCACTACCCAGACTGGCTATATCGAAACAGCAAGAACTACCATAAAAAGATATTGCATACACAAGGGAATACTATTCAACCATAAAGAGAAATCACGTCCTGATGCAAGTTACAACGTAGATGAACCTTGAAAATATGAAGCTGAGTGAAATAAGTCAGTTGTGAAAAGATAAATACTATATGAGCTCACTTATATAAAATAAGCAAATATATAGATATCAAAGATTATTAGTGATCATAAGCAAATATAGAAATCAGAGATTATTAGTGATTACCAGGGATTGGAAACCAAACAAACAAACAAAACCCATTGCTGTTGAGTCAATTCCAACTCATAGTGACTATATAGGACAGAGTAGAACTGCTCCACAGGGTTTCCAAAGAGCAGCTGGTGAATTTAAACTGCCAACCTTTGGGTTAGCAGCCATATCTGTTAACCACTGCACCACCAGGGGTAGGAGGGAAGCAGAACGGGAGTTTTTACTTAATGGGCATTGAATTTATGTCCATGGTGGTGGAATGATTTGAAAAAAGACAGTGAAAATGGTTGCACAACTTGAAGAATGTTTCATTATGTGTATTTTCATCACAATTTTAAAAAAGATATTGCTTATCCAATGTTCATGATATTCCTGAGGTTGTTGTATAGTGATATCCCTGTTATTTTAGATTTCATTACAACTGAGTCCAGCTATGACTTTCCTCTAGTCATCAAATGAACACCGAGTAGGCAGCTTTACTTTCATCCAGTTTTATGAGTCTGTCCCACCTCACTCTCCCATCTATAGGCAATTATGACAAGTAACTAGGTTAGCTTTTCTGTTGTGATTGCTCTTTTTTTTTTTTTGTCTCCAGCTTTTATCTTAAACAAGTGATAACATTTCTGTATTGTTACAGGGCCGCCATGCCTTGGGGAGAAATAAAAAAGCTGTATTACACCCTTTTTTTCTAAAAGATTTTTATTTTAATTAATGTCTAGATAAATGTAATCAACTCACTCACGGTTTTCTTTTGCTGCTTAAAAGGCTTTGCTGAATTCAAGTGATAATACGTGAATGAATGGTTATGGCCAATATTTTGGATTAAATTCTGACTCCCCCCCAAAATGTGTTGGAATTCTAACCATACACCTGCGGACATAATCCTGTTTGGGAATATGGTTTTCTTTGTCATGTCCATTAGATCATACCCGAGTAGGGTGTGTTCTAAATCCAATCACTTCTGAGTTATAAAAAGAAGAGATTAGACAGTGAGCTATTACACACCTGGAGGGTAGGGAGAGAGGGGAAGACATGCTATGTGAGAACTGTCTACAAGCCAAAGAACCAAGAAACACCTGGGACTACCTACAAGGAAGGAATTGACAAGACTGAGACCCTGAGTTTGACTTTTCACCTCCAGAACTGTAAAAAAATAAAATTTTTGTTCTCTAAATTAACCCACTTGTGGTATTTGTGTTACAGCAGTACTATGAAACTAAGATAGCCAGTATCACAAAAACATGTGAGAACTTGAAATAACCTAGAAATACTCAGAAATTTTTGTCTAGGCTTATGTTAATGGAACAACAGAACTTATTACTCAATGCTCATTCTTGTCTTGTGATCTAACCAGGGTTCCTTAATTTTTAGCATATGAGAATGTTTCTTACATGTAAAAAAGTGCAAAGACCTTTTAGTAAGGCAAATGTTGACTGAAAAAATATTACAATACTGAAAGTTGTGATAAATTGAACAAAGTTTTAAAATTCATTTGGATTTTATCAATGGTAAAATCATCTGGATACATTTGAAAAATGATAGCACATATGTGCAAGGTATTTATTGAGCTACAGGTAAAGCTTGAGACACACATAGTAGGCACTTGATAAATAATTATTTAAGAGATTACCTTTATTACTATATCAAAATGTGTCTTACCCAAATTATTTAAAAATTAATTTGAAAAATAATGATTCATAAAAAAATAACAGAAACATCATGAAGTTTTTGTCCCTTTTTTTCTTCAGATCTGTTTGAACATTTATCTGATGGTTTATTGCGTGATTGTTTAGCCACAGTGGTTCCAGAAATGTTTACCAAAAGGCTCAATATTTGAGGAAAGTATCCAGTTTGCTTCCTAGACGTTGTTTAATGATTGGTATTTTTTTTTTTTGAAAGAACAAAGCCTAAAATAATGGTTCTCACTAGACATGGGATTGTGTTTATTTCCTTATACTCTGATCAGTTATAAGTCCTTCCTATTCTTAACTCTTAAAATGCACTGTAGGAGGAGGGTGAAGCAAGATGGTTGAATGAGTTGGTGTTCCCATTTACTCCCCCCTCCCCCCAGCATCTAACTCAATGAACAAGAATAAAAACGCACTCAAACTGAGATCTCAGAAGTCCAAATGGCAGCTGAGGTGTTGGAGAGTCATGAAGAATACAGAGGTGGGGGAGAAGAGGAGTGGGACAGCATAGAAGCTGGGACAAACTACTCGCTAACATTTAGGGCACTCGTTCATCACAGCCAGCCATTTTGGTACAGAGCTGAGCAACACCCCAGACAGGGACTACAGAAAGGAAGCTCATGTGAGGAAGTTGTAGCCCAATTTTTTAGGGCGGCACAGATTGGCTGTGGGAGTTCATGGGCTGAGCAATGGTGGGGGGGGGTGAGCAAAGGGAGACTGTGGCACCATAAGACAGTGCTGTTGAATCCCACTGAGGCCCAAGATGGATGGGTATTAGGACCAGGAGGAACTGCAAGGGCAGCAGGGTGAAAGGAATGCTATGAATGGATGGGCAACACAGAGGGAAATGGCTGGCTTCCTACCCACAGTAGGGCCCCCCCACCTTTGCCACAGGAAAGTCAAGGCCCACCACTTATGGCAGAATCTGCAACCAGCTTAAACCTCCCCTACCACACATGCATATTGAATTTCAGAGATCAAGTAGCCAGAACTAATGAATCAGCACTGAAAAAACCTAAGGATAAGAGTGTTCTCTAGTGATTCTTAGAAGAAGATACCAAGCCCACTGCTGCTGGGTCAATACTGACTCACAGAGACCCTGTGGGGCACAGCAGAGCTGCCCTGAGAGATTTCCAGAGCTGTGAGTCTTTGCAGAGGTAGGCTGCCGCATCTTTCTCCCACGCAGTGGTGGTGGGTGAGGGTTCCAGCCTTTCAGTTGGCAGCTGGGCACTTGACCACTGGACCACCAGAGAGCTTAATCTAAAAATTTTTCCGCAAGAAACAGAATACAAAATTTAAAGTTAAATAATAATAATAATAACAAAATGGCCTAAGTTCAATGTAAAAATAGTAAAATACACAATGTCACAAGAGAAGAAGGACCAATCAAAAGCAAAACACAGAAAAGAACTGTCTCCTATGAAAGACAGACTAACAGAAAATTGAAAAATTTCAAACTATGGTGCTACATATATTTAAAGAAAGCAAAAAGCTCACAGAAAATAAGCTAGTGGAGGTCAGAAAAGAAATGGAGGAACAAAATGAGAGACTCGATGAGGAAACTGAAAATAGCAAAAAAAAAAAAAAAGAGAGAGAGAGAAAGAACTACTGGAACTGAAGAATAAAGGAACTGAATTAGAAAAAAGCAAGAGAAACACTCAACAATAAATTTGAACAGAGAGAAGATAGAATAAATGAACTAGAAGACAAAGTAACTGAACTTATGGAGTATCAAGAGAAACAAGAGAAAAGAACAATGAATAGCAAACAAACCCAAACGGAAATGTGGGACTCAATTAAGAAATCTAACTTTATAATTATTGAAATCCCAGAGCACCATGACAATAATAAAGGCATAGAAACAATTTTCCAAAAGAATCAGAGAGAATTTCCCAGACCTACAGAGAAAACTGCAAATACAGGAAGCTACATGAACCCCAATTAGAAGAAACACAAAAAGATTAACTCCACGCCATATCCTAATAAAATTCTAGGAAGCCAAAGACAAAGAGAGAATTCTGAAAGTAGCAAGAGAAAAACACCATAAAAGATATTTCAAGTCTTTCATTAGAATCAATGCAGATTTCTTCCCAGAAACTATACAGGCTAGGAGACAGTGGAGCAACATATATAAAATACTGAACAAAAACAACTGCCAACCAAGAATTCTTTACTCAGCAAAGCTGTCATTCAAAAATGAGGGGGAAATCAAGACATTCCCAAACAAACAGAAGCTCTGGGAATTTGCCACTATCAGACCAGCTTTGCAAGTATTACTCAAGGGAGTACTCCAAAAGGAAAGATAAGAACATTAAATAAATACTTGTATTTACACACAGGAAAAAATAGTGGAAGAGAGAGGGCTCTCCAAAAAACACATCAACATGGACAATCATAAGGATCAAGTATATGATATTTTCGGAGAACAAACTCAATAATTAAATCCTGCGAACAACACAACATCAAGTTTGTAAGAAATAAGTACAAAATAAACTCATCAAATATACATTGCATATTGTTGCTAATGGAGACACACCAACATAAATGGAGGAGGGAGTAGCTTATCGGGAACAGATTTATTATCTTAAGTTGTATGTTAACTGTTATTCATGTGTTAAACGTTGTTGCAATTGTAAGTTGTGTAATGTAATATATGGGGTAGCCACTAAGAAAATCACTGAAAAATCACTCGGAAGAAAAGAAGGAGGTTAGCAAATAGGCTTATCACAAGCCAGCAGCCAAATACAAACAAAAACAGAAAAGTTAGTATTAAAAAAACAAAGACGATACAAACACTCAAAAAACAAATAGCAAAATGAGTGAGGTAGATACTTCGTTTTCAGTAATAACCTTAAATATAAATGGTGTAAATGCCCCCATGCAAAAGTCAGAGAGTGGTAGAATGGATTAAAAAAAAAAAAAAAAGATGCATTCTTTTGCTGTCTACAAAAACACACCTTAGACATAAGGACACAAACAGAATGTAAATAAAAGGACAGAGAAAACTATCCCATGCAACTAGTAAACAAAAAAGAGCAGGGTAGCCATGCTGACATCAGAAAAAATACACTTGAAATAAAAATCTATTACAAGAGATAAAGCAGGTTATTACACAATAATGAAAGGGTCAATCCAGGAAGGAGACATAACAATTATAAACTTTAATGCACCTAACAGCAATGAGCCAAAATACATGAAACACATTCTGACTAATATGAAAGGAGAAATAGACAACTCCGCAATAATAGTAGGAGACTTCAACACACCACTTTCAATTATAGGCAGAACATCTAAAAAAAATCACTAAGGACACTGAGACCTAAATAAAACCATAAGCCAATTGGGCCTAATGGAACACTCCATTCAGCATCAGAACAATACAAATTCTTCTTCAGTGCACATGGATCATTTTCCAGAATAGATCATATGTTAGGACACAAAACAAGTCTTAACAAATTTAAGAAGCTTGAGATCATACAAAGCATCTTCTCTGACCATAAATAACGGTCTGAAGCTAGAAATCAACAAAGGAAAAATAAGGGAAAGAAATACATAGAAACTAAATAATACACCACTAAAAAATTATTGGGTCATAGAAGAAATCAAAAGTGGAATTAAAAATTCCTAGAATCAAAAAAAAAAATTAAAACACAACATATCAAAATCTTTGGGACACAGCAAAAGCAGAACTAGAGGGAGCTGCATACCAATAAATGCCTACTTAAAAAAGGACAAAGATCTATAATTACTAAATTAAACTGACAACTTGAACATATAGTAAGTGCAAAACAAGCCAAAAAAACCAAACCTGCTGTCCAGTCGATTCCGACCCATAGTGACCCTATAGGACAGAGTAGAACTGCCCCATAGGGTTTCCAAGGAGTGCCAGAAGGATTCCAACTGCTGACATTTTGGTTAGCAGCCATAGGTCTTAACCACTTCGCTACTAGGGTTTCCAAAAGAAGCCAAAAGCTACCAGAAAAAAAAAGGAAATAATAAAGATCATGGTAGAAATAAATGAAATAGAAAATAGAAAAACAATAGAAAGAATCAACAAAACCAGAAGTTGGTTCTTTGAAAGGATCAATGAAATAGACAAACCACTGGCTAGATTGACAAAAGAAAAAAAACCAGAACAGGCAAATAACCAAATTAAGAAATGAAACTGATGACATTACAACTGATTCAATAGAGATAAAACAATTGTAACTGACTACTATGGAAAATTGTACTCCAACAGGTTTGAAAACCTAGAAACTCCGTACCCACCCAAACTAACACAAAGTAGAAAATTTAAACAGATCCATTACAAAAGAAGAGATTGAAGATGTCATCAAAAAACTGCCAGTAAAGCCCAGACCAAATGACTACACTGGAGAATTCTACCAAACATTCAGAGAATAGCTGACACCAATCCTACTCAATCTCTTCAAAAACATAGAAGAGGAAAGAACACTTCCAAACTCTTTCAAGTGAAGCCAGCATAACCCTGATACCTAAACCAGGCAAAGACGTCACACAAAAAAGAAAAGTACAGACCGATATCCCTTATGAACGTAGATGCAAAAATTTTCAACAAAATTCTAGCCAACAGACTTCAGCAGCATATCAAGTGGGATTCATTCACATACCATGATCAAGTGGGATTTATACCAGGATTACAAGGATGTTTCAACATTAAAAAAAATCAATCAGTGAAATCCTCCACATAAATAAAACAAAGGAAAAGAATCATATGATCGTAGCAATTGTTGCGGAAAAGATATTTGATACAATTCAACACCCTTTCCTGATAAAAACTTTCAGCAAAATAGGAGTAGAAGGGTAATCGTGCAACATAATTAAGGGCGTATATGCAAAACCAACAGCCAAGGTTACACTCAACAGAGAAAGTCTGAGAGCCTTCCCTTTGAGAGTGGAAACGAGACAAGGATGTCCACCACTCTTATTCAACATTGTACTGTAAGTTCTAGCCAGAGGAATAAGACAAGAAAGAGAAATAAAAGGTATCCAAATTGGAAAGGAAGAAGTAAAACTACCTCTATTTGCAGATGTCATGATCCTATATTTAGATGACCCTAAAGATTACACAAGAAAACTGCTGGAACTAATAGAAAAATTCAGCAACGTTGCAGGGTACAAGATCAACACACAAAAATAAGTTGGATTCCTCTACGCTAACAAAGAGTATTACAAAAAAAGAAATCAAGAAAACAATACCATTTACAATATCCCCCAAATCAATAAAATCCGTAGGAATTAACCTAACCAGGGGTGTAAAATACTTATACAATGAACATTATAAAACACTACTAAATTCATTGCTGTCGTGCCAGTTCTGACTACAAGATACTAAAAGAGACCTACGAAAATAGAAAGACATCCCATGCTCATGGATTGGAAGACTTAATATAGCGAAAATGGCAATTCTACATAAAGCATTCTACAGATATAATGCAATCCAGATACGAATCCCAACATTCTTTACTGAAATGGAAAAACTAATGACCAACTTCATATGGAAAGAAAAGAAACCCTGAATAGTCAAAGCAATATTGAAGAAAAAGAACAAAGCAGGGGGCCTCATACTCCCTGATATCAAAACATACCATATAGCCACAGTAATCAAAACAGCCTGGTATTTGTTAAATGATAGACACATAGACCAATGGAATAGAACTGAGAACTCAGAATTAAACCTAGGACAACTAATTTTTGATAAGGAGTCAAAGTCCATTCAGTGGGACAGAAACAGCCTCCTTAATAAATGGTGCTGCCAAAACTGGATATCTACCTGCAGAAAAATGAAACAGGACCAATACCTGACACCACACACAAAAACAAACTTGAGATGGATCAAAGACCTAAATGTTGAACAGACAACCATAAAATTCCTGGGAGAAAACTATGGGACCTAATCTTTTGTAAAAATAGGTTAACAAACATAGCAACAAATACACAAATAGAAGACAAAATAGATGAAAATTGTTGTTACGTGCCGACTCACAGCTAGCATAGGTAGGAAACACTATCCCATCCTGAGCCATCCGTATAATCCTTGTTATTCTTGAGCCCACTGTTGCAGCCACTGTGTCAATCCATCTCACTGAGGGTATTCTCTGTTTCGATGACCTTCTACTTTACCAAGCATGATGTCCTTCCCTAGAGTTTGGTCCCTCCTGATAAGATGTCCGAAGTATGTGAGATGAAGTGTCACCATCCTTGCCTCTAAGGGGTATTCTGGTTGTACTTCTTCCAAGACAGACTTGTTCTTTCTTTTGGCAGTCCAATGTATTTTCAATATTCTTCTCCAACATCATAATTCAAAGGTGTCAATTTTTCTTCAGTCTTCCTTATTCACCGCACAGCTTTCACAGGTGTATGAGATGATTGAAACACCATGGCGTGAGTCAGGTGCATCTGAGTCCTTAGAGTGACATCTTTGCTTTACAACACTTTAAAGAAGCCTTTTGTAGCAGATTTACCCAATGCTTGATGTGATTTGATTTCTTGACTGCTGCTTCCATAGGCATTGATTGTGGATCCAAGTAAAATGAAATCCTTGACAACTTCAATCTTTTCTCTGTTTATCATAATGTCACTCACTGGTCCAGTTTTGAGGATATTTCTTTTCATTATGTTGAGGTGTAATCCATACTGAAGGCTGTAGTCCTTGATTTTCAACAATAAGTGCTTCAAGTCTTCTTTACTGTCAGCAAGCAAGGTTGTATAATCTGCATAACGCAGGTCGTTAATGAGTTTTCCTCCAATACTGATGCCCTGTTCTTCATGTAGCCCAACTTCTCGGACTATTTTCTCAGGATACAGATTTGAGTAAGTATGGTGAAATACAACCCTGACTCACACCTTTCCTGGCTTTAAACCATGCAATATCCCCTTGTTCTGTACAAATTACTGTCTCTTGGTCTATGTACAAGTTTCTCATGAGCACAATTAAGTGTTCTGGAATTCTTCACAATGTTTCCCATAATTTACTATGATCCACTCAGTCAAATGCTTTTGCGTAGTGAATGAAACACAGGAGAACATCTTTCTGGTATTCTCTGCTTTCAGCCATGATCCGCCTTATATCAGCAATGGTATCCCTAGTTCTACGTCTTCTTCTGAATCTAGCTTGAACTTCTGGCGGTTCTGTGTCAATGTACTTCTGCAATTGCTTTTGAA
Source organism: Loxodonta africana (assembly GCF_030014295.1). Lineage (NCBI taxonomy): Eukaryota > Metazoa > Chordata > Mammalia > Proboscidea > Elephantidae > Loxodonta > Loxodonta africana. Next base: position 211,189,020 of record NC_087342.1, on the reverse strand, counting down.
TGATAGTCAGAAGAATTTTACTTGCATGTGATATTAATGATATTGTTTGATAATCCTTTCTTTGGAATGGGTACAAATACGGATCTCTTCCAGTTGATTGGCCAGGTAGCTGTCTTCCAAATTTCTTGGCATAGAACAGTAGGCACCTACAGAGCTGCATCCGTTTGTTGAAACATCTCAGCTGATATTCCATCAATTCCTGGAGCCTTGTTTTTCACCAATGTCTTCAGTGCAGCTTGGACTTCTTCCTTCAGTATCATTGGTTCTTGATCATATGCTACCTCCTGAAATGATTTAACGTTGACAAACTCTTTTTTGTTACAGTGACTCTGTGTGTTCTTTCTATCTTCTTTTGATGCTTCCTGCATCATTCAGTATTTTGTCATAGAATCCTTCAATATTGCAACTCGAGGCTTTATTTTTTTCTTCAGTTCTTTCAGCTTAAGAAATGCCGAGCATGTTCTCCGCTTTTGGTTTTCTAACTCCAGGTCTTTGCACATGTCATTATAATACTTTACTTTGTCTTCTCAAGCTGCCTTTTGAAATCTTCTGTTCAACTCTTTTACTTCATCATTTTTCACTTTGATTTAGCTACTCAAAGTTCAAGAGCAAGCTTCAGAGTGTCTTCTGACATCCATTTTGCTCTTTTCTTTCTTTCTTGTCTTTTTAAGGACCTCTTGCTTTCTTCATGTATGATGTCCTTGATGTCATTTCACAACTTGTCTTGTCTTTGGTAATTAGTGTTTAATGTGTCAAATCTATTCCTGAGTTGGTCCCTGAATTCAGTTAGGATGTACTCAAGGTTGTACTTTGGCTCTTGCGGACTTGTTCCAATTTTCTTCAGCTTCAACTTGAACTTGCATATGAGCAATTGATGGCCTCTTCCACAGCCAGCCCCTGCCTTGTTCTGACTGATGATATTGAGCTTTTCCATCGTCTCTTTCCGTAGATGTAGTTGATTTGATTCCTGTGTGTTCCATCTGGTGAGGTCCACGTGTATAGTCGCCATTTATGTTGGTGAGAAAAGATATTTGCCATGAAGAAGTTGTTGGTCTTGCAAAATTCTATCATGTGATCTCTGGCATTGTTTCTATCACCAAGGCCATATTTTCTAACTACTGATCCTTCTTTGTTTCCAACTTTCACATTCCAATCACCAGTAATTATCAATGCATCCTGATTGCATATTCAATCAATTTTAGACTGTAGAAGTTGGTTAAAATCTTCAATTTCTTCATCTGTGGCCTTAGTGGTTGGTGCATAAATTTGAATAATAGTTGTATTAACTGGTCTTCCTTGTAGGCATATGGATATTATCCTATCACTGACAGTGTTGTCCTTCAGAACAGATCTTGAAATGTTCTTTTTGATCATGAATGCAATGTTATTCTTCCACAATTTGTGATTCCTGGTATAGTACACCATATGATTTTCTGATTCAAAATGGCCAATACCAGTCCATTTCAGCTCACTAATGCCTAAGATATTGATGCTTATGTGTTCTATTTCATTTTTAACAAGTTCCAATTTTCCTAGATTCATAATTTGTAATTCAATGTTTCTATTATTAATGGATTTTCGCAGCTGTTTCTTCCCATTTTGAGTTTTGCCACTTTAGGAAATGAAAGTCCCAAAAGCTTGATTCCTTCCATGTCATTAAGGTCTACTCTACTTTGAGGAGGCAGCTCTTCTCTAGTCTTATTTTGAGTGCCTTCCAACCTGAGGGGCTTGTCTTTCAGCACATCAGACAATGTTCCACTGCTATTCATAAGGTTTTCACTGGCTAATTTTTTTTTCAGACTTAGATCACCAGGTCCTTGTTCCTAGTCTATCTTGGTCTGGAAGCTCAGCTGAAACCTATCCACCATGCATGACCCTTCTGGTGGCATACATTTTAGCATCATAGCAACACACAAGCAACACAGTGTGAAGTGTGACAAACTGATGGATGCACTGTGGGTAGATAAATGGGACCTCCTAAAAATTAAGCACTTATGCTCACCAAAGGACTTCATTAAAAGCATAAGTGGACAACCTACAGATTGGGAAAAAAATCTTCAGAAACAACTTATCTAATAAGGGTCTGAAATGTATAGAAAACTGCAACAAATTAACAACAAAAATACAAACAGCCCAATCACAAAATGGGCAAAAGACATGAACAGTACTTTCACCAAAGAGGACTTCCAAGCAGCTAACAAACATATGAAAAGATGTTCATGATCATTAGCCCTTAGAGAGATGCAAATCAAAACTTCAATGAGATATCATCTTACCCCAGCTAAAATGACACTAATTAAAAAAAAAAGACACAGATAACAGTAGATGTTGGTGAAGACATGAGGCCCTTATCTGTTGCTGGTGAGACTGTGAAATGGTACAAACACCATGGAAAACAGTGTGATGCATTCTCAAAAAACTAGAAATAGAACAACCCTATGATCCAGCAATTCTACTCCTAGATATATACTGTGAAGATCTAAAAATAATGACATGAACAGACATAGGTATGCCTATGTTCATTGCTGCTTTATTCTCAATAACAAATAAATGGAAACAAGTGTCTATCAATGGATGAATGGATAAGCAAATTGTGGTACAGACATACAATGGAATATTATGAAAGAATGAACGACAATGATGAGTCCATGAAACATATTATAACAGGGATGGACCTGGAGGGCATAATGCTAAGTGAAATAAGTCAAGCATATAAGGACAATTATTGTATGATCCCTTTTTTATAAGAAGACTGGATAGATATATGTAGAAAGACCAAATTTCATTGGTTCTTAGCAGGAAGAGGAGAGAGGAAGAGGAAAGTGTGCTTTAGATCATAAAAAAAAAAAATTTTTTTTTTTTTTTTATAGAGGCTTGTTATTTCTGGTGATAAGAAAAGTGGCACCAAACTTGGATGTAGTGAGAACAGCATAGCCAAAGTAAAAGTGAGTATCTGAGCACATATGAATAGGTATAGGCATATTGGTACACAGGTAGGTACAGGTGCATACATAGGGGAGAACAGATAGAAGTATCTACAAAAAGTATCTACAAACACACAACAATCTACAGGTACGTGTAAATACAAATATGTGGATGCAGGCACATATATTCACTAAAAACACAAGTATGGATACTCCTCAGACATAACCAAACACTTTCCAAGATTGGATTTCTGGGTTTGAAAGCTTAGGATCATAGTCTCACAGGACAACTAAATTGGCATAACATAGTTCACAAAAATCATGACTTGCATCCTAGTGAAGTGAGCAGCATCTGGGGTTTTTAAAGCCTGAAGATGGCCATCTAAGACACAACTACTAGTCTCTACTCTCCAGAAGCAAAACAGTAAGAAGGTAACTAAAAGCTGAGAGAATAACCAATTCTACCTGAGTTGCAATCTCATCTATACCGAGACCAGAAGAATTAGATGGTGCCCAGCTGCAGCCATTGACCATTCTGACCAGGGTCACAATAAATTGTCCCAGATAGAATGGGAGAAAAATGTGGAAAAAAACTCAAATTCTCAAAAAAAGAAAAGAAAAGCCAGACAAACCAGAACAGTAGAGAACAGAGGACTCCCTGAGACTACTGCCCTGACACACTCTTTAAACCTAGAACCGACCCTATTCCCTGAGATTACCTTTGGCGAAATATCACAGTAGAACATAAAATAAAGGATATTACCCGTAAGAGTGGTGTTCTACTTAAAATTATCTGCATGAGACAAAAAGGTCAACAATTACTCAAAAGCAAAGATGAGAAGATAAGGGGGCAGGGAAACTAGAATACTGGAAATGGAACAAACAGAACACAATTAAACAGAATGCTGACACATTGTGATAAATGTAACTAATGTCACTGAACAATTTGTGCAGAAATTGTCAAATAAGAATATAACTTCATGTGTAAACTTTCAAAAAAACTAAATAAAATATTAAAAAAAAAAAAAAGAACTGTAGCAGCAAAAGAGTATAGTGGTTAAAAACATGAACTCCAAAGCCGTGCTACCCCATTACCTGTTGCCATCAAGTGGATCCTGACTCATAGTGACCCTGCAGGACAGAATAGGACTGCCCCATAGGGTTTCCAAGGCTGTAAATCCTTACAGAAGCAGGCTGCCACTTCTTTCTCTTGCAGAGTGGCTGTGGATTCAAACTGCTAAGCTTTCAGTTAGCAGCCGAGCATTTAACCATCGTGCCACCAGGGCTCAGGACCTAGGTAAAATCCTAGCCCCTCCACATATTAGCTGCATAATTTTGGATAAGCTTTTTAATCACTCTCTGCCTCAGTTTTTTCACCAGTAAGACAGGGATAATCTCAGCACTTACCTTAAATGGTGATTTGATTCTTAAATACATCAAATCATATGAATCTGTTAGAAGAGTGCCTGGAGATGTTGTATGCACTCAATAAATATTAGGTATCATTACTTTCCCTGTTGATAAGAAACGTACACTGTATGCAGCCATTGTTTTACCTTTGTGGGGCCTATGTCTGTGGTTATCGGCATTAGTAGGACTGGGCAGGGCAGGGTCATTCTATGAGCAACACCCACCAATTCCCATGTGAAACCAGATGCTCCTCAAATGCTATGTGGATGATGATGGTGATGACAATACATTCATTTGGAAATTTATGGCCTGAATTTGTCCCCTTGAGGCCACCTGCCCTGAGCAGTACAGAAGAGGCCAGAGGTGGTCATGAAATTAGGCCGTTCATGCCATAGCTAGTCTTCATGTACCTCCCTGAAGAGGAGGGGAGTAAAGATTCCTGAAAATTTTAAATTACCACAGCCATCCTGCATTCCTGGAAAAGATTGAACTGTCTGGGTTTCCAGAACATTCCTTTCTCATTAGGAGACAAAACAAGTTTTTCTGCTAACAAAATGAGTTCGGAGGCCCTTGTTCTGCCATCATAAAGGCCAATAAGTTCAAATTCCAATAACTAGAAATAGCTTAATTTGAAACCTGTGGTAGAATGATTTTCTGCAGTAAGGCTCATTACGACCTTTGGTTTCTCTTTACTTCCAGGAATCCTAGACTCAAAAAGAAAGAAAAAAAAAAAAAAAACCTTTAAATACCCAAATTATTATTGTTCTGTTAATAAAAAGTAACAAGAGCACTTCACAAGGCAGTAGAACAAATCTATCAGGAAATTCACTTTGTTTTGCAAGCATCTTTAAGGTATTAAATCTCTATTTTAGTTTTTTTTGACCATTTGTGCAAATTGGGACAGTTAATGACATTTTATCAAGTCCTCCAATTTTCGAAGATTTGACATATGAATTCTCTTCTTGTCCTCCCCACTCCCTCTGAAATCATCTTAGCTCAAGTTTCTATCATTTGCTATCTTGAGTCTTACAACAGCCTGCAATAGGTCTCTTTAGCTTAAGTCAAAACCAATTGTCACTCATTACTGTCAAAATCCTGCTCAGCCTTCAAAGGTTAAGATTAATTCTTACCTCCTTGAAGAAGTTTATCAAATTCCTCCATCAGAATTAATACCACTCACTGGAACCCTCACTGCTTTTTAATTCAGGCTGTTCTCATTATATACAATGTATCTTACCGTAATAATACTTGTGACTATACTTCTTTGCTCAATTGTAATAAAGCCCATTAAACGTAATTTGTTTTGTGTTGTTGTTGTGTGCTGTCAATTTTTAACTCACAGAGACCCCATGTGACAGAGTAGAACTGTCCCACAGGCTTTTCTAGGCAAACCCAGTCTGCTAACAAAAAGGTTGGCAGTTCAAATTCACCAGCCACTCCTTGGATACCCTACGAGGCAGTTCAACTCTGTCCTTTAGGGTCGCTATGGGTCAGAATCAACTTGATGGCAATGGTTTTTTTTGTTTGTTTGTTTTTTAACTTTAGAGGAGCAAATCGCCAGACCTTTCTCCTTAGGCCTGGTTTATTCAAGTGTGTAATTACTCAGCACCTAGACTAGTGTCTTCCACTTAGTAGTATTGCATTGTTGAAAGAATGGAAAGGTCATGGCACTAAAGTCCTCTAAGACAGTCTATTAAATTTATTAGTATCAGTTACTCCTATTATGTAATGGCAGAAACATATTTCACTGTCAGTTCTTCAGCAAATACTGTTTTTGTTTGTTTTGCACTAAGATCACTCTAATTGATTAAGCAACAGAAACCTTTCCTTGCACACATGGTAATCTTCTTGCAGAGTTGGCTCCCATGATAATCTGCTTGTGGAGTAAATGTAGAATTCAAAATGTCCCTGATCTTTAGAGAAATGTGTAGAAGGAAACAAAGAATCTGTATCTGAATTGAGACAATCACATTCATGGACCTTCCCAAAATAAGCAGGCTGCTGTTAACTTGGAAAGTTCTCAAGGGTCATACCTACAGAAAATAGAGCCTTTTGAAAAATGAGATCGAGGGTATCAGGCTAATAGCTTCTAATTTGTCAGAATAAGGAGAAGTCTATCTTTTAAAACTGTGCTTTAGATAGCATTGCTTATTGTTTTCAAGTCATGTACAGGGAATTTAAAAAGAGGTTGATGTTAACAAAATCATAATTAAATATCACTTAGTAACAGATAGGGTAAAAATAAAAGAAAGCATAATTAAATAATTGACACAGTATCTTATCAGGATGCTCTAATCTTTTCTCTGAACTCCATATTTATATGTTCAATTTATCTACTTGATATCTGCAATTAAATTACCCTACAGGCATCTTACATGTAGCATATTCATTGCTATATACATATGTATGTATATATGTATGTATGCTTGCATGTTTATTTTATTTGTGCCCTTTTCTCAGGAATCATAATCATAATTCTGCAATATGTCTAAACATTGTTAAATCATATATTCTTGCCCAGTTTTACAGTTGTTTAAGGCAGAGGATAAATTAGGTGGCTGTTGCCCTGTCACTGAAGGAAATCAGAATTTGGAGAGGTCAAGGCAACCAAAATTTTCAGGGCAGAACACAAGAAAGAAATGAGTCAACTTCACAGAGAGGGAGCTCCAGAGATTTGAAGAAGGTCCTTTCAAAGCTTTAGCTGAGTACTGATATGTGCATGCCTGAAAAGAAAATACCCAAGGTATTTTAAGAAACACTGGAAAGCAGTAGGCTGAATAATTCCTACTTCTCATATGGGGGTGGGAATAGTTTGTGTTTCTACCAGCCAGAACAGAAAGATGTCATAACATATAAGGCATTGGGTAGAAGGCTGTCGTCTTTGCAGTGAGGGCAAACTAGTCCTAGACGGAACATTGTTCTTGACTCACCCAAGAACACTTAATGGGAAACCTTATTGGAAACTGATTCAAGTAATTTAAATGTATGCCAGAACAAGTCCTAACAATATTTAAAGAAATATAAAAAACCACAGCATTATACAACATAAAAATCTCAATGTCCAACATGCAGACAAAATTGACAAGGCAGGCAAAGTGGTAGTAGAATATGATGCATGTCCAGGATAAAAATAAATCAATTGAAATTTACCCAAAAAGGACAGAGATGCTGGGATTGGCAAATATTAAGAGGCTGTTACAACAGCTCTTAGAAATATGCTTCATATGCACCAGAAGGTAAAGGAAAACGAACATGAGGAGAGAAATGGAAGATTTAAAAAAGATCCAAGCCGAAATGTTAGAGATGAAAAGTACCATATGTGAAATGCAAAGTACACTACATGGTATCAAGAGCAGATCAGACACTGCAGAATAAAAGATCAGTGAACTTGAAACTATCTAATGAGACATAGAGGAAGAAAAAGACCAAAGAGGGAGGAGGAGGAGAACAACAACACAACAACAAAAACCACACCACCATCGCCACCACCACCACAACAAAAACAACAAAGCCTCTGGAGCTATTTAATATCAAGCAATCAATTATGCATGTAACTGAATTTCTAGAAGGAAGGAGTCATAAAAGAAAGAAAATTTGAAGAAATAAGGGCCCCAAATTTTCCAAGTTGATTAAAAAAGAAAAACTATAAACTCACAGATGAAAGATGCTCAATAGACCCCAAGCATAATAAGCCCAAAGAAACTCACACCAAAGCACATCATAATCAAATTGTTGAAAGTAGGACTTAAGAAAAAAAAAAAATTTTTTTTAAATAGCCAAAAATAAAAATATAAAGCATTTACAGAGAAACAAATATAAGAATGGCAAGAAGGCTTCTTATCAGAAACTCTGCAAGTCAAAAGACTGTGGGTATGGTGTCTTTAAAACACTGAAAGAAAAAAAAAATTCAATCTAATATTCTATACCCAGTAAAAATGTCTTTCAAAAATGAAACAAAATAAAGACTGTTTAGGCCCAGAAAATCTGTGAGAATTCACCAGGAGCAGACTTGCACTCAAAAACAAAAACAAAAAAAACGTTTAAGTTCTTGAAGCAGAAGCAAAATGATACTAGATGGCCCTTTGGATCTACACAAAGAAATGAAGACTGCTGGAAATAGTAAACATGTGAGTAAACAAAAGATATTTTTCTCATTTTAAAACTCTTTTAAAATTTATTGGTTGTTTAAAACAATAATTATCAATACATTTATAATACATATAGAAATCAGTTGTATAACTACAATAGCACAAAGTGCTGAAGGCGAGACATGGAAGCATACTGTTGTAAGGTTCTTACACTATTTTTAAGGAAGTATAATATTACTCGGAGCCCTAGTTGCATAGTGGGTAAGAGCTTGGCTGTTCAAATCCACCAGCCGCTTCTTGGAAACCTACGGGGGCATTTCTACTCTGTACTTATAGGCTCACTATGAGAAGGAATTGACTAGAAGACAGTGAGTTTGGTTTTGCTGTAATATTACTTGACAGTACACTGTGAAAAAGTAAATATGCATATTGTAAAGCCTAACGTAACCACTAAAAACAAAGCAAAACAAAACAAAGAGGAATAGCTAAAATTTCACAACAGCCTCTTTGGAGGGACTCTCATTTATCACATTTAGGGCAATCTGAGTATCAAAAAGAATAAAGGCAGCAATGGATTATAGAACTCTGATTTAAAAAAAAAAATCCACCAGCCCATAAAACCAAAAAACCCAAGCCCATTGCCGTCATGTCCATCCTGACTCATAGCAACTCTGTAGGACAGAGTAGAACTGTCTCATAGGGTTTCCAAGGAGTAGCTGGTGGATTCGAACTGCCAACCTTTTGCTTAGCAAGTGTAGCTCTTAACACTACCCTAGCAGTGTTTCCATCAGGCCATAACGATGCTCAAAAAGAAAGAACAAGAGGGAGAGGGAGGGAAAGAGGGATGGAGGGAGGGAGAAACAAAGGGAATAAGGGGAAAAAAAGAAAAGTTTTTGACACAAAAATGCCAATTAATAACACAGAAGAAATGATAGAATTTTTTAAAATTGCATCTTACAAACTTCAATGTAGTAAATGATCCAAGTAACGTTTATTAATGGAGACTAAAGCCAGTAAAGTAAAGGTTTTTCAGGAGCTTGATACAGTTTCAGAATTTTTCCTCATTGATTATTATTTGTTCATTACAAAGGGAGAAATTTCCTTTTGAAGGGAAGAATCTGATGAAAACTACCTTAAACAAGTAATCAAACTTGGCATCACTAGTAAAGGGACAAATTGGCATTATGTGCCACCTGATGAAATACAATGATAAATATACACATCTTTGTAGTATTCTTACCAAATGTTTTAAATCTAATACAATAATGAGGAAACAGGACAAATTCAGAAGCAAGGATGTTGAGACTTCATCTCACACACTTTGGACATGTTGTCAAGAGGGACCAGCCCCCGGAGAAGGCCATCATGCTTGGTAAAGTGGATGGTCAGTGAAAAAGAGGAAAACCCTTACTGAGATGGATTGGCACAGTGGCTGCAACCATGGGCTCTAGCATAACAGTGATTGTCAGAATGGCACAGGACCTGGCAGTGTTTCATTCTGTTCCACCTAGGGTCACTATGAATCAGAACCTACTCGATGGCATCTAACAACAACAACAGGACATTCTCCAAGATAACTGTCTGGATTCTTCAAAAATGTTAAAATCAAGAAAGACAACAATAAACAAAACTTAAAAAGGCGGAGGGTTTGTTCTAAATTAAAGGTAACAAAAGAGATATGACACCCAGGTGCAAAGAAAGACACCTTATTGGGAAACTGAGACGACTTGGCCAAACTTCCAAGCTAGTGAGAGACAGAAGCAGAAGCCTAAGCTTATTGTACTTCTCTCCAAAGCCTGAACTCTCAGCATTTTGTCAGTGTTCAAGACCCCCCAGTTTAGCTGGTTAAAAGTTAGGGGAGAAATTTAAACAGCAGTCTTCCAGAAGTACCATTTTCACAACTCACCCTTCGTTTCATATAACGACTACATAATAATAGGTGTCCTAAACTTCAAGGAGCTGGAAGTGACAGGTGGGTTACTTCGTACTAATGGAAATTACAGGTAAATCAAAACACTCTTTAAATCCAAAAATAGACCTAGAATATGGAGTTTAGCTCTTGATCTCCGGGACCCCAATCATGTCGATATTAGTTGCTGTTGAGTCAGCTCCGACTCATGTCTGCCCCACACACAACAAAAGGGAATGTTGCGTGATCTTACACTCTCTTCATGGTCATTAGTATTAGGGGCAGATCATCGAATAGGCAAGGTAAGCACAGTGATCCTCTGTAATGAAAAATTTCATGTTTTTTCACATCAAAGATTCTGCTTCTAGGTATGGCTGGCATCTATCTCACTCCCAACCCCACAGTACCTTCCTGCAGAGTCAAAGTCTTGCTTCAAATTTACAGTCCCTGACAAGGGTGGGAGACCTAGTAAGCAAGGTAAGCATGGGCTTACTTATGCTTACTTATTAATCTGCAGTGAGCAATTTCACCACATCTCTGATGTGGTATAACCTATGTGAGATTGTTCACCACAGATTAACAAGTAAGTACAAATAAGCCTGTGCTTGCCCTTGGTGACTGGGTTATCTGCCCCTGATAAGTATGCTTGAGTCCGTTGTAGAAGCCACTTGTTGCAGCGTATTTTGAGTGCCTTCCAATCCAGTGGGCTCATCTTTTAGCACTTTGTTGGACAATATTCTGTTGTGATGCATAGGGTTTTCACTGGCTAATTTTTGGAAGTAGATCACTAGGCCTTTTTTCCTAGTCTCTTTTAATTGGAAGCTTTGCTGAAACCTGTCCACCATGGGTGACCCTGTTGGAATTTGAAATACTGGTGGCATAGCTTCCAACATCATAGCAAGACACAAGCTACCACAATATGGCAATCTGACAGATGGGTGGTGGGCCCCAATTGTAGGTACCTGCTTTTAGAGACCAGGAAGGAAGTTATTTAATGTGAACCAGGGAAGGCAATGGCACAAGAAGTGAAACATTTAACAGGAACAAAATGTGTCTGTAACTCATATCTCCATATTTAGCCCAGCTACCATCCATCATTTGCAGCAGAAAACATGAAAGCCCCAGGTTTGTGTTGAAAGAAGAGGAATGTGAGTGGCATGCTTGGTAGCAAGACTTGGAAGTGGGAGGCAGTGAGGAGCTATATATTGTACCTGGAACTCAGGCACACTGGTGCCAGCTTCAAAAAAGGATTTGAGAATAAGAAAGAGCTAAAATTCTAACAGAAGTTGAAGCCTTCTGAAGTGTGAGTGAATGAAATGAGATGTGTGAACATGAACAGACCCAGTCCTTCTGTTCATCCCAGGAAAGTTCCCAGCCTGCAGATCCCCAGATACCCACGGAGGAAAAGACCTCTGAATGAGGACACACCGTGGGTTTCCCTGTCTGAACAGAGTGGGGAACAGAGGATGTAAGTTTCCTCTCTGGCCAGTTTAAATCCCTTAAGTGATGAGGCTTCCTTGGGGCCATGGTGGAGCAGCCTGGGCTGTCAGGGACGTCTTCAGACATTCACAGCACGTTCACAGTGTGAATGTATCTGTGAAACACATTTGGCTCCTTGTCTCATCCTGATATTGCCTGCCGTTCTCAGCATCACCGTGGGAGCTCGGAAAAGCTGGAGCTGGCATCCCACAAGCTTTTCCTGCGGGGGCTTCATTTGGCCTCAGTCTCCCTTTGGAATTTCATTTCCTAGGGGATCCAAACTGGAAGCCAAGTCACTAGATGCAAAATCTCCCAGTTCTCCCTTGGTGTGCCATGGGGACATTCTGAATAATTCCAATGAGAAGGAGGTACACAGAGCACAGATAGGGCATATGGGAGTAGAGGCCCTGCATGTTCAGAAAATGGAAACTTCTCATTTTTATGCATGCAGTGACTGATCCAAATGTTGTAATCATTGTGTTTCTTCATGAAATTCAGCAGCCCTAATTCTTGCCTCAGGAGCCTCTTCTTTCAATAGACACTGAAGATGATAACTTTCTTATTTTGTATGTGCTCTAGTTATCCTTCTAGTCGGATTCCAGCTACAGGGATGCCAAGACCACACCACTCTCATTATGCCTTCCTTAGCGATCATTTTGCTTTGGGAATGTGGAGATGCATGCAGGTGAACTGGCTTGCCCTTAGTCTCACATGTGTTACCAATGAAGCTGACACCAGAGTTCATAGCTATTGATGCTAACCAGTCCTGATTCCATTGCCCCACATTCTGTGCCTCTCCACAGAAAGAAAAGAAGGAAGGAAGAAAGGGAGGGAGGGAAGGAGGGAGGTAGAGAGAGATAAAGAGAAAGAAACACATAGAGAAGGCCTTCTGTAAGCTCCTGCCAATGTAATGAAAACACAGGTATCAAGGACATAATATGCATAAAGGGTCGTCTCCATTTCCAGTTCTCCTCCATCAGAACGTTAGTCTCTCCTCCTCGGGCAGAATCGCAGGCTCTCAGAGTACCACTGGAAGGCAGAGCCACCAAAGATCTACCAGGAGGCTGAGCAGTCCCAGCCCGAACCAAGTCAAGCTGCCAGAACAAACAAACAAACAAAAACAACAACTTTGTTTTCTCCCTGACAAGATAATGTGAATGAGAACCTACAACACATGGACCCAGAGCCATTATGACTTTATGCAGGCCTTATATGCCAAGGTTACCAAAGTCTCTTAGCCTCAAATGAGTATGTGGCTGGGCTGGATGGAGGGCTGCTTGTGGTTTCCTAAATGGCTTTACTTGTTCTCTCTGAGTAGATTCTGACTCATGGTGACCTCACATGTTTCAGAGCAGAACTGCGATCCCTAGGGTTTATAATGGCTATTATCTTATGTAAGTAGATCTCCAGGCCTTTTTTCCATGGCACTGCCAGGTGGATTCCAACTGCAAATCTTTTGTACCATCGAGAGACCTAAATGACCTTAAAACCAAAAAACAAAACCAGTTGCCGTCATGTTGATTTCTACTCATAGCAACCCTATAGAACATAGTAGAACTGCCCCCATAAGGTTCCCAAAGAGCAACTGGTGGACTTGAACTGCTGACCTTTAGGTTAGCAGCCAAGCTCTTAACCACTGCACTACCAGGGCTCCTAAATCACCTTAAGGGAGTCTCTATAGGAGATGAGAGCAGTGCTGGGATCTGCAGAGAAGGCAAGCAGGCAAGGGAAGTGTTGCCTTGCTGAAAAGGTGGGTGATTTTGAGGCTCTGAGCAGACGCTAAGTAAAGCTTGTGAAAGGAGATGGTCAGTAGCACTGAACATTCCCCAGAGCTGGCAGAGGTATTTGGAGTCTGTTTTAGCTATTGGAGCTGCTCTGAGCAGCTATGCTTTTTGAAAAATGCAAGGGTTAAAAACGGATTCAGTAGAGGAAGAAAGCCTGTTAATGGCAAGGTCTCCTTTCTCTTTACAGGTGGAGAGAGGCTGTGAGAAGAGGCTGGTAGCATCCTATTAGGGACCCATTAAATGGGAAACAAAAGACAGTGCCTTCTGGGAAAGTGCTCTACCCAGAGTGGGAAAATTAAGTGTATACCTCAGTGAGAGTTTTGATTGTTCATGATAGATGGAAAAAAGCAGCAGTTCCTAGAAGTGGAGGCAGGAGTTCTGAGGAGAGTTGAATGGTTGCACTTCAGGCAGAGTTCCAGAAGCTATTTCAACCCAAGAGAGTAAAGCACTGGAATAGGGAGACTTCAAGGGTGGAGTGTGGCAGCCACATGCTCCCTAGCATGGCTCTGTATGTGACATAGGTCCCTGGGAGCTGAGAAGGTTTGCTTGGGCACTGAGTCACTTTGGCTGGTTGGGACACAGTAATCTTTCTTTCTCATTCTTCCTCCCTCATCTTTGGGTTCTTTGGAATCTTTTAATTCAGTGGTTCTTGAGCTTGATCTTGTATTAAAACCACTTAGAACATTAAAAAAAAAAAATACTGCTGCAAAACCTTACCTACAGAGATTCTTACTTCTCCTGGGGTTGAGCCTGGCATCAGTATTTTTAAAGGTCCTCTGATGATTCTAAAATGCACCCATGATTGAGAACCCCTGCTAACTCATGCTGTAGACCAAATACAGATTTAAAACTCACCAGAACCCTTCACAGTTCAATTCTGAAGGTGCATGTACATATGTAGATATAAAAAGCCTCTGGTCACTAAGGCCATTCTAATGAGCAGCTTTGTTCTCTAGAGTTTTCTTGACAATATACAGTTTGCATTCTGCTCATAAACCTCCCAGGAACTCTGTGAACATTCCTCACAAAGAACTAATATGCAAGAAACTATGTTCCTGATGGCAAGCTTCTCATAAGGGCTATTTACAATTCATGGTGCCTCTACGTGTTATGAAAATGTAGGCTGTGAGCTACCAAATACATCTCCAAAGAATTCCCCTTAGCCCAAGACTTCAACCCTTTGTTAATCTCTGCTTTGCCGGGAATTTCTTGAGACACTTTATAGAATGGAACTATTCAATTCTCATATTCTGGCTTGCCATTTAAACTCTAGGTTATCATCAAAGCATACAACAAACACACATGCACTTTTTCCCTTCCTCCCTGCTGTGTGGTATATGGAACATAACCCACATGGGAAATCAGGAAACCTCAGTTCTAGTCCCAACTCTGTACTTAGATAGCTGTAGGACTGTGGAGCAATCATCATTTTTTTGTTGACTAACTCGTTTGTAAAACAAAGAGGTTAGACTAAATTTGTGATTTTCAATCCCTTTTTAAAATAGAGCACCGTTTCTTCAACAGCAAGCTTACTACAAAGGTCAATATGTAAAACACATGTGTGTATATACACATGCATGCAGAGTTTGATCATCAGGCTGAAGCAGTAGATAAGATTGATACTTGGAAATTAGGCACATTCACAGGGGTTGGGGGGCTCTTGGAAGTACACTGTGCCTGCTTCTAGGGACAGTCCATGAGGTTTGGTGACTGCTCAGCGGTTTGGATGTTTAACAACTGCTGGCTAGGTGACATCTCAACTGTGGTGACTTCATGATGCGGGTCTGGGGACAGTCTTGGAGAGACATCCATGAGAGTTAGGCTGGAGACAGCTGGGGTTATTTAGAAAGCCCAAGATCATTGTCCATACCCATGGCCCTGGTCCTCTCTATTCCAGATAGGCTGCCCTTCCAAGACTGAGCAGGTAAAAGGGCAGTACAGTATTCAACCACATGACTCCCGGCTCATTTATTCTGTATTTTCATCCTATTAAATGATATCCTCATAATCTTTTATCCCCTCTAATTAATAGAATTGTGCAACCCTGAAAGTTCCTGAACATCATTTGACTCTCATAAGCTTCATCTTTGTGAGTTTTTACATCAGTTGCAGGGGTGTTGTTTCATAGGTAATTTCATGTCAAAGAGCAATCTCCCAGTCAGTAGTCTCTGACATATTCCTAGATTGTCGCAGCCTAACTGGAAAATTTTATCTTCCTTTTATCTTACAACCCCTTCATTTACGGAAATGCATTTTATTCTTAGACAACATAAACACCATAGCTTATCAAAATAACAAAAAGCGATAGTATAAAAAGCTAGTGGTATTGGCTGAGGTTCAGGCTGGAAGGCTAGTACTTAGAAGGGCTAATAAAATCAAGGGAGAATATTAGGGTGATGAAAAGTTTACAAGACAGGGCTTCTGCAGCAGGATGTAAGCTCCTCAGGGCTGTAATCTATCTCATCACCATTCATCACTCCTCAGCACTAGCACAGAGCCCATAAGGAATACAGTTATCAGTTGACGACGGGTAGATTCCTACTCAAGGATATCCCATGTGTGTCACAGCAGAACTGCTCCACTAAGTTTTCAATGGCTGTTTTGTTGTTTTTTCAAAAGCTGATTTTCAGGCCTTTTTGCCAAGGTGAATTGGGGTGGGCTCAAACCCCAAGCCTTTTGGTTAGCAGCTGAGCATGTTAACTGTACCACCCAGGGACTCCCCATACATAGCTGGCACCCTATAAACATAGTGAAGGAAGATAGTGATGCTGTCACTTAAACTGGGAAGCAGGGTGAGACCTATTCACAGAAATAAACGAGCAGCCGAGTTTCTGCAAGTGGACAACGTTGGCAGGGCACCAGCAGCAAGCTTGATGTGACACTGAGTCAAGGGTAGGATGATCTCAGAATGAGCCAGTAAAGGGATGTCTAGTGGTGTGTGTGTGTATGTGAGAGAGAGACAGAAATTGAGAGAGAGAGAGAATGAGAAGAAACAGGCCAGGGAATAGACTGGGCACACACATAGAGCCATTCTTATAACTTGGTGTGATATTCAAAATCACTATGAGTCCAGTCCACTGGAAGGCAAAACGGGTTTGGTTTGTTTTTGTAGGGTGTAGAGGGGACTAGACTAGAGGTTCACAGGAGATCTTAGGTTCCCCCTGCTGTGCTAGGTTTTAACTCTTTAATACCTGGGCCTCAGGAAGGTCAGTTGGGGAGGACTAGGGAAAGGCTAGAGCTGCCAGGGTGGTGGGGGGCACATGGTGACCTGAATAGTAGCCATTTGTTAATCAGTGTATAGTATTCCAATGTTTTAACCACTGGTGTGTTCATGTGAGTGTGTATCTACCAAATATCAGTCCTTTTACAACTCTCTCCTGGTCACATTTTTATTCCAAATTGTCAAATTAGCATAAGGGAATATAGAGCATTTGGCTGTATTTTCCTGCTTGATGAACACTGATGTACATTCTATCCTGTCCATTTTATCCTCTGGAACATGTTAAAAAATGCTGGTGCTTTTGGCTAGTATCATAATACTTTACAATTTGTCCAAAGCCCACCCTAGTCTTCCAACATTGGTTTACAAGAGCAGAACTATTTATAAATGAGATGAAAGAGTGATCATGAAATCACAAGGATGGTCCTTAGTAGACCTTTTTCTTGGCCACACGTGTCGACAACAAACTCATTTTCATTAGTTGTATATTAACACTCGCCTGGGTTAGGTATAATAGATTGTTCCAGGTTAATCTTATTCTTCCTTCATTACCTCATTGCTTAACTTTTATTTTTTTTTTTTGGTAATGTTTTATGTGGAACTTAATATTTATACCTATTCCAAAGAAAGGTGATCCAACAGAATGCTAAAATTATCAAACAGTATCATTAATATCACACACAAGCAAAATTTTGCTGAAGATCATTCAAAAGCAGTTGAACAGCTCATTGACAGGGAACTGCCAGAAATTCAAGCAGGATTCAGAAGAGAAAATAGAAGGAGGTATATCATTGCTGATGTCAGATGAATCTTTGCTGAAAGCAGAGAATACCAGAAAGATATTTACCTGTGTTTCATGGACTATGCAAAGGCATTTGACTGTGTGGATCATAACAAATTATGGATAACGTTGCGAAGAATGGAAATTCCAGAACACTTAGCTGTACTCATGAGGAACCTGTACAGAGATCAAGAGGCAGTCGTTTGAACAGAACAAGAGAATACTGTGTGGTTTAAAGTCAGAAAAGATGTGTGTCAGGGTTGTATTCTTTCACCATACCTATTCAATCTGTTTGCTGACCAAAAAATTCAAGAAGCTGGATTATATGAAGAGGAATGGAGCGTCCGGATTGGTGGAAGACTCATTAACAACCTGAGTTATGCAGGTGATACAAACTTGATTGCTGAAAATGAAGAGGACTTGAAGCACTTACTGATGAAGATCAAAGACCACAACCTTCAGTAGGGATTCTAGCTCAATGTGAAAAAAACAAAAATCCTCAGAACTGGGTCAATAAGCAACATCATGTTAAAAGGGGAAAAGATTAAAGTTGTCAAGGACCTCATTTTACTTAAATCCACAATCAACGCCATGGAAGCAGCAGTCAAGAAATCAAACGACACATTGCATTTAGGCAAATCTGCTGCAAAAGACGTCTTTAAAATGTTAAAAAGCAAGGATGTCACTTTAAGAACCAAGGTGCACCTGACTCAAGCCATGGTGTTTTCAATCACTTTGTATGCATGTGAAAGCTGGACAATGAGTAAGGAAGACCAAAAGAAGAATTGGTGCCTTTGAATTATGGTATTGGTAAAGAATATTGAATATACCATGGACTGCAGAAGAATGAACAAATCTGTCTTGGAAGAAGTAAAGCCAGAATTCTTCTTAGAAGCAAGGATGGCAAGGCTTCATTTCCCATACTTTGAACATGTTATCAGAAGGGACCAGTTTCTGGAGAAAGACATCATGTTTAGTAAAGTATTGAGAAAAAAGAAAATGAAAAAAACTGTTGCCATCGAGTTGATTCCAACTCATAGCGATCCTATGGGACAGAGTAGAACTGCCCCATATGGTTCCTGAGGAGTGCCCGGTGGATTCAAACTGCCCACCTTTTGGTTAACAGCTGTAGCTCTTAACCACTATGCCACCAGTGTTTCCTGGTGAAGTAAAGGGTCAGTGAAAAAGAGGAAGATCCTCAACTAGATGGATTGACATAGTGGCTGCAACAATGGGTTCAAGCATAACAATTGTGACGATGGCACAGGACCCGGCAGTGTTTTGTTCTGTTGAAAATGGGGTCGCTATGAGTAGGAACCGACTCCACAGCACCTAACAACAACAATGTGGAACTTACCTCTCTTTCCTGCACATCAATATTTTTGCGGAGGATCTCAATGAAGACACAGTTTAAGTACCTGATAGCTATGGTTCCACAGTGACTGCTGCTCATTTCTATGTACCTCCCCACCCTATCTCTGACTAGAGTCATGAACTAATTCCGCATAGACAGTTAATATTTAATAAGGAACTAAAAAGATTGGAATAGACAGCAAGCACCTGTGTGCAAGGGCTATGAGGAAAGAATCATCACCAATTCCTTGATTTAATTGAGCTCCTTTTTCTAAGAAAAGACTAACAATATTGCACAATAAAACAATAAATTACAACAAAACACAAATTAAGGTGTTTTATTGTTAAATATTTCAAACATAAAGAAAAGCGGAGAAAATAACATAACAGACATTCATGAAATCACCATATTTTGCCATATTTACTTTAGGTCTCTTTTTTTTTTCAGAACTAAATTATTGCAAATGCCAACTGAAGTATCTCATTCCATACGTCTCACTCTCTTCTCAGAAATAATTACTTTCATGCAGTTTGTATCATTCCAATGAAATATTTTTAACTTATACTATATATCTTTAAAATTTAAACATAGATCTTTTTTCACAGGTTCACATTATTAACAAACTTAACAGCTCATAAAATAAAAAATACCTGATAATATATCAATAACAATGTAATTAACAAAGCAAATCAGTTGCTGACTATGGATAGAATATTCAAGAGAATCAACACATAAAAACAGTGGAGATGGTGATGATACTGGCAGAAGCTGGATTTGTGAAACTGTTGGGGAGTTGAGCTTGGTTTAGTATAAGAGAATGTAAGTGAATTAGATCCCATTTCTCTAAGAAGGATAAAGGGTGGGAAGACAGGGTAGCTTGAGACTAAGAGGCAGTTCAATTTGCTATGGTCACAATACAGAGTAGAAGTTTAATGTATGCAACTCAATTAAGCAGATGTATCCAGTATCTCTATTATCAAACTGCAAGTATTGCACTAGTAATTGATTAATTTACTCATTTATTCTTTCAGTTAAAAAAATGTTTTTGTGGTTCTTAATTGTGTCAGCACTCTTTGAAGCTCTAGTTTATAAAGGTGAATAACACATAGTTCTTGATCTTTTAAACTCATAATTCAATTTATATGGTTACCTTTATACCTTCTTCAAGTGGGCAGTATTTTTTTTTTTTCTTCTGCCCACCTAAGTATTATTTGTTTTATCTGTAAGGTAGAACACAATCTACTGAGAGTGCCCCTCACTTTCTGAATTCTTAATCTGGTAAGTCAGAAGCCAAATAGGACAGATTTAAATAAGAGATATATTATTTTCAATTTTTAGATTTCACGTTTAAAATGAACACCATAGATCAATTTTTCTGCTACCTTTGTTCATTTGTTAAATTGGATCTTTGAATGCAAGCTTTCTAACTAAAGGCCTCATTCAGTTTACCTGTGAAATACATTGCAAGTATAGAATTCACTATTCAAATCAAGATTTCCCTTATGGATACTAATATAAAATTATCTTGGATAGAAACTTTAATTCGTTAAAGAGGTTTTTGGTTTATGTAATCAGTTTATCTTCATATCCCCTTGGTAATTCCCGAACAAATTATTATACATCCTTTATAATCAGAAATGAAAATAGCTTGTCTCATTTCCCCTGGTCCTCCTGGATATCTCTATAACACTAAAATGTCTACCTGATGATCAGCTGGTTAACTATTGTTTTAGGCTGGGTTATCTAGAGAAGCAAAACCAGTAAAGCGTATAAATATATACACAGAGAGATTTATATCAATAAAAGACCTCAGATGATTGAGAGGCTGGAATGTCCCAAGTCCGTGGATCAGAATAGAGGCTTCTCCTGATTTGCGTAGCCACAGGGACTGGTAAACCCAAGATTGGCAGGTTAGAGAGCAAGGCTCTTGTTCACAGGCTGTGAAGATCTACAAATCCCAAGATTACCAGGCAAGACCACAAGGTTTCTCCTGGTTCAATTCACGTAGCCACAGGGGCTGGCAAACCCAAGACTGGCAGATCAGAGAACAGATCTGCTCACAGGCTGTGAAAATCCGTGAATCCCAAGATTGGCAGGCAAGCTGCTATCTCCAGTCCCAAGAACTGGAGGTCAGAAGAACAGAAGGCAGCTGCAGGACCCAGAGAGGGCAAAAGCCGAAATGTCCACTTACATTTGGATGCAGGCCACACGCCCAAGGAAACTCCATTTCAATTGATTGGCTACTTACTGCAGATCCCATCACGGGGATGATCACATATAAACACTGAGAATCATGGGCCAGCCAAGTTGACACACAACCTTAACCATCACAGCTATCAACTAAGATACTTATCTCAAGAAAGACTTCACAGGGTTTTTGTTGCCCCATAAGAATCGCCATTCTCAGTGCAGAGGGGGTTTCAGGAAATAAAGACATTTCCTGGGTTTAGACATCCATTAATTTAAGGCAGAGCTTGTTAACTTTAAGGAGAAAAATTTGCTGAATCTTAGATGTTAATCTGATATTCCTGGGGTTCTCCTAATCCCAAATGAAGAGGCCCATAATCTCCCTTCTCTTTTCTCTTGTCAAACAAAGGAAAATGTTTGACTTCCATACTATGCCTTTAATCAAAGGCCACCTCAGAACTACTTTCTTTAAGAACGTTATTAGTTATACTTTGTAGTGTGCAGGTGACCCGTGTCATTCACCTTATGAAACCATTGATAGCTGGGCGATTCAGATAAGTGAGAAATTAGTCATTGGTGCCCAGCATTGTGCTTGGCACACATAAGAACAACAATTAAACAAACCAGCAGGCTTCAAGCCAACAATTATAGTCTGGGAGGCTTGTTTTAGTCAGGGCCTGAGTGACTGAGACAAAGCAAGGAAACAACCAGGTTGTCAGTTATGAATGTGATTTGAAGGGCTCTCAGCTTCCAAAGCAATGCTACCTGGGCTTTGTCTGCTGCACCCAGGAGCCCGACTCATGACTCTCACTGTCAAGTGGTCCTGCAGGGTGAGGGTAGTAGGGACTGTACCATGTTTGGGTATGCTTTCTCTGAGAAGTTTCAAAACTAGAAGGGATAATTAATGGCTTCTCACTGGGATATTAGTGGTGTTAGGTTTCTATCAAGGAGCTTTGTTGATGCAGTGGTTAAGCGCTCAGCTGCTAACTGAAAGGTGGGTGGTTCAAAATCACCAGCCCCTTCTCGGGAGAAAGACCTGGGAACCTTCTTCTGTAAAAATTACAGCCTTGGAAACCCTATGGGGGTCACTCTGAGTCAGAATCGACTTGACAGCACACAACAACAAGGCTTCCATCAACCACAACGGAAGCCCTGAGTAGGTAAGTATGAGTGAGATGGGTGGAGCTGAAAAGAGGTGGTGAGTAAGATGCACAAGAGTGCTGGATAGGGCAGAAGAGAAACTCGGGTCTACTTCATGATAATTCCTTGGAATTGGCTTGGCCTTTTGTCCTCTAAATTTGCTAGAAGAAACTTTTGTGCTTGATGTTTGGGATAAAAAAGAAATGGCAAATGCAATTTAGGTAAGGTGATAGAGCAGTGCATACAAAATGATTGTTGACGAATTCCTGAGCGTACAGCCTGCAATGGTACATCTTCTTCCTGGTGTTCCCTTTTGGGTTGACAGTGGTATGAGTAGAGTTCTTGGTGATAGGGGTCATGATTTTATCTTGCGCTGTGACGATTCCCTGTTCATATAGAGATTGTTTTATGTTTGACTTGTATTTTGTTGGTAGTATATTTGTTTGACTTGTATTTTCTTAATTTTTTACATTAATCATATCTTTAAAATGCAAGTAAAATAATTTAAATAACTGGAATATCTGTGGGTCTGTTTATATTATATATAACATATCTGTAAATGTAAATACATATTATCTATATCATTTTTCTCTGTATGACTGGCATTTTTGACTAAATGTTTGGCACTTTGGATGAAAAATTGTTAAAGCTCTAGCTAATGTAATTTTCCCTCCGACAGGGTTCACCTTATCCTTTGATATGCAGCCAGAGTGGGCAATTCTATTAGCAACTAAAATGGCTGAAGGCGAGGTTGAAGTTTGGATTTGCCCATCAATAGTATAGATCAGGAGTTACACTCCAGCAGTCATTGTTATAGGAAACATCTGTGAAATGACTGTTTTGATATAAATTTGGGTGGTGAATTTTTCAACTGTTGAAGAGCAAATATTTGAAGGCACAATTTGTACTCAGTCGCTATGAGTCGGAATCGACTCGACGGCACTAGGTACTAACCTAAAGGTTGGCGGTTCAGACCTACCTGGAGATCTGCTTCTGTGGAGAAGTTCCACTCTGTAACACCTGGAGTGACCATGAGTCGAAATTCATTTGACAGCAATGGGTTTTTTGGTTGGTTGGTTGTTTTTTTTAACTACCTTGATACAGCAAGCAGGCCAATTTGCATGACACTGGAATAATAAATACTTCTTTGAGGAAAAGGTTTTTATGGATCAACAATAAAATTAAAGTAACAGATGAAAGAATTGGTGGGTGCCTGCTCAGTAACCAAACAGCATTGCTTTCCTACCTGTTAGAAATGGGTGAGTTAATTGGTACTCTCAAGAAAAGTGCTTTCAGGCCTTTTTGGTATTCCTACCCTCCCAGGGCTCTCAGGAGGCCCATCACAAAAGAAATTTAATGCACAAAAGAAATAAAAGCACATTTAAAAACTGGGAAGAGTTTCATTAATTTCCTATTCATCTATACCAGAGAGGAAAGCTTGGGATCCTTTCTCTTTGCTGATATGGGGAAAACCAAACTTGGGGCAGGAGGCATGGGGGATGGACTCATATCTACCAATGGACATACCACTTTACCACTTATACATCCATCTTATTTGACTCTTATTGTTGTCTTTGAAGACTTTTCACTCTCAAGAAACATGGGGAATAACGAGCGAAAGCAGCAGGCCTCTGACCAAAGAGTTCTGGCTTTCGGCATCTTCCTCCTTTGTGAGTTGTGTAAGTTATTTAAACTTTCTGAGCCTCGGTTTCTTCATCTAAAGAATGGGGATAATAATCCTTAACTGAGGGATTGAATGAGATGGTGATTTTTCAGGTACATGGCACATAGAAGTACTCAATAAATGATAACTATTTTTAATTCTACTTTTTAATAAGTCCAAAAAAAAAAAGTAAGAAATTAATAGGAATCTGAAATCATTTTTCAAGACTATCTTCAAGGTTGGGGTGGGAGTATGTGTGGATGAAAATTCACTTTTTTAATATTTGGAAGGAATACAAAATAAAACTGTAAGGAAAGTATCAGTTACCTTGAAACCTGCTTTAAATACTCTTGACCAAATTTGGCAAAGCTTAATTTTATATTGGAATCACACTGAGACCTATTAGTGAATAGTATTTATCAGTCTTAGAAGAAATAAAAAACAGAATGCTCCTTAAAAGTGAGGATGACGAGACTTCATCTTGCTTACTTTGGACACATCATCAGGAAAGATGAGTTGTTAGAAAAGGACATCATGACTGGTAAAGCGAAGGGCCGGTGAAGGTGAGGGAGGCCCTCAATGAGAGGGATAGATCATGAAGATGGTGCAGGACTGGGTAGAGTTTTATTCTGTTATAAATAGGGTTGCTATGAGTCTGAGCTGACCCAACGGCAACTAGCAACAACAATAGCACTGAGTCAAATGTTCTCTACCTGAATGGTTTGTTGATTGGGGTCTGCACAATTCCAACTGCCACAATATGGAATGGTATCAGGTCTGCAGGACAAGCTCTTCAGCTTCAGTAGTGAGTTGAGATTAACCAAGATGCTCTGACTCCAAATCATTTCAGAGGCCCTCAGTACTCCTTTTTTCTTTCAGACACTAAACAACAAAACATATAACTCTGCAGAGTGCTCATTTACTTTGCAGTCTAAAAGGACATTATGTTAAAGTTTAACAGTTTGCTTTGAAAATGAACTCAGGAGTTAATATATACCAGCCCATATATTGCTTCCCAAATGGTAGCAATATATATTGCTAGATAGCCTGGATAATGTTGACCTTTTATGTTTCTTCTTTCTTTTTTCAAAATTTGTCACATTGATTCCCTTCAGGAAAGATAGCAAGTGAAATTTGGAAACAAAGTGACCTTGTTGTTTTTTTTTCACAGTTGTCATAACAGATGCCTATTGAGAGGCAACTGCAAGTTGAGAGGGAGACATTTGATAATTTCTAGTCTAATGTAGTTCTGAGAAGGCAAGTGCCTTAAATTGTTTATTCCCCCTTTCAGCCTGTGTTAGTTTACCATGGCTGTCTTGACAAATTACCATGACTTAGTGGCTTAAAACAACACAAATTTACTATCTCACAATTCTGGAGGCCAGAAATTCTGACACAGGCCCCACTGGGCTAAGGTCAAGATGTCGGCCAGGCTGAGTCCCTTCTGGAGGCTCTAGGGGAAAATCTATTTTCTAGCATTTTCTAGCTTCTCGAGGCTGCCTGTACTCCTTGGCACATGACCTCTTTCCTCCATCTTCAGACTAGCAATGTCACATCTCTATTACCCATCTCTCTTCAGCCACAGCCAGGAGAAGTTTTCTGCTTTTAAGGACTTATGCAAGTATATTGGTCCTGCCTATATAATTTAGGATAATCAATCCATCTCAAGGTGCTTAATCTTAATCACATCTGAAAAGTCCCTTTTGTCAGGTAAGGTGACACATTCATAGATTCTGCTGACCAGAACATGGATATCTTCAGGGAGGTCATTATTTTGCCTATGTTACAGCCAAAAAATATTATCAAAGTGCTTGAATGGAAAAATTTAATTAAAACTTTTGGCAAAATTTATACAGGAAACTACTAAGCATTGTCTGTACCTTTGTCCTTCTAGCCAGATCCGTTTTCCACTAGAGTGTGGCGGTGGTTTGTTAGAGAGAACACAGCAGTAGGTCGTTGGTTGAATCCTGTGGACAGAGCACTCAGCATCTATGTACTGTGCCCTTCTATTACCATTTGGAAGCCCTGGGTAGTGCAAGTGGTTAAGCTCTCGACTATTAATCCAAAGGTTGGCCGTTTGAACCTACCCACAGGCACCTCAGAAGAAAAGCCTGATGACCTGCTCCTGAAAGGTCACAGCCATTGAAAATCCTGTGGAGCACAGTTCTACTCTGACACACCTGGGGTCACCATGAATCAGAATCAACTTAATGGCAACTGGTTTGGTTTTTTATTGCTGTTCAGGAAGTGGGGCTCCGCCCTATACTCAAGATGTTATCAGGAACACTAAATTGCCCCCCAAAGATCCTGGAAAGCCTGAATGAGTGAATTGGGAAAGATCTGGAGAGTGCAGTCTTACCTGAGAAAGACCTGGACAGCCTGGGCAGGTCAGGAAGTTTAGGCTGAATCAGAGATGGCCTCTCCTGAGAGAGATAAGTTCGCCAGAACCGATAAATATCTTGTGACTGGCAATCTGAGCATACCGACAACAGAGACAGGACAGCATAGCTCTGAGTGGATTAAAGTACTGGTAGGCAGCTGCAGAAGCTCCGCAGACGGTGATAGCACACCCATGACAGATATCGTGGCTGAGTGGTGGTGCCAGGCCTCAGTTCATCTCATGAAGGCTGATCTCCTCAGAGCCCGAGAGGCCAGCAGTAGGTCTCTGGGCCCAGAGGGGACTCTTCTCCTCATGAAAAGTAAAAATATTTACTGGGCTCTAGGTTTTGTCCAGTTCGTGTTTCCTCAGCACATGTTCTTATGTTGCACATGAGGAAGCCGAAGAGAAGACAGTAGAGCTGTGAGTAGTAGTGGTGAGGAAAGGGGGAGTTGAAAGAGTAGTGGATTTGTGGGAGTGGTTTAAGGTGAGTTCATGGCCTTTCTCTCTCTGGCCACTTACAGGAACAGAGAGCATTTCTAAGACCCAGTGGAGTTTGAACAGAGCCTGGAGAGAGGTGGCAGAACAGTAATGACAATGAGGAAGATGCGATGACTGAAAATAGGGTGCAGTTGAGTGAATCAGAAATTGCAGTGAATCGGAATCAACTCAACAGCAGTGAGCTTTGTGTTTTTGGTTGGATCTTGGAAACGTGGAGGCAGCTTCACTGAGAGAGGGGGTCTTCATTTTCACATTGCTTTTCTTGCCGGTTTTTTGTTGTTGTTAAATATGTATTGAAATTATTAGGGCTGATCTAATGAATGGAGATATGAGGAAGCTGCTGCTAAGATATAAGATAAAAGCTATTGAAAGCGAATTGAATCTGAATGACCACAATTTGTGACTTTGGAGAAATGTGGAATGACAGACATGCAATTATCATTATTATTGTTGTTATTATTATTATTTATAGCAGTCACAATACATGGAGTAGCTGCTTCATTTCAGACACTGTGCTGAAGTTATAGCCTTGAATTCAAATAGTTTAGATTCATATCCCAGTTCTGTAACTCATTAATGATATGGCATCAGGCAGCCTCCCCAAACATCACTTTACTTATCACAAAAAAGAAAGGGGGGGGGAATTAGGAAATAATATGATACTTACCTTGCAGAATTGTCATGATGAAATGGTGTAGTTAAGATGGTTGGTGCAATGACTGCTTCTTCACTGTCAATAATGACCTATTTTTTTATTGTTGTTTAGTAGGTAAATATTTTGCCAATTTACTATCATTAAGATATTATCATTTATGAATATCCTGGTGGTGCAGTGAGTGGTTAAGTGATACGGCTGCTAACCAAGAGGTCGGCAATTCAAATCCACCAGCTGCTCATTGGAAATTGTATGGGGCAGCTCTTCTCTGTCATATAGAGTCACTATGAGTTGGGATCAACTTAAAGGCAACGGGTTTGGTTTTGGGTTTTTTAGGGTGAATGAGTTTGTCAGAATAGCTCTCATTGTCAGGGCCCTGAAAACAGAGAACATAATAGGGAAATTTGTTTGGTGATAAATGAGTACCGCAGTAGTGGAACCTGGGGATCCTGAGGGCTGTACAAGGCGCTGAATACTTTGGGAGTGGAGAACACAGCCCATTTTGCTCTTTTGGCTAGTCTAAGTTACCACTGTTGATAACTTAGCATCCATTCTGATTTCCAAGATATTGAATCTAATTGTGTTTCCTGATGACATAAAAAAGAATCCCAGCTGAGGAATTCCACTAAATGACTCAACAATCTTCTCTAAGACGAAAATATAGGGCCAAATGAACTCCAATGTCTTTCTGCCTCCACATTCCATGACTCTAAAATAATGTGAGGGCTAATACTACGTACTTCTTTTTAAAGAAGCTCTCTTTGTCTGGGGAGAGCAAAATCATATGCCAAAAAACATTGTGTAAGTCAGGCCAATTGAGAAGGATTGCTCCTTCAGCCTTGGGTTTTCTTCAGCATATCTTTAGAGGTGGCTCTTTATTTATAACTTGGTTGGGGACCAAAACAACCTTACATCTGACTAGACATGGAGAAGCAAAACATGCTTCAGATGCATTCCTAAATCATGAATTTTTCTCATTGATGTACATGCCATCACAGACAGTGCAGCTGTATGTCGTAGACTTGTTTAGAACTTGATTAAAAACAACCTCCACCGGACTTCCCTGGGAGAATGGTGATGAGGTTTTCCCTGGGACACAGCTGAGCCTTTTCCTCTATGGAACCTAGCCTAGTGATTTTAAGGGTGAATATTAGTCCTGGCACCCAAGGAATAATGTGGGTGGCACAGGGGTGAGTTGAAAATTAGGAGCACTCATAATCAATTCTCTCGTATTTGGACTTCAGTGATTTTTCTTACTGGCTGCCCTTACTATCTTCATTTCTAAATGTCAAGAAACGCTGGGACTTACAGACAGATGTTCTGTAGCATTTAGGCAATCACTATATCCTGTTCATATGGATGCTTGCTACAGGCTGGCATTGGGCAACCTCCCCAAACATCACTTTCCTCATCAAAAAAAAAAAAAAAAAAAAGGAAAGAAAAGGAAAGGAAAAAAGAGAATAACATGACACTTACCTTGCAGAGTATTGTCATGATGAAATGAGATGATGTATTTAAGATGGAAAGTAGCCCTGGTGGCACAGTAGTTAAGTGCTCAGCTATTAACTGAAAGGTCAGCAATTCAAACCCACCAGCCTCTCCCTGGGAGAAAATGTGGCTGTCATCTTCTATAAAGATTATAGCCTTGGAAACCCTATGGAGTAGTTCTACTCCTGTAGGGTCTCTATGAGTCAGGATCAACTGGATGGCAATGGGTATGTTTAAAATGGCACTGGGTTTTTTTTTTTTTTTTTTTAATCCCCTCTGACTCTGTTCTTTAGCTTCCGGCACCTTAGGCAATGAGCTCTCCTCATATTGGTTCAACTACTAAACCAAAACCAAACCACTTTCTGTCAAGTTGATTCCGACTCATGGTGACTCAATGCGTGTCCCAGCAGAACTGTGTTCCACAAGGTTTTCAATGGCTGTGACCTTTCAGAAGTAGTACTTAACCATTTGTGCTAACCAAGAGGTCCTCTAATTCAACTGCTACTTGTTGTCAGGTGTCTTAGAGATGATTTTCAACTCAGAACAACCCCATGTGATTTTCTAGGCTGTAATTCTTACAGGAACATCACCAGGTCTTTCTCCCTCAGAGGGGCTGAGTGAGTTTGAAGAGGCTGGGTAGATTAGCTCGGTTAGTAGCTGACCACTTTACCATTTCAGCACTAGGGCTCTGACTACTAGGGTCCTATAACTCACTTCTCTTACCTCTTCACAACCCATCTCATGTTTCAGATGTGAAGCTTGTTTATAACCTCTAGGATTAGGATAAGTACTGCTCTCACATACCAAAAAAACCCATTGCTGTCAAGTCGATTCCAACCTGTAGCAACCCTATAGAACAGAGTCGAACTCCCCCATAGAGTTTCCAAGACTGTAATCTTTACAGAAGTGGGCTGCCACATTTTTCTCCCACAGAGCAGCTGGTGGGTTCAAACTGCTGAGCTTCTGGTTAGCAGCTGAGCACTTAACCACTGTGCAAAAGGCTTCTGACTTCTCTTAGATAGGCCTTTATTAATCTGTTCTTATACCTTTTGAAACATTTCTCGCTGTGTTATCATCCCTTTTTTCCTTTATAGAACAAGCTCTTTGAGGGCAGAAACTGAAGCTGATTAATTGTATCCCCAGAACATATGGGGATATATTAGAGACAAAGTATATTAGTGGAATGATTGAATGTTTATTTCTCAACTCAGATACCAAAAATTGAAACACGTGGAAATGTTAGAGCAATTGGTTTGCGCTTACTGACTCCTCCCCTTGTCTAGCTTTTCAATCAAGGAGAACAATTCTATACTACCATCTCTCTCAATTCTCATGACTCACTGGTCTGATTTCTATACACACTTCATCTAGCTGGATTTTCCTCTTTAAATTCTTGCATATCATGTGAAGACAAACAACTGTATTTTTAGAAAGTCTGTACCTTTCATTCAGACCCTTTCCTCGAGAAGAAATATGAGTCCAAAATGGTTAAGTCGCATTGAGTTCTCAGTACTGAAGACACTTACCTCTTTAATCGGTGTTTCATTTGCTGTCCTTTATATTAGGGTAACCATATGATTTATATTCCAAAATGGGACTGCTTTGAGAGTGAACAAGGGCACTATTAATGATTGTTATCAGGTTGACAGGTGTAAGCTGGGACTCTGGGGCACAATGGGACATATGACACCCTATTTATAGATGAAGATGCTGTTGAACTAGCACTAACAAAGCATGCCTCTGGGACAGTTCTTACATGTTGGTGATGTGTATGTGATGAAGCAGTCATACCTCCTTACCAGGACACCTTTGTAGTTGATGTAACAGATGGCCCAACAAGGTAGTTGTTTGAAGGTAGAGAGCATTTCTGGAAATGTGATCTAGATTGCCTCAGTGAAATTCACTGATCTCAATGGAGGTAGAGCTAGCAAACTTCCCATTAGAGCTTGAGCCTCTAATCCATAGTTACCTGGCCCATCCTCAATTTAGGCATTATGGCCCCTATGATGCTTGGGGACATAGAAAAACAGGACATCCTTAAGGGTAGATACCAAAGTCAAACCCATTGTCATCGAGTTGATTCCGACTCAAAGCAACCCTATAGGACTGAGTAGAACTGCCCCATATGGTTTCCAAGGAGTGCCTGGTGGATTTGAACTCCTAACCTTTTGATTAGCAGCTGTAGCTCTTAACCACTATGCCATCAGGGTTTCCTAAGGGTAGATAGATGATACATTTTTTAATTTAATGGATAAAAAGAGACTCCACTCTAGGTTTTGCATGATGATGTAAGATTTAAACACACATTACTGTATTTTGAGACATCTGTGGTTGGTTGGCTTTATTTTAGGAATTATGTGACTGTAAACTTTTACTCTTAGCTTTATATTCTGAGGGGTAGGAGGGGGTGGAATTTACAGTTGAGGACAATGACCCAAACTCTGTACCGTCCAAGGATGCAGTGGTAAGAAAATGGTGACTCCGTCAATGGACACAGGAAGCCACAGTTCTTCAAGCTCTCATTTGACCTTGATGGGAGACTGTGAGGCACATGCAGAGGTTAGTATGCTATTTTATAGCTGAGAGATGGAAAGGGGTTAAATGAAGGGTCCAAAGTGTGGCAACTTCTAAGAAGCAGTATTGAAAAGAGAATGCAGGCTTGTCTGACTCCTGGCTCAGGGTTCTGATCTGACTTCCCCAGATTCAGCTAAGAGTGTTCACGGGAAGGGAAAGCAAAGATCCTTTCCATATGAGCCGAGCTGGCTAGTTGAAGGGCCTGGTTAAAAACCTGTGAAATGTCTCCCAGGAATGCAAGGCTCTTCCTTCTCCTATTCCAGCGAGGGTAGGCTTTTGCATATCTCCCAGCATGTTGCCATTTATGGATTTGGGCAAAATAACAGAATTGCAAAGCTTCAGAGTCTCAGACTTCTTTTTTTCTTTTTCTTCCACACTGAGCTTCCTGTTTCTATGGCAATGAATAGGATGTTTTGCACTAAGAAACACTTTAAATGCCACTGGGGGAAGGCAAGAACCACACATAGCTCTCTACAGAGCAGGAAGGTGAAATGAGATGCTAAGAATTAAAACTGAGTGAAACAAGAAGGCAAAGGAAGCAGAAAAGCTGAAATGGAGGTGGGAGAAGGGAGGAGGGAGGTATGGAAGGAAATATAAGTCCCGGACAGTAACATGGCAGGCAAGAACTGGGATCCCCAGAGTTGCAGCCATAGGTATATAAGCATCCTCGTGTGCTCAGAAAGAGCCTGTCAGTTCCATGAGAGCCACAGGGATGGGGAGGGTCAGATAGTCTTCACCTGGAAGCAGGGCTACAGGAATCTGGGAGACATTCCTACGTACTCTATACAAGAACTAGTTGAAGGTGCCTGAGAAGGTAACCTCTAAGGTTGTTGTTGTTAACTACTGTTGAATAAGCCCCCAACTCCTGGCAGCCCATGCGCAATGTTACAAACCACTGCCCAGTTCTGTGCCATCCTCATGATCAGTTTCAGATCAAACTGTTGTTGTCCACAGGGTTCTTGTTAGCTAATTTTTTGGAAGCAGATCCCCAGACCTACTTCCTACTCCATCTTAGTCTGGAAGCTCTGCTGAAACCTGTTTAGCATCATAGCAACAAGCAAACCACGCTAATAGACTGGTGATGACCGCACTTGAGTTGCACTGGCCAGGAATCGAACCTGGGCCTCCTACATGGAAGGAGAGAATTCTACTACTGAGTCACCAACACACCCAACTCCTAAGGTTTCACCCATTGCCTTTAAGTCAACTCTGACTCATAGCGACTCTATGGGAAAGAGTAAAACAACTTCATAGAGTTTCCAAGGAGCAGCTTGTGGATTTGAACTGCTAATCTTTTGGTTAGCAGCTGCAACTTGCTGTAGCTCTTAACTGCTGTGCCACCAGTACTCCCATTGCAGCATAAAGCCTTAGTGAGCTGAGGTTACATAGTCTGTACATAGACCAAGAGGCAGTTGTTCAAACAGAACAAGGGGATATCTAGTGGTTTAAAATCAGGGAAGATGTGTGCCAGGGTTGTATCATTTCAGCATACTTATTCAATCTTTATGCTGAACAAATAATCCAAGAAGTTGGGCTATATGAAGAAAAATACAGCATCAGGTTTGGAGGAAGACTCGTTAACAATCTGCGATATACAGATGACACAACCTTGCTTGCTGAAAGTGTGAGAACTTGAAGCACTTACTAATGAAGATCAAAGGTTACAGCCTTCAGTATGGATTACACCTCAACATAAAGAAAACAAAAATCCTCGCAACTGGACCACTAAATAGCACTGTGATAAATGGAGAAAATACTGAGGTTATCAAGGATTTCATTTTACTTGGATCCACAATCAACACTATAGTCAATAAATCAAAGGATGCATTGCATTGGTCAAATCTGCTTCAAAAGACCTCTTTAAAGTGTTAAAAAGCAAAGATGTTGCTTTGATTACTAGGGTGTACCTGACCCAAGCCATAGTGTTTTCAATTGCCTCATATGCATGGGAAATCTGGACAATGGGTAAGGAAGACTGAAGAAGAATTGATGTCTTTGAATTATGGTGCTGGTGAAGAGTATTGGATATACCATAGACTGCCAGAAGAACAAAAAAATCTGCCTTGGAAGAAGTATAGGCAGAATGCCCATTGGAAACAAGGATAGTGAGACTTCATCTCACATGCTTTGGACATGTTATCAGGAGGAATCAGTCCCTGGGGAAGTACATCATGCTTGATAAAGTAGAGGGTCAGTGGAAAAGGGGAAGACCCTCAAGAAGATGGAATGACACAGTGGCTGCAACAATAGGCTTAAGCATAGCAACAATTTGAGGATGGCACAGGACTGGGCAGTGTTTCTGTCTATTGTTCATAGGGTTACTGTGAGTCGGAACTGACTCGAGGGCACCTAACAACAATAATGAGCAGGAAGAGCTGTTCAAAGGGCAGCCTCAAAATAGCTTGGTCCCAGTGGAAGGCCATGGCAGATGTATTTGTCCAGCTGCTGGATGGAAGAAGCCCTGAGGCCTCTCACTCACTCGCCAGAGACCCATAAAAGGCTCACCTACAGCTGCTGGTGAAATTGGTTTCTTGTAAATGAAAGTTGACCAGGAGTCATATGAGCTGATGGCAGCTGGACAGAGTGGACTGGGATGCCAAGCGGAGCAGGAAATGGCCAGGGGCCAGATTCAACAACTGGGGGCCAGAGCTGAGGTGAGGACCTGTCCCAGGATAACTCAGGGAGGTGCTGCTTTCCAAGGGTTTGGCAAGGGCAACCTGGTTTATTTTCAGTTAATCTGGGTATGCCCGGATTTACTAGGGGAGCCTTGAATTTGCATGTCTATTTAGGAGACCCTAACAAGTAATTTTTTTTTTTTTTTTTTAACAAGTACACATAGTAACATGTTAATTTCTGCCTTCTGCTAGGCCTGGGATTGAGCGTGGCTTGACGCAACTGCAAGACAGAACAAATCTGGAGACTCTGGCAGCCACAAGAGGAGGGTGGAGGGAGCACATGCTGGTTGGGGTGGTGGAAGGGAGGCCGAGGCAAAGCTGGAAAGCTTCCTCGATCTCACACTCCCTTCAGGACCTCAGAAGGGACTTTCTACCAGAGCCATGCTCAGTTTCCTGGCACAGCTGAGAGATGGCCTTTCTGTCTCTACAGCACGGCACCTAACACAACTGTATTTCACAGCACTGGGCACAGAGTAAGGTCCTTGGGAAATATTTGTTGAATTGACTAATAATACGGGAAGGTTCTGAGTATGAACTCTTCCTCCCATGTTTTGGGGGAATTGTCAGACTTTGCTAAGTTCTTTACTAGATACCCAGCTCCACACTAAAGGGGAAGCCAGCACATGTGTGAGGTTCTGAGCTAGTCTAAAGAGCAATCCCCCATGTGTTTAAGTCAATCATTGTCATCAGCTTGAATTTACTGAGTGTCAGCTGGGTGTCCTGTTTAGCCCTGGGTCTTATTTTTTACATTCCTTTCGGTTGTTTCATTATACTCTTTTATAAGAAAGTGTTTGATAGTAGCCACAGGGATGTCAAAAGAATATTATTTTTATTATGAGATTGAGTTGTGTCCTGCATATGCAATGTAAGGGATCATAATCTTTTTTTTTTTTTTTTAATGGCCACACATATGGAAAAGGTCTTTCATTGCTTTACACTGTGCACTGAATTTCTTCTCTATTCCTTCTGGCTTCCTGTAGTACCCTGCCAATAAAGTGTTTTTCTGTCATTCTTTGAAACCATTTTCATTTCATCCTGGGGTGGCTCCAATTTATCTAAGTGTGGGATTGCATATTGAAACAAATAATCACAATTTTTAAAGTTTGAAATACAACACTATTAACCAAAACTAAAACCAAACCTATTGCTATTGAGTCAGTTCCAACTCGTGGAGACCCATTTGTCAGAGTAGAATTGCTCTGT
Source organism: Loxodonta africana (assembly GCF_030014295.1). Taxonomy (NCBI): domain Eukaryota; kingdom Metazoa; phylum Chordata; class Mammalia; order Proboscidea; family Elephantidae; genus Loxodonta; species Loxodonta africana. Next base: position 211,153,608 of record NC_087342.1, on the reverse strand, counting down.
AGGGTTTTCTTGGCTGTAATCTTTACAGAAGCAGATTGCCAGGCCTTTCTTCCATGGTACCACTGGGTGAGTTTGAACCTCCACCTTCAGGTTAGTAGACTAGCACACATCATTTGTACCACCCAGGGACCTCAGAACCCTATTAAAAAGTGAAAACTAAAAAGCATTTTTTTATTGTACTTTAGATGGTTTACAGAACAATCAACAATTAGTACACATATTGTTTTATGACATTGGTTAACAACCCCATGACATGTCAACACTCTCCCTTCTTGACTTTGTGTTCCCTATTACCAGCTTTCCTGTCCCTTCCTGCCTTCTAGTCCTTGTCCCTGGGCTGTTGTGCCCCTTTCGTCTCATTTTGTTTTATGAACCTAATTTTTGGCTGAAAGGTGAACCTCAAGAGTGACTTCATTACTGAGCTAAAAGGGTGTCCGGGGGCCATACTCTCGTGGTTTCTCCAGGCTCTGTCAGGTCAGTAAGTCTGGACTTTTTTTTTTGAGTTAGAATTTTGTTCTACATTTTTCTCTAGCTCTGTCCGGGACCCTCTATTGTAACCCCTGTCAGAGTAGTAAGTGGTAGTAGCTGGGCACCATTGAGTTGTACTGGACTCAGTCTGGTGGAGGCCGTGGTAGTTGTGGCCCATTAGTCCTTTGGACTAATCTTTCCCTCGTTCTTTGGTTTTCTTCATTATCCCTTGCTCCCAAAGGGGTGAGATCAGTGGAGTATCTTAGATGGCCACTCACAGGTTTTTAAGACCCCTGATGCTACTCACCAAAGTAGAATGTAGGACATTTTCTTTATAGACTATATTATGCCAGTTGAGCTATATGTTCCCCGAGATCATGGTCCCCACAGCCCTCAGCCCAGGAATTCGGTCCCTCAGGGAGTTTGGATGAGTCTGTGGAGGTTCTATGACCTCGCCTTGTACAAGTTGTGCTGGTCTCCCCAGTACTGTGTACTGTCTTATCCTTCACCAATGCTACCACTTATTTATTGTCTATTTAGTGTTTTCCCATCCCCACCCCTCCCCTCCCTTGTAATCACCAAAAATTGTTTCTTTTTGTGTGTAAACCTTTTCAAGAGTTTTTATAGTGGTGTTCTCATATAATATTTGTCCTAATGTGATTGACTTATTTCACTCAGCATAATGCCCTCCAGATTCATCCATGTTATAAGATCTTTCTCAGATTTATCATTGTTCTTTGAAGTTGCATAGTACTCCATCGTGCTTATGCACTCAAAAAAAAAAAAAAAACCAGTGCTGTCGAGTCGATTCTGACTCATAGTTTATGTACCATAGTTTGTTGATCCATTCATCTGTTGACAGGCATCTAGGTTGTTTCCATCTTTTTGGTATTGTGAACAATGATGCAATGAACATGGATGTGCATATGTCTATTCGTGTGACAGCTCTTATTTCTCTAGGATATATTCTAGGAGTGGGATTGCTGGATCATGTGTTATTTCTATTTCTACCTTTCTAAGGAATCGCCATATCATTTTCCAAAATGGTTGTACCATTTTGCATTCCCACCAGTTGTGCGTAACAGTTCCAATCTCCCTGCAGCCTTTCCAACATTTGTTATTTTCTGTTTTTTTTTTTTTTTTTTTCTTTCACTAGTGCCAGTAATGCCAGGGTGAGACGGTATCTCATAGTGGTTTTGATTTGCATTTCTGTAATGGCTAGGGATCGTGAACATTTCCTCATGTGTCAGTTAACCGCTTTAATGTCTTCTTCGGTGAAGTGTCCGTTCATTTCCTTCGCTCATTTTTTGATTAGATTATTTGTCTTTTTGTTGTAGAGGTGTTGTATTTTCCTGTAGATTTTAGAGATTAGAACTTTGTAGAACTTGTTGTAGCCAAAATTTTTTTCTCAGTCTATAGGTTCTCTTTTTACTCTTTTGGTGAAGTCTTTTGATGAGCACAAGTGTTTAATGTTTAGAAGATACCAGTTACCTAGCTTATCTTCTAGAATTTTCATGTTGTTAATTATGGTTTGTATCCTGTTAGTGCTGTATATCAGGAGCCCTACCATTGATCCTATTTTTTCTTCTATGATTTTTAGAGTTTTTGGTTTGATATTTAGGTCTTTGACCCATTTTGAATTAGTTTCTGTATATGATGTGAGGTATGGTCCTATTTCTTTTTTTGCAGACGGACATCCAGTTTTGCCAGCACCATTTGTTAAAAAGACTGTCTTTTCCCCACTTGATGGACTTTGGACATTTCTCAAAGATCAGGTGACCGTAACTGGATGGATTTACATCTGGGTTCTCAATCTTGTTCCATTGGTCAACGTGTCATGTCGTTGTACCTGTACCAGTCTGTTTTGACTATGGTAGCTGTATAGTAGGTTCTGAGGTCAGGTAGTGAGAGTCTTCTTACTTTATTCTTCTTCTTCAATAGTGCTTTACTTATCTGAGGCCTCTTCCCTTTCCACATAAAGTTAATGATTAGTTTTTCTCTCTCTTTAAAGAATGCTGTTGATATTTGGATTGGGATTGCATTGTATTTGTAAATCTCTTTGGATAGAATTGTCTTTTTCACAATGTTGAGTGTACCTATCCTTGAGCATGGTATGTTTTTCCATTTATGGAGATCTCTTTTGGTTTCCTACAGTAGTGTTTTGTAGCTTTCTTTGTATAGGTCTTTTACATCCCTGGTTAGACTTATTCCTAAGTATTATTTTTTCAGGGGCTATTATAAATGGTATTTTTTTTTCTCCTGATTTTCTTTGTTCTCTTTATTGATGTATAGGAATCAACTGATTTTTGTATGTTTATCTTGTATCCTGCTATAAAAAGTATTTTTTAAAAGCATCTCACTAGGACAAAAAAGTTTTAGGAGGTGGAAGACCCATGAAACCCTGAAAATTTTATTGTAATTTCCCAAATACATTTGTGAGTTATTTTGCTGCCAAGTACATTTGTGACTTTTTTTTTTTCACCACTGTGTATAAGCAGTGATGAACACTATGGACTGAGTAAATTAGCTCTCACAAAGCCCCAAAGAGAGAATTGGGTTCCATTGGAGAAGAAGAAGGACTTCCTAAAGGCATGACACTAATTGTTCTAGTTATGGCCCAGGCCAAGGAGTCAGTAACTACCTCAAGAGGGGTCTACAGCATCATCCACAGATTCCCCATCCTCACACCACTTAACTACTGTCTGCCTGGAGGGCTCGTAACATCTTTCAGTAAGGACAGAATGGAGAAGGAGTTATTTTAAAAAATTAGAGTATAAAACACTGACGCCTTCTGAAATATTCAGAATATGAGAACCTAAAGAGTGAAGGGGGGGGGTCAAAGATGGTTGACCTGAAGACCCTGATAGAACAAGCAACACACTAGAAAAGAAAGAGGCAATATTGGCTGGAAGGCCTCTGATCTGCCCTTGGGGTGAAAACAATCCTTACTTTTCTGTATTCCCACTTCATTCTGCCTGGGTCCTTAGATCATCTGAACGTGTAGCCCTGCGGCCAAGGGGGCTGAGGTGGGAGAATGCAGCCATGGTTGAGGAAAGGCTCAGCCTGTGAAGGTAGAGGAGATTTCTAGTAACTTCTTTTATTCTTCCAACTAATGTCCTTGGAAAACCAGTTCTGGAGAAAGGGGGCACTAGCTGATAAAAATCTCTGTGCAGAAGATGGCCTAGAAGATCATGAATCTTAGTCCTCATGCACCCCCTAGTGTAGGACACTGTGTAGTTCCCTGGTTCCTGGGTTGAATTTGGTAAAAATATGTCAGCCATTCTTAATCACTTTCTTTGCTAAATGTGAAGATATTGAGGGGAAATAAATGAGGAAGAGATTAAAGTTAGGTAGTGAGTTAAATTTGCAGCTGTAACAATTGCAGGTTGCAAATTAAAAATTCTTTTAAGAAAAAGCAGTTTTGGTATTATACACAGGACCAAAGTGTAAAGAAATTGAGTCGAACCTTCACTGTTTAGACCAGGGCCTCTCAAACTTTAACATGCATATGAATCATTGGGGTTCTTGTTAAAATATAAATTATGGATTCTGTAGTTCTGGGTGGGTTCTCAATTCTGTATTTCTACCAAGCTTCCAAGTGTTGTAGATAATGCTGATGCATGGAATACACTTCAATAGCACTTTGAGTAGCATGAAGGTCTGACCTGTGGCCCGACATAAGCCTGCCTGTTTTGTGGTGTCCTGAAGTTCTGTTGTGTCCACCACTCCCCCCCACAACCCCTGCTACCACACTGTGTAATTGTTCCTCATTCATTTAGCAACACTGTAAATTCATCAGCTCAAAAATAACTACTTTTTTTTTTTAACTTAAATAGCACTTGCCAATAACATATACTATTTGTAACATTAGATTGTTATTTACTACATATTACCTGTGCTCTCATTACTTTGTTTTATTTTTCCAAAGAAGTTGTCAGCTTTGTAAGGACAGGGACTGTCTTGTACCACTTTATTTCTTCCATGGGATCTTGCACAATGCAGGACAGATAAGAAGCAATTAAAAAATGAGTTGATCAGATTCCTGATGTAGGCTTTTGTTTGAAAAAATACCAGATCTCTTTTCTAAAATTCAATTTCGCTTCTGAGGTGACAGAGGAAAGGGGGATTGGATAGGCAGTGGAACCTGACGGAAGTAGAGAGAGGATGCCCAGGCAGAATGTGAACATCTTGTAGCATTGAAAATAAATATATCCTGAACTTCAAAATTTTACCTAAGGTTTTCCTTGGAGTTGTAGTTAGCTATTATTGAATTGTCTCTAGCTCATGGCAACCCTGTGTATAACAAAATGAAACATTGCCCAGTCCTGCACCATCTTCACAATCATTGGCATGTTTGAGTCTAGTGGGAGAATATTCCATCCTGATCCATAGGGTTTTCATCAGCTAATTCTCAGAAGTAGATTGCCAAGCCTTTATTCCTAGTCTGTCTTAGTCTGGAAACGTCATTAAAACCTGTCCACCAAGGGTGACCCTGCTGGTATTTGAAATACTGGTGGTATCGCTTCCAGCATCATAACAACATGCAAGCCACCACAGTATCGCAAACTGACGGGTAGGTGGTAGTCCTTGGAGCTGGGTGCCCTGCTTTGAATTCTACCTAGGTTTATATATAAAAATCACTCTATGTAGAAATAATTAGGCATCCTAAGTAAAGAAACAACAAAATAAAGTTTTTGACCACAGAACACAAAGAACGCTCAAAGAAAAAGAAGTTAGGTGCTCTGAAGAAATCAAGGATCAGATTTTCAGGTCAAGGAAAAGATACTGTTTAAATAGTGATAAAGAACTCTTCTTTATTTTCATTGTGAAAGAATAGAAAGAAAAAAAAAATAGAGAGGGGTTAAAATGCCACAGGATTGAGTGGAAGCCATCATCTCATATTTAAGAAAAAGAATATAGGAAGATTGTTTCATGTACCACTGGGCTTGGTGTTTTTAAGGTAGACATGTCTCTTGCTTGCCGACATAGACCAAGCTGAAGTGGGTAGCATGGAAAAATGTGAGTCCTTGGCCACAGGCACTCATCTACCTGTACCTATTGCCTATAGGATTTTTTAATATACTGTCTATACTGGCTGAAAAAATGATGTCTTAGTCACCTATTGCTGCTATAACAGAAATACCGCAAGTGGTTGGCTTTAACAAAGAGAAATTTACTTCTTCACAGTAAAGTAGGCTAAAAGTCCAAATTCAGGGCATCAGCTTTCTCTTTCTGTTGGCCAACTCATCAATCTTCCCCTCGACTAGGAGCTTCTCCATGCAGGGATCCCAGGTCCAAAGGACATGCTCTGCTCCCAGCACTGCTTTCTTGGTAGTGTGAAGTCCTCTGTCTCTCTGCTCGCTTCTCTCTTTTATATCTCAAGAGATTGCCTCAAGGCACAATCCAGTCTTGTAGATTGAGGCCTGCCTCACTAACACAACTGCCACTCATCCTCCCTCATTAACGTCATACAGGCAGGATTTACAACATACAGGAAAATCATATAATACCGGGGATCATGGCCCAGCCATGATATACACATTTTTGGGTGGGTATGATTTCCGAGTTCCCGACAACCCTGAGAGTCTCTGACTTTTTGATTAATGATTCATGTAATCAGCTCTCAGAACCTGAAGGCAAGATACAGGTTAATAAAGGTAACAGACGTCTTTTTTTTTTTTTTTTTTTCAGTAACAGGGTCTCTCTTTGGACATCCTTGTAAGTTAACAACAATAATAACAGCATTAAATTGCTTGCACACCTCCAGCAAAGAACTTCCTGTGTTCTAAGACAACCATTTTTGTTTTATAGCATTTTTCTGTCATTAGAAAAGTAATTTATGTTAACTGCAATAATTTTAGAAAATGAAACAGAAAAGCACTCAATAAGATAAAAAATGTCTACACTTTAACTTTCTGATGTATATTCTGGTGTTTGTGTGCATGTGTGTGTGTGTATACATATGCACACTTTTATTTCGAAAAATCATACTATCCATATTTTAGAACCAGCTTTTATCGTTCTTTGTCATCACATATTTTTCCATAACATCACTTTTAAAGACTTAATAAGTACACTTCATTTTTTAATAGCTATAATTATTAGGTTTTTTTTTTTTTTTACTTCTACCAAGTCAAAACTTACATCCTTTTAATTTACATTCATTCGTCCTTTTTCTCCCCTGCAGAGCTACATGTAATACAAGGTCTAATCCTTCTTTTTTAGGACAACTCTTCAAATATGAAGAGTTGCTATTAGTTTCCCTGAGCTATATATATATATATATATATATATATATATACATTTTTAGTGTTGATCTGTCTCAATTCTTCAAACATCTTTCATGGTTCTCAGGCCCCACTATCTTGGTGGCTCTCCTCTGGATTAGTTTTTTTTTTTTGTCATTATTCCCAGAATAGATGTAATATTCCAGGAAAGATAAGAACAAAACCATTACTTCCTTTTTTAGTGGTGTTTCGAGTTTATTTATGTGGCCATGGTTGTATTAACTCTTTGGAAAGTTTTGACTCATTGTCAGCATATTAAGGCTTCCATCTCTTGCTCTCACACCTGCTGCTGGTTAGCAATCACAATCTCTACCACCACCACAACTTGCTATATCTTTGGTTTTCCCAGCCCAAATGTGTAACTTTTTGTATATTGTTCCATTAATCCAACTAACATTTATTGAGCATGTGGTATGTGCTAGGATCTGCTTTGGACACTAGGGATAGTGATGAATGAGATAGACTGTTCTCCTGCCCTCAACAGTGGCTTCACTAGGAGTATATGTGTGTGTGTGGGGGGGGGTGTGAACTGCACCACCTGACACTGTCAGAAGGGTGACACCAAAATGACCCCAGGATCCCCAGCTGCAGCAGGGGGAGAAACCATCAAGGCAGTGGTCTCACTAGGGTTGGCGTCACCCATCACCCAGTGCAGTAAATCATTACCACCGCTTCCCCACCACCTTCATCACCCGCCAGTCAGTGTGCAGGCGGGCAGGCCGTGACATGTAACTTGGCCAATGAGAAAGGGGAGGAGTTGCAGGAAACTGTGGTGGGTGGGATCAGGAGGATCACGGCCTCTCTGGGGGTGGGGGAGGTAGGCTGCTCCACCCACGGGGTGTGGGAGGTGACATCATGAGTTACTGCCCTGAGTGACACCAACCCTAGTGATGCCACTGGCTCTCAACAAATTTACAGTCTGCTATACAGAAAGGCAAAGGGCGAGATGCTGCAGAAGTACATAGGAGACCTCATCAAAGGCTTGGGGAAGAGCTTGCTGAAGAAAAAGGTTTAGGTTAAAACCTGAAGGAGAAGATTCAGTCCATTGTTCCAGCCTATTGAGATAATTCCTTAGCTCAATTCAACATTTTTTTTTTCAATTTTCTTTGTGAATGGTATGAATGGCATCTACATTATCATATAAATTGTTGAGAAATGATGAACACAATAGGGCCCAGAACAGACATGGAAGACACACCTCTAAACTTTTTCAGATCCATCTAATTGTGTTTTTACTCAAGAAATTTTTTTCTATGAATGTATAAAGTAAATAAAGAATATAGTTAATGTAAATTGTTTAATTATTCCTTGCTTAAATTATTTATAAGCTTAAAGCTTCTGGAGGCTTTTTTTCTGGGACATGTGTGGGCATATCATTTCGCATAAACTCCTGACTCTGTGGAAGTGGGTTGTCAATCATGTGCTCTGCCTTATGAAGCAGACGTCTGCCATTAAAGCTTCTTGACTCATTGAGGGGTGCCCTTAGAGGTTGCTGTCAAGATGGTGAGCCTGTTAAACTGCTTTTCACCCAATACTGCAGCCTCCACTCCTGAGACCTCCATTATTCTTGCCCATGTTTTATGCCTTTTTGCCCTTTTAAATAATTGTTTACTGATCATTCCTCCAAGTCCCACTCTAGCTCTGCAATATTTAAAAGGACCAATTCAGTTCCAAAAGAGTCAAGTATTTGTTTGTACCACAAATACAAACAACTGGGAAACTAAACGAAACTTTCATTTTTTCGACCAATTTCGATACTGTGGAGAGGCATATCGATCTTTCTTTGCTCTCACCAATCTTGAGCAATCACCTGGATGGAACAAAGGTAAAGTGGTATTTTCTAATAATCAGATTGATTTCTTTTCCTCAGTGGTTGCCTCATTTTATCATGTTTATGTGTTTTTGTTATGGGATGGTAAGCTTCTAGAAAGACTGGCGGACTCTTTGTAAAATGTGCAATGAGTGTCTGTGTACCACATGTGACACAGGACCTGTAATGACTATGAGTAGCCATATACCAGTGGCTAGCCAGAGACACGAGGAGGAATCTCCATCTTGGGTGTGAAGTAACTGTGGTTGAAAACTATGACAGATGCATTTTTTTGTGGAATGGTAATTCTTTTTGAAATTACTTCCAAACTTAAATACAGTCTTGCCAGGAAAGCCAGCCTATCCTTCCCGTCTTGTAATTCTATGACTTCATTCACTTAAAGAAAGCCTTTTTTTTAATGGAGTATCCCTGTTTCACTGCTGCCATTTGGTATTATCTTATGTTCTTCCATGAATTTACTGGAAAATTAGAGAGTCTTTTTTTTTTTTTTTTAGATTTATTTTGTAATGCCATCATTTATACAAATTCCTAGCAGGCCTGTTTTGAGAGCTTTTTTATTTTTAATTTTAGCAATAACATGTTGCTGAATTTCTGTGCAGAGAACACTTTTTTTCTGTCTGGCAGTGAGTCACGGTTTTAATACCTTGAACGGCTTGCCACAGGCTCCTTTCTCACATGTGGGTTGCACTTTGAAATAGCAGTGGGTTGGGCTGGCTGATGTGATTTTTAGGTGAGCTCTTTTGCAGAGCATAGAGAGAAGAGGTAGAATGGTGTTTTGTCCTGGGTCTCAGATAAGGTGAAAGTCCACTTCAATATTCACTGTGAACTTTGATGGCACACACACACAAAAAAGAAAGAAAAGCTGTCTCTCCTACATACCAGACATGCAGGCAGACCCTTGACAGGAGCAAAGGCAGGCTGTCAGGTTTTCACATTTAGCATCTTTTTTTTTTTTTTTTTTTTAATGATACTTTGATGTCGTTCTTGGAGCTATCAAACATGTAGGAATCACTGTTTGAACATTTCTGCACTTCTCTAAGTGTGTGATGTATAAACTAGCAACCATTTTCAGGTCACATTTTTCAGTGCACTGTGCTAGCTTTTATTTGCATCTAAGCAATGGCTTGGTGCCTCTTGCACATTATTGAGAATGTTTCACTCATTTGGGACAATCTGGGCAGGGAAAAAAACTTGGGTCAATCAAAAATGTTTGACTATTGAATTACTAAAGTGCAATATTTATTGATTATTTAGTATTTAGCTAGCATTCTGTTATACTACATTAAAGCAGTATAAAGAATTAAAAAATTCTTGACCATTGCTCTTCCATCTATCCATCCATCCTTTAATCTATCCATCCATCCTTCCATCTAGCCATGCATCCACCCACCCATTCACTATGGAACAAACACTTTTTGGAAAGTGGTTCTTCCCTGGGCATAGACGATATCAAGACACACAAGATATTGGCCTGCCTTCAATGATTGCTAAGTAGCAGCAGGAGTGAGAACAGGATGTGGAAGACTTTTAGTGGTGCAGCCAAAGATGCCAGGAGAAAAAATTACAATTCAATGTGAAAATTGTATTTTTAGATGAATAAAAAGGGTGCTAGGGAAGCAGAAAAGAGGGCTTATGTTATTCTTTGCAGGGGGTAGAAGGCAGAAGACCAGGGAAGATTCTAGTATCTAGTAACTTGTACCAAAGCTTTCAAGGAAACAACAACATAAATGGCAAGACAAGAGCATCATACACAGGGCGACACGCATCGGTATGGCACAGGATCTGATTAAGTGCTAACTATGTGCCACAGGCATTGATATTTAGGACAGCAGAGGAGACAGGTGGTCTATAGAAGGCTAGAGTTGACATGGAAGGCTTCATGCAGGGGCTCGTGCTGAGCATGAAAGATGGTTAGTACTTTGATAGCCTTTCCATTTGTGCATCTCAAGTAGTATAGCCCAGAACAAGAATATTATCTGTTATAGGGGATGGAGGCTGCTCTATATGTTCGCTGGATACTTATTGAGGATATGATGCAAAGACAATTCCTTCTTGTTATAGATTGAATTGTGTCCCCCCAAAATGTGCATCAACTTGGCTAGTCCTTGATTCCCAGTATTGTGTGATTGTCTACCATTTTGTCATCTGATGTGATTTTCCTATATGTTGTAAATCCTATCTCTATGAAGAAAACGAGGTGGGATTAACGACAGTTATATTAATGAGTCAGGACTAAATTTACAAAATTAGGTTGTGTTTTAAGTCAATCTCTTTTGAGATATAAAAGAGAGAAGCGAATAGAGAGACAGGGGACCTCATACCACCAAGAAACTAGAGCCAGGAGAATAGCATGTCCTTTGAACCCGGGGTTCCTGCACTGAGAAACTCTTCAGAGGGGAAGATAGGTGACAAGGACCTTCCCCCAGAGCCGACAGAGAGAGAAAGCCTTCGCCTGGAACTATCACCCTGAATTCAGACTTCTAGCCTCTTAGACTGTGAGAGAATAAATTCATCTTTGTTAAAGCTATCTACTTGTGGTATTTCTGTTATAGCAGCCCTAGATGTCTAAGACACTTCTTAAATAATAAAGCCTTGAATAAGGTTAAGTGAGAGCCCTGGTGGTGCAGTGGTTTAAGACCTTGGCTGCTAACTGAATGTCAGCAGTTCAAATCTACAAACCCCTCCTTGGAAACCCGATGGGCAGTTCTACTCTGTCCTACAGAGTCACTAAGAGTTGGAATCATCTCGACAGCAATGGGTTTGGTTTTGATTTTGGGCTTGGTGATACACTGCAAGGAAATATTGAGAATACATCCCAGTTTCTCAGTAGGAAAAAAAATAGCTTTCAAAGTTTTATGATAATGTATATACATTTGTGGATCACATGAAAAGCCCAGGATTGAAATTTAGGGATGCTGAGATTACATATGGCTTTCTGAGAACAGGGAATGTAAGGATCTCTGTTGCACTGACGAGGTCAAGGAATGTGGTAAAAGGAAAATGGAACATATGCTACAACCTCAGAAACACACGCATCTGCACTGTAGGTAACGGACAGATGAGACACATTGAAGTCATCTGTTTCTACTATTCATTTCAACCCACTTATGTAATTCTGGGCCAACTTTTGAAAGGAGCCTTTACTGAGTTTCCTCTCCTGTAGTTTCCAATAAACTGTGAATCACTGGATGCATACAAATAACTTCAAGCTCTGAAGGCATAAGCTACAGTGGAGAAATCCATGACAACCGATAGAGAATAACATGGAATAGTTGTTAGTTGTGATAGAGTTGGCTCCAACTCATGGCGACCCCATGTACACAGGGAGAAACGTTGCCTGGTCCTGTGCCTCCTTCACAATCATTGGTATGCCTGAGTTCATCGTTCTATCCTTTGTATATTTTGACTGCCTTCCAACTTAGGGATCTCATCTTCCAGCACTATATTGGGCAATGTTCTGTTATAGGATTTTCGTTGCTAATTTTTGGAAGTAGATCACCAGGCCTTTTTTCCTAGCCTGTCTTAGTCTAGAAGCTCTGCTGAAACCTGTCCACTGTAGGTAACTCTGCTGGTTCTTGAAACATCAGTGATACAGCTTCTAGCAGAACCCTGGTGGCTCAGGGGTTACTAGCTCAGCTGCTAACCAAGAGGTCATCAGTTCAAATCTACCAGCCACTTCTTGGAAACCCTCTGGGGCAGTTCTACTGTGTCCTGTAGGGTCTCTATGAGTCAGAATCGACTCCACGGTAACGGGTTTGGTTTTTTTGTTTGTTTGTTTTCATGGTTTCCAGCATCATAGCAACACGCAAGCTACCACAGTAAGACAAAGTGACAGATGGGTGGTGAATGCGGAATAGAATGGGAATGAAACAGTTAAACAGAAAAACTTCTGTGACCTGAAATTTCATGGTTTTATTCACAGCTGCTACCTTTTGGGGACGTTGGATGGCGAGACTCAGGATGTAACCTTGTGGTAATAGCTTCTGCAGAGTGGGGAAGAGTTCTACAGGCAGCTCTCAGTTTAGATGCTCTTTGCTCTCCAAAAATCAGGTGGTCTATAAAAGCCCTTTCATGACTGTGGACAGAGCAAAGAAGTGTTTTGTATTAAGCAAGTGACAACACTCCCATGTTGCAGAGTTGGCCCCGGGGGTGAGCCATGCTTTCCATAGTTCTTGTATTTGCATACATCTATGCATTCACAAGTAGGAACAGAAATAGCCAGAGTTATATAAATACAACTGATGAAGACTCTGAACTTTAATGTGTGAATGTTGTGAAATCATAGAAGGCACTAAGAATTCTCCAAAGTCAGTATATAAAGAAGGTCACATACAAGAGGATTCCTGCTCTGTTCTGAATAAGGCTTATAAGAGGAAGATAAGAACAGGACCATGAGAGAAATATTTGCCTTAGAGGTATCTGGCTAAGTGTTTCATCAATATATTGGTGAGGAAAGTTTGGTAGTAATACAACAAACCATCCTGTAGTTATATCTGTATGTTAGTTGTAGTAACTTTTGATTTTTATGTATAAACATGTCGATAGAGTATACATACTTGTTTTATAGATTAGTTTAAGAACTTAGACATAGATATAGAGTTTGCCCTTTTTTTTTTTTTTTTGGTTTACTACAGAAAATCAAAAGCAAAATTAATCCACCTTGAATTGCTACAGAAAAATACTTGAACTAGGTTGGTCTCAGTGATATTTGCAGCCAAAACATAAGAGTCTGGACTGGACAGAGACGATAAGTAGCAGCTTTCAGTAAATGATGCCTGAACAAGACAAATTCCTCTTTGGGTGTGCCAGGTGAACAACTGCAAGTTCATGCTTGTGGAGTAGATCCACAGAATGCTTGAGAGCTGGAACAGATGGTAAGCCCAACCCTTTTATTTTATAGGTGAGGATGCTGCAGGCCAAAGAGGACTTCCCATGAACTGAAAGCCACACCCAGGACTCGAACCCTGGGCCTGAGCTCCTATATGTGTGCCTTTACAAGAATGCCAGATGGCCCCTGGTGAAAAGACAGGGGGAGCCAGTGCTAGTGTTCAGTAATAAGATACTGTGTAGTATAAACACTTTGTCTACTCCTACTGGAATTCCCTTTCTTAATTTGACAAACATATCCTGGATATCAGAGAACCACCACAAAAAAGCCAGCAGAGAACTAACTTGCTTAGATGTTCTCTTGCTCCTTTCTCTTAAACTGGTGACCAGAGAGAACAACAAGCATATCTCTTTGCTCACTCCCTGTTTCTTTCCTTTACATGGGTAGAAACGACTAATGCAAGAAGGCTGACAGCATGAGTGGGGACGGAATGAGGCAGTTGGGGAGCTGCATGATGGAAGTTGGTGTGCTCCATTGTCTAGATGGTCATATCTCAGGAGTAGTCCAGGACTCTCTTCCTCCCTGCCTTTCCAGTCAGAGGCAAATCCTTCTAAGTTATATGAGGTCTTATCATAAAACAGGTATGTCTGCTTTGTTTATTTATTATGAGAAGATGATACCACTTTCTCTTTTGAGCAAACATAATCCTTTCTTAAGACAGAGCAGCAGGCCTTTGTAGAAGAATTTTGAGCCTGTAAGCATGGAAACATATAAGATGGAAATCTCTTACTGGGGAACAAGTTTATTAGACTCACACAACCTTTTCAATTAAAAGCTTAAGGATAAGTCATAGGAATTCCAAGCTGTCAAAAGTCATTAGAAAGAGGTGTGAAACATAGAAATAAATGATGAGAGTATCTGGGAACTCCAGATGACCACATTGCAACTAACCATGTTGCCCCAAGTCTACTGAGAGCTGAAATGTTTGAAAGACACAAAATCCTCCCCTTCATGCTTCCTCTACAGCCCAATACTATTCCTTAAAGGAAATATACAAACTGAGAGATACTCAAACTGAGAGAACTCATGGTACTGCTGTATAGGGACAATAGAATAAGTCCCATGGAGGGAAGGCAAAGGGCCAGGGATGAACAATAGAGGCACTACAGGGTACAGCCTGGGCAACCTCAGCCAAGGAGAAGACAGCTCAACCTACCATACTAGGAGAAATCCATTCCTGAATGCCGCAATCTTTCCCTGCCAGATTGCATTGTGCTCTGGCCCTCTGTCTACATCTGCCCCTGGATCTTCAACAGAGACCCCACCTGGCTATGCCATCCCTGCTCCCTGCTCTCCCATTGCTGTCTTTCAGTTTCTTCCATAACATGAATCTCGGTCTATGCTTTTTTTTTTTGGTCATTCCACAAATATCTGTTGAGTACCTATTCTGTTTTAGCCACTGTTCTAGACACTGAGGATAAGACACTAAACAAAACAGACAGACGGTTGCTGTTCTCTGAGCTTCCATTCCAGTAAGAAGAACAAGAGCACTTAGAACTAAGTACAAGAGTACTTAGGTAAGGCTTCCCCTATGCCAGGCACTGCTCTAAGGCTTTAACACATAGCATTTCACTTACATCCCACAGCAAGCCTCTGATATAGGGACTGCTAATATCTTCTTTACACAGGTGGGAAAAGGGTGGCATAGGAAGGCTAAGAAAAGTGCCAGAGTCACAGCTTGTTCATCTTTTCCAGTAGAATGTAAGTTCCATAAAGTCAGGGACCTTTACTGACTTGTTCCTGTTGTAACCCCAGCATCTGGCCCATATTCTGAAAAAGCTTGTTGCCGCTGAGTCGATTCCAACTCATAGCAACATACAGGAAAGAGTTGAACTGCCCCATAGGGTTTCCAAAGGGCAGCTGGTAGATTTCACCTGCTGAACTTTTGGTTAGCAACCTAATGCTTACCCATTGGGCCACCAAGGCTCCATCTGGCACATGGAAGATGCTTATAAATATTTACCAAATAAATTAAAGAAAAACTGGGGCTTAACAATACTTATTATGAACTGTCTGGGCCAGTTATTTAAAAAAAAAAAAAAAGACTGCACCTTTAAGGAAATGCTCTCTCCATCCAGGTTGTCTGTGTTATGCAGAATTAGGCCCCTCTTTGTCTAATTTTTATCCTTCTAACGTAGAAATCAGCCCTGGTGGTACAGTGGTTAAGAGATTGGCTGCTTACCAAAAGGTTGGCAGTTCAAATCCACCATCTGCTCCTTGGAAACCCTTTGGGGCAGTTCAACTCTGTCCCGTAGGGTTGCTATGAGTCAGAATCGACTCAGTGGGAATGGGTTTGGTTTTTTGGTACCATAGAAATGTTCTGCTGCTATCCGTAAGGTTTTCACTGGCCAATTTTTTTTTTTTTTTGGAAGTAGATTGCCAAGTCCTTCTTCCTAGTTTATCTTAGCCTGGAAGCTCCACGGAAACTCATCCATCATGGGTAACTCTGCTGGTATTTGAAATACTGGTGTTATAATTTCCAGCATCACAGCAACACGCAAGCCACCACAATACGACAAACTGACAGACAAGTGGTGGTGAGACTTCATCTTACGTACTTTGGTCATGTTATCAGGAGGGACCAGTCCCTGGAGAAGGACATCATGTTTGGCAAAGTAGAGGGTAAGGGAAAAAGAAGAAGACCCTCAATGTGATAGACTGACACAGTGGCTGCAACAATGGGCTCAAACATAGCAACAACTGTGAAGTTGATATGGGACTGAGTGGTGTTTTGTTCTGTAGTACATAAGGTCACTATGAGTCAGGACTGAACTGACAGCACCTAACAACCACAACAACATAGAAATGCATTCAATTGTATAAAAAAAATATTGTATAGATATGTTTAATTATAGTAAAATTTTTAGATATAGCCACAACAATGAACTCAAAACTTACCAATGATCATGAAGATGGTGCAGGACCAGACAACATTTCCTTCTGTTACATATAAGGTCATCATGAGTCAAAGCTTACTCAACCGCAACTAACAACAACAACAACAATTTTTAGTTAATATTGTACCTGAGGTTTAAATTCCTCTTTTGTGACTGCCTCCTTTCTACTCTGTTTATTGATGCCACAGTGTTTAGTCTCCAGGAAGCTAACCAGAGTTCCTGAAATGAAAACCACCTCCCTCAACTTGGCTTTCAGCTAAGTGACTCAAGGGCTGGCTGGAACACCCTGGCATAGGAACTCAAAAGCCATAAGTTTGGAAGAGACTTTATTTTGGTATCTAAGTGAAAAGGAAATACCTGGTGCAACTTGTCAGTGTTCGAGAGGAAAACAGAAAGGGATAAGAATAATAAAGGATGGTATCCCGGGTGAAGGTGAAACTGTTTATAAGCACATATTACATGCAAGATTAGCTTTGCAGTGTGGGTTGGGATGTTCGTTCCTTGGCTCCATGGAAGCAGCTCTCTGTTGTTAGTGGACGCTTGACTCTTGGAGCTGCTTTGCAATGGCTGATAATTAGGGATCCAAATTAGCAGACTAATTGAATTCACACGGATCAAAGGTAATCAGGAAGAAGTCAAAAATTTTGGGAGTAAAATAAAAAAACAAGTAGGAAAGGAAAATCCTCAGTAACTGGCATATTTATTGAAAGTTTTCCTAGTAAGAGGATGGAAGATGTCAACATTAATGATAATAAAATATAATACAAGAAACACTATTATTGTCAGGAACTGGACTAAACCTTTTATGTTTCCTTTCATTTTTTTTTTTTTTATTACATTAGCTTTTTTGATATAAGTGATATTATGCCTATTTCACATATCAGGAGGCTCACTCAGTCTGTTCAAACCCAGGTCTAACTGACTCCAAGGCATTGAGGTTTACCCATGGCACTGTATTGGACAGGATCTCCATCTGGGTCATAGGAAGAAAAGATGAGAAAGAATAGGGGACTCTCATTCCCAGCATGTCTCTTCACTCTTCCTCTATCTGGCATGTGGAGCTTAATAAGAGATTGGGTTGGGGAAGTAAGTCTTTTTAGATTCTTTAGGATGTCTCCACTGTTTTTTCTGTCATTTCCTACCCTTCTCCCCAACAATGTAGACATTAATTTCAGAGAGGGGTCTAGGAAGGTGAGAACTTATTTGCTCTTCATGACTATTTTGGAAGGAAGGTGTCACGATCCCATTTCACAGACAGAACAACTGTATTCATTTCATAGGGCTGCCATAACAAAGTACCATGAACAGGATGGCTTAAAACAACAGAAATTTATTGTCTCAGAGTTCTGGAGGCTATTGTTGTTAGGTGCTGTCGAGTCAGTTCCAACTCATAGTGACTCTATGCACAACAGAACGATACACTGCATGGTCCTGCGCCATCATTACAATAGTTATGCTTGAGTTGTCATCAGGACCATGCTCTTTCTGCAGACTCTAGGGGAAGATTCTTCTTTGCCTCTTCCTAGCTTCTAGAGGTTCTTGGTATTTCTTTGCTTGTAGAAGAATTGCTCTGGTCTCTGCCTCTGTCTCTCTTTTCCCCTCTCATTTGCTCTCACTCGCTCTCTCCATATCTCTTCGGTTCTTTTTATAAGGACACCAGTCATATTGGCTTAGGTACCATCTTACTCCAGTATGACCTTACTAACTTAACTAATAACATCTTCAAAGGCCCTATTTCTAAAGAAGATCACATTCACAAGTATCAAAGGGTAAAACTTTCACGTGTCTTTCTTGGGGACACAATTCAACCCTTAACAAACATAATATGAAGACTGGAGAATTAATTTGTGCAATGTCACACAGGATCTAAATGGTAGAACCCATATTTTGAACCCCAATTTTTCTCAAGTTCTGTTCTCTTCATGACTAGGTCAGGTCCTTTCCCATGGAGGCTCTCTTCTCTTTTGCCCAGATGTGTGTGGTGGGAATGCCTTCCTCAGCAGTGGAATGTGGTGAGGAATCAGGTCTCCACACTACTTATATTTTCTTCTACTTCGGCTTCTCAGTGACACCTCTAATTCCATCTATTGTAATTTGTGAAGGGATTGTTTAATTGAGTAATTGATTTTATTCTGTTCTTATGGCCAGGCCTCTGAGTTCCCTTGTTTTGGGAGCATGTGTGGTACAGGGAGAAAGTAGGAGTTACCACATAAAGAAGGCAGTTCTCTTCCTTAGATGCTTAATGTTCATTTGTAAAAACTTGGGCTTGTTACACTGGACGGTCCTGGAAGAGGGGTGGGTGATGAATTGTAATGCTTGAAGTTCAAGAGATAGAAGTGACTGGACTGAAAAGGAAGAGAGAAAACAGGGCCAAGAGAGCACCAGATGCCCCTCCCCACTCCATATTTATGCACAAAATTCTAGAAGGAGATTCTTCAGAGGAGTGGGGCGTGGGGTAACATAAAAGTTGAATTCTGGGAGTCCAAGTTTGGCATGAAAGCTGAGAAGTTCCCTGACTTTGTGGAACCTCTTAGACTTAGATAACAGGCATACCAATGATGACTACATGTGAATAGAAGGCCCTCCCCTAACATGGTCAAATGCATACATCATGGGGAGTATTGCATGTTGAAGAGATGAGAACAAAGTCCCAATAATAGGTGGCACAAACTATTAAGTCCTCAGCTACTAGCCAAAAGATTAGCAGTTTGAACCCACCAGAGGCACCTCCGAAGACAGGCCTGGTGATCAGCTTCTGAAAGGTCACAGCCTTGAAAACCCTGTGGAGTAGTTCTACTCTGCACACATGGGTCGCCATGAGTCAGACTTGACTTGATAGCAACTAACAACAGCAACCCAGAAACAAATGACAGTAATTGAATTTCTTCTTTGGCCTTGGAGAAATGTGAAGTTGGAGTGGATTGAGAAAAGAAATAAAAGAAATGGGGCATTTCTTGCGACTTTAGCTTTGTGGACTAAATTTCATATCTAGTACGGATCGATTCCTTTGGCTAAATAACAAATATTCTTGGAAAAAGTAATTTAGCATACATGCCCATGCTTCAACATCCGAAAGGGTGGGCCATAAGGAATGCACACAGTTCACCTTCACTGGCAAGTAGGCTGGCAGATCCTACCCTTTCCCCACCTGTCTGGTAGTTCAGGTCATACTTTCCATACTCTTAGAAGACTGAACATGGACAGGTTTTGTAGCTCAAATGTCTTCCCATCCCTGGTTTAAGAACTGGGACTGGAACCTGACAGCCCTTAAGTGTGAAATCATTTATTAAATTCTTTCCAAGCAAAGAGAAAAACAAAACATTTAATTTTGGTGGGAGAAGCAATAAAATCCTGATCCTGGGCTTTGTTGTGTTAGACATAGAGGAAGAGGACCATGATCAAGCTAGGGGCTCATCCAAGATCAGCAAATGGCACACTCTGACTTAGTGAAGGGCCCAATTCAGAGAGAGGGGAAGGAGACTCCCATCATTCATCCAAGGGCTGTGCTGCCCAGAGTGAAAGGTGTAAAGAAGCTGAAACCATGCTCCTTGAGATCCTTGATAGTCTGTCTCCAACAGAAGGTAGAATTGAAAGGGGGCAACTAAATAGCCTTAGCTGGCTTACCAAGGTTATGCTTGCTAGGGACAAAATGTCACCCCCAGTCAATTCAACAGTGACTCTTTTCAAACATTAGTGTTAAAGAAAGAACATAATGAGTTAACAAAATTCCAGAATGCGGGTGGAGTTATTCGATGCAGTACCCTCACTCTATGGCTAATCAAAAAGAAGGAGCAAAGGCAAGAGAGCTGATTTTCTCTGAAGCAAAAAATTAAATACACCTGTTTAGTGATCAGTTAGGTGTTGGCTGTTTGAACCCACCCAGTGGCTCTGTGGGAGAAAGACCTAGCCATCTGCTCTGGTGAAGACTGCAGCCTAGAAAACCCTATGGGGCAGTTCTGCTTTGTTACATGGGGTCGCTATGAGTTGAAATTGACTTGACGCCACCTGACAAAGAGTGATCTTTTGGCAGGGCAATCAACCCTCCTACCTGCTGAATACAGATGGAAATATGGACGGCATCCCTCTTGCCTTCCCTCCCTCTAGTCTGTTGGACCTTCTCTAACACCCCTTCCTTATGCACCTTCTCTTCCTCCCCCCTTTCTGCTTTCCTTCTCCTTTCATCATTCTCTCTTTTGTTATGATTTTCTCTCTGTGGGTCCTCCCACCTCATTCAAAAAGAATTTCAGTCAGCTTACATGATAAATATATTGCTTGACTAACGCATAGATGAATACATGAGACATAATGGCAGAATAAAGAGAATAGTATAAGGGGAAGCCAGAATTAGGCCGTTGTTGTTAGTTGAGGTCAAGTGAGCGCCAACTCACAGTGACCCCATGTACAACAGAATAAATTTTGCCTGGTCCTACAC
The DNA here is from genome assembly GCF_030014295.1 of Loxodonta africana. Classification (NCBI taxonomy): domain Eukaryota; kingdom Metazoa; phylum Chordata; class Mammalia; order Proboscidea; family Elephantidae; genus Loxodonta; species Loxodonta africana. Next base: position 211,132,805 of record NC_087342.1, on the reverse strand, counting down.
CATCTTTGTGATTGCCAGTATTTTTGAATCCATTGTTGTGGCTATTATAGTGCCTTCCAACCTGGGGGTGGGGGGGTTCATCTTTCAGAACTATATCTGAAAATATTCTGTTATGATCCATAGGATTTTCATTGGCTTATTTTCAGAAGGAAATTTCCAGACTTCCTAGTCTGTCTTCTCGTGGAAGTGCCACTGAAACCTGTCCATTATGGGTGACCCTGCTGGTATTTGGAATACCAATAGCATAGATTCCAGGATCATAGCAATATACAAGTCACCACAGTATGACAAACTGACAGACAGATGTGAAGAATAAGGTTAGTACACCTCATTCATGCCGTGAAGTTCTTGCCTTCTCTAGAGGAGATTGTGTGTTGGCTCTGAGCTTTCAAATAGCTAATGTGAAGCAGGAATCAGGATCTTATTACATGATTACTTTTCAGTGGCTTAAGAGGAGCACATCTTGGGTGGGTACTGAGACCAGATAGAAATTGTATTTGGGGGTTTGCAACATTGAGTATATCCCAGAGAAACTTTGTCAGGTTTTAAACAGGAAACAATTATGATATTGATTTCAGATGGTCTCTTAATAGAGGGAACAGAATTCCTTACTTATCAAGTCCCAGTATTTCCCAGGTTCTCCTGACATGGAGATGAATGTGAAGTAGCTTGTGAGCTTCCAAGCAGAATTACAATAGGCTGTAACTGTATGCTAAATTCCTCTTTTAACCATTATAATTCAATGCCACAACTTACTTGAGTATGAAACAGTCATCTCGAAAAAGTTCAGGTATTGAATTTTGCGCAGTGGTTAAGAGCTCGACTCCTAACCAAAAGGTTAGCAGTGTGAATCCACCAGCCTCTCCTTAGAAACCCTTTGGGGCAGTTCTCCTTTGTCCTATGGGGTTGCTATGAGTCAGAATTGACTTGATGGGAACGGGTTTGGTAGGACAGTGGTTAAAAGGCTTGTCTGCTAACAGAAAGGTCAGTGGTTCAAACCTACCAACTCTCCAGGAGAAAGATGTGGCAATCTGCTTTTGTAAAGATTTACAGCCTTGGAAACCCTATGGGGCAGTTCTACTCTGTCCTACAGGGTAGCCATGAGTTGTAATCAACTCGATGGCAGTAGGTATGGGAATGTCCTAATTCTCAACATGTGGCTTAATACTTTGAGAAGGTAATACTAACTTGCAGCATGTGATTCCAAGCAGAGCAGAGCTGTGGAGTGTCTGCTGGTTTCCAAACCATTCTTAAATTAAGGCTCTGCAATCTGTTACATAAATCTCTATTTTCTTATTTTAGGTTCAGCCAGCATTTTGCTAGTGAATAAATCAGACAACCCAGATGTCATTTCTCTCTGACTAGATATAAATCACCACCAAAAGGCTCGCTCGGTTTGCCAAATTTGCTTCACATGTCAATGAAATCTAACATTACTGCCCCAGGACTCTCCTCCTCTCATGCCAAGGAATAAAGAGATCATTCACCATCCATAGGGCATGAGAGGAGTTTATATCCCATGTTGAGCAATGAAGACTCCCCATGAGGTTTCACAGTGAGGTTTTACAGGACAGGCGCACCCCTTGCTGTCCTAACTGTGTATCAGCCTTGTTGATGAGGGTAAACTTCACAGGACTCGAAGAAGAAATAGAGTTTGTCATTAGCAATCCATTTCTTTAGTGGCTGTATTAGTCATAGAAGGCTACTACTATAAGAAACAACCCAAAACCTTAATGGCTTAACACCAACCAACGAGTTGACCCGTTGTCGTCGGGTTGCTTCCAACTAATGGTGACCCCATGTGTGTCAGAGCAGAACTGTGCTTCATAGGCTTTTCAATGGCTGATTTTTCAGAAGCAGATCATCAGGACTTTCTTCTGAGGCACATCTGGGTGTACTCAAACTGCCAACCTTTCAATTAGTAGCCAGGCAAATTAACCATTTGCACTATCCAAGAATTCTTAGTGCCTTAACACAATGTAGATTTATTTTTTAACACAATGTAGATTTATTTCTTCCTTCAGTCACCCATCCAATGTGGGTGTTTGCATCTCTCGGTCATTCAGGGGCCTAGGCTTCCTCTATCTAGCGGCTTCATACACTCAGTGTCCTTCACTTGATCCTCTTCATCTGGCTGGAAGGGAAGAGAAGAGGTGGAGTGTGTGCAGGTTTGTACAGGGAGTTTGATGTGTCAAGCCTGGGCGTAGTGAACATCACTTCCTCCCACATTGCACTGGTCACAGCTCAGAGAGTCATGGACCCTCCTAGCTATAAGGAAGCTAGGAAATGTGGCTGATTTCTGAGTCTAGAAGAAAAAGAAATGAATTTCTGAGCCTCTGGCCAGCTCTGCCATAGATCCCAGCCTCCTTACCTTTCCTTCTTCTTCCTCCCTTAGCCCTTCCTTCCTTTCCAGAGTCTGCCTAGTTGTAGGTGCTTGGGTGAGAGATTGCCATTTCTCACTCACCCTAAAGATAGCCTTGTGGACTGGATACCAGATTTCCACACAGGGAAAACTAACACAGTGTTGAACAGGTGGTCTGGAAGGAAATTTAGAAACTATTAATTTTAAATGTCTTAATCATTAAGATTCAAAAGTATAGGAAATGAAAAAAGTATAACTGACATATATAATATCTGTATATTATTTTCTACAGAAAAGCTGCAAAATTCGTGACATGGTCTGTGATGGTTACTTTTATGTGTCAACTTGGCAACCGTACGCATCTCCTTAAATCATATGTATTCTCCAAATAAAGACAATAACAAAGTCATACTTCTGCCTAACATGATACAACTACCATGAACACAACAAAGTCATACTTCTGCCTAACATGATACAACTACCATGAACACAACTAAAAACATTCTAACCCCTTTTATATCCTATATCTTATGTTGTATGATAAGGAGGATCATTTCCTGGAGAAGAACATCACACTTTGTAAAGCAGAGAGTCAGCGAAAAAGAGGAAGACCCTCAGTGAGATACATTGATGAGATGGCCACAACAATGGGCTCAAGCATAACAATGATTGTGAGGATGGCACAGGACTGGGCAGTATTTCATTCTGTTGTGTATAGAGTCACTATGAGTCAGAACTGACTTGATAGCACCTAACAACAACAACAACACGATAAGGAATAGGATAAGGGAGATAAGAAAACGAAGATATTTGCTATATACAAGGATGCACATGCACACACACACAAACATATTCATGACGAAACAAAGGAGAAATACTCATAAAAATTACAGTTCTCATTTGTGCAACTGGACACGTGGTATTAACTGATATTTGTACCAAGAAGCACTTACTGATGAAGATCAAAGACTACAGCCTTCAGTATAAATTACACTTCAACATAAAGAAAACAAAAATCCTCACAACTGGATCAATAAGCAACATCATGATACACGGAGAAAGGACTGAAGTTGTCAAGGATTTCATTTTACTTGGATCCACCAAAATCAGCACCTATGGATGCAGCTGTGCCAAGCCAACCCCCCAAAAGCCCCCAAACCAAACCCATTGCCGACGAGTCGATTCAGACCCATAGTGACCTAAAGAACAGAGTAGAACTGTCCCATAGGGTTTCTAGAAGCACCTAGTGGATTTGAACCCTTGACTTCTTTGCAGGAAGCCATAGCTCTTAACCACTACACTACCAGAATTTCCACAGCTATGCTGCCAGTATTCAAATACCAGCAGGGTCACATATGGTGGACAGGTTTCAGCTGAGCTTCCAAACAAAGACAGGCTAGGGAGAAGGACCTGGAGGTCTACTTCTGAAAAGAATTATCCAGTGAAAACCTTATGAATAGCAGTGGAACACTGTCTGATATAGTGCCAGAAGATGAGTCCCTCAGGTTGGAAGGCACTCAAAAGATGACCAGGGAAGAGCTGCCTTCTCCAAGTAGAGTGGAACTAAATGACGTGGATGGAGTCTAGCTTTTGGAACCTTCATCTGCTGATGTGGCAAGACTTAAAATGAGAAGAAATAGCTGCAAACATTCACTAATAATCGGAATGTGGAATGTACGAAGTATGAATCTAGGAAAATCAGAAATAGTAAAAATGAAATGGAATGTGTAAACACCAATATCCTAGGCATTAGTGAGCTGAAATGGACTGGTTTTGGCTATTTCGAATAGAACAATCATATGGCCTACTATGTTGGGAATAAAAACTTGAAGAGGATTGGCATTACAAGAGTGGTGAAAAAGAACATTTCAGTATCTATATGTCATGGATTGAATTATGTCCCCGCAAAAATGTGTGTATCAACTTAGTTAGGCCATGATTCCCAGTATTCTGTGGTTGTCCTCCATTTTGTGATTGTAATTTTATGTTAAAGAGGATTAGGGTGGGATTATAACACCCTTTTTTTTTTATCAGGACACATCCCTGATCCAATGTAAAGGGAGTTTCATTGGGGTGTGGCCTGCAGCGCTTTTTATCTCTCAAGAGATAAAAGGAAAGGGAAGCTAGCAGAGAGTTGGTGACCTCATGCCATGAAGATATTAGTGCCAGGAGTGGAATACATCCTTTGGACCTGAGGTTCCTACGCTAAGGTGCTCCCAGACTGAGGGAAGACTGATGCATCACAAGGACCTTCCTCCTGAACTGACAGAGAGAGCCTTCCCCTGGAGCTGACACCCTGAATTTGGACTTGTAGCCTACTGGACTGTGAGACAATAAACTTCTCTTTGTTAAAGCCATCCACTTGTGATATTTCTGTTAAAGCAGCACTAGATGACTAAGACATTATCCTAAAGATTTTTACCAACTTCTGCATTCTGAAATGGATGGAACATACAATCAGGATGCATTGATAATTACTGATGATTGCATTGCAAAAGTTGGAAATAAAGAAGAAGAATTGGTAGTTGGAAAATATGATTTTGGTGATAGAAACGATGCCAGAGATCACATGACAGAATTTGCAAGACCAGCAACTTCTCCACTGCAAATACCTTTTTTCAACAACATAAAACGGTGACTATACACATGGACTTTGCCAGATGGAATATACAGGAATCAAATTCACTACATTCATGGAAAGAGACCATGGAAAAGCTCAACAACATCAGTTAGAACAAGGCCAGGGGCTGAGTGTGGAACAGACCATCAGTTATTCATATGCAAGTTCAAATTGAAGCTAAAAAAAATTAGAAAAAGTCCAAGAGAGCCAAAGCATGACCTTGAGTATATCCCACCTGAATTTAGAGATCATCTCAAGAATAAATTTGACACATTGAACACTAATGACCGAAGACCAGAAGAGTTGTGGAATGACATCAAGGACATCATACATGAAAAAACAAGAGGTCATTAAAAAGACAGGAAAGAAAGAAAAGACCAAAATGGATGTCAGAAGAGACTCTGAAACTTACTCTTGAACACTGAGTAGCTAAAGCTAATGGAAGAAATGATGAAGTAAAAGAACTGAACAGAAGATTTCAAAGGGCAACTTGAGAAGAAAAAGTAAATATTATAATGAAATGTGTGAAGACTTCAAGATAAAAAGCCAAAAGGGAAGAACACACTTGGCATTTCTCAAGCTCAAAGAGCTGAAGAAATTCAAGCCTTGAGTTGCAATATTGAAGGATTCTGTGGGGAAATTTTAAACGACACAGGAAGCATCAAAAGAAGATGGAAGGAAAACACAGAATCACTATACCAAAAACAGTTGGTTGACATTCAACCCATTTCAGGATGTAACATATGATCAAGAACCAATGGTACTGAAGGGAGAGGTCTAAGTTGCACTGAAGGCATTGGCAGAAATACGGGGCTCCAGGAATTGATGGAATACTAATTGAAATATTTCAACAAATGAATGCAGCATTGTTAGTGCTCACTCATCTATGACAAGAAATTTGGAAGACTGCTACCTGGCCAACCAGCTGGAAGAGATCCATATTTGTACCCATTCAAAAGAAAGGTGATCCAACAGAATGTGGAAATTATCTAAGAATATCATTAATATCACACACAAGTAAAATTTTGCTGAAGATCATTCAGAATCGATTGCAGCCCTACAATGACAGGAACTGCCAGAAATGCAAGCCGGATTTAGAAGAGGACGTGAAACAAGGGATATCATTGCTGATGTCATATGAATTTTGGCTGAAAGGAGAGAATACCAGAAAGGTGTTTACATGTGATTTATTGACTATGCAAAGGCATTAGGCTGTGTGGACCATAACCAATTATGGATAACATTGCAAAGAATGGGAAATCCAGAACATTTACTAGTGCTCATGAGGAACCTGTACCTAGTCCAAGAGGTAGCCAAAGGTGTGCACCAGGGTTGATATTTTACCATATTTATTCAATCCATACCCTGAGTGGAAACCCTGGTGTCATAGTGATTAAGAGCTATGGCTGCTAACCAAAAGGTCAGCTGCTTGAATCCACCAGGCACTCCTTGGAAATTATATGGGTCAGTTCTACTCTGTCCTACAGGGTCGCTATAAATTGGAATCAACTCAATGGCAAGGGATTTTTTTTGGTTTATATGCTGAGCAAATAATCTGAGAAGCTGGACTATATAAAGAAGAAAGCAGCATAGGATTGGAGAGAGACTCATTAACAAGCTGCATTATGCATGTGACACAACCTTGCTTGCTGAAAGTAAAGAAGACTTGAAGCACTTACTGATGAAGGTCAAAGACCATAGCCTTCAGTATAGATTACTCGTCAATATAAAGAAAACAAAAATCCTCACAACTGGACCAATAAGCAACATCATGATAAATGGAAAAAAGATTGAAGTTAAGGATTTCATTTTATTTGGATCCACAATCAACGACCATCAAAGAAGCATTCAAGAAATCAAACGACACATTGCATTGGGCAAATCTGCTGCAAAAGACCTCTTTCAAATGATAAAAAACAAAGATGTCCCTTTAAGGACTAAGGTGTGCCTGACCCAAGCCATGGTGTTTTCAGTTGCCTGGGGCCCTCATAGTGAAATGGTTAAGAGCTAAGGCTACTAATCAACTCGGTAGCAACAGGTTTGGTTTATTGGTTTTCACATGTGTATGGACAATGAATAAGGAAGACAGAAGAAGAATTGATGTCTTTGAACTATGGTATTGGCAAAGAATATTGAATATGCTATGGACTGCCAGGAGAACGAACAAATCTGTCTTGGAAGAAATACAGCTAAAATGTTGCTTAGAAGTGAAGATGACGAGACTACCTCTTACATACTTTGGACATGTTAACAGGAGGGACCAGTCCCTGGAGAAGGACATCATGCTTTGTAAAGCAGAGGTTCAGCGAAAAAAAGGGAGACTCTCAACAAGATGGATTGACACAGTGGCTATATCAATGGGCTCAAGCATAACAACAATTGTAAGAATGGCCGCAGGATGGGGCAGTGTTTTGTTCTGTTGTACTTATGGTAGCTAAGAGTCGGAGCTGACTGGATGGCACCTAACAACAGACGTGGTCCTGGTCAGAGTCCTCAAGTGGGACTGTGAGCGCCTTGGGGCTAGGATTTTGTAGTCTCAGTGCCTGACCTAGCACCTTACATAAAGTAGACTTAAGGAATTATAGTTAAAATTGAATACATTTGGCAGAAATCCAAGTGTATCTCCTTAAATCTTTTCATTTCAAATTAGATAATTATATCTTATTATTGCACAGGATAAGAAAATACAAATAAAAACGAGAAGAAGGAGGACCAGGAAGAGGAGGAGAAGGAGAAAAAAAATCACCTGTATTCCTACTCAGAGATAATCGATATTAAAATTTTAATTTATATCCTTCTAGATTTTTTATGCATAAAAATGTACATATATCCTTCAGTAAAAATGGGATTATATGCTACATACAGTTTTATAAACTGCTTCTTTAACTTAACATCAGATATGGACATCTTTCATCCCAGCTCTGGTGGTGCAGTGGTTAAGAGCTCAGCTGCTAACCAAATGGTAAGCAGTTTGAATCCACCAGCCACTCCTTGGAAACCTTATGGGGCAGTTCTTCTCTGTGCTATAGCGTCATTATGAGTCAGAATCGACTCAACAACGAGGGGTAGAAAATTTAAAGCTACATAATTTCGTTCTTTTTACCTTAAGAAAAAAACAAGATAGAACAGGACAAAAGTCCACTTATATTACTCAGAATATTACTTTTTAAGAGTTAAAATTTACAAACAACCTGAACATCTACAGTTTAAAAGCAGATTAAGTAATTATGGAACATCCCAAAATGAAATTATGTAGCTTTAAATTTACTCCCCCTTGCCATTGAGTCAGACTCTATGGGGCAATTCGACTCTGTCCTATGGGGTCGCTATGAGTCAGAATCAGCTCAACGGCAACGGTTTTAAAGTCAACCCAAGGAATACAATTGTGGTGTCAAAGGCACGCACATTTAAAATATTTTGGCTTCTATTGTCAAATGGCTCCCAAATGACCTCCGCCAGCAGAGTTTGTGTTCAGGAATGTGGGGTAATCCTAACCATGGCTGCTTGAAGAAATACCAGATATAATTCCATAGACTGCAAGCTACTTGCTGCCGTGGAGTTGATTCCGACTCCTAGTGACCCTACAGGACAGAGTAGAACTGCCCCATAGGGTTTCTAAGGCTGTAATCTTTACGGATGCAGATTGCCACATCTTTCTCCCAAGGAACGGCTGTGGGAACCGCGGACTTTTCCATTAGCTTCTGTCAGTGTATTTTCTTCTAGGCTACAGTTAAGAGGAGTAAGACTCTTGTACCTTGCAGAATATCCTGTATGTTTTTGTTTTTCTTTGCAAAGTCATAACTTCTGGCTATTTATTAACTGTTATTCATCAAATTACAGAGTAATTACAACGCCTCATTCACAATAGCAATGAATGCTGACCTGGGGTTTTTTTTTTTTGCTAAATGATCTGCAGACCCTAATTAACTTCCGGTTTACTTTCCTTAGTTTCAGTAATTTCTTCGTTCAGGCTTGTTGTTAACGGTGATGATTCCGGTGATGAATGCGTACATGTACTGAGAAAAATCTGAGGAGTCAATTTCCCCAATGCTAAGATACTCCTATGTAGGAGAATGCATTTCTCCTCTCCATCTTTATCAGGATAAAGAAATTTTGAGCTCATCATTACAGGTTTCTGATAAAGATTCCAGCTCAACGTGTTGGATCCATTAATTCAGATATTCTCGATCATAATAGCCAATGACTTTTTTCCAAAGGTGATCAAGGGCACCTGTCTGATCTTGATTCAAATACATCAAATTAGAAATTCAAATTTTAGAAAGAGGGAAACTTGTACATCATCTACCACTAACCCCTAGGCTCAGTCACTCATCTTTCAGTCACTGAGAGCTGTGTGAGGCTGAGAGGAGTGAAGTTTCCATATAGGTTAAATGTAAATAGTGAAAGTGACAAAAACAGTGTGTTTTTTATTTAGTAGATTACATATGAAATAATTGTTTAAAATTGGGCATTGTATCAGTTTTCCCCCCCTTATGAGATTTTTAATGAAGAAATTAAAGACTGTTAAAGGAGACAGAAGGAATTAAGAAAAGGATAGCACATAAATTAGAAAAACATTGGCTACGCACAGAACACAATTTTATGCAAAGTATAGCCAGAGATTTCGTTCTTGGGTACTTTTTTGATGTCGATTTTAGTTTATTTTTAAAATGTCTCTTTTCTAAATGTACAAATTACGTAGAAGAGAATTGTAATAATTTTTCATTTCTACTTGCAAAGGAACAATTCATTTTGCTTTATTCATTTTGTTGTTGAATTTTAGAAAGCTTGAGTAAATAAATTCTATTAACCTGGAAGCCCAAACTGACATTGTTACAATTTCCCTTTCTTCCTTCACTGACTATCTCATTTACTATAGAGGAATTCTTTCCTCAGTGTTGTTTTCACCCTAAAATACGAGCTTCCTTAGAGAAAATTCTTGACTTATTCACCACTGTCTTCCCAGCACCTAAAACAATATACTGAGATCGAAATAAATACTTGTTGAAGGTGTGTGTAAATAAATGGAAGCAATAAATGGGGCCTTTAGTGTCTTGGGCATATAAAATTATTATGCCATAAAAAAAAAAGCCATAATGCCCTGAATATAGACCTGAAGGCAAATTAGATAATTTTATAAACTACATGAAAGCTACATCAAAAGTTTACTCATTCACTCTTTCACCCATTCATTCATTCATAAATGTATTTTGTGTGTAAGGCACTAGGTTAGCAGTGAATAAAACAGAATTTGTAAGAATTTAATTCACTGATGATTAAAAAGCCTATTCAAACTCAGCTGGTATGATGACAAGCATGATGGATTTGAATATCCAGGGAAGAGTCTTTCCCCTGGGACACTCTTTTACAAGGTACCTGGGGGTCATGACTGCTTTTCTAACAGGTCTTGAAAACTGAGAGACTTGTGCAAGTTTCTGCCCCTAGACTGGCAACTCCTTAAGGGCAGAAATAATGTATTTTCTTCTATATCTTATAAAGAATAGAGCCTTTCTTCTAACTGGAAATCAATATATATGTTTCTTGATTGAATTATACTGCTTCCAACTTACTAACGACTGAAGAGATTTAGAGTGGTAACAATGATTCTAGTTAGTCGTCCAGGAGGAACTGGAATGGAGATGGCTTGCCTCATGAAAACTGTCTCTATTGAGTACTCCTAAGATCTTTATAAAAAAGAAAACATGGTAGAGGTTCCTAGAGTCTTAAAGTGGTGGGTGTTTATCGTGTGTTATCTGAAGAAAACAATATCTTCCTTCATTCCTTTAATCCACCACAAAAAGTTTGATGGAGGGAAGGAAGGAGTGATAGCCAAATTTTGTTGAAGCCCTTTTCCCAACAGTAAAATTCTAATTAAATAAGAGTTAGATCCAGAATAGACTAAAGTATAAGATGGGATAAAAGAAGACCCTTGCAATAACATAATGAGAGAAGTATTTTTAAACTAAATTAACACTGTTTGAAAAATGAGGCAAACTTGATCCTCTCAAATCTGGGACTCACTCACAAGAAGTGCAGTTTTATACATACAAGCACAGATGTGTAGTGACAGATATTCACATAAGAGGAAAGACCATTCTAAGGACAAACGGACATGAATTGGCCATATAAATCTTTGGAACAATCATAGATGAGTCGTGGAAAATAATAATGAAGAATGCATTTTAATAAAAATTTTATGATTTAGCCAAGGTATCTCAATTTTTTTTTTTTTAATTGTACTGATTAGCAAGAAAGGAAAGACCATTCTATGGACAATTTGCCATAATTTTACATTAAGGTCTTTCAAGGTCATAAGCTTTTAGAAGCCCCAAACTGATTCTTTGTGTAGATACCCTGGTCTGTAGTATAAGTTATAATGGATCATAAAGCACAAAGGATAATGTATAAAAGGAAGTGCAGCTAGCCTGCTGTGCTGTTCAAATGTGATGGCTTTGCTCTATGAAGTCATCTGGGGACTCAGGCTCCTTCTGTCTTCTTATTCTGTTATCCTCACCATGTGGCTTCCATCTTGTGGTCTCACAAGTTGGTCTATGTCTTGTCATCATGTCTTGGTCAGTCAGCAGAGTGAAGGCGTACCTCTTCTTCTTTAATGGCATGTTATAGAATGTATACATTAATTCAGCTCACCTTCCATTGACCAGCACTTAGTCACATGGACACACTTAACTTCAAAGAATGCTGGGAAATGTAGTCTTTATCTGGGTGCCTCAGTTAAAAAAAAAAAAAAAATCCATTGCTGTGAAGTCAATTCCAACTCACAGCGACCCTATAGGGTGCCCCAGTACCTAGCCAAAATTTATGGACGAGAGGCAAAGAAAAAAGATACTAAGAGCAATTAATAGAAAAAAAAAATTCTTTTTTTTTTTTTTTTCACCACTGGCCACCAGGGTTTCCTTTTTTTTTTTTTTTTTCTGTTTTACCACTGGCCACAAGAGAGGCATGTGAGTAGGGATTTGAAACAGAGATGGTGCAGGCTGAGTAAAGAGGCTGGAGTATGTGAAATTGTGCAGTGGGAAACAGGAGTGGAAAGTCAAGCTACAGTCAATGAGTAAATTGATGATGATGGACACAGTGCAGTATTAATATTCATTGAGAGCTTACCATAGACCAGGCATTGTCCTAGGTTATTTGACTCCTTCATTTAATCCATCAAACAACCCTCTGAGGTAAGTATGATTATTATTTCCCTTTGTGAGATGAAAAAACTATGGCACAGACAGCTAAACAACTTAAGAGCATATACCTAAAAGTGCTAAGGTTGAAATGATGAACAGATACATAACTTTTGAGGACAGCACAAGGAAACATTTTTGAAAGTTGGCCTCCTGCATTCTTCATAACACTTCTGCACTAAGATTCTTCCAAGCGGTGCCTGTTCACTTCCCTTGCTAATCATTAGGAAGTTGATCAGACCCAGGTGTCATTTTACTTTCACACACCAGAGATTACGAGAAGCAGGACTGTGAAGTAGGCACTGGTGGCTTTCAGCATCCCCCATGTCCCGGGGGTGACATGTGCTGCTCACGGTTCTACCTTTCCGCTTTTTCTGTGAGATAGTGAAGTGGAATGTGTTTTGCCCATGAATTGAGATCCAGATGCTGGTGTTCAATAGCTCTGTGGACTTGAGCCTTTCGCACTTCATCTTTTCTTGAATTAGTATATAAAAAACCCAGTTACCGTTAAGTTGATTCCAACTCGTGGCGACCTCATTTGTGTCAGAGTAGAACTGTGCTCCATAGGGTTTTCAATGGCTGATTTTTCAGAGGTAGATTCCAGGCCTTTCTTCAGAGGCCCTCTGGATGGACTGGAAGCTCTAATGTTTTGGTTAATAGCTGAGCTCTTAGCTGTGCTGCCCAAGGGCTCCCCGATTAGTATGTTGTTGTTAGGTGCCATCAAGACAATTTCAACTTATAGTGACCCCATGTGTTACAGAGTAGAACTGCCCCACAGGGTTTTCTTGGCTGTAATCTTTATGGAGAAAGATCACCAGGCCTTTCCCCTATGGAGCCTCTGGGTGGGTTCCAACCACCAATCATTTGGTTAACAGTTGACCACTTAACCATTTGCACCACCAGGGATCCTTCCCAGTTAGTATACCAAACCAAACCAGACCAAACCAAACCAAACCCATTGCCGTCGAGTCGATGCCGACTCATAGCAACACTATAGGACAGTGTAGAACTGCCCCATGGGGTTTCCAAGGCTGCAATTTGACAGAAGCAGACTTTCTGCAGTGTAGTGGCTGATAGGTTTGGACCATAGACCTTTCAGTTAGCCTTGAGGATTAAATGAATAAAACAGTGTATCTGAGAGCACTAACACTTGGCCGATAGTTGACTCTCTCATTACCCCACTACAGTTGGTGGCCCTGCCAAAGTATTTCTCCTAGGCCTGATCTTCCCTCCTAGCCAAAAATATATCATTGTATTATTCTAGGAGAGTGTGACTAGCTGCCCTAGAGGCTCTGCACCCTGCCCAGACCCCCTCTCCTTTCCCGAAGTCCCACCTTATCCCCCCAAGGCACTGCTCTCTGTTTGGGAAATGACAATAGGTGCAGGGCAGATCCTGGATTAAAGTCTGCATGTGCAGGTGACACACCTGCACTTTAATGGGGTTTCTGCCTTCAGATTCTTCCTCCAGGAAAGGGTAGGGATTTAGAGGCTGTGGCAATTTCCATGGAGGGGGAATTTTTTAATCACAGATGCCTTCTTTTGTCCTCCTCAAATCACATTGTGTTAAGAAGTTGCCAAATCACTCCACCCATGGGTGGGGCACGCTGATGGAAAGATAAATTGATATTTATCAGCGAACAGGGAGCGTCTAAATTCTAAAGCTCAGAAATTTATGGCTCTTCCCTATTTTTATTTCTTTTTTTCCTCTCTGTGTCTCTTGTACCTTAAGATGTTTTGTCAGTAATCATAAAATTGCCAAAGGAGAAGAGCAGAAAAGAACTAGGAAAAACTATTGAAACAGCATGTAACAGAGCTTCATGAGATTACACGCTTATCATATAGATTTATTTTGCAGGAGACATGTAAGAAATTGGGGGAAATGAAAGTTCAGGTCTGCTGAAGTGAGTGTATTTCATTTGGAAAAAAAAAATACGCCAAAACAACTTCAAAGGGAACCACTGATTTATCTTTCATTTCTGGATTTTAATGTAGATCTGATTGCAGCGAAATACATTGTCCAAGTTTCTAAAATTGGTCAGCTGAACAAACTGAAGTAATTGCAATCAGATGTTGCCGAGGATAAGGTTAGCAAGTTATCTGAATGGGGGAAAAAAAATCTGTGTGGGATTTAAAAAGGCAATCCCAATCTGTTAGAGTTTATCCTTTTACCTCACATTCCCCTTCTGTCTTCACTTCCTTCCTGCCCCGGCTTTTTGTGAGGACAAAAGCTGCATTATTTGGGTCCCAGTCATAAAACGGTTCATTAAGTTGACAAATACTAAAAGAACAATGAGAATTTGCCTCCCTGGGAAACATAGAGATTTGGCAGGAAATGCATAACTTGATCTAGGAGCAGGAAGTGGTATAAAGTGACAGAGAATATGGAAAGATTTAAAAATGACCTTTGAAGCTCAGGAAAAAACTTAAAGATTCCCCATCAATGTGTTCATGAACAAAACTGTAACTTCTACAGAATGCTTGAAGGAGGCAAATGTATCCAATCAAGTTGTGTTATTAGCCCCCAAGCACATCTTCTCTTTGCTTTTTTCACTCACCAGATAACTCACAGGAAAATATTCAGATATATTGTTCTTGGTGTTGAATGCGCCTTTTGAAAGACTATAAAGATAACAGCCTTTAGTAGATTTGAAAGGACATATGGGTCCTTCTTGTATTTTGAGGAATGATTGTGAAGAAAAGAGGATGAATGAGTTGGTAGTATACAGAAAAATGACCAATATTTTAGGGAGATGACATGAAGCCCAGAGAGGTCCTGGAGGGAGGGAATTGGGAGGTCTGGTCCAGATTCTGCCCCCTGATTGCTGGGAATTTAGAGAATTTTTCCTGGTTAGGAAAACTTAACTTCTCTTTGCCTCATATTTTATTATCCCCAAAATAAGTAGGTTGAAATTCATAAATGATTTTCAAACATGCTGCAGAGAGCAGCAGAGGGTTAGTGGAGCTACTTCCAAACCAAAAAATCCAAACCTATTGCCATCGAGTCGATTCTGACTCATAGTGACGATATAGGAAGCAGTAGAACTGCCCCATAGTTTCCAAGGAGCACCTGGTGGAATCAAACTGCCGACCGTTTGGTTAGCAGCCGTAGCACTTAACCACTATACCACCAGGGTTTCTGTGGAGTTGCTTAGGTACTACAAAAGTCTGAAAGTGTCATGAATTGAATTATTTCCCCCAAAAAATGTGTGTATCAACTTGGTTAGACCATGATTCCCAGTATTGTGTGGTTGTCCTCCATTTCGTGATTGTAATTTTATGTTGAGAGGATTAGGGTGGGATTGTGACACCACCCTTACTCAAGTCACCAACCTGATCCAAGGTAAAGTTAGTTTGTCTGGGATGTGACCTGCACCACCTTTTATCTCTCAAGAGATAAGAGGAAAGGAAAGCAAGCAGAGAGTTGGGGACCTCATACCACCAAGAAAGCAGCACCTGGAGCAGAGTGTATCCTTTGGACCCAGGGTCTCTGTGCCTGAGAAGCTCCTCAACCATGGAAAGACTGAGGACAAGGACCTTCTTCCAGAGCCAATGGATGTAGAAAGTCTTCCCCTGGAGCTGATGCCTTGAATTTGGGCTTTTAGCCTACTTTACTGTGAGGAAATAAATTTCTCTTAGTTAAAGCCATCCACTTGTGCTATTTCTGTTATGGCAGCACTAAATGACTAAGACAGAAGGCCAAGATGGAAAGGTCAGTCCTGGTACCTCCTACCTGATTCCACCAGTGCATCTCTACTCTACATATCTGCTTTACTTGCTTATGTTTATAGTGCTTTTGAACAAAGAATCCTGTGATAAAAATGGAAGACAAAATAAAATTTGAAAAACCCTGAATGAGCCCTTGTCCTGCCCCACATCTCTTTTAAAAAAAATTGTCCAAATATATTTCTAAGCTTTTTGAGGACAATTGTTATAAAATCATAGATTCTTTTGGAATTTCAAGAAAGCTGAGAGATTTTTACCCATAAGAAAATTGAATCCCGGAAAGGTTTAGATTTTCGAATGTCTCAGCTAGTGAGGGAACTGAAATTATAAAAATAAAATAACCCTCCTCTGTTTTATTCACCATTGAATATCTTATGCCACCTAACACAGTGTTTATATGTTTATAAATATAAACTTTATGTTTATAAATATAAACTTTTAAGATAATTCTTTGATTTTGTACGTTAAAACTAAAAAGGGATAGCACAACTCTATTTGCTTGATGACTGTGAGTCTTCCTGTGTATGTGTGCTTTTTCTATATTAAGACTTTCCTGTTACAATAAGTATATTTTCTGAAATCCATATCTCCCGTGTTTCTTTACCATGTTCTTTTAGCACACTGAGAATTTAGCGAGAGGCTGAAGGGTCTTTACAAATCACACGAAAAATTCTTCCTTTTACTGGCCAGGAATCGAACCCAGATCTCCCACATGAAAAAGGAGAATTCCATCACTGACCCATCAATGTTCTCGTAGTCAGGAGAGCACCATGAGTATATATAGGAATATGGTTTATGTGCACTTATAAATGATTTCCTGTTGGGCACATCAGTGACTGGGAATCTTATTTTATTGTCTGAGCAACCATTTCTCTCTCTCAGGTAAGATGAAGAACTATTTTCTGCTGAGCGAGATATGACAAAGAAATTAGGCTATTAATCTTTTTTGTTTGTTTTTTATTCTTTAATGAGTTGAAATCAACTAAAAAATATTTTATCAGTTGAGATCAGATCTGTAAGATTTTGTATTCTGTATTTATTTTTGACTCACAACTAAGGTTCTAGAACTGACAGTGCAAGTTCTTGATGTATTTATATGACTCTAGTTGAGGAACGGAAACCCTGATGGTGTAGTGGCTAAGTGCTATGGCTGCTAACCAAAAGGTTGGCAGTTGGAATCCACCAGGTGCTCCTTGGCAACTCGATGTGGCCATTCTACTGTGTCCTATAGGGTCACTATGAGTCGGAATAGACTCGAGGGCAATAGGTAATTGAGAAACACCTTTACCTCTCACTGTGTAAGTTTGGAACTCTGGTGGCATAGTGGTTAAGTGGTACAGCTGCTAACCAAGAGGTGGGCAGTTAGAATCCGCCAGCACTCCTTGGAAACTCTATGGGGCAGTTCTACTCTATGGACTGCAATGGGTTTTTTGGTTTGGCATAAGTTTAAAATATTTCCCTACTCCTACTTCTAGAGGGTATTAATAAATTAGGCTAATTATTACTAATTAGATTATAAGACTCAAAAGAGCATGCTTTGTTCTGATTTATATATTTCATTCATTTAGTCCTTTTTCATTTCTGTACAATGCTTTGTGGTTTTCAGTATAAAGGCCTTACATAATTTTTGTTAAATTCATCTCTAAGTATTGCATATATATTTATATTGTGAGTGGTATTTTTATTAATTTGAATTTCCAATTTTTTCACTGTTACATAAAAATAAAAATTATTTTGTACATTGATCATGTATCCTGCATCCTTGCTAAACTCCCTTAGCAGTTTGAATAGTCTTTGTATAAAGAACTCAGGATTTTATACATGACAAGAATACTATCCAAGAATGAAGACAGTTTTACTTTTTCCTTTTCAATCTGTGACTTATTTTTCTTGTCTTATTGCACTGTCTGGGACCTCCAATACTGTGCTGAATACAGGTAGTGAGAGCAGATCTCATTACCCAAGTTGTCCTTTCTTAGGAGGAAAGGATTTGGTCTTTCACGATTGATTAGGTGTGGAATGATGTTAGCTGTTTTTCATAAAAGCCCTTTACTAGGTTGAGAAAATTTTCTTCTCTCCACTCAGAGTTTTTAATATGAGTTAATATTTAGTTTTGTCAAATGCTTCTCCATATCTATTGAGATCACAATTTTTTTTCTAGTCTATTAATATGTTGAAACACATTGATTGATTTTCTAATCCTAGTACAAACTTGCATTCTTGGGATAAGCACTACTTATTGTTGTTAGATGCTGTGCAGTCACTTTCATCTCATAGCAACCCCATGTACAACAGAATGAAACACTGCCCAGTCCTGGACCATCCTCACAATCCTTGCTATGCTTGAACCCATTATTGCAGCCGCTGTGTCATTCCATCTTGTTGAGGGTCTCTCTTTTTCGATGACCCTAAACTTTACCAAGCATGATGTCCTCCTCCAGGGACTGGTGCCTCCTGATAACATGTCCAAAGTACAAGAGACTAAGTCTGGCCATCCTTGCTTCTAAGAAGCATTCTGGCTGTACTTCTTTCAAGGCAGACTTGTTCATTCTTCTGGCAGTCCATGGTACATACAGTATTCTTCACCAACATCATAATTCAAAGGCATCACTTCTTCTTCAGTCTTTCTTATTCATTATCCAGCTTTGGATGTATATGAGGCAATTGAAAATACCATGGCTTGGATCAGGTGCACCTTAATCCTCAAGTGACATCTTTGCTTTTTAACACTTTGAAGAGGTCTTTCACAGCAGATTTGCCCAGTGCAAGACATCCTCTGATTTCTTGACTGCTGCTTGCATGGATGTTGATTGTGGATCCAAGTAAAATGAAATTCTTGACAACTTCAGTCTTTTCTCTGTTTATCATGATGTTGCTTATTGGTCCAGTTGTGAGGATTTTTGTTTTCTTTATGTTGAGGTATAATCCATACTGAAGGTTGTAGTCTTTGATCTTCATCAGTAAGTACTTCAAGTCCTTTTTGCTTTCAGCAAGCAAGATGTGTCATTTTGGGGATCATGTATTTCTTTTTACAAATTGATTCAATTTGCTAAAATTTTGTTAAGAATTTTTGTTTCTATGTTCATGAGAAATATTGATTTCTAGTTTTCTTGTAATATCTTTGTCTGGCTTTATTATCAGGGTAACATGGCTTCATAAAATGAGTTGGGAAATTTTTTTCCTCTTCAATTTTTTAGCATATTTTCTGTACAATTGGTATTATTTCCTTTTTAAATGTTTGGGAAATTTTTTTCCTCTTCAATTTTTTAGCATATTTTCTGTACAATTGGTATTATTTCCTTTTTAAATGTTTGGGAAATTTTTTTCCTCTTCAATTTTTTAGCATATTTTCTGTACAATTGGTATTATTTCCTTTTTAAATGTTTGGGAAATTTCACCAGTGAAGTCATCTGTTCCTGGAAATTTAACTGTAAGTTCAACTGCCTCCAGGAAATTTGTTGTTACTGGGTGCTGTCAAGTCAATTACAACTCACAGTGACCCCATGTGCCAGAGCAAAACTGCCCCATAGGATTTTCTTGGTTGTAATCTTTACAGAAGAAGATCACCAGCTCTTTCTCCCATGGAACTGCTGGATGGGTTCGAATCGCCAACCTTTTAGTTAGCAGCAAGGCACTTAAGCATTGTGTCACCAGGGCTCCTTTCCAGGAAATTATTTGGGCAATTATAGCACCCATCTCATTTGTTTCCCTTCTCTCACAGATCACAGTTCTGTGCTTGCTGTTGTTCCATGTCTGAAAAATTATCAATCCATATATTTTTGCCTAGTTTTCTAGTTGTTTAACGTGGGATGGAAAATCTTGTCTCTGTTACTTCATCATGGTCAGAAGAGGAAGACTTTGCCCATGATTAAAACAGTTTCATTTTGTTTATTCGTAAAAATATTTTGCTAAAACAAGAGTAGAAACTTAATTTTATCAGTCTTAAAATGACAAATTAGTCTTGGAATAGCCAGTCTGATCTTAACAAGAGCTAATAAAAAGATAGTCTATACTCTTTGGTAATCTTGCCAAGAAGCAGAGATTTTATATGTCACCAAAATAATTTTGTTCTTTGTAATGGCTTTGTCATGTCCTTGATTTAAAAAACAAATAACAAAAGTTTCTCACTTCTAAGCTGTTAATGTTTCTTCTAATTTCATGCTTATTTTAAAACATTATAGTTCAGTTCAATTAACACGTAGTTAATCTCAGTTAGTACTAGATCAACTATTTATTATTCTCATGCATCTATAAAAAAAAAAAAAAAAAAAACAACTATACTCCAACTTAATCAAATGATTCTATTCCCCCTAGCAACAGATTCTACTTTCTCTGCACAAGATTAGAGCTTCAATTAAAGAAATAGAAAATAAAAATTTTAGAATACCTTTTACACCTAAAATATCTTTGAGATTTTCCAGATGGACAATCATAAAGATTTTGTTTCACCTTATAAAAAGAGAAATGATAAAAATAATGACGCTTTTTTAGTATGCTCCGTTTCTCCTAATTAGCTCAACATTATGAGTTTCATGAGAAAGGTCATCAAATAAAAGATTCAGCCTTCTCTAGGTTAGTTTTTTACAGGGAAAAAGTTATTAATATACATGTGCTTTAATGATTGTACACTTTATAAGCTGCGTCTGAAGGCCCTAGAAATTTGTCAGTACTCTTGCTATCCATAATATATTCTTCCTTTCAGTGGAAACATTGATGATATCCTTACAAAAGAGCTTTGTATTTTATTTACTCTGAGGATTTTACTTTTCTCCACTATGATGTTGTTGATTACTGTAATGAATTAATAGTCATTCAGTCTTTACAGCAGCAAGTTGTCTCTACTTTCTTCTCAAGCCTGCCAGAAGGCATGAATTTGGTCCTCAACAAATCACAGCCTGAGAGTCTCTTGGATAAGACTGAACCAGATAAGCTTGTTGTCGTGGATTGAATTGTATCCTCCTAAAATATGTGTCAATTTTGTTAGGCTGTGATTCCTAGTGTTGTGTGGTCGCCCTCCATTTTGTGATTGATACAATTTTCCTATGTGTTGTCAATTCTAATTTCTGCCTGTGGTTAATGAAGCAAGATTAGATTAAGTTAAAGAAGATTAGGGTGGTATGTAACACCCTCACTCAGGTCACATCCCTGTTCCAATGTAAACGGAGTTTCCCTGGGGTGTGGCCTGCACTTCCTTTTATCTTATACTAGGTAGAAGGAAAGGGAATCAAGCAGAGAATGGGGGACCTCATACCACTGAGAAAGCAACATCGGGGAGCAGAGTGTGTCCTTCGGACCCAAGGTTCCTGCACAGAGAAGCTCCTAGTCTAGGGGAGATTGATAACAAGGACCTTCCTCCAGAGGCAACAGAGAGAGAAAGCCTTCCCCTGGAGCTGACACCCTGATTTGGATTTCTAGCCTACTAGACTGTGAGAGAATAAATTTCCTTTTTGTTAAAGCAATCCACTTGTGGTATTTCTGTTATAGCAGCACTAGATAACTAAGACAGCTGTCTATTGATATTCATGAGTACAGTCTTTCAAATGGATATGACTTGGAAAACTCTGACCAAGTGAGGATTTCCAGGACTATTCTAAATCCAGCATGAGACAATTTTATGAAAGCATCCAGTAGGGAAAGAATTAATTAACCAGAATTGATGAGAGAGGAAAGTGGAATTGTGGTTGTTTATTTTGAAATATTATTGATACATTTTTTAATGTTCTGTATTTTAATGGGTATTCCAAAAAGCCCTTTCCCCTTCTTCTTGCTCTATCTCTAACCCTCCAATTAGTACAAAATACTTTTGCAACTGGAAATGAAACTCTCTTTAAATATTATATTTTTCTTCCTGATCCTTCAGAATACAGAAGTAAATATTTTACTATATTTTTACTTTTCATATCAATGCAGTTCTTTGCATAGGATTCACAAGATGCTGACTTCCTGTTTACCTGCCTGTAATTGGACAAACTGATTGTGTAACCAAAGACATACCTGAAGCGTTATATATAAGTGTAAATTTTATTTAATACCTTTATGATAAGAACACAATTAAGCAACAAGGGCTCTATAAATCCTTTCCCAGAAAACTCTTCTGATGCCTGTTCTGTGCTTACAGAGACCCAGCACTACAGGTAGCAAAGAAGGCTGCTGCTTTGCTGATCCAGGGCATTAGAGGTATCAGTGACCTCAAGGAGAGAAGAGTTTACCCACATTTATTGATACTGCAGGTGAAAGCTGGTGGAGAGAACTTTCTGGCCTTGGTTTCCTAGCCTCTTTTTTTTGGATAGAAGAGCAAATGATGGAGGCTTGAAGAGAGTACTGTGAAGAAGTTCGGTCCAGAATTCTTTACGAACTTGCCAGACACAAGTTAATTCTCCGACTTTAGTAACTTACACTAGATTTGATGATCATAAAGAAGTTTATATGGTTAAGTAACACCTCTTGCTTCACCCATGTAAATTAATCAAGCCAAATACATTATGTTGTTGTTAGGTGCTGTTAAGTGGGTTGCAACTCATAGTGACCCTATGTACAGCAAAACAAAACACTACCCTGTCTCGTGCAATCCTCACAATTGTTGTTATGCTTGAGTCCATTGTTGTAGCCACTGTGTCAATCCATCTTGTTGAGGGCCTTCCTCTTTTTCACTGACCTTCTACTCTACCAAGCATGATATCCTTCTCCAGGGACTGGTCCCTCCTGATAATATGTCCAAAGTATGTGAGACATAGTCTTACCATTCTTAATTCTAAGGAGCATTCTGGTTGTACTTCTTACAAGACAGATTTGCTCATTCTTTTAGCAGTCTGTGGTATAGTCAATATTCTTCTCCAACACCATAATTCAAAGGCATCAATTCTTCTTCAATCTTCCCTATTCACTGTTCAGCTTTCACATGCATATTATGTGATTGAAAACACCATGCTTGGGTCAGGGGCACCTTAGTCTTCAAGGAGACATATTTGCTTTTTAACATTTTAAAGAGGTCTTTTGCAGCAGATTTGTCCTGCTATACACTATTTGACCTGTTATATACTATTGATTAGAGCCAGACTCTATGAAGTTACTTGTTATCTTGTACACTTTTGTGTAGTAGAGGAGTAAATAATTTGGTAAAAAAAAACACTTATTTTTATTGCCTGTAGGCCATTCACCACTCTGACTTAGCAAACTTATTTCAGCATACCCTTTCAGAGGAACTCTGTAAAGCTCTCTTCCTCAAAAGCTCTTGGAATAAGTTTTACCATTTTACTAGTTCTCTCAAGAATTAGCTAAGTTAACCTTTGACACATGTTCACTCTCTATATGTCTAAGCATCTAGTTTTTCAAATTTTGATAATTATGCTTTGACTTGGCAGAAACATTGATGTCATACTATTCTCTCTGTCAAATTATTAAATATTCATTCTGATTACGGTAACCCATGGATATCACCAATTAACCACCTTTTTTTTTTTTATTGTGTGGGTAACAGAAAGCAAAATGTTTGACTCTGTGAGTGATACAAAGATTTAAAATGTCATCCTTATCCCTGAAATTCTTATGATTTATGTGGGGGGATATGATAGGGTCTTGAAAATGTAACAGATTTTGAGTATGGTGACTCAAAGATTATTTAAAAGGATTGATGTAACACTGGATCACACCAAAAACAGAAAATTATTTAACACTATACAGCAAATGGAGATGATAAATATGGTGGAAGTATTGATTAAAACTGTGTTGTTATAGCGTTGAGGTGAACATGCTCATCTGTTGGTGAGGGAAGTGAGACTGAGTCAACTCCAAAGGAGGCTCAGCTAACAAGTGGCAGAACAGAGTTTTGAACTTAGGCTTTTTGGGCTTCAAAGTACATACTCATTTTACACTCTTCCAGTTTACTTTCTTCATATTATGATGATATAGCACAAATATAACATGGGAAGCTTAACATTAGTTATGCTCTGGTAGTTATTAGTGCTGCTCATCAATTTCCTTGCTCTTTCTGGCACATGGAAGGTTGAACTTTCTGGGCCCCTTGTGCTTCTGTAGGCCATGGATTGGTTCTGGCCAGAGAGTTTTGAGTGGAAGCAACAGGTGCCATTTCCTGTCCAGACCCTTTAGCCCCTCGGCAAGGGTCCCCAGAATTCTGTGTTCTCTGCCTCAGCAATCGTAGAAGCATGTATCGAGATATACACTCAGTCAACCTGGGTCCCTGACAGAGTATGATAAATAATACCCCCCAAGACCCACAGCTGCATCCAAACCAAACCCAGAGCCATCGAGTCGATTCTGACTCATAGCGACCCTATAGGACAGAGTAGAACTGCCCCATAGAGTTTCCAAGGAGTGCCTGGTGGATTCGAACTGCTGACCTTTTGGTTAACAGCTGTAGCACTTAACCACTATGCCACCATACGTGAGTAAAAAATAAATGTTTGCTAGTTTAAAATTATATTGACTGATACAATAACATGCACTACAATTTTTTTTTTTTTGTAAAATAAGAGGTGTAAGAACTTTCATTTCTAAAGTTCTATGATTCCAGGCAGGTTTTGACACTATAAATTATTTTTTAAAACAAATTAGCAGTCTAGCAATTATTAAGAAAAAAAATGAAGTGATTAAGTTAATATTTGGAATGAGTTCTGATGTTAGTGTTTGGTGTGTAATCATCTGTGATAACGATTACAAATCTGTTATCTGGGCCCAAGATGTTTCCTTGCTTCTTATGAGCTTCACTGTTGTACCCCACGGTGAAGATGACAGGATGGACCAGCATAAGGAGGGGCTCTTTGTATGGTACCAAACTGTAACAGCGAGAGATTTAAAAGGGCCTGGGCAGTCGATGGAAAGTTTCAGAAGTTGAAAGGGCTAACAGCTACTATGTGCAGAGATAATAAATGCTATGCATCTACAGAATGAGAAATCATTTGGGGCTGGTTAAAAAAAAAAGAATTTTTTTCTTTATCCCTGAAGATGTTTCATGGAAAAGATAGGACTTGAACTGAGATTTAATGAATTAGAAAGAAATAGACTAGACGGGAAGAAGGAGACTGAGCAAAGTGATGGGTAAACACATAGAAATGACCCTGTTGAGAGGGCAAAGAAATACTGTGGTTGTAGATAAGGGTACAAATTTTATTTACATTCAAAAGATAGAACTTATTCCAAATCTATGCAATAGTCAGTATATTCACAGTGAGATAATACATACAGCAGTGATCCTAGCAAGTGCTGAAGTTTTAAGTGGAAGTGGTATTTCGAGGTACAGTAAATGAATGCTTGGTGTTAGCCTCAAATCAGTAGGGCGTGATTTGCATGAGGGACAAGAAGTAATGGAAGAAGTCCAGAAGAAGTGGTGGAAAATGAGAAGCTTTCTCACCCAGCCTCTGCTTATAGATGCCTCTCCCCCATCTTCACATGACGTCTGTCTTCCTCCTGTAAGTGACTCCCTTCTTATAAGATGCCACTCAGAAGGGATTAGGACCACCCTACTCTGGTATGACATCATTAATTTAACATATAACATTTGCAAAGAATAAAAACCTTGTTTTCCCCAAAGTCATGTTTACAGGTACAGGTGTTACGACTTCAACATATTTTGGGGGGTGAAGGGACACAATTCAATCCAAAACACCTGGTGTATTAGTTTCTTAGGCTGTAGTAAAAAATTACCCCAAATGGTGTGACTTAAAACAACAGAAATTCATTCTCTCACAGCTCTGAAGGCTAGAAGTTCTAATTCAAGGTGTCAACAGAATCGTGCTCTCTACAAAGGCTCTAGAGGAAGATCCTTCCTTGTCTCTCCCAGTTTCTGGCAGTCCCCAGTGCTCCTTGGCTTGTGGCAACATAACACTAATCTCTACCTCTGTCTTCTCTATGCATTTATTTCTGTGTCTCTGTGTTTCTGTCCGTCTCTTCTCCTCTTTTTATAAGAACCCAAGAGTCTTAGGCCAGGTTCTCTAGAGAAGCAAAACCAGTAAAGTGTATAAATGTATATACAGAGAGATTTATATCAAGGAAACAGCTCATGTGATTGTAGAGGCTGGAATGTTCTAAGTCCATGAATCAGGATAGAGGCCTCTCCAATTCACGCAGTTGCAGAAGCTGGCGAACCCAAGGTTCGCAGGTCAGAGAGCAGGGCTCCCACTCACAGGCTGTGAAGGTCGATGAATCCCAAGATCTGCAGGCAAGACTGCAAGGTTTCTCCTGATTCATGTAGCTGCAGGGGCTGGCAAACCCAAGACTGGCAGTTCCAGGAGCAGGACTCTTCCTCACAGGCTGTGAAGATCGATGAATTCCAAGATTGACAGGTAAGCTGCTAGCTCAAGTTCCAAGAGCCATAGGTCAGATGACAAGAGATAGCTGCTGAATCCAGAACAAGCCAGAAGTCTTGACAAGGCAAGCAGGAAGGAAGTAGGCAACAGAGGGCAGAGAGATGAAGGCTGAGGGGACAATGAGCCACAGGCCCCAACCCCGCCATTACCACTCGGCAGATTCCATCATGGGGGTGATCACATATCAAATTTCAACAGGGAAGTGATCACAATCTTATACAATTGTCAAAACACTGAGAATCATGGCCCAGCCAAATTTACACACAATCTTAACATTCACACCAAGTATATTGGATTAGAGCCCATCCGACTTCAGTACAGTCTTATGTTAACTTATACATCTGCAAAGATCTTATTTCTAAAAAAGGTAACATTTACAGGTATCAGGGGTTAGGACTTCAACATATCTTTTTGGGAGACACAAATCAGCTCATAATAGCTCAGTAAAAAAAGAGGCAGCTCAGAACAATATGAGGATAAAATGTTGAAAGAGGAGAGATGATGATAACAATTAATAGCAAAAGAGGTGAGGCATGGTTTGATTAAACACATAAACAAACAAACAAAAAACCATCGTCATGGAGCCGATTCCGACTCAGTCTCTGGGTGGTGTGAATGGCCTGCACTCAACTGCTAACCTAAAGGTGGTGCTATAGAAGAAAGGCCTGTCTATCTGCTCCCATAAAGATTACAGCCAAGAAAATCCTATGGGACAGTTCTACTCTGTAACACATAGGTCATTACAATGAGGTTAGCTGGCCACAAGTTGCCAAGAAGGTTAAACCCAGGAGTCCCCTGGTGGATTCAGAGGATGTGGACCTCAGTCCTGTCAAGAGCCAGCAATGACTAGATTGATGGCACTTCTCAAGAAGAAAAAGTCTCCCATGAGCAGCAACAATCTGGCCTCTTTGAAATGAGCCAGCTGAGGCCGGTGAGACTGCGCATGTTCAAAGGTCTCCTTGAGATTTCCAATTATTCGTAAGTGGGATAAGAATGCTCTGAATGAGACATTGATCCAACACCTGCTGCTCACTGCCATCACCAAGGCCATATATGAAGCAAGCAAGGAATGAAAATCTTTGCAAGAAGCTTCCTGTCACCTCTGAGACCTTCCTGGGAGCCCAGAAGGACCCATCTTCCAGAACCATCATCTGGAGGAATAATTGTAGTTCTTGGGAATACCAGATCAATAATGACTAAGAACAGCAGAAGTAGTTTAGGCTTCAAAATTATCTTCGTGGCTATTTTAAGTCCTTTTCACTATTCTGGGAAATGGCTGCCCTCTCAAAATTGGTAAATCGTAGCAAAAAAGCAAGTACTTATTAAGTTTTTTTCTTTCATTCTCTATCCAATAAAGATCATTGCAGAAAATAAACCCTACTCAGTGCATCTGCTTTCACTTGAGCTCTAGGCTGAGTGGAAGTAGAAGTTGCCCTCATGTCAGGATCTGACTACAGAGAATATGCTCCTCCTTCCACCAATAATAAAGCACCAGAGGTGCACTGAAATGTTGCCTGATGTGTAGTTGTTATCATTGTTAGTTGCCATAGAGTCGACTTCAACTCATGGAGACCTTATGTAAAACAGAATGAAATGTTGCCCAGTTCTGCAACAACACCACCAACAGTTCTGTGCCATATTTACAATTGCTGGTACGCTCAAGTCCATAGTTTTGGCCACTATGTATTTTGAGTGTCTTCCAGCCTAGGGGGTTCATCTTCCAGCACTATACTGGACAGTATTCTATTGTGATCCATAGTATTTTCATTGGCTAATTTTTGGAAGTAGATTGCCAGGCCTTTCTTCCTAGTCTGTCTTAGGACACTCCTTTGAAACCTGTCCACTATGGGTGACCCTGCTGGTTTTTGAAATACCAGTAGCAAAGCTTCCAGCATCATAACAACTCACAGCATGACATACTGACAGGCTGGTGGTGGTGATATGTAGCATCAATTCTGAATTTAACATAGAGGACGTGTTTTAAGAGGCTTCCAGTTTTTGCATGACCTCTAGAAGCAGGGGTGATAACTCAAGTGATATACAATGCTCACAAAATCTGAAATCAGGAATGCTTTAATCATCTGTTGCTACCATAGATTTTCTTTGAGCTCACTCCTAAACTTATTTAAAATCTCTCTCTGCTTTCCTTCATATGGCCTATGATTAAATTATCCAAGTTAAGCAGCCAAAAGCAATAAAAAATGATGGAAATAAAGACAAGAAGTGGTTTTATTTACAATGCAAATGATCTGGTTCACTCTCAAATAAGAGAACAAATCAAATTAGCTGCTCTTCAAATCAAGAGGAAGGCGCTATACAGGCCCACCGACAGTTATCAGAGCAGGCTTCTCCAGTAGATCTTGGCTCTGGGGAGGGCTTCAGACAAATCTACTGTAACAAGGCTTTGATTCACTGCATGTAATTGGAGTGAAAAAATATTGAATGCAATGGAAATATACTCCATTACAACAAGACAAAATGCAAGTGCCAAGTGGCTGTCAGAATGTCTCAGTGTACAAATGACAAATGCCCTGGGAAAATGATTCAAAGTAACAAGGACAGCATTTATTAGCACTTCTACAACCTTGGATGTTCAAAGAAGGGCTGTTTGACTAAATTCAATGTTTCCTGCTCAAGTGAGAACATGGGCCCAGCAGGAATTTGCTCATAGGAAGAGAGCTGGGCGGGGAGGGGAGAGTTTAGGTAAGGGATTGAAACACTCTTTACCACGAGGTTATTTTCCACCTTGGTACCAAATTTTTCCCCCTTGGAATTTCTCTGTCAGATATGCTCACTGTCATTCAATGCCTCATCTTGCTTATAATAAACTTTCTCTGTTATTTTAAGTCTCCCCCGTAGTTTGACAACCTGCTTTGCTAGCCGCACAGACTGTCTGGACACAAGAATATAAATACACAGCGCTCTGATGGCCGAAATATCACCTTCAAAAAGAACCTCATAAAACCCATAGAAGAATAGTGAGTCTTCAGAGAAAAGACTGAGATCCACTTTCCTAAAGGAAAACAGTGTAAAACATAACCAAAATCCAAAACCAGATGCGATTGAGTCGACTATGACTCATGGCAACCCCATGGGTGGCAGAGTAAAACTGAGCTTCATAGCGTTTTCAAAGCTGTGACCTTTCAGAAGTGGATCTCCACGCCTTTCTTTCGAGGCATATCTGGGTGGGTTCAAACCACCAACCTTCCAGTTAGTAGTTGAGCGTTTAACCATTTGTACCACCCAAGGACTCCACAAAACTTAACAGTCTTTAAAAGTGGCTCTCTTTTGTGGTCTAAGGGTGTTCTTCAGTTGACTGAATCTCTCTCTTTCTCTCCAAGCAATGCAGCATGTCTGTCAGACAAAGAGTAAGTTGCCGTTGTTTTCTGTGTGGCACTATTGGCTCCTGCCTTAGCTCACAGAACAGGAGTCACATTCCAGAAGGTGGCAAGCACCCACTCTCTGCTGCAACTGAGACCCTTGAGAAGCTTGGATACGAGAAGTCTCAGTGGAGCTCAGGCTCTTGGGAATTGTGGGCAGATGATGATAACTCGAAGCAATGTTTTTGCCTAGATAGTTCTCTGTCTTTCTAGTGCTGAACCCAGTGCCAAGCACATAGTAGGTATAAGTGGGGTCTCTAATAAAGGAGAAAGAGATGGATAGGACCCTCCACTATCTGTCTACCATCTTTGCAGGTCCTCAGGGAAGCTAACAAATGGGAGCCTACAGGAAAATTAGCCTCTGTTACTAGTAAGGGTTTTGGCCCTAAACTTTCCTGTAGCTTCCTACCAAGGACATGAGTTTCACCATGCATTATTTCTGAGGACTTCATTTCCCAGACCAGAAGTTGGAGAGAGGGATCGTTGACAGTCTTCTTGAACCTCGATTCACAAGGTCTTAGCACTCAGCGGCTGAGAAATCACCTCTTCCCAAGCAGCTGACAACACTGTCTTCCTAGCACGAGAAAATTTTGCAGATTTGCATTTGGAAAAATCCAAAGAAGAATTCTCCAAAGTGGGATTCCACAGAGAAGCAAAAGCACTTATAGTAATTTCTTTGTTCTTTTCCCTGAGTTCTCTCCTCTCTGGTAGCTTGGTTCAACTTTTCTTTTTTTTTTTTAATCTTTGACCTTTACCCAAATTTTTTTAATGTGGTGTCAGTAGTTGGACTAAGGGTTTGGGCACCTTGAACTCTTTTCAGGAGGCCAGAATACGCAGCTCACACATGATTTCCTTGCATCAATGAGAACGAGTGGAAATTCTGCCTCCACACATCTCCCCTCAGACCTCAAGTTCATATCAGAACTGCTAGATAATCTCCAACAGCTTCCCTTAATACAGTGTCGCTGTAGCCTAGCCAAACTGACATCATCCTACAACAGTAATTACACCAACGGCCAGTCAATTAATGAAATTATTTGGATCATCCTAACTGCAGTTACTGACCAACTCACTTCAATCCTGGATGTATTTGGGACTTCCTAATAAGCATTTCTTTTGACAAACTATTACATTAGCATTATTATTAATGATAAAAAAATCTTACTGTACATCTAAATTATCTTAGCATTATGGTACAAAAGCCCTGCCTGGAGGTCTAAGATTTGTTCATCCGAAGATTCAGACACCACAGCTTTACATAAGATCATCAGGGTAGATGGAAGAGTGTAGCTCATTCTAAAGATGAGAAAGCCAAGGTGAAAAATCCTATTCTACAAACAGAGAGTACCCATCAGCACAGGCAGCTTCCTGGGAAGTCGGAGCAACTGAACACGTGGCTAGAATAAAGATCAGTGATCGAGAAAAACTTATTTATGAATACATACAAGAAACTCTAGGATTCTCATACGTATGAGAGCTCCCAGAACTCTCAGAAGTAGCTGGGAAATTTTTCAATATTGCATGCAATGCCTGAGAAATTAATTTTTGCTGTTCTTACTGGAATGCTATGAAGCCTGGGGGAAAAAAAGGCAACGAAGAATCACGCCACAGAAAAGAAACCTCAAGATCACCAAATTCAGTACTCTCTTTTTAAAAACGGTAAACTAGAAAGCTTTTAGGAAGGAAAGTTTCTTAAAGATGATCTCATTAGATCTCCCCATTCATTTTACAGATGAGAAAACTGAAACAGAAAAAGGTAATGTGGTTTGCTTGAGGGTACATGGCTGTATTGCCAATTATTTTGGAAGCGTTACCACCTAGCTATATGGGGCATAGGAGTTCAGTGGTAGAATTCTCCTCTTCCATGCGGGAGACCTAGGTTCCACTCCTGCCCAATGCACTTTGTGCACAGCCATCATCCATCCCTCTGTGGAATATCGTGTGCTGTTATATTGCTGAAAAGGTTTTAGTGGAACTTCAAGACCATGGCAGACTAGGAAGACTGAGAATCTACTTCCCAAAAATCAGCCAGTGAAAACCTTACGGATCACAACTCTCTGATCACGGGGTTGGCATAGGACTAGGCAAAAATTTTGTTCTGTTGCACATGGGATTACCATGAGTTAGGGGCAACTTGAGGGCAGCTAACGACAACCACCATGATCCAGTTCTGGAAGGAATTATACCTACTTGCAGGGATCCAGAGATTGATAGCCACAGTGCCTTGCCAGACCTTTCAGAAATTTATTTTTTCATCTTGACTTCAATTATTATGTTGTCATTTCAGGGCAAAAGAATAATTACTAAATTTAGTCATTTCTGTTTGGATTCAATGAAGTCATGCAAAATCATAACTGGGCATGAATCCAGAGTTTAAATATATTCATTCAACACACATTCGAGAAGTCTTTTCCAGGTAAAATGATTTTGCTTCCTGCCCTCCAGAAGATATCATTCTAATTAGAATGATCAGGTAAAGGGCAAGTATTATACAAGGTATACAAATGCAACATAGGACTAGAGATTATGGGGAATTCACTTCTAGCTGAGGGGACCAGAGAAGGCACCATGGAAAGCACATACTTGAGAAAGGACATGAAATAATAGGTGGAATTTCAATAAATGAATATATGAGGTGGAGAAGTAGGCAAGATGATTTACTTCCTGGCAAAAGAAGTTAATAAAATGAGGAAAAGATTAATAATAATAACAACAGCAATCTAAATAAACTACTATTTATCAAACACTTACTACGTTACTTATAAAAAAAATTTTTTTTTTATATTACTAATAAACTCCTCATGGCAATCTGTCTTAGTCATCTAGTGCTATTATAACAGAAATACCACAAGTTGATGGCTTTAACAAAGAGAAATTTATTCTCTCACAGTCTAGTATGCTACAAGTCCAAATTCAGGGTGTCACCTCCAGGGGAAGGCTTTCTCTGTCCTCTGTGGAGGAAGGTCCATGTCATCAATCTTCCCTTGGTCTATGAGCTTCCCTGCACAGGAACCTCAGGTCCAAAAGACACACTCTACTCCTGGCACTGCTTTCTTGGTGTTATAAGGTTCCCATATCTCTCTGCTCAATTCTCTCTTTTATATCTCAAAAGAGATTGGCTTAAGACACTATCTAATCTTGTAGATCTCATCAATATAACAGCTGTTAATCCAACTTATTAACATCACAGTGACAGGATTTACAACACATAGGAAAATCTCATCACATGACAAAATGGTGGACAATCACACAATACTGGGAATCATGGCCTAACCAAGTCGACACATATTTTTGAGAGACACATTTCAGTCCACGACACAATCTTATGAAGTATTTATTATTATCACAAATATTTACCAAATGAGGAAACTGAGGCTCAGCAAGGTAAAATAACTTGCTCACGTATATACGGCTAGTAGATAGTTAGACCTAGGTTCTGTTTGATTCTAAAGCTTCAGCTATTGACATTATATTACTCCAAAGATTTTTAATGAAATAGGGAAAATACAATTAGTATTCAGGAAAACTGCAGGAGTCAGAATGACTTTAGTGGTGTTGGTGCTGGTGAGTCTAGAGGAAGGCAGTGTTGGGTTTGACCCAGTTAATTTTCATGGCCAACGGTCAAAGACCTGAGTCTTACTCCCTACTCTCTGGACTAGTGGACAAATTTTTACCCATTAGATATTTTTCAGCTATTAAAATCCAAGAAACTTGGAAAAACACAAAAGGTCAATGTATAATAAATTTCCTTTAACAAGCACATATTAACAATTGCAAAAAATTTTTAAAAAGTGCTTTGAATCATAAGATTATGAATTTTAAGTCAATATGGATATGTGGAAAAAGCTTAATGCTATTTAAAATTTTTTTTTTATTAAAGATGTGTGAAATCTGGCTTCTGTTTCTTAATGGCCTCCCACAGTATTCACCCCCCAAAAATTGGAAGCGATTTTATTTGCCTTATTCTTCTCATGTAATGAGCTGAATTTGGCATACATTTGCTTAAGAGATCAGGGAGTAGCAGTCAACGCCCTCCAAATGAAATTTAGTTCACCTTCGGAGTAGAGACCTCAATTTTCCCTCATGGAGATCCATCTCCGAAGCTATCAAAATGCTAAGCTCAAGCACCCACAGGCAGTACCTTTTCCATTTTTTCTCTCTTGAATTTTGTCTCTGCCATTTCCCTTCAGTGGAGATGAAAGGCCAGATTGCCATCTGAAATCCCGATGTGAAGGTTAATAATTATCCTTTCTGTTTTTGCTGCTGGTGCCATTCAGGGAAAACTTCCTGATTGACCGGGATGAATCTCTCAGGGGATCAGTGGCGTTTCCTTATCTGACAGTCAAGAAAAAGGCAGACAATGATCTTTCTGGTTTGGTTCAAGAGCAGCATTTCCCAGAGGCCGGAGGTCCGGCTCCATGGTCTGGTGACTTCTCTGAGACCTGAGAGTGGAGAAACCAAGAGTTGTGTCTGAGGAGTGTCTGCTGTGGGCTGCCAGGCCCATCTTTGCCAAGGAAGGGCGTGAGAGATGAGCAGGAAAGCACCAGAGAAATGTTTACACAGTATTCTGGACGGCAGGGAAGATGTCTGCGCAAACAACTGGCTGAAGATGATATTGCTGTTTGGAGAAAGAAATCTGGATCGTGTCTTAAGTAAATACTGCTTAGACTCAGTCTCTTCAGAAAGAACATCAGTTGCGTTCCATCAGGGTGGGTTTCAGCAGCTGTGGGACAGCGGAATGAGCTCTGGGACTGAGACAGAAGACCTGGCTGCAAACTCCAGCCCCTTCTTCTGTAGAATGACCTCAGGAACCTCCAGCATCCGTGGAACAAAGTTTCAAGTGAAAAATTGTGTAAAATACTTAGCCATTGGGTAATTTGGGTGTTCAGTTGTGGCTGGGTTTGAGAATCATCTGACACATAGTAGGCATTCATTAAACCCTGCTTGTTTTAATGAGGAGCCCCTGGGTGGCCCAAATGTTTAAGTGCTGGGCTACTAAATGAAAGGTCAGCTGTCACAGCCAAAAGATCATAGCCGTTGAAAACCCTATGGAGAGCAATTCCACTTTGCAGCACATAGGGTCGCTATGAGTTCGGAATTGACTTGATGGCTACTTATTTGGTTATGGTTTTTGTTTTAATTGAATGTTGCTTACCATTTGTGCATTTTACAGAGGCATATGCAAAATTCCTGTGCCTTCTCTCTTTTATTCACAAAACAAAATATTTTGCCCAGAATTCCCTTTTAACTCAGGGCCATAGGTGATTAGATGCTCATTTGGGGCCAAATCTTCTTGTCTCTCTTTCTCCAACTTTGTCTTCTTCACCACAATCATTGCCATTTCTATCCACACGAGTATCACTAAGACATTTACCACAAAACTGGTAAAAAGCACATTATCACAAAACATTGAGTCAATTTGTGAGGTAATGTTTTCAGGTTTTGAGGAGATAAAGATAAGGAAAGTAGTCTTTTCATTCAAGAGACTTGCAGTCCAGGTAAGGAGCCCAGAAATTCCTCCTCCTGTCTATTTTTTCAATCAGTCAGAAGAGCCATGCCGCAGCACTGCACAAATGAGTTCCCCTCCAGTCACAAACTCTAGCAACTCCGGTGTTGGCTGCTACGTTCAATCCATTGGCTAATGACACTGACATTGTTATCGTTAGATGCCAATTCCTATGTACAACACAAGGGAAACAAGGCCTGATCCTGTTCCACCCTCACAATCATTGCTATGCTCGAGCCCATCATTATAGACACTGTGTCAGTCCAAATCACTGAAGGTCTTCCTCTGTTTTCTTGGCCCTCCACTTTACCTAGCATGATGTCCTTCTCCAGGGACTCGTCCTTCCTGATAGCATGTACAAAATACATGAAACAAAGTCTCATTACCCTTGCTCTAGGGAGCGTTGTGGATGTACTTCATCCAACATAGATTTGTTCGTTCTTCCTGCAGCCCACAGTATATTCAATATTCTTTGCCAACACCATAGTTCAAAGGCATCAATTCTTCTTTGGTCTTCCTTTTTCATTGTCCAGCTTTCACATATATATGAGGCTATTGAAAATGTCATGGCTTGGATCAGGCCCGCCTTACTGCTCAAAATAACATCTTTGCTTTTTAGTACTTTAAAGAGGCTTTTTGCAGCAGATTTGCCCAATGCAATATGTCATTTGATTTCTTGACTCCTGCTTCCATGGGCTTTGATTGTGGATCCAATTGAAATGAAATCCTTGACAATTTCAATCCTTTCTCCATTTATGATGATTTTGCTTATTGGTCCCGTTGTAAGGATTTTTCTTTTCTTTATATTGAGGTGTAAAAAAGGCTTCCCTAGAGGAGGGGCTGCCGCAATGTTGTGTGTGTGTGTGTGTGTGTGTGAGTCCTCCAGTCCTCTGTATTCCCATTCCATCCTACTTGAAGCCTTTCTCTCTTCTCACCTTCCTCATCATAACTGTGCCTCTGTTAAGTTGCTACTCTTCACACCATTCCTTTACCTTACTGATAAGCACACAGCACAGATAGTTGCAGTTTATTTTTGCCTGAGAAAAGAGCCAAGAGGATTAAAGCTTCAGGACAAATCATGGGAGGAAAAAGATTGTGAACCATTGAGACAGAAAACCCACAAAGCCTAAAGGAAAAGATGCTGAACTCTGGGCATTCTTATGCTGCCTTCCCCTATACTTAATATTAATTTCAAATATAATTTTAGCTTTCAAGAAAAGTTAATGCAGCTCACACATATAGAATGTAAAGTGATTAAACATTAATATTCCAAGCATTAGTTGCCAGGGGAAGTATTATCTTTGTCACTGAGGAAAGTCACTGCATTATCTTTCTACACCAAAAGGAATCTGTTCTTGCTCCACATGACCATGACAGAGAGAAGAATTCTGATTCTGTGAAGAAGCTGAGGCTGTGCGTGAGACCTGGGGCATACATTCTTCAAATGAGAAGGACTGAGACCTACAGCTCTTTCTTTTCTAGTCAAGGAATGAAGACTGAGAACAACGTTCTGTCAGCAATCAAGTCCCCTAAGCAAGAAGCTAGAATCTCAGTGCAGAGCAGGTTTGGGTGGAATGCACAAACGAAGAGCAGGACATTACACCAGTTAAGGCTTTTTACCAGTTCCTTGGTGAATGGGTAACCAGAGACTATTATCAGGATCCAATGACTATCTTTTAGAATTGATTGCTTATTAAGTCCCTCATACTTACTCTGCTCCTCTCACCGCAGGACATTTGTACATGCTATTTCAACCATTTGAAGAGGTGGCATATGATCAGGAACCAATGGTACTGAAGGAAGAAGTCCAAGCTGCTCTGAAGGCATTGGTGAAAAACAAGGCTCCAGGAATAGTTGGAATATCAACTGAGATGTTTCAACAAACAGGTACGTTGCTGGAGGTGCTCACTCGTCTATGCCAAGAAGTATGGAAGACAGCTTCCTGGCCAACTGACTGGAAGAGATCCATATTTATGCCTAATCCCAAGAAAGGCGATCCAACCGAATGTGGGAATTTTTGAACAATATCATTAATATCACACACAAGCAAAATTTTGCTGAAGATCATTCAAAAATGGCTGAAGCAGTATATTGACAGAGAACTGTCAGAAATTCAGGCTGGTTTCAGAAGAGGACGTGGAACCAGGGATATCATTGCTGATGTCAGATGGATCCTGGTTGAAAGCAGAGAATACCAGAAGGATGTTTATCTGTGTTTTATTGACTATGCAAAGGCATTCAACTGTGTGGATCATAACAAACTATGGATAACATTGTGAAGAATGGGAATTCCAGAACACTTAATTGTGCTCCTAAGGAACCTGTACATAGATAAAGAGGCAGTTGTTCACACAGAACAAGGGGATACTGATTGGTTCAAAGTCAGGAAAGGTGTCTGTCAGGGTTGTATTCTTTCACCATACCCATTTAATCTGTATGCTGAGCAAATAATCCAAGAAGCTGGACTATATGAAGAAGAATGGGGCATCAGGATTGGAGGAAGACTCATTAACAACCTGCATTATGGAGATGACACAACCTTGCTTGCTGAAAGTGAAGAGGACTTGAAGCACTTACTAATGAAGATCAAAGGCCACAGCTTTTAATATGGATTGCACCTGAATATAAAGAAAACAAAAATCCTCACAACTGGACCAATGAGCAACATCATAATAAATGGAGAAAAGAATGATGTTGTCCAGGATTTCATTTTACTTGGATCCACAATCAACAGCCATGGAAGCAGCAGTCAAGAAATCAAAAGACTCATTGCATTGGGCTAATCTGCAGCAAAGGACCTCTTTAAAGTGTTGAAGAGCAAAGGTGTCACCCTGAAGACTAAGGCGCGCCTGACCCAAGCCATGATGTTTTCAATCAGATCATATGCATGTGAAAGCTGGACAGTGAATAAGGAAGACCGAAGAAGAATTGCCCCTTTAAACTGGTGTTGGCGAAGAATATTGAATATACCATGGACTGCCAAAAGAACAAACAAATCTGTCTTAGAAGAACTACAGCCAGAATGCTCCTTAGAGGCAAAGATGGCGACACTGCGTCTTACATACTTTGGACGTGTTGTTAGGAGGGATCAGTCCCTGGAGAAGAACGTCATGCTTGGCAGAGTACAGGTACAGGAAAAGAGGAAGACCCTCAACGAGGTGGATTGACACAGTGGCTGCAACGATGAACTCAAGCGTAACAACGATTATAAGGATGTCTCAGGACTGGGCAGTGTTTCGTTCTGTTGTGCATAGGGTTGCTATGAGTCGGAACCGACTCGATGGCCCCTAACAACAACAACAACATTTATTCCGTCTAGGACAAACTTCTTCTCTCTCTTTGCCAATTTGACTTTTAATAATGCCTTCACATCTCAAACATCACTTCTTTTAAAAAAACCTTTTTTTGCAGGACCTCTCCTAGATCTTGGGCAAGCACTTTTTGTGGGGCCACTGTCAATATAAATGTTTTGATTTTAAAATGTGTTACAAGATTCAAGTGAGAATTCAATGAAGATTTGGAATAATGTGTAGAGAAGACATTTTTATGAATATGGAGCCAATCATTTTCAAAAGATCATTTTGTTTTTCTCCTAGCACTCTAAAAGAAAGAAATATCTCAGTATCTGTATATGGAAGCTTGACCTTCTGTAAGCTGGGCTTCTCTCTGACTGGTTGAGTCAAGATTTTGGTACCAGGGGTGTGAATAACTAGAGAAGAAACTTGGTATTTAGAAAACTTATTCACAATTTTCTGAAAAGGCAATTAAAATACTCTTCCTCTTTCCAAAGGCATATCCGTGTAAGACTGGGTTTTCCTTATGTATTTTAACCAAAACAACATATTGTAACAGTTTGAATGCAAAAGAAGATATGAGAATCCAGCTGACTTTTATTAAGCCGGATATTAAAGTGATTTGCAAAAAATACTTTAAAATGCCACTTTTTTTCATTAATTTCTTTTATTTTGGAAAATAACAGTAGAATTTTATCAAAATATATTAATATAATTAACATGCTCCTTGGAAACTCTGCAGGGCAGTTCTACTCAGTCCTATAGGGTTGCTATGAGTCAGAACCAACTCGAGGGCACCTAACAACAGCAATCAGGCTCAAGAATTCAGCTCTTGAATAACTATTAACTATTATATTATCTCCTCTAAAACTTGAAATTCTTAGTTTGAGGTTTAGGAACCATTCAGTTGAGGAGATTCTGTGCTGCAAGTCCATGTAAGAGTAGGTTCCTAGATATAACTATGGGGGTGGAAGTGGTGGGTCTTACTGATTCCTGGTTCACTCTGACTCTGAGAGTATATATTGTTTTTTGTGTAGAGAGGGTCTCCTCTTAGACTCCCCACCCTGGGCTATCATTGGGCTTCAACTTCTGACCCTGCCCTCTATACCAAAAAAACAATTGCTGTCAGGTCAGTCCGGACTCATGGCAACACTATATGTTACAGAGTAGAACTGAGCTCTGTACGGTTTTCGTGGTGGTAATCTTTAGGAAGCTGATCACCAGGCCTGTCTTCACTGAGCCACTGGGTGCGTTTGAACAGCCAACCTTTAGATTAGTAGTCTGGCATAAACTATGACACCCAAAGACCTCCGCCCTCTACCGAAAAAACCAAACCCATTGTCATCGAGTCAATTCTGATTCATAGCAACCATACAGGCCACAGTAGAAATGCCCCATAAGGTTTCCAAGGAGCAGCTGTTGGTTCAAACTGCTGACCTTTTGATTAGCATCCTGAGCTCTTAACCTCTGCACCACCAAAATTATATCTCAAATTCTTACAGATTGGCAAATAAGCTCTTTTCACCTGTTGGGTTTCTGCTTCCATTTACTACCTTGCTAGCTCTTCAGTGCTTGTTAGAAATATTTTAAATATACTTTCAGGCATTTTTATGTACTTTCAGTGGAAGATTTAGTCTGATTACTTACCCTGCTTTATCACACATTAATATAGAACTTCATCCTATATTAATATTGAGTCTCTATAAATGCATGTATATATATGACCTTGAGTATATTCCACCTGAATTTAGAGGTGATCTCAAGAATAGATTTGATATGTTGAACACCAACAACTGAAGACCAGATGAGTTGTGCAATGACATCAAGAACATCATACATGAAGAAAGCAAGAGCTCATTAAAAAGACAGTAGAGAAAGAAAAAAATCTAAAAGGATATCAGAAGAGACTCTGAAACTTGCTCTTGAACATTGAGTAGCTAAAGCAAAAGGAAAAAATGATGAAGGAAAAGAGCTGAACAGAAGATTTCGAAGGACAGCTCAAAAAGACAAAGTAAAGTATTATGATGACATGTGCAAAGACCTGCAGATAGAAAGCCAAAAGGGAAGAACATGCTTAGCGTTTCTCAAGCTGAAATAACTGAAGAAAAAATTCCATCCTTGAATTGCAATGCTGAGGGGTTCTACAGAAAAAATGTTAAAGGTTGCAGGAAGCATCAAAGGAAGATGGAAGGCTGCATCCCACTTTGGAGAGTGGCTTCTGGGGTCTTAAACACTAGCAAGCAGCCAACTAAGATACATCAATGGGTGGCTCTCAACCCACCTGGACCAAAGAGAGAATGAAGAACACCAAAGACATGAGGTAATTATGAGCCCAAGAGACAGAAAGGACCACATAAACCAGAAACTGCATCAACTTAAGACCAAAAGAACTAGACGGTGCCCAGCTACAACAGATGACTTCCCTGACAGGGAACACGATAGAGGACCCCTGAGGGAGCAGGAGAGCAGTGGGATGCAGACCCCAAATTCTTGTAAAGAGACCAGACTTAATGGTCTGACTGAGACTAGAAGGACCCTGGAGGTCATGGTCCCCAGACCCTCTGTTAGCCCAAGACAGAAACCATTCTCAAAGCCAACTCTTCAGACAGGGATGGGACTAGACTATGGGATAGGAAATTATACTGGTGAAGAATGAGCTTCTTGCATCAAGTGGACACATGAGACTAGGTTGGCATCTCCTGCCTGGAAGGGAAATGAGAGAGCAAAGGCAGCCAGAAACTGGCCAAATGGACATGAAAATAGACACTGGAGGGATGGAGTATGCTGTCTAATTAGGGGGAGAGCAATTAGGAGTATACAGCAAGGTGTATGTAAATTTTTGTATGAGAGACTGACTTGATTTGTAAACTTTCACTTAAAGCACAATAAAAATAATAATAAAAAAAAAAGATAGAAGGAATGCACAGAGTCACTATACCAAAAAGAATTGGTTGACAGCCGTTACAGGAGGTAACATATGAGCAGGAACCAATGGTAATGAAGAAAGAAGTCCAAGCTGCACTGAAGGCATTGACGAAAAACAAGGCTCTGGGAATTGGCAGAGTACCAACTGAGAAGTTTCAACAAACGGATGTGGCGCTGGAAGTGCTCACACATCTATGCCAAGAAATTTGGAAGACAGCTACCTGGCCAACCAAATGAAAGAGATCCATATTTATGCCTATCCAACCAAATGTGGAAATTGTCGAACAATTGTCATTAATACCACATGCAAGTAAAGTTTTATGGAAGATCATTCAAAAGTGGCTGCAGAAGTATATCAACAGAGAGCTGCCGGAAATTCAAGCCAGACTCAGAAGAGGACATGGAACCAGGGATATCACTGCTGATGTCAGATGGAGCCTAGCTAAAAGCAGAGAATAATAGAAAGATTTTTACCTGTGTTTTATTGACTACATTAAGGCATTTGACTGTGTGGATCGTGACAAAATACAGATAATATTGCAGAGAATGCAAATTCCAGAACACTTAATTGTGCTCATGAGAAATCTGTACACTAATCAAGAAGTAGTCATTTGAACAGAACAAGGGGATACTGCATGGTTTAAAGTCAGGAAAGATGTGCATCAGGGTTGTACCCTTTCACAGTACTTATTGAATCTGTAGAAACTCTGGTGGTGTAGTGGTTATCTGTACGCTGAGCAAATAATACAAGAAGCTGCACTATATGAAGAAGAATGGGGCATTAGGATTGGAGGAAAACTCATTAACCACCTGGGTTATGCAGATGACACAACCTTGCTTGCTGAAAGTGAAGAGAACTTGAAGTACTTACTGATGAATATCAAAGACCACAGCCTTCAGCATGGTTTACACCTCAACAGAAAGAAAACAAAAATCCTTACAACTGGACCAATGAGCAACATAATGATAAACGGAGAAAAGATTCAGGTTGTCAAAGACTTCATTTTGCCTGGATCCACAATCAATGCCCATGGAAGCAGTAGTCAAGAAATCAAAAGATGAATTGCATTGGGCAAATCGGCTGCAAAAGACCTCTTTAAAGTGTTGAAAAGCAAAGATGTCACCTTGAGGACTAAGGTGTACCTGACCCAAGCCATGGTGTTTTCAATCGTCCCATATGCATGGAAAGCTGGACAATGAATAGGGAAGACCAAAGAAGAATTGAAGCCTTTGAATTATGGTGTTGGAGAAGAATATTGAATATACTGTGGACTGCCAAAAGAACGAACAAATCTGTCTTGAAAGAAGTACAACCAGAATGCTCCTTAGAAGGAAGGATGGCTAGACTATGTCTCACATACTTTAGACATGTTATCAGGAGGGATCAGTCCCTGGAGAAGGACATGCTTGGTAAAGTAGAGGGTCAGCGAAAAAGAGGAAGACCCTCCCCGAGGCGAATTGACACAGTGGCTGCAACAACGGGTTCAAGCATGGCAACAATTGTGAGGATGGAGCAGGACCGGGCTGTGTTTCGTTCTCTTGTGCATAGGGTTGCTATGAGTTGGAACTGGCTCGATGGTACCTAACAACAGCAAGAACAATAAATGCTTGAGGTTTTAGAGCCTCGATGACATTTAGTATTTTTCTAAGATCTTAATGACGGCACTTTAACTGGTAAATATCTAGAGCATTTATTCATTTCCAGCCTGTCGCTAAAAGAATTTTAAGCATTATGTCTTTAAAATACCCTTCACAATCTCCCAAAACCTTTTCCTGGTCAATAAATTATAGTTCAATGTCCATAAGTTTATATGTGTAGTTGCAGTACTTTGCAGCTACCAACAACGAAACTCTCATGTAATTTTGTCCCCGCTGATTGGATCAAGTTAAATCTCCTTGCCTTCCTCATTAATTTGGTGTTTTCATACCTCCAAAGAGTTTAATGCCATCTTCAAATTTCTACATCCCTCTCCTCTTCTCCCTCCATGACACTTATCTATTACATAAGATTAAGAGAGTATTAATATCCTATAGTTTGAAATCCTTCGTCCATTTGAGTCGCCATTTATCCCTACTTAAGGCATTTCTCCATTCTTGATAAATCAGCCTCTTTTCCAGTCACCAGGAGACTCCAGAAATCATCACACTATGACTTAATTTTCATGATAGGTTTTTCGCAAACACTTTTGAAGATTTTGGGATATTCAGATATTACTGACTTCTCCTTTGCCTATGAATTTATTTACTCCCACAAAACTCTCCGATGTGTTTGTTAGGAAACTAGTTACTTTTCTCCCTATCGTTGTTGTTGGGTGCTGTCGAGTTGATTCTGACTCATAACGACCTCAAGTGACAGAGTAGAACTGCCCCATAA
Organism: Loxodonta africana; assembly: GCF_030014295.1. Taxonomy (NCBI): domain Eukaryota; kingdom Metazoa; phylum Chordata; class Mammalia; order Proboscidea; family Elephantidae; genus Loxodonta; species Loxodonta africana. The sequence goes on along the minus strand of NC_087342.1, from coordinate 211,089,107 downwards.
GGTTTCCTAAGTTGTATTCTTTACCAGGGTGCATGCAAAAGCTGGACAATGAATAAGGAAGACCAAAGAAGAATTGATGCCTTTGAATAATGGTGTTGGCAAAGAGTATTGAATATACCATGGACTGCCAATAGAATGAACAAATCTATCTTGGAAGAAGTATGGCAAGAATGAGCCTTAGAAGCAAGGATGGAGAGATTTTGTTTCACATACTTTGGACATGTTATCAGGAGGAACCAGTCCTTGGAAAAGATATCATGCTTGGTAAGTAGAGGCTCGATGAAAAAGAGGAAGGCCATCAATGAAATGGATTTACACAGTGGCTGTAAAAATGGGCTCAAGCACAACAATTTTGAGGATGGCACAGGACCAAGCATTGCTTCGTTCTGTTGCACATAAGGTCACTATGAGTTGGAACTGACTCAAGAGCACCTAACAACAACGACTATCTTTACAGGAGCAGATCGCCAGATCTTTCTTCCACGGAATGATTGAATGGGTTCAAATCGCCAACATTTTTATTAGTAGCTAAGCACTTAACCGTTGTTCAAACAGTGTTCTTCTCCCCAAAGAAAATATTTTATTAAATATTCAATGATTCTATCATTTATTACAGATTCCTCTAAAACGGAAAAAAAAAATAGCTTAGTACTTGTGCTGCTGAATGGGCTCTAAGATACATGAACAAAGTATCTTGGAGCCACGTTCTCCTGGAAACCCAGAATGTGTTGCCACAATGATCTCATAGTCATTAGACATTAAGGTTTTTTATTGTTGGTCACTTTTGTCCATATCTAGGTAGCATTAAAAAGTGTATTACTTGTACTATAGTACCGTATAGTATAGTACAGTATACTACCTTTATTATTATTTGAACTTATGCACCAACTACTAAGGCCAAAGATGAAGAAATTGAAGATTTTTACCAACTTCTGCATCTGAAATTGATCAAACATGCAATCAAGTTGCGTTGACAATTACTGGTAATAGGAATGAGAAATTTGGAAACAAAGAAGGATTGATAGTTGGAAAATACAGCCTGGATGATAGAAACGATGCTAGAGATCCCATGATAGAATTTTGCAATACCAATGACTTCTTCATTGCAAATACCTTTTTCCACCAACATAAATGGTGACTATACACATGGTCCTTGCCAGATGGAATACACAGGAATCAAATTGACTACATTTGTGGAAAGACACAATGGAAAAGCTCAATATCATCAGCCAAAACAAGGCCAGGGGCTGACTGGGGAACACTGTCAATTGCTCATATGCAAGTTCAAGCTGAAGAAAATTAGAACAAGTTCATGAGAGCCAAGGTACAACCTTGAGTATATCCCACATGAATTTAGAGATCATCTCAAGAATAGATTTTGTGTGTAGAACACTAATGACCAGACACCAGATGAGATGTCTAATGACATCAAGGACATCATACATGAAGAAAGCAAGAGCTCTTTAAAAAGACAGGAAAGAAAGAAAGGACAAAATGGATGTCAGGAGAGACTCTGAAACTTGCTCTTGAACATCAACTAGCTAAAGCAAAAGGAAGAAATGATGAAGTAAAAGACCTAAATGGAAAATTTCAAAGGGTGGCTCGAGAAGACCAAGTAAAGTATTATAATGACAAGTGCAGAGACCTGGAAATAGAAAACCAAAAAGAACATGTTTGACATTTCTTAAGGTGGAAGAACTGAGAAAAAATTCCAGCCTTGAGTTGCAATACTGAAGGGTTCTACAGGAAAAATATTAAACAATGCAGGAAACGTCAAAAGAAGATGGAAGGAATACACAGAGTCACTATACCAAAAAGAATTGGTCAGATTTCAACCATTTCAGGAGGTAGCATATGATCATGAATCAATGGTACTGAAGGAAGAAGTTCAAGCTGCACTGAAGACACTGGTGAAAAACAAGGCTCCAGGAATTGATGGAATACCAATTGAGATATTTCAACAAATGGATGCAGTGCTGGAAGTGCTCACACGTCTATGCCAAGAAATTTGGAAGACCTGGCCAGCCGACTGGAAGAGATCCATATTTATGCCTATTCCCAAGAAAGGTGATCCAACGGAATGAAAACATTGCCAAACAATATCATTAATGTCACACACAAGTAAAATTTTGCTGAAGATCATTCAAAAATGGTTGCAGCAGTATATCAACAGGGAACTGCCAGAAATTCAAGCCAGATTCAGAAGAGGACATGGAATGAGGGATATCATTGCTGATGTCAGATGGATCCTGGCTAAAAGCAGAGAATACCAGAAAAATGTTTACCTCTGTTTTTTGGACTATAAAAAGGCACTTGACTGTGTGGATCATAACAGATTATGGATAACATTGCAAACAATGGGAATTTCAGAACACTTAATTGTGCTCATCAGGAACCTGTACATAGATCAAGAGGCAGTCATTCCAACAGAACAAGGGGATACTGCATGGTTTAAAGTCAGGAAAGGTGTGCATCAGAGTTGTAACCTTTTACCATACCTATTCGATCTGTATGCTGAGAAAATTATATGAGAAGCTGGACTATATGAAGAAGAACGGGGCATCAGAATTGGAGGAAGACTCATTAACAACCTGTGTTATACAGATGACACAACCTTGCTTGCTGAAGTGAAGAGGACTTGAAGCATTCACTGATGAAGATCAAAGACTACAGCCTTCAGCATGCATTATACCTCAACATAAAGAAAACAAAAATCCTCACAACTGGATCAATAAGCAACATGATAAATGGAGAAAAGACTGAAGTTGTCATGGATTTCATTTTACTTCGATACATAGTCAACACCCATGGAAGTAAAAAAAAAGTAGCAGTCAAAAAATCAAAAAATGCATTACATCGTGCAAATCTGCTGCAAAAGACCTCTTCAAAATTTTGAAAAGCAAAGATGTCACTTTGAGGACTAGGGTGCAGCTGACCCAAGCCATGGCGTTTTCAATGGCCTCATGCATGCAAAAGCTGGATGATGAATAAGAAAGACAGAAGAAGAATTGATGTCTTTTAACAGCGGTGTTGTTGAAGAATATTGAATATACCATGGGCTGCCAAAAGAACGAATAAATGTCTTGGAAAAAGTACAACCAGAATGCTCCTCGGAAGCATGGATGGCAAGATTACATCTCACACACTTTGGACATGTTATCAGAAGTGATCAGTCCCTGGACAGGGACATCATGCTTGGTAAAGGAAAGGACCAGCAAAAAAGAGGAAGACCCTCAATGAGATGGACTGACCCAGTGGCTGCAACAATGGGCTCAAGCATAACAATTGTGAGGATGGTGCAGGACCGGGCACTATTTCTTTCTGTTGTATGTGGGGTCGCTATGAGTCAGAAGTGACTTGATGGCACCTAACAACAGTGTATTACCTGTATAGCTACTATCTTTTACCTTTTTCAAAAGGAAGCTAGTTCAATCAACAATTTTTGTCTGTTTCTACATCAACCTAGCAAAAACAGGCACAGGCCAAGAAATACAATTATCCAGTGATCCTTTGAAAAGGGCTAGCATCAAATTGTTCTCTTAAATGTTAGAAGTGATGCTGACCTCTCCAAAGCGAGAGGCCCCAGGTTAAAAAGCATGTGGAAATCCTACCCTTCTCTGGATAGGGTCAAGTCTTAGTCAGGGCCCTCTGACAATTTGTAGTGATAGATGATTTCAGCTCTCATTCCTTTCCTACAGGAACATATCTACAGTTGCAAGTGAATAAATGGATTTTTAAGCAAAAGCACTTTGCACTGTAGATTTTCAATATAGTCATCCCCACGTTGCTTATTTAGAAGTCCAAAGTGCTGGAAGTCTGTCCTGAACAGAACAATATTTTCCCAAACATCTAATTTCTCTTAAAGGAAAAGATAAATTAATTGTTCTTTCCTCTGCTAATATAGTAAATGAACAAAATAAAGGTTTGTTCTAAGGAGAAATGTGTCCAGACAACAAGTCTCTTCACACATGATAGATAGATAGGTAGGTAGGTAGGCAGGCAGGCAGGTAGGTAGAGAGAGAGAGATCGGTACATACTACGTAGGTAGGAAGGTAGGTAGCTGCCATTGAGTCAACTCCAACTCATGGTGACCTTACGTACAACAGAAGGAAATATTGTTCGGCTTTGCATCATCTTCACAACTGACAGCGTGTTTGAGTCCACCTTTGCAGCTACTGTGCCAATCCATCTCTCTGAGGCTCTCCCTCACCCTTGCTGGCCCTCTGCTTCACCAAACATGATGTCCTCCAGTAATTGATCCTCCTGATGACATGTCCAAAACAAGGGAGTCGGACAATATTCTGTTGTGACCTATAGGGTTTTCATTGGCTAATTTTCTGAAATAGATCACCAGCCCTTTCTTTCTATTCCATCTAAGTCTGGAAGCTCCAATAAAACCTGTCCAATGTGGCTGGCCTTGTTGGCATTTGAAATACTGGTAGCATAGCTTTCGGCATCATAGCAACACGCACGCCACCACAGCACAACAAACTGACAGACAGGTGGTCATAATAATTCACGTAATAATTCATAAATACTTGTTGGAGGTGTCAATGAAACAAATAATAAAAATTTAGCCTATCAACTAATTGGAACCCTAGTGGTGCTGTGGTTAAGAGCTATGGATGCTAACCAAGTGGTCGGAAGTTCAAATCCATCAGCTGCTCCTTGGAAACCCCATGGGACAGTTCTATTCTGTTCTGTAGGCTCACTGTGAGCTGAATCAGACTAAACATGGAAATAAAGTGGAAGAAAGATTTCTTCAGATAAGCTGTAAGTAGTTCAGAGGTAATAAGATAGCAAAGCATATGATTAGTGCCTGATATAGGATCTCTATAAAGACTATTTTTCAATCTTAGTAATGGCAATGTTAGAAGTGATCAGTTGTTGTTGTTCGGTGCCTTCAAGTCAATTCCGATTCATCATGGCCCAATGGGACAGAGTAGAACTGCCCTTAGGGTTTCCTAGGTTGGAATCTTTGTGGGAGCAGATCGCCAGTCTTTTCTCCCGAAAGTGAGAGTGTTCTAGTGTAACTCTATTGCATGATTTTTATTTCAGATGGCTTGGCAGACAAAACACTACCACCTGGAGAAGGTGATCTGTCCTTCTGTTTGTAGGCCTGTGGTGTAGAGCAGCAGTGTGAAAAAAAAAATCAATTTCCCTTTGAAGGGTCTTTATAAAAAAGGGTCTTTATAGATTGTTTATATCGTAACTGCAGCTTAAGTGATTAAAGTAAGACTTTTGCAACTACATAAGGACTCTGAGAAGACAAACGGGTCAGGTCATTTGCAGAGCTGAGAATCAGTTGAAGGACTGCTCAGCTTCTGTCCAGAATTTGGTTTAAAAGGCATTCGTGCTGCATGAAGTAAACAAGTTACAGTGCACAAATTTTCTCTGCAAATCTTTAAATTGTTAAGCTCAAGCAAGTCCTTTATCAAACTTTCAGTTTTAGGGTCTAATAAATATGAAGAGGATTTGCCAATATTTTAGGAAGTAAAGGGAAAGAAGGATCAAAAGACTGGAAAATAAAGGAGGGGAATCACTTAAGAAAATCTGCCTGGTGGTAAAATGAAAATCTGTCTTCATTTATGGACAGTGTGTTCCTTTTCTACCTGAAAAAAAGAAAATGTAATTGCTGAAGTTGAAGGGATTTAGGTTACATACAAGAGGAAATTGTCTCACTGGGAGTGGTAATATATACACACAAGAGAAAAGCATGGTCACCTGAGTCATCAAAAAGAGCTCCTTATGGAGGCTTGATGAGGCCTTTGTCGAATGAGAGCAGCCAGGAACGTCTGGAGTAGCTAGCAAAAATGACTACTGGCCAAATGTAGAAATAGTCCCTGTCAACACAGAGAATTACAACTATTATCTCAGAAATTACCAAATCCCATTTTTGTTCCCATTTTCCAGAAATGTTAGTTAATAGTCGATGTATAGGCCTGAATCCTCTATATTATTTCCATTTTCCCACTGATGCCTACATAAACTGAGTCCATCCTAGTGTTAAATAATGCAGAGTAGTTAATAAGTCTATGTGAGGACCCTGTCCACAAAGAGAGAGATGGCTGAGCTTTGGTCTGAAAGGATTTGGATGGAGCCTGCCTGGACATAGAAGAGTGCATGATATTACCTCTGCGATTTCCCCCACCAGTTTCCATAGTTTCCAGTCCCAATAATAAACAATAGTTTTCTGTAGAAAATAACATAGAAGGAGAGATATGCTCTAAAATAGTAGGTGTTAAGAAATGTTCTATTTTCCAGCTCTTTCCATTAGAAGAAAATAATAGAGATTTTACTTAAGGAACCAATACAAAGGAAATAAAGATTTTGGAGTTTATTATAATATTCAAGACAATCCTATTCATGTACAAGAAAACTTTAATATTAATTAAGCTACTTGCATGATGTGGCGGCTTTGTAATGTGTCAACGTGGCCAGGCTGAACTACATTTCCCAGAACTCCTTTTCTTGTATGTTTCCAGCTAGGGTGGGTGACAAGGGATATTCTTAAGAGATTGAGAAGGCCGAGAGAAGCAGCAGATATTTTGCAGCTTGGATTCATTGTTGCTGATGTGTTGATTCACCTTGTGGAGTTAATCAACGGGTGAGTTTGCACCTGCTCTGCCTTCCCCTGGTTCCTCCTTCACCTTAACTCCTGGGCCAGGTGTGTGTATTTACCTCCATGAAGAAGGACCCTGGCTTCTGGGGGAGACCCACACTACCAATGTCAGAGGCAATAAGAACCTGACGCAGGTTTCAGTCCATCCTTGCAGGCTGGAATCTAGGTTGTGCTTGTGGTCCAGCTTGTTCCTGCCCTCCCTATTTTACATCCATCTTCCCTTCTTGTCTGTCTGCTCTCTGGACTTCAATTGGTGGCACCAGATGTGAAGGCAACAGCCTTGCAGAGACCGCTTAACCAGATCCCATAATTGTATGAGGTCAACTCCATGAAACAAATCTTTTAAAACATATTCACATGTACAAATCTCCTAATACTTCTCTGGTTGAGCCCAGCCAGGTGCACATGATAAAACTCTTCCAAAAAGGTTAGACGTCAGTAAACATTTAACAAAATGAGCAAATGCCTACACCAAGATCAGACTTGAGCAGTCACTAGACTCCCAGATCCTTCTATAATCAAACCACTTTCTTAAAGTTTCCTGGAGCCAAACCAAAAAAGATGAGCTGATACAGACAACTACTTAACTATACGCAAGGTCATTTGGTATTAGCTTTTAAATATTGACAGAGAAATCCTCCTTACTCATACAAGTTTAAAAGCTTAAATAAACCTGAGCCTCTGGCTGCATTAGATGACAGTTCAAGGTTGAGATTTTATAATACTCATATGGTTTCAGTTAGAAGTGGATGGATGGAGGAAAGTGGTGATGATTATCAGACTGACTTCCTGGGCTTAGATGTGCCAAAACCAGAAAATGAGGAAGTCATATATATGGCGCAAGCCCTGCTGCCTTCATTCTCTGCTATAGGGAATAATGACTTCCCACAAAGTGCACAGCCAGAAACCAAACACAGAATAAAGTCACATATAAGGCAGTGTGTATACACACACACACACACACACACACACACAATAATAGCTAACACTTCTATAGCACTTTGGTTGTATTAACTCAATTAGTCATCAGTATAACCTGTGGCTGGATAATATTATTATACCTATTTATCAGAGAGGAAAGAAAGGCACAGTGGATTTAAACAACTTGACAAGGTTACACAAAGGAGCATGGTGGAGCTGGAGCATGGTTAGCACTGCCGTCCAGCTGCAGAGCTTCTATGCCTACCAACTCCACTATACTCTCTTTCTTGCAGGTGTGTACTATATGTGGGTATGTGGGTATGTGAACCTGACATTCACAGTTCATAATCTGGCTACAAATTGCCTTTTTAACTCAATCTCTCACCTCTCTCTTACAACTTCCTTATGTTCCAACAACATTGTTATGGGTACAGTGGGTGACATAGGAGACAAGATTTGCTGCCCTTCTCCCAATGACTTAAGGTTTTGTTCTATAGGGGGGTCAGGGAGAAGGTCTAGGCAGCTGCTCCCCTTTTTCAAGCCTGCACCATGAGGGGGATGTGCTCGAGTCTCCTGCCCTGGCTTCATCTGTCTTTTGAGTACTCTGTGAACTCTATGGGAAGTAGCTGCAAGTGAGTGTGAACTCCCTTTGTGTCTGTGACTATTAGGGCTACTACACACTGACATTAGCCTACCCTTGGCATTCAGCCACATTTAAAATGTGTATCAGAATGAGCCCTTCCATTCGTCTTTCCTGAGAGTGGCTGTCTTTCCTCAGATTTTAGATTAGTTGGTGGCTACACAATGGCTTCAAGAAAAGTCATGATTTTGTAGATTATCTGGATTATTCTTATTAGGTGGGAGCACAGCTCTTTCCAGATTTCTACATCTTAAAAAAAAAAAAAAAAAATTTTTTTTTTTTTTTTTAAATGGAAGCCAAGAGTCAAGACTATTTACATTTAACATAAGTATGAAAAGGAGCCCTGGTGGTGCAGAAGTTAATTGCTAGGGTATTAACCCAAAGGTCTGTGGTTTGAATCCACCAGCTGCTCTGCGGGAGAAAGATGTGGCAGTCTGTTTCTGTAAAAATTGCTTCTTTGGAAAGCCTATGGGGCAGTATTACTCTGTGTATAAGGTGGCTATGAGTCGGAACTGACTCGACAGCAATGAAGGATTACAGGGATAAACATTAAAATGCTTGCGCTTAAAACTGCCATCTTGTTAGTAGCTTTCTCTATGCCCCATCAGTTCTTTGTTCTATTTTTCCATTTTTCTTACCATGTTTTGGATTATATGAGCCTTGATTAGTATTCCATTTTATCTACCATTGGATTATTAGCTATCCTCTTTTTTTTTTTTCTAGAGAATATGTTCTTAGGTTCACAACAGGCATATTTATTACAGCTTATTTCAAATATTTGTATACTACTTTATATATAATGTAAGAACCTAAAAGGTTGCACTTATATGCTTCCCTTCTCATTCTTTGTCACATTGTTGTCATGTATTGTACTTCTATATCACTGATGGAAAACACAGGAATCAAATTCTCTACATCTGTGGAAAGAGATGATGGAAAAGTTCAATATCATCAGTCAGAACAAGGCCAGGGACTGACTGCAGAACAGACCATCAATTGCTCATATGTAAGCTCAAATTGAAGTGGAAGAAAATTAAAACCAGTCCACAAAAGTCAAAATATGACCTTGAGATATCCCACCTGAATTTAGAGACCATCTCAAGAATAGATTTGATGCATTGAATACTAATGACCAAAGACCAGACAAGTTGTGAGAAGACATCAAGGACATCATACATGAAGAAAACAAAAGGTCATGGAAAAGAAAGAAAAGGCCAAAATGGATGTCAGAAGAGACTCTGAAACTTGCTCTTGAACCTAGAATAACTAAAACGAATGGAAGAATGATGAAGTAAAAGAGCTGAACAGAAGATTTCAAAGGGCACCTCAAGAAGACAAAGTAAAATACTTTAATGAAATGTGCAAAGGCTTGGAGTCAGAAAACCAAAAGGGAAGATATGCTCAGCATTTCTCAAGGTGATAGAACCGAAGGAAAAATTCAAGCCTCAAGTTGCAATATTGATGGACTCTATGGGCAAAATATTGAACGATGCAGGAAGCATCAAAGCAGATGAAACGAATACACAAAGTCACTGTACCAAAAAGAATTGGTTGGAGTTCAACCATTTCAGGAGGTAGCATATGATTGAGAACCGATGCTACTGAAGGAAGAAGTCTAAGCTGCGCTGAAGGCACTGGTGAGAACCAAGGTTCCAGGAACTGACAGAAAACTAATTGAGATATTTCAACAAATGGGTGCAGCACTGAAGTGCTCACTCATCTATGCCAGGAAATTTAGAAGACAGCTACCTGGCCAACCAACTAAAAGAGATCCGTATTTTGACCATTCCAAAGAGAGGTGATCCAGCAGAATGTGAAAATTATCAAACAATATCGTTAACATCACACACAAGTAAAATTTTGCTGAAGATCATTCAAAAGCAGTTGCAGCAGTACATCTACAGGGAATTGCCAGAAGTTCAAGCCAGATTCAGAAAAAAGCATAGAAGGAGGAATATCATGGCTGATGTCAGATAGTTCCTGGCTGAAAGCAGAGAATACCGGAAAGATGTTTACCTGTGTTTTATTGACTATGCTAAGGCATTCGACTGTGTGGATCACAACAAATCACAAATAACACTGAGAAAAATGAGAATTCCAGAACACCTAACTGTGTTTGTGTAAAACCTGTACATAGACCAATAAGCAGTTGTTTGAACAGAACAAGGTGATAATGCATGGTTTAAAATCAGGAAAGGTGTGCGTCAGTGTTGTATCCTTTCATTGTACTTATTCAATCTGCGTGCTGAGTAAATAATCCGAGGAGCTGAACTATATGAAGAAGAACTGGGCATCAGGATTGGAGGAAGTCTCATTAATAACCTGTGTTATGCAGATGACACAACTTTGCTTGCTGAAAGTGAAGAGGACTTGAAGCACTTACTGATGTAGAAGATCAAAGACCACAGCCTTCAGTATGGATTACACCGCAACACACACACACACACACACACACACAAATCCTCACAACTGGGCCAGTAAGCAACATCATGATCAATGGAGAAAAGACTCAGTTTGTCATGGATTTCATTTTACTTGGATCCACAATCAATGCCCATGGAAGCAGTAATCAAGAAATCAAAGGATGTAATGTGTTGGCCAAATCTGCTGCAAAGGACCTCTTTAAAGTGTTAAAATGCAAAAATGTCACTTGGAGGACTAAGGTGTGCCTGACCCAAGCCATGATATTTTCAATCACCTCATATGCACGGGAAAGCTGGACAACGAATAAGGAAGACCGAACAAGGATTAAATTTCAATTAACTTTCAAATAAATGAAATCACAAGGTCTAAAAGTCTTATATGTTGTTGTTGGGTGCCATTGAAGACAGAGTAGAACTGCCCTACAGGGTTTTCTTGGCTGTAATCTTTACAGGAGCAAATCACCAGGACTTTCTGTTTCACGGACGCTGCATGGGTTTGAGCCACAAACCTTTATGTTAGAGGCCAAACACTTAATGGTTGTACCACTGGGGCTCCGTGAAAAGTCTTCTGTTTTTACCCATATATTTACCTCTTCTGATGCTCTTCTGTCCTCTGTATAAATCTTAGTTTCCATTTGGTATCCTTTTACTTCAGTCCCGTAGAAGTGCCTTCAAAATTTCTTCTACTGCGGTTCTCCAGATGACAAGTTTCTTTAGCTTTTTGTTTTCGGAAGTTTCTTCGTTTAACCCCCAGTTTTCAAGGATATTTCCCACTCAGTATGTATTTCTAGGTTGACATTTTCTTTTACACTCAGTACTTTAAAGATGTTGTATTATTTTCTTCTGCTTTGTATTATCCTTATAAGAGGTCATTCTTATCTTTGTTCATCTGTAGATAACATGTTGTATTGCTTTGGCTGCTTTTATGATTTTCTCTTTGTAAGTGGTTTTTAGTAATTTGATTTTGACAGAACTTGGTTTGGTTTTCTTTATGTTTATGCCGCTTGGTGTTCATCAAATTTCTTGGATATGTCTGTTTACAATTTTCATCAAATTTGGGACATGTTCAGTCATTATAATTTTAATTAGTTTTTTCAGCCTTCTTCAGCTCCTCTTTATTTTCCATCTGTGTTTCTAAATACTCATGTGTTAGACTGCTTTATGCTATTCCAGAGCTAACTTATTCTCTGATCTTCTGCCTAATCTTTTTTTCTTTTTTAGTATCTCTCTTTTTGTTTCAATAGTTTCCGCTGCAAGAGCTCTCAGGCAGAGTTTCTCAATCTCAGAATTATTGATATTTCGAGCCAGACAATTATTTTTTTCAGTGACTGGCCTGTGCATTATAGATGTTTAACAGCATCCCTGACCTCTTTCACTAGATCCTGGCAGCAATCCCCCAAATGTAACAACCAAAAATATCTTTAGATATTGCCAAATGTCTCCTGATGGGCAAAATTGCTCCCAGTTGAGAGCCACTACTTTAAAGTATTTGCTCTCTTCTATGTCAAATATGCTGTTATACTCATATAGTAAATTTTCTAGTTAAAATGTGTGTTCTTCAGCTCCTGATGGTCCATCCGTTTGGTTCTTTTTAAATTTCTATATCACTTCTCATCGTTTACATTTTTCTTTAACTCCTGGAACATAGTTATAACAACTGTTCTAAAGCTTTTGTTAATTCCATCTCCCTATTTTTTTTTTTTTTTCTGGTTTGTTTTATTATATCTGGATCTGTGCCTATTGACTGATTTTTGTTATGGTTGTGAGTCACATTTTTCACGCTTGTCCCCATGTCTAGTGATTTTTGAACAGATACTGGACATTTTATGTTACATAACTGACAATGTATGTCACATTGTATGCTATAATTTTTTTTTTTCCCTTAAGGAGTACTGAATTTTCTTTTGGCAGGTAGTCAAGTTACTTGCATATAACCTTAATCTTTTTAATGCTTATTTTAAAATCTTTTAGGGTATGTCTAGGATAGCCTTTATTCTATAACTATTTTAGCCCTAAGACTTAACTCTCTCAAGCTTCTCCTGAATATCCTGGATGTTCAAAGAATACTTTTTACTTTGGCTGAATAGAACTCAAATGTCTTATAGTCCTGTGTAAGCTCTGTGAATTTTTTGCTTATAGCTCCCTTTTTTTTTTTTTTTCAGAAGCTGTTTTTTGCTCAACCTTGCGGATTGTCACAGTATTCCTGTATAGCTTATTCAAGCAAAGACTCACAGGGATCCCATGCAAATTTCTGGGACAATTTCTCTGCATATCTTACTCTTCTCTTGTGATGTGTCCTGCACATTCCAGTCTCCTTATCCTCCATGAACCCCAACCTCTGTATCCTCAACTCAGTAAGACCACTATGCTCTCTCTCCCTGCATCGTGGTCTAGAAAGTTTCTTCAGGCAGGAATTTGGGGCAATTATAGGACTCACCTCACTTGTTTCTATTCTCTCAGGGATCACAGTCCTTTACTGCCTGTTGTCTAATATCTAAAAACAGTTAATTCATATACTCTGCACTGTTTTCTAGTTGATTACATCAGGAAAGCAAGACTGTTACCAGTTACTCCATAATGACTAGAAGTGGAAGTCCAGTGATTTTATTATAAATGAATTATAAATAGATGCTAGTGGTCAAAATGAGGCTAAGTATGGATTGGTTAGTAGAAAACTACTTTTGGTTAAAGGACCAACAGTATTACTAAAGCTTCAGGCTTTAAGTGAAGAAAAGCACACTTCAATCTATATGGCTTAGTTTTTCTTTTCTAGGTTCTTGATAGAATTGTGATGATTTTTGTGTTTTTGCTATCTTTGCTGGATATATGTCATCAAAGGGCCTTGAGACATGGCTTTGCAATGCACGTCTATGGACTTCTTCAAACAGTTCAACCATACTGGAGAGCCCTATTTCCATGCTCAGGTTAACTATGCATACACATAGTGAAAATCTACTAGTCTGTATTTTTCTCTCAGTCCACTCTCCTCAGGGGATTGATGAAAAATAAATCATATCAGCATTGTTACAACTCTTAAGGCATAAGCTATTATACTTTTAAAGGAAATAGGAAGTATGTTTTAAGTGATCAAGGCATCAGGAGAGGAAATAGAGCCATTCCAAGATCTACACCCATCTCAGGGCAGAAATGTCCTGGCTGCATAGAATTTCTCTGACACTGTTTTGACCTGATGCTGAAATATCATAGGAGAGCTCTGTAGCAATGTGACAGAACCTACTTTTCACAACGAAAGGCTCTGAAAGCAAGAGATATATGTCTGTGAAAAGTTGGGAATCTCACTCCTACTTTGGATTGAAGTCTTCTTTGTATTGAAAGTACTTATTTATCATCTGGGAACATTCAATAAGAACTCAATGTGTGCTTAAATAAATCATTGTGAATGCTGAGTGCAGAGCTTTGCAGGCTTCTCCCATCCTCTTTTGTTTCCTTTCTCTCACCAAACAGATGCAAAGGCTTTTTCTGGCAGCATCATTCCCTGGGAAATACCCAGAAATCAAGTGTGAAATTGATGCTGTTTTTGCTAAACTGACATTTCAAAATGTTATAGTGCCAGTGGTCTTTATATTCCAAAGTCCAACTGTATCTGTATATTCCGTCACCTGGATTATGAAGAACAACTGTAATGTGTACCATGTAGCATCTAGCTCATTCATTCAGATTTTCTTTAGGTACATCAAAGGTATATGCGCAAGCAGTGTACATCAAAGATATACGCGCAAGCAGTTTAGATGCACAAGTCAGAACCACTAGCATGCCTGTCATTACCTGGGGGTAGGGGTGGGAGGCCCAGTCAGTTACAGGGCACTTCAGAACTCCTGGGAGATATCAATAAAATGAGACATACCATATATAAAATATAATTACATAGCTCCCAGGAGTGTTGTTCTGAAAGACAATAACCCATTTAATATTCTGAAATGACTTGCCCAGACAGAGAATTCCTTGGCACATCATGTGCTCTCCTTGACCTCGGTCTCTCAGGTCTTCCAGCTTTAAAAATTCTATAATTCATTGGACTTCTTAAGGAAAACAGCTAAGACTTCTCATTGTCCAAGTGGGATTTGCTCAGAATTTCAGATTGCTGGTGTCAAAAACTTAACCAAGCAAAATGGCTGAAACTTGTTCTCCACTTCTCTCTCTCGTGCCACCATTTCTTTGACACAATAAGTCATATATTCAAAGCAGAGATATGGATCCAGTCAGAGTGGGCTATTTCTTAAACTATATCCTTTCCTTGGAAATGTGGAAATGTATTAATAATAATAATCTACTTCTATAAACACTTAACTGCTACCTGACATTCTCATAAATCAAATGAGAAACAGGAATTAAGTGAAGTAGAAAGGTTTGGTAACATAGAATTGACTTTTAGTCAGAGGCCTGGCTCAAAGCTGTACCCTGGAATTAGTGGCTCCTTAATTATAGAAGGAAACCCTGTTGGCGTAGTGGTTAAGTGCTATGGCTGTTAACCAAAAGGTCGGCAGTTCGAATCAGCCAGGCGCTCCTTGGAAACTCTATGGGGCAGTTCTGCTCTGTCCTATAGGGTTGCTATGAGCCGAAATCGACTCGATGGCAGTGGGTTTAATTATAGAAGGTGGTTCCTTAATTTTCCCTAACCATGATTTTTTCATTTATATAATGGGAAGACTATTATCTATTTTACCTATTTCACAGGGTTAATAGGGAGATCAAGTAAACTATATACAACAGCTCTATATATTTAAGTGTGTGTCCCCTATTCATATTAGATAAATAGAACAGTTCTAAATTCCTCTAGAAATTTCATGAAAGAAATTTTTACATGAACTACTTATTGGTAGTAAAGTCAATAAAGAGTAATGATAGTAATGACCAGCAACCATTTTTGTGATACCTACTGTGTACTCTTACATACATTATCTTATTTAATCTTCACACCAGTCCAATGGAGAAAACTGAGAAAACTCAGATTTACTTCGACCCAGTCACACAGCCAGGAAGCCCAGCAAATTGAAACCCAGGTCTGACTGGGGACAAAGTCTGTGTTCTCTACATTACTATGTCTCATTCTTGTCTTTGGCTGGTAGAGTCAAAGTAGTCAGCAGCAAAAATAAGGAACGGAAATAAGAGGCTTAGATTTAAAGTGTCAGTGGTCAAAATGGGACTGTGTATGGATCAACCGATATAAAACTAAAAAATAAAATTTTGGGGGCATTTTCTCTGCATAGCTTTCTCCTCTCTGGTACCTTGCTCTGCAAAATGAAAAATAAATTAGCGCCCCCTCAATAATAATAATAAACTGCAAGAAGAGAGAATGTGGGAAAAATTTCTTACCCAAATAAATGAAGAGCTTATTTCAAGTAATTATAGTCTTAAAACTCAGAATGTATGTATCTGATGTGCAGTAATGGGGTTTTCGGGGCCTGTTGTTGCTGCTGTTTGGTGCCATTGAGTTGGCTCTGACCCATGGGGACCTTGCATATAACAGAATGAAACATTGCCCAATCTTGCACCATCCTCACAACCATTACCATGTTCGAGCCCATTTTGAAGCCATTGTTTCAAATCATCTGGTTGATGGTCTTCCTCTTTTTCACTGACCCTCTATTTTACTCAGCATGATATCTTTCTCCAGCAATTGGTCCCTCCGGCTGACATGTCCCAAGTAAGCAAGATAAAGTCTCACCATTCTTATTCTTCTGCTATTCCACGGTATAGTCAATATTCTTTGCCAACACCTCAGTTCGAGTATGTCAATTTTTCTTCGTTCTTACGAATTCATTGTCCAGCTTTGGCTTGCATATGAAAATACCACGGCTTGGATCAGGCACACCTTAGTCCTCAAAGTGACATCTTTGCTTTTTAACATTTTAAAGAGGTCTTTTGCCATTTTTTTTCTTTTTTGCAGCAGATTTGCTCAATGCAACACATCATTTGATTTCTTGACTGCTACTTCCATGGGCATTGATTATTGACCCAAGAAGAATAAAACCCATAACAACTTAAATTTCATCACCATTTATCATGATGTTTTTTATCAGTCAGATTGTGAGGATTTTTGTTTTCTTTATGTTGAGGAGTAATCTATACTGAAGGCTGTAGTCCTTGGTTTTTATCAGTGTTTCAAGTCCTCTTCACTTTCAGCAAGCAAGGTTGTGTCATCTGCATATCAAAGGTGGTTAATGAGTGTTCTTCTAGTCCTAATACAGCATTCTTCTTCATATAGTCCAGTTCTCTGATTATTTGTTCAGCACATAAATCGAATAAGTATGGTGAAAGAATGCAACCTTCCTGTACACCTTTTCCAATTGTAAACCATGCAGTATCTCCTTGCTCTGTTTGAATAACTACCTCTTGACCCATGTTCAGGTTCCACATGAGCACAATTGTGTTCTGTAATTCCGATTCCAGTGGCGGATGGGTGGTGGTTTCAGAGCCTTAGCCACTTAAATAATAATGGGAAAAAAAAAAAAACATTGCCCTCCAGTCAATTTAAACTGATGGTGATCCCAATGTTACAGAGTAGAACTGCTCCATAGGATTTTCTTGACTGTAATGTATTTTTATGCAAGTAAATGGTGCCTTGTTTATTTGTTTGCCAACCAATCCCTCCTCCCATGAGGTATTTTCCTAAGTGCAGCTATGGCAATTTTTTTTAAATGTTGCTGTAAAAAAATTAGCATAGTACACTTACGAAAATACCTTTCAGGGAGAGGGAGCGGTTGGCAAACAAATGTAGAAGGCTCACTTTAGTTGCATAGAAATACAGTAATCTTTATAGAAGCAGATCACCAGACCTTTCTTCCATGGTGCCACTGGGGGAGTTCAAACCTCCAGCCTTTAGGTTAGTAGTTAAGCACAAACTGTTTGTGACACAGAGAGATCTGACTTAAACAATAAAATGCTCTATCTTAGGGAAAACTAGATGGGAAAAGGGTTGAAAGACGAGAGTATCTCTGTCCTTTCCCAAGATTCGTTCCAAGCAAGAGGCTGGCGAAGCCTGAATGCTGTTTTCTGAGCACTCCTCCTCACTGGCCCTGGGGAGCAAAGGCTTACAAGATTCTGGAGAAAAGTTAAAGGAATTAGTATCCCAAGGGTACAAGAGTTCTGGGACTCTTCAACAAACAAGTCAGCAAATAAAAATTTAGTCTGGACAATAGCAAGTGTTGAAACTTGTAACAAATTTAACCTGAGGCAACCTAGGGGAAAAAAATAACATTAATTGATGGTCTCATTAGATGAGAATTTTTTAGTCAAGAAAAATATGTAATGAAATTTTCAGTTACTTGACCTAAGAAGAAATTAAGTGTGAGAGATAAAATTGTGTAAGTACCCATTTCTTGGCATGAATTTTGGAACATATTTGTAAAGATCTGACTTTGTGCTTATATTTTAAATTAATTTTTCCATGTAAATTTCATTTTATATGGAGAGACAATTTCCTTTTTTACTTGTGCAGTGTGAAAAAGACTGCATTTCAAAGTGAGTTCCCAAACAGAATGGTAAAATCCTCAAGATGTGGGACTTGGCATAAGCAACTTTCTTAGGACTGAAGCAAATGAAACAATTTGGTTTTTCCATCCATTGGAAAAAAATATTTTCAGGCATTTTGGTTTAGTTTTGTACTGGACATCTTAATATCTTATTAAAAAATATTGCACGGTCTTGACCTATAAAAACTTGTAGACTGTTACTATAAAATGAGAAACTGCATTTTTCATTTATAATAATCTCCCCGATTCTATTATATATTCATATATATGCATATATTCCAAGATATTAATGTGATTCCAATGTATATTTCAGTAAATTAATACCCTGTCATAAGTATCCTCTCACCATCTTTCTCTTTGCATATATGGAGCAGTTCTACTCTGAAACACATGGGGTCACCATGAATTGGAATCGGCCTGATGACAACTGGTGGAGATATTATGACTCTAACACTGAGAGATAAGCTAAAAAAAAAAAAAGCCCATAAGCTGCTTAGCCATGAGTATGACTCAAAATCACAAATATCATTAATTTTATTTCTCCCCAGATTGTCTAAAGCAGAGATCACCAATTCAAATACTTACAGGGGGCTGTACCGGTGACATATTTAGGTGAAGGCCTAGTAGGGCAGAGACAAACTGGAAAGCACACAAAACCCTAGTCCAAATGAGTAATGCCAACTCTTCAGATTATTTTAAAAATGGCTGGAATTCAGGATTATAACATACAATCACCCAGATTTAAAACTTTGAATCTATATTTCTATTAATTACACAGGTCATCTAAACTACACTGTTAGGCTAGAGTTGGACTTTTGGCCTCAATGTCTCTAAAATGGTTGAGTCTAGATCTGGCTATATAGAGTGGGCAAGATAACGCATCATGGTGGGGAGGACATATTTATTATTCCCTCATTCAGTATATGTAGAATTCTCACTTTCCATGCAAGAGACTCAGCTTCGATTCCTGACCAGTGCACCTCATGTGTGGTCACCACCAATCTGTCCGTGGAGGCTTGCATGTTGTTATGATGCTGAACAGGTTTCAGCAGAGCTTCCAAACTGACTAGGAAAAAAAAGGCCTGGCAGTCTACTTTTGAGAATCAGACAATGAAAACTCTATGGATCACAACGGTCCAATTCCATTGTGCGAGGTATTGGCATGAGTTGGGGCCTACTCAATGGCAGCTTACAATAGCTATATGCTCTGCCCAGTTCTATTAATTGTGGATGTAGATGTGAACAAGACAAAGCCCCTGCCTTCACAGAACTCATATTCCTTTGAGTAAGCATGGGTGATAAGTATTTGATAAGAAGTACTGGAAAGAAACGCCATGGAAAGAACAGATCCATAGAAAATTTTTTGAGTGTTATGAGGATTTGGAAGGAGCCCTGGTAGTGCAGTGGTTAAGTGTTTGGCTGCTAGCCAAAAGGTCAGAGGTTCAAACCCACTCGCTTCTCAGGAGAAAGATGTGGCAGTCTGCTTCAGTAAAGATTTACAGCTTTGGAAACCCTACGGAACAGTTCTACTCTGTCCTATAAAATCACCATGAGTCAGAATCAACTCGGACGGCAACGGGTTTATCTGTTTGTTTTAAATGAAGGATTTGTGCCCCTGCCTTCCCAGACAAGGAAAACGAGTCCCATAGAGATTAGAGACTTGCTCAAGGAAGTAGGTAGTTACTTGTAGATCCCAGGTGAGAATCTAGGGTTGGCTCGGTGGGTGTGAAAACGTGCAGTCACACAGGGCACCATGCTTGGTTCAGTGCTCTGTTGTCACTGTCTTAAAATTCTTGATAATTTTATCTTTGAACTTGGGATTTGTAAGAGAAGTCCAATGGGACAATGGAGAGTGTGTTGTTCTTTGTCACCTTACTTACATATAGCACGCACCATGCCCATGAGCGCAGAAAGGATTCTGATGATACGTGGGAGTTCAACAGGACTCATGCATGGGAAATCAATGACTCAAAGTAGGGACAAGGTAAGGGTGTTATGTGTATGACTGAATAATGGGGGGGTGGGTAGGAAGGGAGGGAGGAAGGGAAGGCAGTGTTAACAACCCTGAGGAACCGTGTTTTCTGTTCCAATGAGAACTTGCTTTGAATGCAGAAAGAAAGCAATAGTATTCTAAGAAACACAAACAATGAAGGAACTCTCTCATATCCTTTCTCACTTGTGTTACTTCCTTGAATTAGCCAACAACTGGAAACGAGGAAAGGAAAAGATAGGTAGCCCATACTTCCTTTTCCTGGCAGTCCTTCCTTACCCATCAGTGACCCAAAGATAAAGAGTGTTGGTAAAAGACACACGTATGAAAAATTAAAAAAAAAAAAACTTGAGTTTTTTCTGTGCAGCATTTCCACTGTTCTGGTAAGAAGAAAATACTTCTGCATGCAAAAACTACGAAATGTGAATTTTGTGATTTTGGTGGATCTGCGTGTCTGTTAAATGCTCTTATAATCGCATTGAAAACTATCATTGTGCAATATAAAACAAATGGTAAAATTCATACTAATCATTTAAATTTTTAATTTTTCTTTACTTAACATGACGTTAAATAGAACATTAAAAAATACCATGATGCAGAAAAAATGAAAGTGTTAATTTTAGTATCTTTAATGGCGCTTTTTTTTTTCCTGCTTTTAACAAGACCAAAAACCAAACCAAACCCATTGCCATTGAGTAGATTCCGATTCATAACGACCCTTTAGGAGAGTAGAACTGCTTCATAAGGTTTCCAATGAGCAGCTGGTAGATTTGAACTGTTGATCTTTTTGGTTAGCAGCGGAGCTCTTAACCACTGTGACGCCAAGGGCTCTGCATTTTCCTTTTGCACTAGGCCCTGCAAATTATCAAGCTGGCTCCCCTAAACCTAGGTTAGAATTTGTTCCTAACTTCTCAGTCGCAATGCAAAACTGTGCTCTGGTTTTGTGTTCCAGATTTTAATTATAATGATTATAAGCCTAGACTAAGGAAACAAGGAAGCCTTGTTTAAGTGGTTTTCACTTCATGTAAGCAGTGTCATAACCATAATTTCATAGTAAATATTAATGCATCCAAATTTGGCCAGCTTTGGGTCTGCCCTGGGTTTTTGAATCACTAGTTCCCTGCTTATGAAACAAAATGAATTAGTGCCTTTCTGCACACATACAATTTATGTTAATTATTGTTCTTTTGTTTCAACTTTTGTTGGCCATCGAGGGCTTAACCAATTGCATCACCCAGAGTACCTAGTATGTTACAACAGTTTAGTAATAGGTTCTCTGGTGACTTTATTTTTCATGGTTTGTTTGAACACATGATTGTATTTGTTATTGTTTAGGTCTCTTAGTGGCCCATCCCATGTGTGTAAGAGAGAGGAGTATATTTGAAAAGAATTAGAAGAACTGGAAAAAGTTAGAAGGACTTGCCCCCCAGGGTACAGTGGAACTGTATGACTAGCTAAATACCCCCCCTACAACATTCTTTGGTTTGTATATATGACATAACACAGTACCAGAAATATGGTAGGCATTCAGAATGTTTTTTGAATAAATAAATAAAATTAATGAGTGGGGACTATGTTTTTCAAAGTCCAACATTTTGCTTTCTTGATATATTTCTCTAGCGTCTAGAATGTAAATGTGGAGGAGGGGGATCTTTAAAAAAAGGTTTAGCTCCTGGTCCACTGCCATCTTAACTACTTTCACCCACAGCTTGCTTGCTTTCAGTGAAGAGGGTTGACTCCTGCGGTGCACAACGTTTCCCCACCTCTTGAAGTCCCTCTTACGTAGGACAAATCATCATGCAGGTGTGTGTTTGTGACCTGCCTGTGGCTGGGACTGATGTCTTGCTTTCCACCCCACCATTTGCTGCCTGAGCCTCTTTGTGACTCTGTGACTCTTTATGACTACATGGCAAGGCAGGTCTTCGCTGAACCCCACGTTTGAACATCTATTCCAAATAGAAGGAAGAAGTCAGCATTCTATTTTGCAATTTAGTTTGACTTTGCGGACATGAAATAATCGAAAGGCTTTTTACATGCTAGTATTTTTCCATTTTCTGTTGCTGTTGAGTCCGAGTCATAACAACCCTCCTGTGTATCAGCGTAGAACTTTGCTCCATAGGGTTTTCAATTGCTGATTTTTTTGAAATAGATTGCCAGGCCTTTCTTCTGAGCTGCCTCTGAGTAGACTCAAACCCCCAACATTTCTGTCAGCAGCCAAGTACATTAACTGTTTGCACCACCTAGGGACTCCATGCTAATATAACAGCCTAAATAGCAGAATTGTTCACAATTTTTATTCATTCATTCAGTCATGCATTCATGTCTGCTTTTTTACATCAATCTATTTAAACATAAATATTTTTAAATACATAATATGTAAAGATTAGACACAGTTATGGATTGAATTGTGTCCCCCCAAAATATGTGTCAAGTTGGCTAGGCCATGATTCTCAGTATTGTGTGGTTGTCCACCATTTTGTGATCTGATTTGATTGTACTATGTGTTGTAAATGCAAACCTCTATGATGTTAATGAGGCAGGATTAGAGGCAGTTGTGTTAATGAGGCAGGACTCAGTCTACAGGATTAGGCTGTATCTTGACTTGATCTCTTTTGCGATATAAAAGAGAAAAGGAAGCAGATAGGAGAGGGACCTCATGCCACCAAGAATGAAGAACCAGGAGAGGAACATGTCCTTTGGACCTGGGGTCCCTGTCCCTGCTCTAAGCAGCTCCTAGACCAAGGGAAGATTGATGACAAGGACCTTCCCCCAGAACTTACAGACAGAGAAAGCCTTCCCTTGGAGCTGTCACCCTGACTTTGGACTTCTAGTCTCTTAGACTGTGGGAAAATAAATCTCTGTTTGTTAAAGCCATCCACTTGTGGTATCTCTGTTATAGCAGCACTAGATAACTAAGGCAGACACTAAGAAGAATAAGAAATAGAGTTGCCTGGGTTGGCAGAACATCCAGACAGGAAAATTTTTCAAGAAAGTTGGAAATATGGATCTGGAGCTCAAGGAAAAATATTTGAGAGGCAGTTCTATAAAGATACTAGCTGAAGTCATGGCATTAAATGAGATTACCAGGGAAAGAATGAAAAGAGCAGAGCTGAACAAGGGCCAAGAGATAAATCATTGTGTGTGGCCAAAAGAGGCAAAATTCTTTCAACTGATCCCTGACTTGGGACTTTGATGTCACTTTTTGGAACATAAACAGATCTGACTCAGTTGAAGAAAATCTTGATCATATGTGTTATAAATTTGAAAAAAGTAGAAAATCCTAATACTTTCCGTGACTGGCATTCTCTTGCCCTTTACTGGTTATGTCTTGAGTGTCACGTCGAACCATAATGGCTAATATTTAAGTAGCACTTTTTCTGTATCAGGCATTATACTGAACAATGTTTGCATGTATTACCTCATTTAATCTTCAAAATAATTCCACAGAGTAAAAACAGTAAAGTTATTTGTCTAACACCAAGTAGCTGGAAAATGATAGATTGAGAATTCATAGCCTGAGCATCTGGTATGAACACCTGTGATCTTAATCATTGTACCATACTGCCTCCCATGACTGTATTTTATAGAGGGTAGGCGTGAGTCTCATTTCACCTTCCTAACCTCCTGTCTCAGACATTACAGGAACTCACTGACTGTTTTAAGGACAAGTAAATTATTCAACACCTCAACAAAAAGAAACAAAAACCTCACAGCTGGGCCAATAAGCAACATTATGACAAACAGAGTAACTATTGAAGTTTTCAAGGATTTCATTTTACATGGATACACAATCAATACCTGTCATGGATTGAATTATGTCCCCCCCAAAATGTATATATCAGTTTGGCTGGGCCATGATTCCTGGTATTGCGTGGTTTTTCTGTAGGTTGTAAATCCTGCCTCTGTGATGTTAATGAGGGAGGATGGGGGGCAGTTGAGTTAGTGTCACAGGACTCAGTCTACAAGATTGGGTTGTGTCTTGAAGCAATTTCTTGAGATATAAAAGAGAGAAGTGAGCAGAGCGGCAGGGGACCTCATACCACCAAGAATGTAGTACTGGGAGCAGAGCGCATCCTTTGGACGCAGGGTCCCTGCACAGAGAAACTCCTAGCCTGGGGGAGGATTGATGTAAAGGCCAACAAAGAGACAAAGGCTTCCCCTGGAGCTGGCATCCTGAATTTGGACTTGCAGCCTACTTTACTGTGAGAAAAGAAACTTCTCTTGTTAAAGCTATCTGCTTGTGGTATTTCTGTTATAGCAGCACAAGATAACTAAAACAACACCCTTGAAACAGCAGTCAAGAAATCAAATGACATATTGCATTGGGCAAATCTTCTGCAAAAGGCCTCTTTAAAGTGTTAAAAAGCAAAGATGTCACTTTGAGGACTAAGGCGCATCTTACCCAAGCCGTGGTATTTTTAATCGCCTCATGTGCACGTGAAAGCTGGACAACGAATAAGGAAGGCTGAAGAAGGATTGATGTCTTTGAATTATGGTGTTAGCAAAGAATATTGAATATACCATGGATTTCCAGAAAACTAAACAAATCTGTCTTGGAAAAAGTACAGCCGGAATGCTCCTTGGAAGCAAGGATGGTGAGACTTGGTCTCACGTACTTCGTACATGTTGTCAGGAGGGACCAGTAGAGGGTCAGCAAAAAAAAGGATGACCCTCAAGGAGGTGGATTGACACAGTTGCTGCAATGATGGGCTCAAGCATAGCAATGATTGTGAGGATGACACAGGACCAGGCAATATTTCGTTCTGTTGTACACAGGGTAGCTATGAGTCAGAGCGACTCTGAGTAGGAACTGACTGGACAGCACCTAACAAAACAACATTATCAATGCCAGAGATTTTAATTTGAAGGGGTCCAAGTGGCCATTGTTGCATATAAGGAGGGCATAACAAAGCAAGCATGAACCTTGGCTAAACTATCATTCAGGTCTTGAGAAAGGACTGATTAAATAACCTAATAAGTTCTTATCAGGATAAACTATAGAAAAATGGGCTTGGATTACCTTTTCCTTCTGAAAATCAATAGCAGTTACCCCAGAAGTTTATCTCATTGAAGTTCCTAACTCCATCCCTGTTCCCCTCACTCTTACTATCTATCGCTCTTCTTTCCTGGGAAATGACAACCAATAGTATATAATATTTTCAGTTTTGTTCATGTTCACCTCAGGACTTCTCTAGGGGGCTCACACACTGCTCTGCTGCCATGAATTGAATTATGTTCCCTAAAAATGTGTGTATCAATTTGGCTGGGCCATGATTCCCAGTATTGTGTGGTTGTCCTCCAGTTTGTGATTGTAATTTTACGTTGAAGAGAATTAGGTTGGGATTGTAACACCACCCTTACCCAGGTGACATCCCTGATCCAATGTAAAGGGTGTTTCTCTGGGGTGTGGCCTGCGCCACCTTTTATCTCTCAAGAGATAAAAAGGAAATGGAAGCAAGCAGAGTGGGGGACCTCATACCACTAAGAAGGCAGCACCTGGAGCAGAGCACATCCTTTAGACTCAGGGTCCATGCACCTGAGAATCTCCTGAACCAGGGGAAGATTGAGTACAAGGACGGTCCTCCTGAGTCAACAGAGAGAAAGCCGTCCCCCGGAGCTGATACCCTGAATTTGGACTTGTAAACTGCTAGACTGTGAGAGAATAAACTTCTCTTTGATAAAGCCATCCACTTGTGGTATTTTTGTTACAGCAGCGCTAGATGACTAAGACACATCCCATCTGATTTCCTACTTTATTCCAAGGAAAAATGTACCCATTCATTTCTAAGGCTAGCTATTACACAAATTGCATATAAGACTTTTTTTTTCAAGTTAAGATGACAAAAAACTTACAAAGTATCATTTTAATGGAAGTTCAAAAGGACATTCAGTGACTTTGTTGATGGTGTTACATTCAGCACAGGGCCTAGAATAGTGCAAATAGCCAATGATAGTTTTCTGAAACAAATTGGAATAAGATGGAGGATGGATTTCTAGCTCAGAGTATGGTCTAAAGGGAAAGACAGACTTCACATCACAGTCTGAAACTCTAGGCAGTTCAAAAAATGCTGGAGACCCCAGGTTTCAGAAAGGAAAGACAAGAGAGAAAGGCACTGCAAATCAGTGCCTCCTCCTTTACGTTTGGTCTCCAGCAGGTTTTAGGATCTGCGGTGTTGTTTTCCATGGATGCTGGCGCCTAGCCTCTGCACCTGTTCCAATTTATTTTTGGGGGGTGTCCTTAGAGAAGCTAAGATCTAATCATCCTTAAGGTAAAATGAAAGGTTAAACGGTAATTACTGCATCTTAATCACTTCAAGCATCTCATAAGAACTCTTCAACTTTCAAACTTGAATAAATATTTGTCACTTTAGATGTACACTTGACATATTTCCCTACACATATTGGAAAAGCAGTGGGCAATCACAGTTTGTTGAATGAATTGGAGAAAAAGTCTGTTTTTAAGAAATGAACTAAGACCAGAAATCATTATTCTGTATTGTAACCAACCAGCTGAGTAATGGAACTTGATTGAATGCCCAGGGTGCAGACAAAAAACAGATGGTTCAATTGACCCAAGAGAGGGGATTTATTAGGTTAAGTGGGGTGAAGCACATGAGGTTTCTGACAATGATGCAGAGAATTTGTTGGTTCACGCTGAGTAGGGAGGTACGCAAAACCAAAAGAACTGTTATGGAAAACTCAAGGCACTGAATTTCGACATCATCCAAGAGAAGATTTGGTCAGAAAGGTGAATGGGCAGGAGACAGGATGTTCTATAAACTAGGCATCGGGCATCCTAGTCTCAGAATTAGATGTTTTTGAGTAGAAGAGTTCAGAAAACGAATCAAGGGCAAATGTGGTTATGTGTTGGCTTGATGAAGTGAAAGTATCGAAGTAATAAGTAAAATTTATTTGAACTCTCCTTGAGGTTTCTGTCTGCACCACAATTAAAGGGTTAAAGTATGGAGACACATCTCTTTGTGACTCTAATCCATCTCAAGTCTTCCTAAACAGGATGCCTAAAAGTCACAAAAAAGAGAAATTGTCTTAGACTCAATACCCATGTTCTCATGGTACCTTGAATAGGAAAGTGCGCATTTATGCTGGGCTCCGAACTAACTGCTCTCAGCCAGTCCATCCTGGTCTCTACTCCCTGGACCTTGCTCATCTTGGAAGATGCCACCAGGCCTGGAGTTTTGGAATTTGGGACAGCTTTTCTCTCTCTCAACTCATATGCTGAACCCAATCTCACTGTTTAGAAATAACTTAGCAACTTCCCCCTCCCATGTTACAAATATCCGGTATTTGGGCTTTGACTCTTCTCTTTGGACTTCTCCCTTCCCTACAATAGATGACCTCATAGCTATAGTCCCCTGCCCTTACAGAATTTTAATGTTAATGTCCGTTGAACGCTTTGGTTTAGCTAGATGTTGGGTCCTTCTTTCTTTGACTCCATATAATTGTTTTCCAAAACCTGGGATAGCATCTCGCAGAAATCTACTCCAAAAATATCTGCTCTTTTCACTCTTAACTGAAAAAGGTCTAAGAAATGAGTCCACACTTACAGTGTCTGATCTCGTCTTATTTACAACTTACCTCAGATGGGCCTAAAGGAAAATATCAATCAATAATCGTGGCAACTGCGGCACTGCTTAAACAAGTGGAGTGAATGTTTCAGAGGCTCAGCGTTGTCCTTGTGCCTTCAAATCATACCAGCTGGGAACTTGTAAGCCACATATGCCTCTCCTCCACTCTTTCAGAACAAGACCAGAGTAGCCTAGATAAATAATTTCCAGTTGCCATCAGATCGACTCTGATTCATGGCAACCCCATGTATGTCAGCAGAGAGCTATGCTCCATTGTGTTTTTAATGACCGTGTTTCCCTCCTCCCCCCTGGCGGGAAGTAGATTGTCAGGCCTTTCTCAGAGGCACCTCTGGATAGACTGCAACCTCCAAACTTTCAGTTAGCAGTTGAGCACTTAACCATTTGCACCATCCGGGGACAATAAAGAATAAGTCTGACAGATAATATTCCTTATAAAATACAGTAACTCAGAATGTTTAACAAGAAGTTCATGCATGATTTCTCTTTCTTTGAAAATGCTGCTTAATCTTGTTGACCTTCCTGGAACACAGGGATGAAGCCTGTCAGGCACTGAAAAATTTCTGAAAATTTTTAACATGTGCACTCCCCTCCTCATAGGATACTTGGGTGTATCAAAATGGAGACCAAGGACACTCTGCTGTCAGAGAAAGACAGTGATTTTTCAGCAAACCTGGAGACCCCCAATAGGCTCTCAGGAGCCCAGAGTTAGCAGCTCTTACTGCTTCTTAAAAGACAGCTGGTCTAGTGAAGTGAGAAGCATTTTGTTCTTTAAGCAAAAAGCTTCAGGGCATGGAGGCTGGGGAATCTGTGAGGTTATTTTACATATTCAGAATTAGTTGCTTTACTTTCTCAGGAATTAATTTTTTATTCTATGATAAGTGTGTTTGTCTCGAATGTGTCTTTTTTTTTTTAAGCCTTTTGTTCTTGTCAGGTACTGATTTAAAACTGTTTTTGTCTAAACCACATGAAAGTCTTTAATTCTTCAACTTTCCTACCGCTGAGAGAAAATGCTTCAGATTTATGGGCATTTACCCAAAGTATACAGTTTTTCTTCAGACTGACATATTTACTGGAAACTAGTTTCAAGGATGAAACTCAATTCTCTGACCCCGTGCATCAGAAAAATGCACAATTCTCAATTTAGCAGGAGTCCTAACACTTGCATTTTGTTGTTGTAAGTTGCCATCAAGTTGGCTGGACTCATGGTGACCTTCTGTATACTAAAATGAAACATTTCCTGGTTTTGCACCACTTATGTGATTAGGAAGCAAAGATATCACTCTAAGGACTAAGGTGTGCCTGACCCAACCCAGACCCAGTGCCGTTGAGTCAATTCCGACTCATAGCGACCCTACAGGACAGAGTAGAGCTGCCCCATAGAGTTTCCAAGGAGCGCCCAAGCCATGGCATTTTCAATGTCCTCATATGCTTGCGAAAGCTGGACAATGAATAAGGAAGACTAAAGAAGAACAGACGCCTTTGAATTACTGTGTTGGCAAAGAATATAGAATATACTATGGCAGCCAGAAAAACTAACAAATCTGTCTTGGAAGAAGTACAGCCAGAATGCTCCTTAGAAGCAAGGATGGCGAGAGTTCATCTCACACACTTTGGACATGTTATCAGAAGGGCCCAGTCCCTGGAGAAGAATATCATACTTAGTAAAGTAGAGGATCAGCGAAAAAGAGGAAAACCCTCAACGACACGGATTGACACAGTGGTTGCAACAATAGGCTCAGGCATAACAATGACCATGAGGATGGTGCAGGACTGGGCAGTATTCTGTTCTGTTGTACATGGGGTTGCTGTGAATCAGAACAGACCCGACGGCACCTAACGACATAACAAAACATGATTTTTGGTATGTTTTGAGTCCATTGTTGTGGCTACTGGGTCAACTCATCTTATTGAGAGTTACCCTCGTTTTCTTTGAGTCTGTACTTGAATCAAAATTAATGTTGCCTAGCAATTGGCCTTTCCTGATGCCTGTCCAAAGTAATTGAGTAGAAGTCTTGCCATCCTCACTTCTAAGAAACATTCTGGTTGTATTTCTTCTAATACTGATTTATTTGTTCTTTTGGCAGTCCACAGTATGTTCAATATTCTTTGCCAACACCACAGTTCAAATGTATCAATCCTTCTTCTGGTCTTCCTTTTTTACAATCCAACATTCTCATGCATATGAGGCAATTGAAATGACCATGGCTTAGGGAAGACACACACACACACAAATTATCTTTGCTTTTTAGAACTTTAAAGAGGTCTTTTGCAGCAGATTTGCCCAATGCAATATGTCATTTGATTTCTTGACAGATGCTTCCATAGACATTGATTGTTGATCCAAGTAGATGAAATCTTTGACAACTTCATTTTTTTCTCTGTTTATCATGTTGCTGTGAGGATTTTTGTTTTCTTCACTTCCAGATGTAACCTATACTGAAGACCTGTAGTCTTTTACCTTCATCAGTAAATGCTTCATCTTCATTTTCAGCAAGCGAAGTTGTGTCATCTGGATATCACAGGTTGTTCATGAATCTTCCTTGAATCCTAATGCTGGGTTTCTCATCATATAGTACAGCTTCTCAGATTATTTCTTCAGCATGCAGATTGAATAAGTAAGGTGAAACATTACAACATGGCCACACACCTTTTCCCATTTTGAACCTATCCCCTTGTTCTGTTTGAATGACTGCCTCTTGATCCATGTGCAGAGTACAGATTCCACATGAGCACAATTAAGTGTTCTGGAATTCCCATTCTTCACAATGTTATCCATAATTTGTTATAATCCACACAGTTGAATACCTTTGTGTAGTCGATAAAACACAGGTAAATATCTTTCTGCTTTCGGCCAAACTCTGACATAGATGGAGTATTTCTCTAGACTAGTTTCAATCAGAGTCTTCAGGAAAAAACTAGCTCCTGCAGATACCCTACAAAAAAGTATTTGCTGCAAAGTCAATATGGGAAACAGCTGGTAAATTAACTCTGGGAAAACAAGTTTGTTAATATGATAAATACTGACTTTTTAAAAAATTCACAATATGCATTAAATTAAAAATTCTGAAAAGTCCTTTAACAATGAAGTCTTTTTTTTTTTTTTTTTACATTTTTTAAACCTAGAGTCTCCCAGACTTACTTGAACATGGGATTCTTGTTTATTTTTATTTTTTATTTTTCCTTTCTTTTGCACAACACCTATTCACCTTCTGTGGATCGATTAAACTGAACCACTAGAGAGCTATGAGATCTAGATTCAATTGTTTTAATCCCTGTAGAGTTGTTTTTACTGAGCTGCATTTTGGCTTTTGTCCATCTGCCTACACCGATGGGTGTTCTAGGAAGTTGAATAAAGATTTAAAACTCTCTATCGAATTAACGGTAAGTCTGCTGTTGAGGAAATGTTCGATACAGTTTAAGTTTTTCTTCATGAAGACTCGATGGAGAAATTTTTCCCATGTGTCAGTATCAGGAAAACTATGACTCTCCTGAGTCACAAGTATGTTTTTATTTTATGGACACCATACATATTTTCCACTCCTCTTTATGATGGTAGATAAAAAGGCCAAATTTTGATCCACCTGAACTAAGACTCCCAGCAAGCACTTTATGTACTAACTTCTTTCTTGACTTAGTTTTTCCCCCAATACTTTTTTTTTTTCCTTAACTTACTCATTTATTTGGTTATTATAAGATTTTTCTTTTCTAGCGCAATGGATTTTATAGACTGGTATGCATTCCTTTTGCAATAGGGATAAAGTAGAAAATCTTTGCTTAAAATTTCAATTTAGTGTTTGAATGAATAAGATAATCAGGCTGTTTGAATTTAACATATTTGTATTCATCAACTGTATTACTTTCCCAGGGCTGACATAACAAAATACCACACTAGGTGGCTTAAAAGAATAGAAACTTATGGTCTCGCAATTTTTGTGGCTAAGAGTCCAAGATCAGGGTATTGGCTGTATTGATTGTTTCAGAGGACTCTGGGAGACAATCTGCTCCATGATTTTCCTAGCTTCTGGAGGCTCCAGGCATTCCTTGGTTTGCAGCTCTGGCATCACATAGCATCTTTGGTCCATCTGTCTGTCTCTTCAGTTCTGTGTATCTTTTCATCTTTTGTAAAGATACCAGTCATATAGGTTTAAGACCTACCCTATTGCAGTATGACCCCATGTTAGCCTGATAACACATTCAAAGACCCTATTTCCAAAAGGGGTTACATTCATAGGCACAGGGGTTATGTTCTTTTGGGAGAACACAATTCAATCCATAAAAAAAAAAAAGTATTAGCTTCTCTGAAGTGTTAAATTCAGAAAAATACTGATCTTAGTTTAAAATTGAAAAATATGTTTATTAATTCACAAGTAAGATACAGCATGATAAGACTGAGGTCTAGACTAAACTCAAAACACTCGAATCCTAATCCTCAACTCCATTTAATTTATTTGTTAAAGAAACTTTGATTGCTTATCTACTCTTCCTTTTGTTCCAAGATCTCTGCTAAAGGTAGAAGATACAATGATCCATAAGTCGTCCTCATCATCTAAGCCAATTGTTAAACTATTTTGGAGAGTTTATTGTTTTTTACTACTGTAATTTTTATCAAGATATTATACAAACACAGCTAAATTATGAAATATTTCAGAAGGGCTGGCACACCTCTTCCCTATATCTTATCCATCTCCATAGAAGAACTACATTTAAAGATTTCTGACTTCTAGCTATTCCGATGGCTACCTTCTTTAAGTAACACGTCTCTATTTTTTTTTCTTGATCTGTCAATTTAACTTTATCTATGGATTCCCTGCTATGGCAAGGATCTACATCTCTTATTCTATTTTTAAACTTCAGTTTCCTCTCTTCTAATACTGGTATTTCACTACTTTAAAATACATTTAATCAAATTATTTATTTGGATTGAGATAACAAAGAATTTAGTTATTATTGTTTCTCTTTTCAGGGCTCAGTGCAATCAGTTTTTCAATATGACTATTTTGATTCCTTTATTAGTTTCTGTAACTCTAAACAATATTCACCACCCATCTGTCAGTTTGTCCTACTGTGGTTGCTTATATGTTGCTGTGTTACTGGAAGCTATGCCACTGGTATTTCATACACCAGTGGGGTCACCTATAGTGCACAAGTTTATCATTGCTGATGTCAGATGGATCTTGGCAAAGCAGAGAATACCAGAAAGATGCTTACCTGTGTTTTATTGACTATGCTAAGGCATTCGACTGTGTGGATCATATCAAATCATCAACAACATTTGCAAAGAATGGGAATTCCAGAACACCAAATTATGCTCATGAGGAACCTGTATGTAGACCAAGTGACAGTTGTTCTAATGGCACAATGGGATACTGCAAAACTTAAAATCAGGAAAGGTGTGTGTAAAGGTTGTATCTTTTCACCATACTTATTCAATCTGTATGTTGAGCAAATAATCAAAGAAGCTAGCCTATATGAAGAAGAATGTAGCATTAAGATAGGAGGAAGACTCATTAACAACCTGTGTTATGCAGATGACACAACCTTGCTTGCTGAAAGACCAAAGACCATAGCCTACAGTATGGATTACACCTCAACATAAAGAAAACAAAAACCTTCACTGTCCCGTAGAATTTCAAGGAGCCCCTGAGGGATTCGAACTGCTCGTCTTTTGGTTAGCAGTCGTAGCTCTTAACCACTATACCACCAGAGTTTCCCACAACTAGACCAATAAGCAGCATCATGATAAATGGAGAAGAGATTGAAGTTGTCGAGGATTTCATTTTACTTGGATCCACAATCAATGTGAATGGAAGCAGCAGTCAAGAAATCAAATGACATATTGCATTGGGAAAATCTGCTGCAAAAAAGCTCTTTAAAGTGGTGAAAAGCAAAGATGTCTCTTTGAGGACTTGCACCTGACCCAAGCCATGGTATTTTCAATAGGCTCATTGTGCATGTGAAAGCTGGACAATGAATAAGGAAGACCAAAGAAGAATCAATGCCCTTGAATTATGGCATTGGGAAAAAATATTGAATATACCATGGACTTCCAGAAGAATGAACAAATCTGTCTTGGTAGAAGTGCAACCAAATGCTCCTTAAAAGCAAGGATTGTGAGACTTCATCTCACCTACTTTGGACATGCTAGCAGGAGGGACCAGCCCCTGGAGAAAGACATAAAGAGGAAGACCCACAATGAGATGGCTTGACACAGTGGCTGCAACAATGAGCTCAAACATACCAACAATTGTGAGAATGGTATAGAATCAGGCACTGTTTTACACAGGGCCGCTATGAGTTGCAACCACTTTGATGACACCTAACAACAACAATTTTACCTGTTTCTCTTTACTTTTTAAAATAAGTCTACTAGAAAAGTAAAAGATACATATGTGTCTTGCATTATATTTGTATTGGACAGTGCCTTCCCAGAACATTTACAAAGTAATTTGCAAACACCTGATCTACTCCTAAAACAGTCATATCTCCAGCATTTAAGGAACAGAAAATATGTGACAATAAGATAGAGACGAACCTTGACTGATGACTTGAGTTCAATCCTAGTTATGTGACAAAATAGATGTTATTTCCCTAGGAAGTTTCTTACAGTGACTTTTGCAAAACTTTACCATCCTTCTCTAGACTCTGATTGGCTTCCTTACCATTTTCAGCAGATGATTTTTTTTTTCTAGTCCTGTATTTTCTCCTGTCTGTTTTAACCTGAATATTCTTCTAAGATAATGATTCTCAAAGTGTGATCTCTGTTCAAATAGCAAGCATCAGAATTACTTGAGAATTTGTTAGAAATGTGAATTCTAATGCATTAATGATTCAGACACTTTTCAGGTGGATTGAGACGAGCTCCTGGTATTTTGATGAATTCTGATGCTTGAGAACCACTGCTCCAGAAATTCATATTTACCACACTAACACATTATCTTCAAGGTTGTCAACAAACTCCTCTTCCTGGTTTTCTTATTTTTATTAGCCTTTCTCGTTTTCACCAAGGTGCAAAACATCATCTTTGATTCATCCTTCCTTCTCAACCCCCACATTCAATGAGTCATCACCTCCGACCAATACTGACTTCCAAATGCCTTAGCTTGGAATGAATATTCCTTCATTCAGTGTTTCCAAAGATTGTTTATCTTTTTGCTCTCATTTATGCTATGTGCTGGCCAAATTGAACTACTTTTTACCTCAATGCTCTACTTTGATCAGGTTCTTCCCACTAATCAGGAAGTGCTTTCTCTCACACCTACCCAATTCCCAACTTCCCAGGAGCCAAACCTTACCAGTCCTTAGAAGTACAGTTTCAACCATTTCTAACATGCAGCATTCCCCTGCTAGCCAAGTTAAACAAAATACATGCTTCTTTTAAACTCTAATTATATGTCTATCTTTTTTATATTCTACCATGTTTATGAACATTGGTGCCTTTGTTTTATCCTGCTACTAAATTATAAGTTTCTTGAGGAAAGGCTCAAGTCTTCTTGTTATGTTATCCCCAAAGAAATAGAGAAGAAGGGAACTAACATTTTTTCATACATATTCCTGTCCCAGGACTTTTGCACGTTCTTTTCTTTGTACCTCAAATATTCTTCCCCTAATATCCTCATGGCTCTTTTTTCTCATTTCATTCATGTCTCTTCTTAAATATTACCCGTTCAAGAAACCTTCTTCCCTTATCATTTTGCTTTTAATTTTCTCCATACCACTTTTTGCTACCTGACATATATATATATATACTTTTAACTATTATGTCTCTCATGAAGGTAGAAACATTCTTTTCTTTTCTTTTTTGTTTAAATAATATTTTACTGTGTTTTTGGTGAAAGTTCATATAGCAAATTAAGTTTCCATTTGACAATTACTACACAAATTGTTCAGCGACATTGTTACGTGTTTCACAATGTGTGAACATCCTCATTAATTCCATTCTGGATGTTTCATTTCCAGTAATCTTGTTTCCCTGTCCGCTTACCCTTTTGTCTTTGCTTTAGAGTAGTTGTTGACCATTTGGTATCATATGATGACTTTTTAAAGGTGCACAGTACTCACAGGTAATATTCTTTAGTATATGAGCCAATTTGTTGTTTAGCTAAAAGGTGGTCTGTTTTCTTCTTTTATTAATCCTGCTGTGTTGCAAGTGCCTTGAACTATAATTGAATGAATGAATGAATTGCTTACGTACCAAGTACTGAGTTAGTTTCTTTACACGTCATATCTTATTTAATGCTTATGACATTCCTGGGGGACGACTTTTATAACCTCCATTTTACAGAGTGTGAACTGACACTCAGAGAAAGTAAATGATGTGCCTAAAGTCATAGAATCAGTAAGAGGCAGAGCTTGAATTTAAAATAAAGTCCCACAGATAACTGGGAGCTCCTAAAAATCAAACACCTATGCTCATCTAAAGACTTCATCAAAAAAGTAAAAAGACCACCTACAGACTGGGAAAAAATTTTCAGCTACGACAAATCCAACGGGCGCCTGATCTCTAAAATCTACATGACTCTGCTAAAACTCAACCACAAAAAGACAAACAATGCAATTAAAAAATGGGCAAAGGATATGAACAGACACTTCACTAAAGAAGACATTCAGGTGGCTAACATATACAAGAGGAAATGCTCTTGATCATTAGCCATTAGAGAAATGCAAATCAAAACTATAATGAGATTCATCTTACTCCAACAAGGCTGGCACTAATCCAAAAAACACAAAGTAATAAATGTTGGAGAGGCTGTGGAGAGATTGGAACACTTATACACTGCTGGTGGGGATGTCAAATGGTACAACCACTTTGGAAATCAATCTGGCGCTTCTTTAAAAAGCTAGAAATAGAACTACCATACGACCCAGCAATCCCTCTCCTCAGAATACATCCTAGAGAAATAAGAGCCTTTACATGAACAGATATATGCACACCCATGTTTATTGCAGCACTGTTTACAATAGCAAAAAGATGGAAGCAGTCAAGGTGCCCATCAATGGATGAATGGATAAATTACACAATGGAATACTACGCATCAATAAAGAACAGTGATGAATCTGTGAAACATTTCACAACATGGAAAAACCTGGAAGGCATTATGCTGAGCGAAATTAGTCAGAGGCAAAAGGACAAATATTGTATAAGACCACTATTATAAAATCTTGAGAAATAGTTTAAACTGAGAAGAACACACTCTTTTGTGGTTACGGGATGGGGAAGGGAGGGAGGGTAAGAGAGGGGTATTTACTAAATAGATAGTAGACAAGAACAACTTTGGGTGAAGGGAAGGACAAAACTCAACACAGTGGAGGTCAGCACAACTGGACTAAACCAAAGCAAAGAAGTTTCCTAAAATAATGTCCCTCTGGTTCTTTGGCACAACACCATATTGCTTTGCTTAAGTAGGTGCTCAGTAAATAATTCAGTGATATAATGAAGTCCTTTTTGCATCTCTCCATTAGTTTGTCCCTTTCCTCACTTCTATAACCATAAAAACCTGTTGCATTGATTCCAAATCTGGCTGTGACCTTTTGGAAGAAATTCATCAGGACTTTATTTTGGTGCCTCTGTGTGTGTTTGAACCAACAACCTTTATGGTTAGTAGTCAAGAACTTATCTGTTTGCACCACTAGGGATTCCTTCCATATGCCTAGTTTAGCCTTATCACCTCATGACAATAGTACTGCAGTAGCCTAATGGACCTCTTGGCCTACATTTATCCCCCATGCTGTACTGATTTATCAATCAGATTAATCTTCCAAAAGTGTAAGCTTGAATGTGACATTAGTGCTCAGACTCTTCAATAATGTCATACTGCCATAAGACAGTCTCCACTCTTGAGCCAGAACCCTGTGTATACATTGTTTGGCTCCACCCTACACTCCTACACTTACCAAATGGAGTGTTTTGGAATACCCACTGTTCTTCAAATACATCTTAGACTTTCTCATGTCTATCTTTGTTCATTCCCTTGTCTTCATCCTAACCGGTTAATCTGTTGCCATTGAGTTCATCCCCACTCATGGCCACCCCATGTGTTGTAGAGTAGAACTTTATTCCATAGGGTTTCCACGGTTGTGACCTTCCAGAAGCAGATCACCAGGCTTTCTCCCGAGGTGTATCTGGTGCGTTCAAACTGCCAACCTTTCGGTTAGTAGCCAAGTCCATTAACCATTTGCACTACTCAGGGACATCCTACCCCACCCAAATTTTTTACGTGCCGAAAGCCACCTGCAAAGTCATTTCACAACAAGCCTATCTTTAACAGTTGTAATAGGAATGATTGTTTTCTTTACTTTTACCTCCCTTTTGGTCTGATTACCTAAGAGACAGGAAATGAGGTCCCCTAGGCTGACCACAGGACTTGGGGTCAGATCTGAGTTTAAAGCCAAACTCTGGAACTCTCCAGATGTACGACCTGGGTCAATATATTTAATTTGTACACCTCAGACACTGCATCTGTAATGTACAGACAAATGTAACTACCTGCAAGCTTAGGAGAATAAATGAGATGACAGAAATATGTCGTGAAACGTAGTATCTGATACTCTGCTGCACAGAGAAACTGACAACTCTTACTATCATTACCACTACTATTTCATTAATATATATTATGTTTTGTTTCTTTCCCTTTCTCCCTATTAAATTGTAAACTCTCTGGGTTCAGTGACTTGGGCTAACTAATCTTTTCAGATGAAGAAGAGGTGTCCAGTAACTGTTTGCTGAATGCATGACCTCTGTACCTCATTTAGCCTGCCTGGATTACAGGATCTTGATTTATAAAATAAGAAAATTAGAGCCTCCCAAGTCCTTTTGAGCAGTGCCTTTTCATTCAACAACCTGTTAAAAACCCCATGGCTTGATAGTTTGGGGGCAGAGGTTGGAAGATATAGACTGTGCTCCTTTTAATGATGTATTCTTACTTCAAATCCTTACAGTATCCTCAGTGGTAAGGAGACAAGTGGCTCTTGGGTTTGATGTGTACCCAATATGCTAAATATACTCTCCTTCCTTTGTGTAAAAAATATGATATATCTTTTTTTCTCCATTCCCTCTTGATTGGACACAGTCTGGATCCCAACCTCAATGGATTCTTATGGTAAATCAACCAGTGTTTTATAAAGCCCTGAAATCCTGGCATCATTTGACATGGATTGTGCTGTACAGTGTTTCTGAGAAGTTATGTGAGGATCGAGGTTCATTACAGCACTCTAAACTAGGTATCCAGAGTGTGAGAACAAAAACAGTTGTTCTCAGAACAGGGCTAGAATTCTATCTTTGCCAGATTTAAACTCCTGCAGGTCCGTCAGGCGAGCATCTGCTCCCCTCTCTGCTGTGACTTCAGTGAACTTTCTGCCCATTCCTGCTGAGACCGCGTTCTGCCTCGTTGACTAATGATACATTCCCTTTTTTCTCTAGCCATTCTATGATTTCATCACATAAATGGTAGCTCCGTTTCTTTTCTTGGATACTTGAAGTTCTAGCTTTTATTTGGATCATCTAAAACATCAGTAGAATGGGGTGTGAGTCATGATTTATTTGCCCTGCCTAAGCATAGGAAAGCGGAGGTATATTTCTGGGGAGAAAGATTTTCCTTCTAGGAAAATAGATTGTTCTAAGACTAACTGCAAGCATTGTCATTGCTTCAGAATGTCTCAAAAGATAGGGGCATTAACCTCAATGCCTACATAGGTCAGCCAGGTAGCAAAACTAGTTAAGGGGGCCGAATGGACAATTTGGTAAACTGCAGGTGGCGTGTTGCACCTAAAAGGAGTAGCCATCATGCTTGGCTTTGGACAATTACTGCCACACCAAACCATACATAATGACTCAGTTTGTCAGTACTTCTGATTTTTCAAGAGAAAGTAGAAATTTGAATTGTAATATTAATTCTTTTGATTTTCAAAAATCAGCAATGAATTAAATTGAAAACAACAAAAGCAACAACAACATTTGAGGGCCAAGTAAAACATGTCTGTGACTATTAGGTTACAATCTCTGGTCTATGTAGTCTAAAAGCTTTCTTCTTTTTTTTAAGTAAGTTATTAAACAAGATGTTATCATTTTCTGTTAAGTTTTCATGAAGAAATGCATTTCTCAGGACAATGCTACAATAGACCGTTCTCCTAAGATATTTCTATTTCCTTTAAAATTTAGATTTCTTTAGAATCTAAAAGGCAATAAAACTGGCATCAGTTGCCTACTATATGCAAGACAAAATGGGAGCTACAAAGCTGTCTAAGACTTTTTCTCTAGGAACTCATTATTTACTTAGGAGAAATAGAAATGTTATTCCTCCAAAACATGACAAATACAATCATCGAGGAAGTATTTGTATAACCATAAACATTTCTAGGAATTCTAAAAGGGCCATAGATGAGAAACATGAGGCTGTGTTGATCAGTGCAGACCTTATGACGCAGAAAGCATGGGTTAGACATGAATAAGAGAGCAGGAGAGAATTCCAAGTAGGGAGCAAAACTGTACATGACATTATCTGTGAGTGTGATGGTTAAGGTTGAGTGTCAACTTGGCTGGGCCATGACTTTCAGTGGCTTGGCAGTTATGTAATGATGTAGTTTGGTAGCTATGTAATGATGTAATTTGGCAGTTATGTAATGAAGTAATTATCTTCCATTTTGTGATATAATCGCTTCCATGATATGATCAGCCAATCAGTTGTAAGGGGAGTTTCCTCTCAGATGTGGCCAGCATCCAATATATATGGAGTTCTGGCAAAGCTTGCCGGCTTTTGCTCAGTCTGAATCCTGCATCCCACTCATCATCATCTGACCTCTGGTTCTTGGAACTTGAGCCAGCAGCCTGCCATCTTACCTGACAGTTTTGAACTGGTCAGCCTCCGCAGCCCATGAACTAGCAGGCTTCCGTCTGACCTGCCAGTCTGGGGTTCATCAGCCCTTGCAGCTATATGAGTCAGGAGAAGCCTCCAGCCTGGTGCCTGACCCATGGATTTGGGACTTACCAGCCTCCATAACTGCATGAGCCATTTCTTTGAAATAAATCTCTCTCTCTTTCTAAATATATATATATATGGAAACCCTGGTGGCATAGTGGTTAAGTGCTATAGCTGCTAACCAAAAGGTCGGCAGTTCAAATCTACCAGGCACCCCTTGGAAACTCTATGGGGCAGTTCTACTCTGACCTATAGGGTCACTATGAGTCGGAATCGACTCAACGGCAGTGAGTTGAGTTATATATATATATATATATATATATATATATATATATATATATGCTTCACTGGTTTTGCTTCTCTAGAGAACCCAGTTTAAGACAGTGATAAGTAAGAAAAATATTGAAGTTGTCAAGGATTTCATTTTACTTAGATCCACAATCAGTCCACACCACAATCAATCAATCTTTATTTGTATATATATATATATATATATATATATATCGAGAGAGAGAGAGAGCCCTGGCGGCACAACAGTTAAGTGCTCAGCTACTACCTGAAAGGTTAGTAGTTTGAACTTACCCAGTGGCTCCTTGGGAAAAAGACCTGGTGATCTGCTCACGTAAAGATTACAGTCTAGAAAACTCCATGGGGACAGTTCTACTCCATCATCTGGGGTTGCTATGCGTTGAAATAGACAGCATCTAAAAACAATACCTACACATTTAATGACAAACTTTTGCCAAGAGATTATTTTCCAGATAGAAATCTAGTAAGCTAATTTAATTTACTGTTCAATTCTCTGGAGAAGGCAGTTAAACTGTTTTGAATTCTTACCATTTTCCATCTTTATCTTACTGAAATTATTTTCAGTGGGATCATTTAATTCTACCGTGGATTTGGTTTGACCACTTCTGGCATTCACATGAAGCTTTAACAGACGTAAGTTCATCCATTCAGAGCTTTCTCTTTTATGGCTATTATGCTACCAAGTCTAATTTTCTGAGATCGAAATTCACTGTTATAATTTTGTTAAGATGTTTGATCTTTCTACAAATATTTTGACAATAACAAAATTTAACATGGGCCAGTCTAGCTGTTTTATTTTTATTTTATGTTATTTCTATTCTATTAAAAATATTCTATTAAATTCAGTAACATTTATTATGAATTGGACAAGAGACAATAGATCATTAATTTCTTAGTAGGTCTATGAAAAAATGGTGAGCAGTTCCCTCCAGACATTTCACTGTTAGAACTTTTTTTTTTAAGGATTTTAAAATTCTATTATTAATCAATTTTTTCCATGAGCTTCTGGTCATATTGTATACCACGTATGCACTATCCTTCATATTGGAAAACAAAGAAAAAACAATGGGGTCAAAACAGTGGGGTCAAAGATTACTGCTCCACACCCAGCCCCCTTAAATTTCCTGGTGAATTTCTAGTTTTATCTGATTGTCTTTTGAACTTGGGTTATTCAACATTTATTGAGGACTGATTATGGGTCAGATATAACATTTCGCAAATACAGTGGTGAGTATGTTCCTATCAGCTCTGTGCTTATAGAACTCAGTTCAGTGGGGAAGACGATACAGTGACTAATTACCATAATGTATGATGGATACCGTGATGTCGGCAAAGAATATTGAATGTACCATGGACTTTCAGAAGAACAAACAATCAATGTTGGAGGAACTACAGCCAGAATGATCCTTAGAAACAAGGATGGTGAGACTTTGTTTTGCTTTCTTCAGATACGTTACCAGAAACAGCTACTTGCTAGAAAAGGACATCAACCTTGGTAAAGTAGAAGATCAGTGAAAACAGGGGAAACCTTCCATGTGATGGACTGAAACAATAGCCGCTACAATGAGCTCAAGCATACCAACAATTGTGTGGATGACACAGGCCTGGGCAATGTTTTGTTCTGTTATACATAAGGTCATAATTAGTCTGAGCCAACCCATTGGCAACCAACAACAATGACAACACCACAATGAGTATTATAATAAGAGAAATGCTGGGTACAGTGGGAGTGCAAAACATAACCTATCCCAAGGGTCAGGGAGGCCCTGGAGCATGAACAACAATTAACCAGATGAAAAGAAAGTGGAATGTGGTGTAAAGCAACAGTGTTCCAGAAGGTTCTTTCAATAAAGCATAGAGTGGCACAAGACTGTGTTAAGAGATGGGTGTGAAAGAGAGGGCGAGATCAGATCATACAGGGTTTTGTAAAATGTTAGAGATTGAACTTCATATAAAACTTAACGGGAAGCCATTAAAATTTTGACTCCCAGGCTATGGAATGGGTTCTTGAGTGTTCATTATAAAGGTCTCTATAAATAAAAAAAAAAAAAAAATTTTTTTTTTTTTTTTGTACATACTTGGGAAACCCTGGTGGCATAGTGGTTAAGAGCTACGGCTGCTAACCAAAACGTCAACAGATCGAATCCGCCAGGCACTCCTTGGAAACCGTATGGGGCAGTTCTACTCTGTCCAGTAGGGTTGCTATGAGTCAGAATTCACTCGACAGCTGTGGTTTTTTTTTTTTTTTTTTAAATATATTCTTGTATGTTTGAGATATTTTAATTTTAAAAGTCCTGATGTCAGCCTTTCTCTCTTACTTGATCTTATGGATTGAGTTGTGTCCCCCAAAATATGTGTTAAAAGCCTAAACCTTGTACTTATAAACATGACCCTGTTTGGAAATAGGGGGTTTCTTTTGTTATGTTAATGAGGTTGCATCAGAGTAACCAAAAACCAAACCAGACTGGTTGCCCTTGCATTGATTCTGATTGATTCTGACTCATAGCGACCCTATAGCACAGAGTAGAACTGCCCTGTAAGGTTTTCAGTGAGTGGCTGGTGAATTCTAACTGCCAACTTTTTTTTTTTTTTTTGATTAGCAGCTTAGGTCTTAACCACTGGTGGTAACATAAGAACTTCTGAGTTATAACAACAGCACAGTAGACACAGAGACATACACGAGGAGAAAGAGAAAGACAGACAATGAAGACAGATGTATCTGCAAGCCCAGAAATGCCAAG
Source organism: Loxodonta africana (assembly GCF_030014295.1). NCBI lineage: Eukaryota > Metazoa > Chordata > Mammalia > Proboscidea > Elephantidae > Loxodonta > Loxodonta africana. The sequence goes on along the minus strand of NC_087342.1, from coordinate 211,045,450 downwards.
AATTAGTGGCAGAAGCTGAAATAGATGAGGAAGGACCTCCCCCTAGAGCCACATCCTGAATTTGAACTTTTAGTCTCCGAAGTGTGAGACAATAAATAATAAATTTTTGTTGTTTAAAGCCACTCATTTGTCGTGTTTTTGTTACCACAGCACTAGGTAACTAATACACTTGGCCCTGGTTCTTGAGTTAGAAGCAAAGAACAAAGCCTTGACTATTGCTATGACCACTTTGTTGAAGGCCCTGGAAATGCCTGGGCAGCCTTCTCTCTAGCACTTTTATTAAAAGAAGTAACTACTCTGACTCAAGATAAATATAGAGTTGAAGACGGGGCAGAGGAATTAAAAAAAAAAAAAAATTAAGTCCTTGGAAATCAGAAAAGAAAATATAGGAAAAGGATCTGTAGTACATGACACTACAGAGTCTGTCAAATTTTTTCATTTAAAGTAAAATAACACTCAAAATACAGCTTATTAAAAAAAAATAGGCGTTGGGAAGCATTTCCTTTTCAGGGTAGGGGTAGTTGGCTTCTATTCACTCCCTCTAGAGCTGTGAATTCTCTCTAACTTGGAGACTAGTCTTCTCTCACTACATCTCATTCCCAAACTTCATAAAAAAAAAAAGAGGTGTCAGACACCAAAGTGATTTCAATTTGGCTAACAGTTCAAGAAACTAAACTACTGATGGCTTTGTAATAATCTTTGTCCTGAGCAGAGCAATTGAAAACTCTAAAACTATTTATTTCAGAATAGAAAATCCAACCAATGACTTTAAAAGTAATTGGAAAGTCGTTAAATTTGCCAAACTCAATGTTTTTTACCTTTATGCTGTCCTGCACACCTTGCCCTGTGAGACCAATTCAGGACAGCCAAGCTCTATTTTCCATTTCAGTTCTGATTTGTACTTTCAAACATGTTCTCTGTTTTTCTTCCCACTTTCCTCGTGCCTGTTTACTACAAGAGCTATGGGTTCCTTCTGAATTAAAATGATGAAAAGTGATCTTGGAAAGACAAAGAAGCTGCAAAAGAAATGAGAGGCTTTGATACATAACTCAAATCTTAAAAAAATAGTTTTTGGGAAAAAGTGCAGACTTGTGGACTGCCAGCTGGGGGTCTCCATGTATCTTAAGATCTGGATAAGTTTACCTTGAATGCCTCTTCCAAGATTTTTGTGAATTTCTGGGAGGGAATTTGTGTTGTCTTGTGATGACCTCTGGTTTGGACTTTTACTTCTGCTGCATTATTATTCTTGTTTTTGAATCTTATAGTTTTCGTTTATCTGTGCTGTGGTGTCTCCCAGAGGTACGTGCAGCACTGTAATTCTTGATGTCCACAATCAATCTACTCACTGAGGACATACTTACGTGCAGAAAACTTTATTGAAAGTTAGATGAGGTATAAAGGAAATTTCTGTTTAAGGAGGAGAAAAATTACCATAAACTGTTCAACATCTTTGTTCTTAAAGATCCTGTAGATAATCTCCTGATTTTCTTGACCATCTTTTCTCCCTTCTTGTCACCTTGTTCCCTCCTTTTACACTTTTCTGCTCTATTTTTCTAAGGAGAAAAACAGTCCTCCCATTTTAAGTGTTTCCAACCTCCATTTCTATACAGTGGCATTTTGCATATCCAACTATTTGCCTGTAGCTTTGAAATTTTTCCTCTTTTTTATGGGTCATATTTTTCTACTCATTTATATGTCTAGTAATTTTTTGTTGCATAATGGACATTTTGAAAGATATGTTTTAGAATTCTTGATTATATTATCTTCCTCTTTGAAAAATATTGATTTTTGTTTTAAAAGGAAGTAAATTTGGCTGCAAATAAATCCAAACTCTCTTCCTTGAAGTGGTCAAGAGCTGAAATCTCCTTTCAATTTTTCTTTTTTTAAGGCTTTCAGCTGTAGCTTTTTGCTGAACTCCTCAAGGTCTCTGTAGGTGTATTCCCACTCATCTTCCATAATGCCCAGTCACAATCTTAGCTGCACAACTTGCTCCTTGGGCAACACCACATAAACTCTTTAGAAGCTCCATGGGCCTTTTGTCCATGACAGGAAGCAGAAGAATATTCTTCAAGTGGCTGCTGAATCAGATGCCCAAGTGGTAGAGCATTTCCTTGACCACGCTCGGTGTATTGTGATATGGAGAAGAGAGCCAGATATTGATAGTATATTTGATGGTGTCAGGAGTTATGAACCGTGCTGTCAGACTCCACTCTGCTGAGGCTATTCTCTTAGGAGTCTTAATAAAATCTGCTCAAGGGTGAGGATGGTCAACCTGAAGGTTCTAGCAACACTAATCTCTGTGGGGGATGATACAAGACTTTGAAGATCCTAAGACAAGGAATAGGTTATCAGCTGGGAAACTGCTCTGAAGTATGGAAATCAGTTGATGGTTATTATTTTTATACTCAAGATGCCATTGGCTGATACTTATGTTACTATATCCCTATTTTGGGTTTTTTAAATTATTTTTTGATTGTCTAAAGTAGTTGTTTTCCATATTTTGATATTTTGGGGCATGGAAATGTTCCTGATTGCTTTAATATTGTTATTGATTATAACTTTTACTACTTTATGAAAAGATTCCATTTCTCATTTTAATTATATTGCATTTTACCCTGGATAGAAATACCATAATTCCAGTCTTCTTTATGTTTAGCATTAGCCTGATAATTCTGTATTCATTTTTTTATATTTAATATTGCTTTACAATTTTGATTTATATATTAGAAGCCTAGTAGCCTACTTAGATTTTATATTTAACCTGGATATTTGCCCTTTATAAAGAATTTTTTCCTTGCTTACTTTTATTATTGTCTTAACTAGTTTATTTGGTTTTTCCTCTCTTGTTTTGTTTTATGCTTCTCCTTTTGATCATTCTTGCTAATTCTCTTGTTTTGATATTTTTATATAAATTAGGTATTACTTACTTTAAAAGATAGAGATAATGTTTTAATTTTGCTGATAAGTTAGTTTTTACATTTATCAATTAAATGTATCAGCCTCTATAGCACTGTAAAAAATGTAAGCTCTTTTTCTTAAAGGCAAACAAAGCAACGACTTTTGCTCTATTTCCCACTCTATATCCCAGTTTTAATTTAAACTAATGTTAGAGTCCTGGATATTATATTTAACCATCAAAATCTTTCTTAATACCATTTATTTTTTGCTGTTTTTTCTTTTAAAAGAACTTCTATAATTCATATGTGTTTTCATTAGATTTGTTTCATAGGTCACTCATAACATTTCACTTCTACTCAATTTTCAGTAATTTTTTTTTCAGGAAGGGAATTTTTATATACATATGAACTCTTCCATATATGACATATATTAATATAGTCTATGCAGAAATGGTAATTTTGCTGTATATAAAATTCTTGGGCCAGTATGTTGTAGTTATTGCTTCATTAATTTCTGTTTTATAATGTAGCATAAAATAAAAGATAAACCTGATTTTTATTCATTTCTTGATAATCTACATTTCTTTATTCTTGAAACTAGTTATTTTTACCACTTTCTGTGTATCACAAAGCTTGCTTTTTTTTTTTCTCTACCATTTTAACCATTTTTTTCTATGTGAAATTCAGTGACATTAATTATGTTCCCCAGGTTGAAGCAAAACAAAAAAAGTCAGGTTATGTATGGCTCTTTTTTCTTTGTTTTGATAGTAATTTTACCTTTAACTCAGTGAGCCTTTCTTTCTTTCTTTTTTTTGTGGACTCTAGACATTTTTTTAAGTTTAAGCAAGTTTTATTATATATTTTATTTTTGGTCTATTTTTATCAGCCACCTGTCTTTTCTGGAACATCTATACTTTTGACTCTCCTTGCTCCTCCATGTTGATCATCTTCTCTCTCAGTATTTTGAACTCTTTTTTTAATTTGACACTCTGAGGAATATTTAAGTTGATCTTTCACAGGACTGATTCACTTTGGGCATTATTAATTCTTTTTATTAATGCCTCCAATACAGATATTAATTTTGCTTCAGCATCAGGTGTTCTCTTGCATTATCTATCTATGGGTGATTTTCCTTTCTCTGCCTTTATCTTAATGATTTTTTTCTTTGTAATTTCCTGTTTCATAGCTGTTGTGTAGTGTTGCTTCTTTTAATGACATTAAGATATTGTCATTTATAATCTTTTCTTTCTTGCTTAAAAAGTTATTTTTTTAAAGATAAGCTTTTTCTCTCCATTTTTGGAACTATGTTTGTATCTGTTTTATGATTCAGTATCATTTCACCAGGGTTTTGGCTATTTGTTTACATATCCTTGAATGCGAAGAGATATATCTATATCCAGGATTTGTCCATAGACATGGAAGTGGATGTCTTTAGCCTTACTTAGTGTTCACCTGAGGATTGACAATTTACCTATTTCATCTAACCTGAAAGGCAGGTCTTCTCCTCTAAAAATATTTCAAAGCACAATAGAAAGACATTGATCAGAGATGATTTCTGAATTGAATTGTTTGAAGTGAGGGAATGAATTAGGTCTTTTCTCAAGAACTCATCTATCCCTAAAATTCCTTCAAACATCCTCTTTGCTATTATTTATTAGTTGAATTGTCCACTTCTCATAACACCAATCTGATGAGTTCCAAGAACATAGAACAACATGTGCCTTTGACTGGCTATTCTGTGGGAAGTGGTGTTTGTTTGAATTGGATGGTGTAATTTCCTGTAGAATTCAAGGAGTCAATCTTTTTCAAAAAATTTGTCTAACACTTTCAAAATGAGCAAGAATTTTTTGCATCATTCTTTGCTTTGGGATTAGCACTGCTAAGACAGCTGCAATAGAAACAGAAATTGAAACCCTAACAAGCCACAAAGTTAAATACCAGGCTTCTACTCTTCAAAATTCAGGAGAAAACTCTGAACAAATCACTAACGTGTTATGTCCTTCAGTAATTGAAATGCTGTGAGACGATTTCCAGGTAAGCATCCCAGTAAAACAAGGTCAAATTGTCTGCTTCTGTCAACACACTTGGTTTTAAAAAACCCAATGTGATTGATCACAACACAATTTACTGTGGTTGGCCTTCATGCTGGCAAAAATCAGAAACCTGGCAAAATAGGCTTATGCATTTTGAAAAGTCTACAATTTCCTTGCAAAGAGACTTTTTTTTTCCACTTTAATTTGTTTCCTATCTGTTCTGCAAAGATATAAACTTGCAGACTGCAGACCCTGCATGGGAACAGGTATTTCTGGGGAAGGTGAACTGACAGAATAAGTTCCCTGAGTGGTGCAAATGGGTTGTGCTCGCCTACTAACCGAAAGATTGACCGTTCAAACCCACCCAGCAGCACCACAGAAGAATGGCCCGACGATCTGCTTCCATAAAGATCGTTGTTGTTAGGTGCAATCGGGTCAATTTTCAACTCCTAGAAACCCCATGTGACAGAGTAGAACTCCCCCATAGGGTTTTCTAGGTTGTAATCTTTACAGGAGCCAATTGCCAGGTCTCTCCTGGAGAGCTGCTGGGTGGGTTCGAGTCACCAACCTTTTGGTTAGCCAAACACTTAACCTTTGCACCACCAGAGCTCTTTTCTAGCCAAGAAAACCCTACAGAACAGTTCTACTCTCTAACACATGGGGTAGCCATGAGTTGGAATCTACTCTACAGAAATGGGTTTGGTTTTTGGTTTGGAGCTGAGAGAAGCATGGATGTGGTTTGGGAAAAGAATAGGATGTGAGTTTCAGAATGGCAAAATGACTGTCTAAAACCACTTCAGAGAGAAGGAAGTGATTTAGTGACAAACATCTCAGGTGTGGGAAGTGAGCTGAAATACCTTTGATTCCATAGTGTGAAAAGAACAAAGGAGTTCTTTGCTTATCATTCAGCTCCTCAGACTCCTCCACCCTCTTCCCCCTTCCTGTCTCACTCTCATGTTCTGTCAGCACCGTTCTCTGCAAAGTAAATCTTGCTGCTCCAGCGCTCAGCGGCATGTCATTGCTCAGCAATGATCAGAATAAGAAAAATATCTCATCAGCAATTTAGATGTTAATCATGTTTTTGAACTTGAAACAAATGCTTGAACTATGTGGCCAATCTTAATTTAGATAAATAAAAAAGCACTTAAGAGGATTCAGTCCTCACTTAGATGCTCACAATTTATTTGGTCTCTGAGGCAATGCAACTTATAATAATGAAGGAGTTCTTTGGGGGCTGTTTTGCATTTTGGTCCTTCTGGTTAAACGCAGGTTGTGAAGAAAATTTGAGGTGATACCTCATTATGCTTCCTGTGTAAGTTTCAGGAAAATGTGATGCTTGATGTTTGATCTAAGTCTGTTATCTCTTTTCCTTCACGGCTCTATTTCACACCCATTAATGAGTCAGAAACAGACTCAAGAAAAAAAGTGGGGAAGGGGTGGGGGGACAAAATGGTAGCCCAAAAAGTTTATTTAGCGCTCTGTAGTACTCTTATTAAAGACACTATGGATAATTTTCTGAACCAAATGGAGACTAAAATGTTGTTGGCTAGAAATGAAGATAAAAAATTTCTCAGGAATGCAGAAGGCAAACTCTCAGCATTTTCTCACTGTTGCTAAATTATGTAAGAAGCAGCATTATAATCAAAATGTTGCTTTGGAGAATAATAGAGACACATTTAAAAAGGAATTTGGGTAATCTCAAAACAGTCCTTTAGCTGAGAGAAGGATAACCTTGCCTCTACCCCACCCGTTGCCATTGAGTTGACTCCGACTCATAGTGACCCTCTAGGACAGAATAGTTTCTAAGGAGTGCGTGGTGGATTCAAGCTGCTGACCTTTTGGTTAGCAGCTGTAGTATTTAACCATTATGCCACCAGGGTTTCCACCTTGCCTCTAGGATAACGTATTACAGTTCCGATAGCCATGAAGTTCTTTTACGTGGTGTTATGGGTTGAATTGTGTGCACCGCCCCCACCCCCCCCCCAAAAAAAACTGCTGGAATACTAGCACCTGTCCTGAGAATGTAATTCCGTCTGGAAAGAGTGGTTTCATTGCTATGATAGTGAGGTTAGACCTAAGTAGAAAACAACCACCATTTCAACTCATGGCAACCCCATGTGTGTCAGAGTAGAACTGTACTCCATAGAGTTTTCAAAGGTTATAATCTTATGAAAGTAGATTGACAGGCATTTCTCCCACAGTGCCACTGGGTGGATTTGAACCACTAATCTTTCAGTTTGCAACCCAGCACAAACCATTTGTACCACACAGGGACCTTATCTGAGTAGGGTGGGTTCTAAATCTAATCACTTCTGAGTTTTAAAAAGAACCAATTAGACATAGAGACAAATACACACGGGAAAAACAGACACCATGTAGGGATCATCGGTAAGCCAAGAAAACAGAAACACTTGGAACAACCTACAAGCTGAAATCGAAAAAGCCAAGACCCTGGTTTGAAATTTTAGCCTCCAGAAGGATGAGAAAATAAATTTCTATTCTTTAAAGACACCCATTTGTGGTATTTCTGTTACAGCAGCACCAGGAAACAAAGACACCTGGATAATACTCATCACACTCTGACAAAGTTCTGATGCAGCCTTCTTTTCTGCACTCCATGTAAGTTATCTACTGGTGACAACTTCTATTTCTTTATAAACATATATATATCTTCCTTCCACAGAGTTAACGGGTTTCCACAGATTTAATATACCAGTGCTACAGGACTTTGGCTAGACTCTAGAGAAGGGCTTCTCAACCTTCACATTGCTGACATTTTGGGCTGGATAATTCTGTGTTGTAGGGGCTGCGGTGTGCATTGTAGGATGTTTAGCAGCAACCCTGGCTTCTACCCACTAAATGCAAGTAGCACATCCCCTACCCAGTTGTGAGAAAACGTGTTGCCAAAACCACTGCTCTAGAGTTATTCTTTGGTCATTTGGTTAGAAGAAACCCTTTAGTTCAGTCACCATTTACAATTTATTGTATTCTGTGTTGCTATGAGTCAGAATCAACTCAATGACAATGGGTTTGGTTTTTTGGTTTTCTTAATTTCCCTAGAAAGGAGCCCTGATGGCACAGTGGTTAAAGCGCTCAGGTGCTAACCTAAATGTTAGTGGCTTGAACCCACCAGCTGCTCTGTGGGAGAAAGTTGTGGCAGTCTGCTTCCATAAAGATTTTAGCCTTGGAAACCTTATGGGGCAGTTCTACTCTGCAATGAGTTGGAATTGATGAGTTGGAATTGATTCAATGACGATGGGTTTGGATTTTTGGTTTTTACCTTCCCTGGCTAACTGATAGTTCCTGGATGACAGAATATGTATATGTAAATCAGAATTCATTTTATTTAAGTTTCTGGCTTCTTAATGGCTGGCAGGGTCTATCTGCTCTATAAAGTATTTGATGCAATGTCCTAAGAAACAGAAGAACACCACACTATTTATTCTTGAAATCTGGATCTTTCTTATACCTGTCAAAACCCCTCTACTGTGTCAGAAGTTCATTTCTCTTCATTTTCGTGAAATTCTACTTTAATTATCCTCCATTACCTAAAAAGCCCTCCCTAAATGCTTTCTGGATAAACAGCAGCAATTGCTACATAACTTCTTGTCTACCTGATAGCTGACCTGATCAATGTTGAAGTCTACACCAAAACAGATATCATCTAAAAATCTCAAGACCTTCCATCTCCCCTCTTTTTAACATTCTTTGTTATTTGAAGAAAACTTTGGACTCCTCCACAGAAAACCAGTTCTTCCTTCTTTTCTGCTAATAATTTTTTTCACAATCCTGTGATGTCACTCCATGCGTTATCAACATATTATGTTTATCTTTCATATGTCTCCTTTCCCAGTAGAGGGTGAGCTACTTGAAGACTTAACTCCTTATTTACTAAGGGCCCTGGTGGCATAGTGGGTAAGCATTTGGCTTTTTTTTTTTTTTTCTACTCTAGTATGACCTCATTAACATAAAAAAGGAAAAGCCCTACTTCCAAACAGAGTCATATTCACAGGTACAGGGGCTAGAACTTCAACATAAATTTTTAGGGGACACAATTCAATCCATAACAGCATGGATGGGTCCAACTTTTAGGGCAGAGATTCTCAGATGGTAGTTTGTATCACAAACCCCTGGGAGTGTGTTCAAAATGTCTAGGTCCTATTCCCAGAGATTCTGATTTAGAAAATTGAATTGATTTAGAAAATTGAAGGTGGGGCCCAAAGCACTGTGTTTTTATCCAGCAGTCCCAGTGATTCTGAAGCAGATGGTCCTCTTGGAGGAATGTAGCTCTAGAAGTTCTGTTGATTTCTGCCCCTCTTCCTCGGTCACGTCTTCTGAATTAGGCCCATTTAATTTTTTTTTTTCTAATCTGCTCCTATTTTGATGAAGGCAGTTTTAGAACCATAATTTACTTCTAGAATGGTCTTACTATTACTCAAAGTAGTATTGTTTGGTGAAGTGGAAACGATTTGTAGAAGAGGGAACATAAAAAGCGTTTGAAAAGAAAACCAGATCATAAGTTGGCCTATTAAGTAGCAAGAATACATTCAACTTTGAAGCTATGGGAAATTTCAGCAAATGGTCTCAATGAGGAAATGACTAATGGAGATTTGGGGAGCCAAGGGAAAAGGCAAGAGCATTGTACTCCTGTCAGTGGTGAGACCAAAAATGTTTGTTCGGCTAGCAGACCTTGTGACAACAAGGAGAGCCAGGTGAGTGCGAGTTTAGTGTTCTCGTCACAGACTTTTATTCACTTATGTAAAAACATTCCAGCTGATTTCTGGTTTCCAAGACTGTGAAGAAGATCCAGGAAAAAGTTGCCTGGGTTTATATGAAGTTTAAAAACCTTGGCTTCAGCATGAGTATTTGGGTTTTAGGTTAGAGCAGCTGAGAGATCCATTTATGTTCCCCATTACTGGAATAACCCATAATTATTAAATATGGGTCATGGAGGGAAATGAGTTTAGGCCAAGGGATCTGACAAGTAATTTGGAAAGAGCAACACATGGGCCCAGCGGTGTCTGCCCTTCTTTCTCCAGAACGATATTTTTTGTAAAAACAACAAAACAAAAAACACACAGAACTTGACAGTTGACCAGTGCGTGCCAGGAAGCATAATGACTAGCAGCACAGGCAGTGGAAACTGCCCTGTATCTGTTCTCACTATAGTTGAATCACACAGTCACCATAGGGAGTGAGGACTAATAAATAGTAATAAAATTAAGGAAAAAAACAACACCGAGGCAGGTAGTCTGAGTCTGTCCTTTGCAGTATCTGGAAAGAAAAGACCTGTTTCAATGCCCAGCCTGCCTTTTGGTAACCGGAGCCTGGGCCTACTGTGTCTCTACTCTGCCCTCTGGTGGTTCCTGTCTGCAATGCTCTGTCTCTTCCAGGCCTCTCCACAATACAGCTCCAGGGTACCAAAAACTGAACCCATTGCCATCGGGTTGATTCCGACTCATAGTGACCTTACAGGACAGAGTAGAACTGCCCCATAGAGTTTCTAAGGAGCCACTATGGATTCAAACTGCTGACCTTTTTTGATTAGCAGCCAAGCTCTTAACCACTGTGCCACCAGGGCTCCAGAGCTCTGTGTAAAGGCCCTTGGAAAACAGACTGCCCTGCATCCTGTAGCCTTTACTGCCCTGCCCTCTTCTATCAAATCTGACAAACCGGCAGCTTTCAAATGCTTTTAGCAACAGACTTCTTACTGCAAATAGCATCTCATGCATAAGTCAAGTATATAAAACAAAAAGAAGCAGAGCTGCTTTGGGTGAAGGGGGCAGGGCAGCAGCCATATCTATTTGGCCTCTGACTGGAGACAACCGCATGGTGCAGTTAGGCAACCACTGTGATGAAATCACTGGGCAAGTGGACTTGTTGGTCATCTTGAGGGATATGTTTGCATTTAAGCAGAGCCATCTTGAAAGTAATATATATGCATCAGAGTATTCTCTTATACGTGACAGAAGTCAAACTCAAACTAACTGAAGCAGAAATGAGAATTGTTTGCTTATGGATCTTGAAAATGCAATGATAAAGCAAAAACCCAGCGCCGTCGAGTCGATTCCTACTCATAGCGACTCTATAGGACAGAGTAGAACCGCCCCATAGCGTTTCCAAGGAGTGCCTGGTGGATTCGAACTGCCAACCCTTTGGTTTGCAGCCGTAGCACTTAACCACTACGCCACCAGGGTTTCCAATCCAATGATATGATTTGAAATCAGATGGGACCAGATCCAGATGCTCAGAAGATGTCAACAGGAATTTTCTCTCTTTTTTCATTTCTCAAGTCTTTGTTGAATGTTGTTGGCTTTATCTCCAGCAAGGTGGTGTCTCCACAGGTTGGGGACGATGACGTCTAGGCTTATGTAAATAGAGCCAGACCTTCATAAAGCGGTCTTTTTTCCTTTGGCCAAATCTCTGTTCCTGGCCTATCACCACTGCCTCTCCAAACAAAATAACTCTCAGTGAGTTTTTTAATCAGATTGGATCCATCACTGTATCAGGCTGTTGTTGTTAGCGGCATCAAGCCAGCCCTGACTCATGGTGACCACATACACAAAGGAATAAAACACTGCCTGGTCCTGTGCCAACCCATGATCAGCTGCAGATTAGGTCATTGTGAGCCATAGGGTTTTCATTTGCTAGTTTTCATAAATAGATTGCCAGGCCTTTCTTCCTCACCTGTCTTAGTCTGGGAGCCGTGCTGAAACGTGTTTAGCAATGTAGCAGTACACAAGCCTCCACGGACAGAGGAGTGATGCTGTACTTGAGGTGCCTTGGCTGGGAATTGAACTCAAATCTCCTGAATGGAAGGCAAGAATTCTACTGCTCCACCAGCAATGTCTCCATCGGCATCAGGTAATGAAGCTATATATTCACTCCTAACAGAATGATTCACATGGAATGAGACTATCAGTGAGAATGCCTATTACAAAAAATTCAACTCCATTCTTTTTTTCCTAATAAAGGGAACATATTGTATACAATGAAAACCAAGAGGCAGTTCAGACTCCAAAGGTCCACATTGTCATTAAAGCTGTAGCTCCATTTCTGTGCTCTTGGCTCATGTTTGTTTTGTCCTCAGACTGACATAACACATGGTAGGAAAACAGCAGTGAGAAACTCCCAGGGCTATGTTCTCCAACCCGGCAGTCTACTTCTGAAAAGAATTAACCAGTGAAAACCTTATAAATAACAGCAGGACATCGTCTGATATGGCGCTGGAAGATGAGCTCCTCAGGTTGGAAGGCATTCAAAATACCTCTGGGGAGGAGCTGCCTCCTCAATGTAAGAGTCGACCTTAATGACATGAATGGAGTTGAGCTTTTGGTTCCTTCATTTGCTGATGTAGCATGACTCAAAATGAGGAGAAACAGCTGCAAACATTCATTAATATTTGGAAAGTGAATGTATGAAGTACAAATCTAGGAAAATTGGAAGTTGTCAGAAATGAAATGGAATGCAGAAACATCAACATCCTAAATGATAGTGACCTGAAGTAGACTGGTATTGGCCATTTTGAATTGGACAGGCATATAGTCTATTATGCCAGGAATGACAACTTGAAGAGGAATGGCATCACATTCACCGCCAAAAAGAACATTTCAAGATCTATCCTGAAGTACAACACTATCAGTAATAGGATAATATCCATACGCCTACAAGGAAGTTAATATGACTATTATTCAAAGGCCAAAGATGAAGAAATTGAAGATTTTTACCCACTTCTGCAGTCTGAAATTGATCAAACATGCAATCAGAATGCACTGATAATTACCGTTCGTTGGAATACCAAAGTTGGAAGAAGTCCAAGCTGCACTGAACACATTGGTAAAAAACAAGGGTCCGGGAATTGAAGGAATACCTGTTGAGCTGTTTCAACAAACGGATGCAGCACTAGAAGTGCTCACGCATCTATGCCAAGAAATCTGGCAAACAGCTACCTGGCTAACCGACGGGAAGAGATCCATATTTATGCCTATTCCCAAGAAAGGCGATCCAACCGAATGTGGAAATTATCAAACAATATCATTAAAATCACATGCAAGTAAAATTTTGCTGAGGATTACTCAAAAGTGGCTGCAGCAGTGTATAAACAGGGAACTGCCAGAAATTCAGGCTGGATTCAGAAGAGGATGGGGACCAGGGATATTATTGTTGATGTCAGATGGACCCTGGCTGAGAGCAGAGAATACCAGAAGGATGTTTATCTGTGTTTTATTGACTATGCAAAGGCATTCGTCTGTGTGGATCATACCAAATTATGGATAACATTGTGAAGAAGAGGAATTCCAGAACACTTAATTGTGTTCATGAGGAACCTGTACACAGATCAAGAGACAGTTGTTTGAACAGAATAAGGGGATACTGAGTGGTGTAAAGTCAGGAAAGGTGTGCCTCAGGGTTGTATGATTTCACCATACCTATTCAATCTGTATGCTGAACAAATAATCTGAGAAGCTGGACTATATGAAGAAGAACAGGGCATCAGGATTGGAGGAAGACTCATTAACAATCTGCATGCTTTATGCAGATGACAAAACCTTGCTTGCTGAAAGTGAACACGACTTCAAACACTGTGAAAGTCAAAGAGCACAGCCTTCAGTATGGATTATGCCTCAACATAAAAAAGAAAACAAAAACTCTCAGAACTGGACCAATAAGCCACATCATGATAAACAGAGAAAAGATTGAAGTTTCCTTTTACTTGGATCCACAATCAACAGCCATGGTAGCAGCAGTCAAGAAATCAAAAGACACATTGCATTGGGCAAATCTGCTGCAAAGGACCTCTTTAAAGCGTTGAAAAGCAAAGAGGTCACCGTGAAGACTAAGGTGCGCCTGACCCAAGCCATGGTATTTTCAATGGCATCATATGTATGTGAAAGCTGGAGAATGAATAAGACAGGCCAAAGAAGAATTTATACCGTTGAATTGTGGCGTTAGTGAAGAGTACTGAATATACCATGGGCTGCCAAAAGAACGAGCAAACCTGTCTTGGAAGAAGTACAACCAGAATGCTCCTTAGAAGCAAGGACGGCGAGACTGTGTCTTAAATGCTTTGGACATGTCAGGAGGGATTAGTTCCTGGAGAAGGACATCATGCTTGGTAAAGTATGGGGTCAACGGAAAAGAGGAAGACCCTCAAAAAGATGGATTGACAAAGTGGCTGCAACAATGGTCTCAAGCATAACAATGATTGTGAGAATGGCTCAGGAGCGGGCAATGTTTCGTTCTGTGGTACATAGGGTCGCTATGAGTCGGAACCGACTTGACAGCACCTAACAACAACAATGCCTAAGATGTCTGTGTTTATGCATTCCATTTCATTTTTGAGGATTTCTAATTTTCCTAGATTCATACTTTGTACATTCCACGTTCCAACTATCAACAATTGTTTGCAGTTGCGTCTTCTCATTTTGAGTCATGCCACATCAGCAAATGAAGGAACCGAAAGCTTTACTCCATCCATGTTATCAAAGTCAACTCTTACTTTGAGGAGGCAGCTCTTCCCCTGTCATATTTTGAGGCCTTCAAACCTGAGGGGTTCCTCTCCCGGCACTATATCAGACAACATTCCGTTGCTATTCATAAAGTTTTCACCGGCTAGTTCTTTTCAGAAGTAGACTACTAGGTCTTTCTTCCTAGTCTGTGTTAGTCTGGAAGTTCATCTGAAACCTGTCCGTCATGGGTGACCCTGCTACTCTTTGAATAATACCGGTGGCACAGCTTCCAGCATCACAGAAACACACAAGCCCCCACAGTACAACAACACGCCCCCTCTATGCATCTGTTAGGAGATGTATAGATATAAAAAAGGATGCCTGGTGGTGCAATGGCTATGACCTTGGCTGCTAACCGAAAGGCTGGCATTTCAAACCCACCCACTGGAAAAAAAACCTGGCAATCTGCTCACGTAAGGATTAACAACAACGACGAAAACCCATTGCCCTCTAGTTGATTCTGACTCAATGCATAGTGACCCGTGTAAGACAGAGTAGAACTGCCCCATCGGGTTTCCAAGGAATGGTTGGTGTATTTTAACTTTCAACGTTTTGGTTAGCAGCCAAACTTTTAACCACTGTGCCACCCCAGCTTACAGCCTAGCAAACCCTATGGGGCAATTCTACTCTGTCACGTGGGGTCGCTATGCACTGGAATTGACTCAGTGGCACCTAAAGGCAATAAATATGCATTTCTATGTGTGTACAGGAAACCCTGGTGGCATGGTGGTTAGGTGCTACAGCTGTTAACCAAGAGGTCGGCAGTTCGAATCCGCCAGGCACTCCTTGGAAACTCTATGGGGCAGTTCTACTCTGTCCTATAGGGTCACTATGAGTCAGAATCGACCCGACAGCAGTGGGTTTTTTTGTGTGTGTAGGTACGATATGTATATGTGTGTCTACATATATGTATATATACACACACACGTATACATCTACATCCCTAGGAATTTGACCTTACACAATTGTTGGAGCTGGTTAAATAGTCCACATGAGACAATTGCTTCTGTGTCTAGTGCTGAAGGTGAAGTCACAGATAACGCAGTCAGGAAGAAAAGATGAACACAAAGTGAGGAAGGCAAGGACAAACGAGAAACTGTGAGGATGAACTAGAAGCCCCAGGGATATTCTGGAACTCACACTGGTCTCTTAGCACCTCTGGGCCTCCAACTTTGATGATGGAGTCATCTGAAGGAAAAGCTCACACTGTTTGTCATAGAGCTAACCATGCACTTAGCCTAGGAGTCCAGAGAAGCTGAAGGAGGGGATCTGGGAGGAGTTGAAGGAACTGTGGGCCTGCCTGCTCCCCCATGTAAAACAGGTGACCTAGCAGATAAGCAATAACATCCTGAGCTACAACAGTGCTTCATGGACTGTCAACCTTTCTACCATAAAAAAAAACATTGCTCTTGCTTCATTTCTGCCTTCTACATCTTGTGAAAAATGTCGGTTGTGGCTCATGCTAACCTGGAACTAGGCTGGGAAAGGAATTCTAGGTTAGCTAAATTGACACAGTACAAATCCACCCCAGGAATGAATATAAGGTAGAAGAAAAAGAAAGAATGAGTATCTATTTAGGGTTTCTATTAGTGTCAGAAAAGGGATCATACAATTGGGTATTACTTTCTAAAAAATGAGTTTTACCATGGTGGTGAAGCTAAGTGTTGCCTGTTTGAAGTTAACAAGGGTTGTCTCGTGGTTACACCTAATAAGATGAACGTTTTGGACCCTAGAAGGGTGATATCAGGTCTGGGTCAGTCACCATGGAGGCTAGAGCAGGCATAATTTATAAATTCAAGGGTCAGTGTTAGAGTCAGAGAAGTCTATGGGAAGCTATACCTAATGGTTCTGAAAGCAATAAATAGCCTTTTTATTCAAATGCACTGAGTGTGCTGAGAGACAGACAGTACAGTGGCTAAAAGTACTGACTCTTAGGGCTGAATTTCCTGAGTTTTTACCTGGTTTCCACTGTGTGCCTTAAGCAAGTTACTAAAACTTTCCTTGACACCACTTATTTAAATGTTAAATGGGAATGATAATAATGGCTACCTGAAGGAAGATTCAATGACTTAACTTAGGTAAAATGCTTACCATGGTACCTGACGTATAGAAAGCACTCTGTAAATGTTAACTCATTATAGTTCCACAGCTGTAGGTGCTAAAATGACAGAATGCTATTGAAATTTTTCAATCAAAATGTGCAGAAACACCAAAAATACTACTTTTTAAGTGAGTACCATTTTCTGAGTATACATTCAAGTGGCAAAAACCAAACCAAGCCAAACCTGTTGCCATCCAGTCGATTCCAACTCAAAGCAACCCTATGGGGCAGAGTAGAACTGCCCCATATGTTTTCCAAGGAGTAGCTGGTGGATTTGAACTGACCACCTTCTGGTTAGCAACTGTAGCTAGGTGTAGCTAACTCTTGACCACTGTACCACCAGGGCTCCATTCATGTGGCAAGTGCTATACAAAATTCTTTCCCAGCTGTTATTTAATTAAATCCTTACAGTATCCCAGAGGATAGATGTTCTCGTTTCCATTTTTGAGGGGTAAGAAAACTGAAGCTCAGTGGAGTTGAGTAATTTACCCAAGGTCACATAGCTGGAAAATAAAAGAACAAAGATTCCAGCCCAGATCTGGTTGCTGTCAAACTTCATGGGTGCTCCAGCTATCATGCCATAAAGCCACACCCTATAGTTCCACCTATTTGCATAGCAGTGAGCCTGCCCCTGAGGCCACTTCACATGCACTTCACCACCCATTGTTTCTTAAGCAATCCCCATCTTCTTCTCAAAGTCCTGACAGGAATCAAGCCTCAGGTTGATTCCTGTAAGAGAAATAATTTTAGCCACTGTTTTTCTTTTCTTTTTTTTTTTCTTGCACTTGATGTTCTGACTTTTGACATGTTTAGAAAGTGTTGGGAGGCTTGTCCAGTTTTAGAAAAATGTCTTAGTTATCTAGTGCTGCTATAATAGAAACACTACAAGTGGACGGCTTTAACAAATAGAAGTTTATTTTCTCACAGTCTATGGGGCTGGAAGTCCGAATTCAGGGTGCTGGCTCCAGAGAAAGGCTTTCTCACTCTGTGGGCTATGGGGGAAGGTCCTTTTCAGGAATCTTCCCTTAGTCAAGGAGCTTCTCAGTGCAGGGACCTGGGGTCCAAAGGATGCACTCCACTCCCTGCTCTTCTTTCTTAGTGGTAGGAGGTCTCTCTCCTCTCTGTTCAATTCTCTTTTATATCTCAAAGAGATTGACTCAAGATGCAGCCTAAATCTGTAGATTGAGTCCTGCCTCATTAACATAACTGCCTCCAGTTCTGCCTCATTTACATCATAAAACCAAGAAAACTGACTCATAGCAACCCTGACCCTCCAGGACAGAGTAGAACTGCCCATAGAGTTTCCAAGGAGCAGTTGATGGATTCAAACTGCTGACTGCTTGATTAGCAGCCAAGCTCTTTACCACCAGGCCACTAGGACTCCATTAACATAACAGAGGTTAGAATTTTCAACATGTAGGATAATCACACCAGATCACAAAATGATGGACAACCACCCAACACTGATAATCATGGCCTAACCAATTTGGCATATATTTTGGGGGGACATGATTCAATCCATAACAGGAAGGCAGAGATGGGAGATGAGGCTATGAATTTTGGGAGCAGCTTTTCACTGAGGTTTTGCCCTCAGATCAGATTAGGGAGCCCTACCAACAGGAATAGGGCAGAAAGAACTGAGGCAAAACATTAGCTAGACCCCTGTAAGTCTGAAGAGTTACCAGAGTAGGTAAGATAGAAAGGGGGCTTGTAGGTGAGACTATAGCCCCTGAGCTCTTTTTCAGGAAACAAGAGCTTTGAAACTCCCTGAGAAGCTGCAATTCTCAACACTGCAGAGTTCTTCAGAGCCCTCCTGGCTGCCTTAGACTTCTCTACTCCAAAGCTTGTTACTGGATTTGCTGTTCAAGTTCTTCAGTTCCCTGGGGGTTAACTCAGCACTGGACTCTTTAACTGTGCATAGTTACTTTGTGATCCAAATAGTTGACTAGAGACCATGTAGTCCTTTCCTCGTCAACATGTTACGCCTGCTGCTGCCAAATGCAGCAACTCTTTTGATGACAGTGTTTGCAATTGTGGCACCTAAAAAGAATTTCAGGGCCATGACAGTAACATTGTGAGGGAGACATGCTTCCACATGGGAAAGTGTTACCTCATTTACTTCCTCTTCATTCCAAAAGATCCTTTTTAGTTAGTGCTCTATGGTTCTGGGGTGGTCTATGGATTAAACTGCTTGAAAGACCCTGGAGGGACCCTGACTACACCTTTGGGGAATGATAAAGAGTGTGTGTGTGTGTGTGTGTGTGTGTGTGTAGAGGAGCCATTTTCCCATGTCTGTTTCATTCCATATCCACTCTCCTTCATCAACTCCAGAGGATTGAATGCAGAATCAGCGTATCACAGATTCTCTGTGTCCAACCAGACCAGTTGCCATTGAGCTGATTCTAACTCATGGTGACCCCATGTGTTGCAGAGTAAAACTGTGCTCCATTCCATTTTTAGTGGTGGTGACATTTGGCAGTAGATCACCAGGTCTTTCCTCTGAGGTGCCTCTGGGTAGATTCGAACCACCAACATTGTGGTTAGTAGCCAAGCCTTCAACCTGTTGTGCAACACACTTCTTATATCAGAACCTTTTTAAATAGTTCACAGGCTTTTGAGATCTCATGCTTTCATCTGTACCATGACTCCATGACCTCATGGTAAACATTATTTCTGGTTCTATAAAAAGTCACAGGGAGGCTACTGGAGAAAATTTAAAAAATAAAATAAAATAAATCCTCCCAAAAGAAATCCCAAAAAGCTAAGTTGGTTCGTAGAGCGAGAGAGAACTCTCTGTCTTTTGCATGTCTTATCTGTTCCAGCTGGAGACAAAAGCTAATGACTGGCCATAATGGTTAGCTGATGCTTCTGTATCGATTGTGGTTTGCAGCAGCCTTACTTCCTTCGCTTTGTGACATCATTTTCCTGTTCATTTCCCACAGTTGCGTATGTGGGTTTATGTGATAAATGCTAATCCAACAAATGGAAGAAATTATGTGCCATGTCAGAGGGCTTTCAGGAGTACAATTTGTAACAAAGGGATCAGTACTTAAAGCATCCAAAAAGTAAAGAGTGATGAGGTAACTGATAAAGAATGCTTCCCAAAACATTCTGCATCCCACTTTGGAGAGTGGCATTTGGGGTCTTAAACACTAACAAGCAGCCATCTAAGATGCATCAATTGGTCTCAACCCACCTGGAGCAAAGAAGAATGAAGAACACCAAAGGCACAAGGTAATTATGAGCCCAAGAGACAGAAAGAGCCACATAAACCAGAGATTACACCACCGTGAGACCAGAAGAACTAGACAGATGGTGTCCGGTTACAACCGATGATTGCCCTGACAGGGAACACAACAGAAAGCCCCTGAGGGAGCATGAGAGCAGTGGGATGCAGACCCCAAGTTCTTGTAAAAAGACCAGACTTAAGGGTCTGAATGAGACTAGAAGGACCCCAGAGGTCATGGTCCCCAGACCTTCTGTTAGCCCAAGACAGGAACCATTCCCAAAGCCAACTCTTCAGACAGGGACAGGACTGGACTATGGGATAGAAAATGATAGTGGTGAAGACTGAACTTCTTGGATCAAGTTGGCACATGAGACTATGTGAGCAGCTCCTGTCTGGAGAAGAGATGAGAGGGCAGAGGGGATCAGAAACTGGCCGAATGGACATGAAATAAAGAGTGGAGGCAAGGAGTATTCTGTCTCATTAGGGGGAGAGCAGCTAGGAGTATATATAGCAAGGTGTGTATAGGTTTTTGTATGAGAGACTGACTTGGTTTATACGCTGTCACATAAAGCACAATAAAAATTAAAAAAAAAAAAAGAGTGCTTCCTAGTCTAAGATTAAAGAATCTGTCTCAGCTAATGTTTTGAGAAAATTGATGATTCCTTCTATCAGCCATGACCTTCATGCTCCCCACCACTTACTTCTGGGCCAGTGGGCACTTCGGGCTACTGGACAAAAGTTTACCCCCACAAAGACTGAAAGCTTGACAAGATTAAGTAGCCACCAGGGAAATTCACTTCCATCAGCAAGATAGAAAAGGGCTTCTCTGAGGTAGTGTGATTTGATGGAGCCATAAGAAATCCAGAAGTGTTATTATATTGGTACAATTCCATTGGAGGAGAAAAGCACATTTGGGGCTGTTCAATTTGGCCAGAAAGCCTTCAGGCCTAAAAGCTGCTTTCCAAAATAGCTCTGGCCCACTGTGAAATTCTGTAATCACTCTGACCCTAACGACCTCACTTCCCCATGATTCTAAGCGCATCACAGAATTCAAGGGGAATGTCAGATGGAACCTTTGACTGATGGCTCTTACTCTCAGAAAAGAGATCCTGAGTTATTGTATTTTTGTTGACCCTTTCTGCTTTGAGGAGAACCTCTGGTATTTGCTTATTGAAATTTCCTGCCACTTGGTTGGTGTTTCAGCTCAAAAGTCAACGATAAGGCATTTTGCAATTTTGCAATGCTGTTTTATGTCTATTAGTTCATATGTTCTTCAAGTACTAGATACTGTGCTTGCAGAACTGAGAAACACGTACATGTTGATCTAGCATTAAGCCCATTATCCAATCCATTTCTACTCAGCACTTAACTATTTCTAGAAAAGGTAACCTCTCTTTTAGGGGTCTGAGTTACAGTCCTCAAAATGGTGTCTGAACTAAACCATTTTGCTATTACATGGCACCCACAGAGGCACAGTGAATGTTTATAGTCACACGGTGTGCAGCAATACTTGAAAGCAAGGAAAGTTCCCATGGTTATCAGCAAAGCCACTGTTAAAAGCTTGGAGGACAACGGTAGGAACGAGAAATCTAAAGATTCAGGACTCAAGTTACTGGTACACCTAAGTGTTTTCATGGTACTTTCTCAGTTTTCAGTGTTTATGAAAGTGCCTGGCATATAATAAGTGATCAGTAAAGATCTATTAAATGGATGGCTATATGAGTGCTTAGCCTGGCCAGGCCTGGGGAGGGCTCTTTACATCCATGTCTGTGACCCTCCAGCTAAGACAGCACATGTCCTCTGGCAGCTATTGGAGCAAATGCCATATGATTTTGTTTTCAGGCAACAGACGGCTTAAGGCAGCAGCGCAGCTTGATGGGTGGAAGAAGGGCTTTGTGGTTTTGAATACTGGCATTCAGCACTTCAGCTTACTCATTTATAAGATGTGGGTAAGAAGTCCCACTGGACTGAAGAAATATTAAATAGTGTTATTAAGAGTGGTGAAAGCATCTGGTATATTGCCTAATGCTATCTTGCAGATTTTCTATATACTCTTTGGACGCTTGGACAAATATCAACATATCTTCATCATTTTGAGATGAGGAATGTCAGAGAGGAAATGAACATGTACTGACTACTACACATATGTGTTAGGAATGTCATTTGTTATCTCAACTACAGTTTACAATAACTCTTGTGAAGTAATAGTCTGTGAATCACTTGAGCCTCAAAGTAATTAAATTGCATATCCAGCTAGTAAACGACGAAGCCATAATTTAAATCCATATATCTGATTCTACAGTCTATGCTCTCTTTACTACAACATGATGTTGCTTCCCTATGTTGTCAAATGGCTTCAACTCATGGAGACCTGCGTATAAAACGATAAAACATGGCGCTGTCCAGCTGAGTGAGAAAAGTTTAGAACTGTGGAGTTTTTCTATTTGGGGCATTCAGTTGATGTGACTCTGCTTGTTTTCAAGAAGGTCACATGTAAAAGAGGTCTGGGTGAACCTTGTACCTAATGTCTAGTATTCTAAGCAAATTAATTTAAATCAATTCATGAGAAGTCAAGTAACTAATATGTATAATTCATTAACACAATTTTTTCCAAGTATTCCAGTTTAAATAAATTTCTATTTTAGCATTTCTGGCACAATGGTCAAGAGCTTGGCAGCTAAGCAAAAGATAAACAGTTCAAATCCAACCACTGCTCCTCGGAAATCCTATGGGGCAGCTCTATTCTGTCTTATAGGGTCATCGAAATTGACTCAATGATGGCAACAGGTTTGGTTTGGTTTTGTACTATTGACACAATTGAATTTCTTTTTTTTATTTGTTTCTTATAAGTTTGAAGGCCTCTCTTTTTCCAAAACAAGAAGTTCCTTCTCATGTTTTGGAGACGAATGAACCACTTATGAATAAATATTACCTAAAAAAAAAAAATTTTTTTTTTTTTAATACACGCATGCGGAGCCCCGGTGATGCAGTGGTTAAGAACTTGGCTGCTAACCAAAGGACAGCAGTTTGACTCCACCAGCTGCTCCTTGGAAACCCAGTGGGGCACTTCTACTCTGTCCTGTTGGGTGGTTATGAGTCAGAATCGACTTGATGGCAATGAGGTTTTTTTTTTTTTTTTTTTTAAATACACATATATAAAGAAGCGATCATGCTTCATCTTCTCTCCTGTCTCTCACTCTCTAAATATATATTCTCTCTCTCTCTCGCTATATATATATATATATATATACCCCTACATATCTGTCAGTTTGTCGTACTGTGGGGGCTTCTATGTTGCTGTGATGCTGGAAGCTATACCACTTGTATTCAAGTACCAGCAGTGTCAACCATGGTGTACAGGTTTCAGCTGAGCTTCCAGACTAAGACAGTCTAGGAAGGAGGATCCAGCAGTCTACTGCTGAAAAGAATTAGCCAGTGAAAACCTTACGGATAGCAGCAGAACTGTGTCTGATATAGTGCTGGAAGATGAGTCCCTCAGGTTGGAAGGCATTCAAAATACCACTGGGGAAGAGCTGCCTCCTTAAAGTAAGAGTCGACCTTAATGACATGAATGGAGCTGAGCTTTCAGCTCCTTCATTTGCTGATGTTGCACAACTCCAAATAAGAAGAAACAGCTGTAAACATTCATTGATAATCAGAACGTGGAATGTACAAAGTATGAATCTAGGAAAATTGGAAATAATGAAAAATGAAACAGAATGCATAAACATCGACACCCTAGGCATCACTGAGCTGAAAATGACTGGTATTGCCCATTTTGAATTGGACAACCATATGGTCTACTTTGCTGGGAATGACAACTTGAAGAGGAATAGTGAGTTCATTATCAAAAAAGAACATTTCAAGATCTATCCTGAAGTACAACGCTGTCAGTGACAGAATGATATCTATACATCTACAAGGAAGACCAGTTAATGCTATTATTCAGATTTATGTATCAACCACTAAGGCCAAAGATGAAGAAATTGAAGATTTTTACCCACTTCTGCAGTCTGAAATTGATCAAACATGCAATCAGAATGCATCGATAATTACTGCTGATTGGAATATGAAAGTTCAAAACAAAGAATAAGGGTCCATAGCTGGAAAATATGGCCTTAATAGTAGAAAAGATGCCAGAGATCTCATAACAGAATTCTGCAAGACCAATGATTTCTCCTTTGCAAATACCTCCTTTCACCAACGTAAGCAAAAACTCTACAAGTGGACATCGCCAAATGGAATACATAGGAATCGAATTGACTACATCTGTGAAAAGAGAGGAAACCCTGGTGGCATAGCGGTTAAGTGCTATGGCTGTTAACCAAAAGAGTGGCAGTTTGAATCTAGCAGGAGCTCCTTGGAAACGCTGTGAGGCAGTTCTACTTTGTCTTGTAGGGTCGCTATGAGCCAGAATTGACTCGACAGCAATGGGTTTAGTTAGGTTTGGGTGGAAGGAGACAATAGAAAAACTCAATATCATCAGTCAGAACAAGGCCAGGGGCTGACAGTGGATCAGACCATTCCTTGCTTATATGCAAGTTCAACTTGAAACTGAAGAAAATTAGAACAAGTCCATGGGAGCCAAAGTATGACCCTGAGTATATCCCACCTGAATTTAGAGACCATTTCAAGAATAGGTTTGATGCATGGAACACTAATGACCAAAGACCAGAGGAGTTGTGGAATGACATCAAGGGCATCAAACACGCAAAAAGCAAGAAGCCATTAAAAAGACAGGAAAGAAGGAAAAGACCAAAATGGATGTCAGAAGAGACTCTGAAACTTGTTCTTGAATGTCAAGTAGCTAAATCAAAGGGAAGAAGTAAGGAGGTAAAAGAGCTGAATAGAAGATTTTGAAGGGTGGCTCAAGAAGACAAAGTAAAGTATTATAATGACATGTGCAAAAAGCTAGAGACAGAAAACCAAAAGGGAATAATATGCTCAGCATTTCTCAAGCTGAAAGAACTGAAGAAAAAATTCAAGCCTCGAGTTGCAAGATTGAAGGATTCTACGGGGAAAATATTAAATGATGCAAGAAGCTTCAGAAGAAGATAGAAGGAATACAAAGAGTCCTATACCAAAAAGAATTGGTTGATGTTAGACCACTTTGGGAAGCAGCATATGATCATGAACCGATGGTACTAAAGGAAAAAGTCCAAGCTACAAGGAAGGTGTTGGGGAAACACAAAGCTCCAGAAACTGATGGAATATCAATTTAGATGTTTCAACAAACGAATGCAGTCCTGGAAGTGCTTACTTGTCTATGCCAAGAAATTTGGAAGACAGCTACCTGGCCCACCTGCTGGAAGAGATCCATACTTATGCCTATTCCAAAGAAAGGTGATCCAACAGAATGCAGAAATTTTCAAACAATATCATACACAAGTAAAATTTTGCTGAATGTCATTCAAAAGCAACTGTAGCAGTATATCAACAGGGAACTGCCAGAAACTCAAGCCAAATTCAGAAGAGGGCATGGAACTAGGGATATCATTGCTGATGTCAGATGGATTCTGGCTGAAATCAGAGGATGTCAGAAAGATGTTTACTTGTGTTTTATTGACTATGCAAAGACATTCGACTGTGTGAATCATAACAAGTTATGGGTACCATTGCAAAGAATGGGAATTCCAGAACACTTAATTGTGTTCATGAGGAACATGTACATAGAGCAAAAGGCAGTCGTTCGAACAGAACAAGTGGATACTGCATGGTTTAAATTCAGAAAAGGTGTACATCAGTGTTGTATCCTTTCACCATACGTAATCAATCTGCATGTTGAGCAAATAATCTGAGAAACTAGACTATTTGAAGAAGAATGGGGCATCAGGATTGGAGGAAGACTCATTAACGACCTGCAATATGCAGATGACACAACCTTGCTTGCTGAAAGTGAAGAGGACTTGAAGCACTTACTGATGAACATCAAAGACCACAGCCTTCAGTATGTATTACACCTTAACGTAAAGAAAACAAAAATCCTCACAACTGGACCGATAAGTAACATTATGATTAACAAAGATCAAAGCTGTCAAGGGTTTCATTTTACTTGGATCTTCAGTCAACGCCCATGGAAGCAGCAGTGGAGAAGTCAAAAGGCTCATTGCCTTGGGCAAATCTACTGTAAAAGACCTCCTTAATGTGTTAAAAAGGAAAGATGTCACCTTGAAGACTAAGGTGTGCCTGACCCAAGCCATGGTGTTTTCAATTGCTTCATATGCATGTGAAAGCTGGATGATGAATAAGGAAGACTGAAGAAGAATTGATGCATTTGAATTATGGTGTTGGTGAAGAATATTGAATACACCATGGACTGATAAAAGAACGAACAAACCTGTCTTGAAAGAAGTACAACCAGAATGTTCCTTAGAAGCAAGGATGGCGAGAGTATATCTCACATACTTTGGACATGTTATCAGGAGGGATCAGTCCCTGGAGAAGCACATAATGCTTAGTAAAGTAGAGGGTTAGTGAAAAAGAGGGCTACAACAATGGGCTCAAGCATAACAAGGATTGTGAGGATGGCTCAGGACCAGGCAGTGTTTATTCTGTTGTACATAAGGTCGCTATGAGTCTGAACCAACTCGACAGCACCTAACAACAACAAATACATAAATGTGTATATAGGTACATATACTGCTCTTGGAGATGTACAGATAGAATTCTTAGAAGCCAGGAGAGTGAGACTACATCTCACACACTTTGGACGTGGTATCAGCTGAGATCAGTCCCTGGAGAAGGATATCATGCTTGATTAAGTAGAAGGTCAGTGAAAGAGAAGAAGACCATGGGTTGACACAGTGGCTGCAACAATGGGCTCAAGCATAACAATGATTATGAAGATGGCG
The DNA here is from genome assembly GCF_030014295.1 of Loxodonta africana. Classification (NCBI taxonomy): domain Eukaryota; kingdom Metazoa; phylum Chordata; class Mammalia; order Proboscidea; family Elephantidae; genus Loxodonta; species Loxodonta africana. The sequence continues at coordinate 211,018,830 of NC_087342.1, read as the reverse complement.
CAGGACCGGGCAGGGCTTCATTCTGTTGTACATAGGGTCACTATGAGTTATGAGTTGGAACTGACTCAATGGCACCTAACAAGGACATGTATATGTATAGACATATAAATGTGTGTGTATGTATATTTGTTGTTTTTGGGTGTTGTCTTGTTGATTTCAACTAATTGTGACCTCGTATGACAGAGTAGAACTGTCCCATAGGTTTTTCTAGGCTGTTTCTTTATGAAAGCAGATCACCAGGTTTCTCTTCTGCAGAGCAGCTGGGTGGGTTCAAACCAACAACCTTTTGGTTAGCAGCTGAACACTTAACCATTGCACCACCAAGGGTCCATGTATGTGTGTGTGTGTATATCTATACATATATATAATCTAAAAGAGGAATGGAGTCATAGGGGTTAGCATAATAACCTCTTTACATACATACATATACACATATATACATACATTCTATATGTATTTCCAACAGGATCAATGAAGTACTGAATCAAAAATGATCAGTGAAGCAAAGTATTATTCTTAAAGACTTCGATTTGACTATGAGTCTTCTATGGCTCTTGTGGCCACCTAACATAATTTTTTTTCTTTCCATCCTATTTCAGAATGGATATCAAGATCACTCAGAACACACATTTATGAATAGTTAATTTTAAGTGCCATCTCCCATTTCACAACATGGACCACCGTCTTAGGATGATTCTCTAGGAAGCAAAACCAGTAAAGTGTACAAACATATTTATAACAAAACACTGCCTGGTCCTGTGCCGTCCTCACAGTCATTGTTATGCTTGGGCCCATTATTGCAGCCACTGTGTCAATCCATCTTATTGAGGGTCTTCCTCTTTTTCCCTGAGTGTCTACTTTACCCAGCATGATGTCTTTCTCCAGACAGTGGTCCCTCCTAATAACATGTACATGAGACAATGTCTTGCCATCCTTGCTTTTAAGGAGCACTCTAGCTGTACTTCTTCCAAGACAGATTTGTTAATTCTTCTGGCAGTCCAAGATATATCCAACATTCTTTGCCAACACTATAACTCAAAGGCATCAATTCTTCTTCGGTCTTCTTTATTCATTATGCAGCTTTCACATGCATATGAAGCGATTGAAAACACCATGGCTTGGGTCAGGCACACCTTAATCCTTAAGTGACATCTTTGCTTTTTGACACTTTAAAGAGGTCTTTTGCAGATTTGCCCAGTGCAATACATCGTTTGATTTCCTGACTGCTCCTTCCATGGGTGTTGATTGTGGATCCAAGTAAAATAAAATCCTTGACAACTTTTCTCCATTTATCATGATGTTGCTTATTGGTCCAGTTGTGAGGATTTTTGTTTTGCTTTCTTCACTTTGAGGTATATGGATTCATACTGATGGCTGTGGTCTTTGATGTTCATCAGTGTTTCAAGTCCTTCTCACTTTCAGCAATCAAGGTTCTTTCATCTGCATATCACAGGTTGTTAATGAGTCTTCCTCCAATCTTGATGTCGCTTTCTTCTTCATGTATTTCAGTTGCTCTAATTATTTGCTCAGCATACAGGTAGAATAAGTACGTTGAAAGATAAATCCATGATGCAGAACTTTACTGATTTTAAGCCACGTGGTAATTCCCCTTGTTCTGTTCGAACGACTGCCTCTTGCTCTATTTACAGGTTCCTCATGAGCACAATTATATGTTCTCAAATTTCCATCCTTTGCAATGTTATTCATAATTTGTTATCGTTCACACAGTCAAATGTCTTAGCATAGTAAATAACACATAAATAAACATCTTTCTGCTATTATCTGCTTTCGGCCAGGATCCATAAGACATCAGCAATGGTATACCTCATCCTCTTCTGAACCCAGTTTGAATTTCTGGCAGTTCATTGTAGATGTACTGCTGCAACCGCTTTTCAATGGTCGTCAGCAAAATTTACTTGTGTGAGATTAACGATGTTGTTGGATAATTTCTGCATTCCGTTGGGTCATTTTTCCTTGGAATGGGCACAAATATGGATCGCTTCTATTTGGTTGACCAGATAGCTGTCTTCCAAATTTCTTGGCATAGATGAGTGAGTGCTTCTAGCTTTGCATCCGTTTCTTGAAATATCTCAGTTGGTATTCCATCAATTCCCAAAGCCTTGTTTTTTTTCCAATGCTTTTATTGCAGCTTGGACTTCCTCCTTCAGTACCATCGGTTCATGATCATATGCTACCTCTTGAAATGGCTGAACTTCAACCAATTCTTTTTGGCATAGTGACTCTGTGTATTCCTTCCATCTTCTTTCCCCCATTCCCCCATAGAAAAAAAAAGTCCTTCAATATTGCAACTCGAAGCTTGAATTTTCTCTTCAGTTCTTTCATCTTGGGAAATTCCTGGCCTATTATTATTCCCTTTTGGTTTTCTAACTCTAGGTCTTTGCACATTTCATTATAATACTTTGTCTTCTCGAGCCGCCCTTTGAAATCTTCTGTTTTGCTCTCTTACTTCATCATTTCTTCCATTTGGTCTATTTACTTGACAATCAAGAGCAAGTTTCAGAGTCTCTTTTGACATCAATTTTGGTATTTTCTGTCTTTCCTCTCTTTTTAAAGGCCTCTTGCTTTCTTCAGGTATGATGCCCTTGATGTCATTCTACAACTTATCTGGTCTTCGGTCAGTATGGAATATACTTCAAGGCCATACTTTGGCTCTCATGGACTTGCTCTAATTTTCTTTAGCTTCGACTTGAACTTGCATATGAGCAATTGATAATCAGTTCCACAGTTGGCCCCTGGCCTTGTTCTGACTGACGATACTGAGATTCTCCATCATCTCTTTCCACAGATGTTGTCAATTTGATTCGTATTTATTAGATCAGGCAAGGTGCATGTATATAGCCAAATTTTTGTTGGTGAAAAAAGGTATTTGCAATGAAGAAGTCATTGGTCTTGCAAAATTCTGTCATGAGATCTTTGATGTCATTTTTATAACGAAGGCTGTATTTTCCAACTACTATTTATTCTTTTTTTTCCAACTTCTTCAATGCATTTTGATTGCATTTTTGATCAATTTCAGAGTGCAGAAGTTGGTGAAAATCTTAAACTTCCTCATCTTTGGCCTTAGTAGTTGATGTGTAAATTTGAATAGTAGTTGTATTAACTGGTTTGTCTTCCTTATATGCATGTGGATATTATCCTATCACTGACAGCATTTTACTTCAGGATAGATCATGAAATGTTCTTTTTCATAACTAACCCGACACCATTCCCCTTCAATTTGTCATTACAGGCATAGTATACCATATGAATGTCTGATTCAAAATGGCCCGTAACGGTCCATTTCAGCTCACAAATGCCTAGGATATCAGTCTTTGAGTGTTCCATTTCATTTTTGACAATTTCCAATTTTCCTTGATTCATACTTTGCACATTCCACTTTCTATTGTTAATGGAAGTTTAAAGCTGTTTCTTCTCATTTTGAGTTGTGCCACACCAGCAAATGAAGTCCCGAAAGTTTGACTCCATTCACACCATTAAGGTCAACTCTACTTTGAGGAGGCAGCTTTTGCTCAGTTGTATTATGAGTGGCTTCCAACTTGAGGGGCTGATCTTCTATCACTATATCAGACAATGTTCTGCTGCTATTCATAAGGTTCTCACTGGCTAATTTTTTAGAAGTAGACTTCCAGGTCCTTCTTCTTAGTCTCTCTTAGTCTAGAAGGTTAACTGAAAGCTGTCCACCAAGGGTGACCCTGCTGGTATTTGAAATACTGGTGAGAAAGCTTCCATTATCACAGCAACACACAAGCCACCACAGTATGACAAACTGACAGACACTAGAGGAAATAAGTATATAGAGAGATTTATATCAAGGAAAAGTCTCATGTGGTTGTAAAAGTTGGAAAGTCCCAAGTCTGTAGGTCAGGCTGGAGTTTTCTCCTGACTCAAGGGGCTGCAGGGCCTGGCAAACCCAAGATCAGCTGGTCTGACAGCAGGGCTTTGGCTCACATGCTGCAGAGACTGACAAATCCCAAAATCAGCAGGCAATATGGCAGGTAAGTTGCTAGCTAACTCCCAAGAACCAGAGGTTAGAAGAAGAGGAGCCAGCTGCAGTATCCAGAGTGAGAAAAAAACCACAAGCCTTGCCAGAAAGTCCACCTGTATTGGATGCAGGCCACACCCTCAAGAGCACTCCCTTTCAACAGAATGTTTACTCACAGAAGATCCCACCATGAGGGTGATCATATTATATTAGATCTCATCATGGAAGTGATTACATTATTATATGACTGCCAAACTACATCGTAACTGCCTAACCACTGAGAATCATGGCCCAGCCAAACTGACACACAATCTTATTGATCATAGTCACCTAGGCTTCAACCCCAGGCAAAGACCTGTATGTGTGATCTTTAAAGACCTAGAAAATTCCCCTCTTCTTTAGTCTAGGACCGTACAATGTATAATTCGCTGTCTTTTTAAAGGTCACCTTAGTGTAACATCTGTCTCCAAGCAGTGAGGCAGCAATGTGCTGCCAGGCTGCTGAGCCAGTCATCCTGGTTTTAGGCCTGTTGAGGTGACCCCTTGAATCCTGGGTCAGTGACCTCTCATTTCAAAAGGCACACAGGCTGTCTCAAGGAAGTCAAGGAAGAGAACTGCCAGTTCAGAGCTGTTTGGCTTGGTACAACTCCTCAGTCTGAAATGAAGAACACATGTGAGTCACGATTGGCATAAAATGGCTAAAATGAGGTGCTTTCTACATCCGCCTCTTCCATTGTTCCTCATATCTCTGGACTCTGTAGTAAACCAAAGCCAGTGTCTAGAGTTCTGGTGTGGAGGAGGGAGGTGACAATGGCGACATGCCAGCAATGTGGTCTTCAGACTTCCTATTCTCCACCATGGCAAAGGCCCCAGAGCCTGACGCAGATTAGTTGTCACCAGCACTAACATGCATCTACACCAAACAGTACCACTGCATTTCTTCCCTGTCTCTCATTCACTGTCATCCCTGGAGGATCTTGGTGACTGAGTTTCCAGTTGGATCATTAAGCCTGAGCTTTGATACTATTTTGGTCTCAGGTTTATAAGGAATATAAAAAATATTCAATGTATGTTTTTCTAAATCTTTTATTTGACTGCACATAGGTCAGAACAAATCAGAGTTGTCTACTTATGGCAGGATGTGTTTATTTTTATTTTTATTAGCAATTGGTTCTTCTGGAAATGAAGCAAGTTGGGGGATGTTGAGGCACATGGAAAAGAGTGGAGTGGACTGGAACTGATTCAACTCCTCTGCCCCAGATGAGTGCGTAGTGTGAAGTCTAGACTTTACTGGACTTATGGAGTCCCTGGAAACCCTGATGGTGTAGTGGTTAAGAGCTATGGCTGCTAACCAAAAGGTCAGCTGTTCAAATCCACCAGGCTCTCCTTTAAAACCCTATGGGAAAGTTCTACTTCATCCTGTAGGGTCACTATGAGTTGGAATCTACTCTATGGCAACAGGTTTTTTTTTAATTTTTTTGGTTTATGAAGTCCCTGGATGCTGCAGTGCTTAAGCACCTGCCCACCTGCTAACCAAAAGGTCAGTTGTTTGAACCCACCAGTCATTTTGCCAGAGAAAGATGTGGCAGTCTGTTTCCATAAAGATCACAATCTTAGAAACCCTATAGGGGTTGTTCTACTGTGTCATATAGGGTAGCTATGAGTTGGAATTGACAGCAGTGGGTTTGGGGTAGTTTGGATAGTACAAACGGTTAACATGCCAAGCCGGTAAACAAAATGTTGGAAGTGTGAGTCCACCTAGAGGTGCCTCAGAAGAAAGACTCAGTGATCCATTTCCACAAAATCAGCTAATAAAAACCTTCTGGAGCACAGTTCTACTTTGACATGCAGGGGATCAACATCAGTCAGAGTCAACTCAACAACAATTGTAAAAAAACCCCACAATTTGTAAACACCATTTGCACATGGTCGCAACACATGACCAGTGTTCAAATTCTGTCAGTGTTTCTTAGAGATACTATGGAAGCGCGGGGGTGTGGCTTATATCTTACCTGCATCCAGCACAATGCTGAGGTCATAGGATAGATTGGGCTGCCCATTAACATGTTTATAATACAAACTGAGGCTTCCCGATCTTTGCCATATTATGTAAACTTAGAAAATATTGTATGGCATATGGATAAATAGATAAAGATGTCCTTGGCCTGAGGCCACTGACCCAGAAACCTTGGCAATTCTGTATTCTACATGATTTGCATAAGTGCTGAGGAAGGCAGTATTTTAGTATATATATATAGCCCATTCAAGGAGTCCTGGTGCCTCATTTGTTAAGTGCTTGGCTGCTAATTGAAAGGTCGGCAGTTCAAACCCACCAGCCACTCTGTAGCAGAAAGATGATTACAGCCTTGGAAACCCTATGGGGCAGTTCCACTCTGTCCTATAGGGTCACTATGAGTCATAATAGACACAATGGCAATGTTTTTTTGGGGGGGGGGACAGCCCATTCATGACACAACTAAGTGCCACTGCTTGTCGGGACTGAAGTATTAATTATATTGATAAGCCACATGCATGTTGTTGTTGTTGTTAGCTGCCCCCACTCTTGGATATCCCTTGCTCAATAGAATGAAACATTGTCCAGTCCTGCACCATCCCTGTGATCAGTTTTGAATTGAATCATCCTGATCCATAGGGTTTTCACTGATTGATTTTCAGAAGTAGATTGCTAGTCCTTTCTTCTTAGCCTGTCTTACTCTGGAAGCTCTGCTGAAACCTGTTCAGCTTCATACCAACACTCAAACCTCCAATGACAGACAGGAGGGAGCTGCGTGTGAGGTGTATTGGTCGGGAATTGAACCCAAGTCTCCCGCATGGAAGGCAAGAATTCTATCACTGAACCACCAATGCCCTCAAACCACAGGTGTACCTACTGAAAAAATTCTATGCCTACATCACATTGAAATACAAATTAAATTAATGAATTCATTTAAATATTAAAGGAAATGCTGAATCCGTTTATTGTTTTTCTATGCAGTCTAGCAGAGCAGCATACAGACTAGACGCTGGGAGGAATCTGTCACAAAATGTGGTAGAGTTTCATTAGTACCAGATCCCCCTAAACACGCTGTAGCAGACCTCTCTACACATGCAGTATCAGACCTCTTTAAACATATAGCACCAGACCCCTCTAAACACACAGTAACATACCTCTCTACACATGTAGTACCAGGCCTCTCTCTAAACACGCAGAACCAGACCTCTCTAAACATACAATACCTGATCTTTCTAAACGTTTCTAGACTGTTTTCAGAGCATCCAGGAATTTCAACTTAGTTCTAACTCCAGTGCCATAAATCCCTTTCAAATCCAGAAAGTAAATCAAAGGACCCATGGAGCATGGTGGCAGGGGAGGGAGATTTAGGGAAAGGTAGCTAGATGATATTGTCCAATGGATTTTCAGATTATAGCAGCACTTAATAATTGCTTTAAATGGTCATAAAATAATAAACTCAAACCCTGTGTTCCGAGAGGGTGCTATATGAGGATGTTCCTCAGAAGAAGTCTAAAGTACTTGTCCTTCAAGATACAACTCTGGAGTTACCTCCTCCTGAAAGACTTCTGTGATAATTCTCTAGGGTCCCCCTCCTCAAGGAAGTCTCCTGTTTTTTCTTCTATCACAGCCCTTAGTGCATTGTATGGTGATTGCTACTTCAGACTACAAACTCCTTAAGAGCTGGAACCATGTCTCACGTACTTCTGAATACACATTATCTTGCAACCATTCAATAAACTATCAAACAGTAACTGAACGTCATATAATGTGTAATATTCATTTTGGGGAATATTTTCATAGTATTATATGTATGTGGGGGCATTCTGGATGGTGCAAATTGTTAACATGCTCAGCTGATAAGCAAAAGATTGAAGGTTTGAGTCCATCCAGAGGTACCTCAGAAGAAAGGGCTGGCAATCTACTTCCAAAAAAAAAAAAAAAAAGCCATTGAAAATCCTATGCAGCTTCACTGGAGAATTCTACCAAACATTCATAGAAGAGTTGACACCAATCCTACTCAAACTATTCCAGAACATAGATAAGGAAAGAATACACCTGAATTCATTCTATGAAGCCAGCATAACCCTGATACCAAACCCAGACAAAGACACCACTAACAAAGAAAATTATAGACTACTATCCCTCATAAATATAGATGCAAGAGTTCTCAACAAAATCTTAGCCAACAGAATTCAATAGTATATCAAAATAATAATACACCATGACCAAGTGGGATTCATGCCAGGCATACAAGGATGGTTTAACAGTAGAAAATAGATCAATATAATTCACCTCCTAAATAAAACTAAGGAAAAGAATCACATGATTGTTTCAATCAATGCAGAAAAGGCATTTGATAAAGTCCATCCCCCATTCTTGATAAAAACTCTCAGTAAAATAGGTGTAGAAGGGAAATTCCTAAACCTAATTAAGGGCATATATATATATAACCAACAGCCAGCATTATTCTCAATGGAGAGAGACTAAAAGCATTTCCCCTGAGAACAGGAACTAGACAAGGATGCCCTGTATCACCATTTTTAAATATTGTAAAAAAAAAAAAAAATTTTTTTTTTCTTTTTTATTGGAAGTCCTAGCTAGAGGAATAAGGCAAGATAGGGAAATAAAAGGCATCCAAATTGGTAAGGAAGAAGTAAAACTATCTCTATTTGCAGATGACATAATCCTATACATAGAAAACCCCAGAGACTCCACAAGAGAGCTACTGGAACTAATAGAAAGATTTAGCAAACTGGTGGGGTACAAAATTAACATGCAAAAATCAGTAGGGTTACTCTACATCAACCAACAGAACTCTGAAAAGGAAATCAGGAAAACAACCCCATTTATCATAGCCTTCCCAAAAGATAAAATACTCGGGAATAAACCTAACTAGGGACTAGAAAACTTATATAAAGAAAACTACAAAACATTACTGTAAGAAACCAAAAGAGATCTGCATAAATGGAAAAACATACCATCCTCATGGATAGGAAAACTTAACATTGTAAAATGACAATGCTGTTCAAAACAGTCTGTAGATATAATGCAATCCTGATCCAAATTCCAACAGTATTCTTTAACGAGTTGGAAAAATTAATCACCAACTTTATATGGAAAGGAGAGAGACCCCAGATAAGTAAAGCATTACTAAAGAAGAATGAAGCAGGATGGCTCACAGTCCCTGATCTCAGAACCTACTATATAGCCACAGTAGTCGAAACAGCCTGGTACGGGTACAACAATGAACACATAGACCAATGGAACAGAACTGAGAACCCAGAAATAAATCGGTCCACCTATGGACAGTTAATCTTTGACAAAGGGTTGAAATTCATTATAAACGGGGAAGCGATAGTCACTTTAACAAATGGTGTTGGCAAAACTGGATATCCATTTACAGAAAAATGAGACAGAATTCATACCTCACACAATACAGAAAAACTAACTCAAAATGGATCAAATACCTAAATGTAAAACCTAAAACTATAAAGATCATATAAGAAAAAACAGAGGCAAACTCTGGAGCCCAAATTTATGGCATAAATAGCCTATCAAACATAACTAAAAAAGCATAAACAGCAGAAGATAAACTAGACAATTGGGACCTCCTAAAAATCAAATACTTATGCTCATGAAAAGACTTTTTCAATAATGTAAAAAGAGAACTCACAGGAAAAAATTTTGGGCTGTGACATATCTGACAAAGCTGTACTCTCTAAAATTTATAGAAACTTCCAACAACTCAACAACAAAAAGACAACCCAGTTAAAAAACGAGCAAAGGACATGAACAGACATTTCACCAAAGAAGACATTCAGCAGCCAACAAATACATAAAGAGATGCTCACGATCATTAGCCATTAGAGGGATGCAAATCAAAACTACAATGAGATACCATGGCACTGATCAAAAAAAATAGAGAACAACAAATGCTGGAGAGGCTGTGGGGAGATTGGAACTTTCGTACACTGCTGGTGGGAATGTAAAATGGTACAACCACCATGGAAAACGATGCGGTGCTTCCTCAAAAAGCTAGAAATGCCATATGACCCAGCAATTCCACTTCTGGGTATATATCCTAGAGAAATAAGAGCTGTAACAGGAATAAACATACACACACCCATGCTTATTGCAGCATTATTTACAATAGCAAAAGATGGAAATAGCCAAAGTGTCCACCCATGGATGAATGGATAAACAAACTGTGATACATATACACAATGGAATACTACGAAACATTAAAGAATAGCGATGAGTCTATGAAACATCTCACAACATGGATGAACCTGGAGGACATTAAACCCACTACCGTCAAGTCTATTCTGACTCATAGTGACCCTATAGGACAGAGTAGATCTGCCCCATAGAGTTTCTAAGGAGCGCCTGGAAGATTCAAACTGCCAACTTTTATGGTTAGCAGCCGTAGCACTTAACCAGTATGCCACCTGGGTTTCCTGGAGGACATTATGCTGAGTGAAATAAATCAGTTACAAAAGGACAAATATTGGACAAGACCACTACTTTAAAAAGTTAAGAAAATGTTTTCACACAGATAGAAACATTACCACCAGGGATGGGAGGAAGGAGAGGGCAAACCACTACCTAGGTAGTAGGCCCTTACTAACTTTGGTGAGGGAGAGATAATGCACAATATGGGGGAAGTCAGCACAACATAATCAACGTAAACGAAGACATCGAAAGGTACACAAGAGTAAAAGGCAACAACAGTAAATACTAATAAGTAATACAATCCTACAACAGCAGTAATAATAAGCAATAATGTATGAGTGGATACATAGTTAGATATGTAAGCTGAACAGGTGGGAAAGAGTATGGAGGTACAAGCACGTATGTATGCAGTATATATGTACATGCTGCAAATATACCCATGTGTGCAGCAAGTGTGCACAGGGGACACTGTCATGAAAACTTCTTAGCCATAACCATACACCTCCCAGGACTGAGATACTGGGCTTGAAGTCTAGGGATCATAGTCTCGGGGAACATCTAGGTCAAGTGGCATATCACAATCCATATAGACAGTGTTCTGCGTCCTACCTTGTTGAGTAGTGACTGAGGTCTTAAAAGCTTGTAAGCGGCCACCTAAGATACAACAAGTGGTCTCCTCTCATCTGGAGCAAAGAATAATGAAGAAAACCAAAGGCTCAAAGAAACAATTATTCCAAAGGACTAATGGACCACCTGAACCACAGCCTTCAGTAGCCTGAAACCAGAAGAACTAGATGGTGCCTGGCTACCGCTACTGACCACTCCGACTGGGACCATAATAGTATGTCATGGACAGAGTGGGAGAGAAATGTAGATCAAAATTCAAACTCATAAATAAGACCAGGCTTAACTGGTGTGATAGAAGCTGGTGGAACCCCCAAGACTATGGCATTAGACACCCTTTGAACTTGGAATTGAAATCATTCCTGGAGATCACATAGCCATACAAGAGACAGGCCTGTAAAATGAACAGTAACACCAGTGAGGAATGTATACCTCAGAAGAATCACCTATACAGTACCTAAAAAACAAACAAGTGTTGCCGTCGAGTCAATTCCAACTCATATTGACCCCATAGGAGAGAGTAGAGTTACCCCATAGGATTTCCAAAGCTGTAAATCTTTACGGAAGTAGACTGCCACATCTTTCTCCCTGAGAGTGGCTGGTGGGTTTGAACCAACCTTTTGGTTAGCAGCAGAGCTCTTAACCACTGCACCATCAGGACTCCTGTAAGAGACCCAAAAGGCAGCATTTGCTGAAAAGCAAAGTTCAGAAGTAAGGTCCCAGTAAGGTAGGGGAAAGAAAACTGGGTGAATGGACACAGGGAATACATGGAGCAAGAGGAGAGAGTGCTGACACATTGAGGGGTTTGCAATCAATGTCACAAAACAAGCTGTGTATAAATTGTTGATTGGGAAAGTAATTTTCTCTGTAAGCTTTCACGTAAACCACAATAAAATGTTCACTAGAAAAGGAATAAAAGAAAACCCTATGGAGCACAGTTCTACTCTGACACACATGACCATGAGTTGGAGTCCACTCGATGGCAGCTTCTTTAAAAATATGCATTTTGGAGGGGGCCCAAGATGGCTGACTAGGTAGACGCTACCTCGGATCCCTCTTGCAACAAAGACTCAGAAAAACAAGTGAATCGATCACATGCATGACAATCTATGAACCCTGACCAACAAACACAGATTTAAAGAGTTGACCTGAGTGACAGAGACGGAGAACGAACAACTACGGGGAAGCATAGACTGTTTTCAGAGCCTGGAGCCAGCGTCCCAGTCAGGTAACCTTGGCGCCGGGCTTAGGACTAGGCGCAAGGGAGCTGAACACAACATCCTGTGATGGCGCAAACACGGGGCGCAGCCCTACTCCCCTGAACTGACCTTGGGAGGGGGGGCAGCCAGTCCACGTGGGCGGCGCGGGGATGCGGCTGGCGGGAGGAGAAGTCCCCGGTAGGCTGCGACTGGTTTTGGAGCCGGGAGTGCAGTGTCCCAGCCGGGGAACCTTGACGCTGGGCTTTGGATTGGCAGTGGAGGAACTGACCGTGGCTTCTGTGGGCCTGACCCTCAGGAGCAATCTCTACCCAGCCAACACACATAGGCGACACGCCCCTAGGGAATCTCAGATAAAATAGTCATCCCAAGCAAGATAAGTAACTTTGTCTATATTCCAGGGTGCTACTCTCTCCTGTTTTTCTGAACCCTCCCCTCCTCTTCCCAGGCGGCTTCACTAACATTGGGATTTCCTGAGCCAGAGGGAGAACTGCTCCGCGCTTTTTCTTTTCCCTTTTTTTTGGTCTTTTCCTAACCCATTCTTCCGGCCTGAGAGAAGCAACCACAAAAAACCCAGGGACCAAAAATCCTTCCCTAATTGGACTAAAAACACAGAACCAGCTCCAGCCAAGCATATGTGATCCACAGTCTCGGGCTTTCATCCCTACAGGGAACAAGGTGGCTATTATAATGCAAAGGCATTTCTGACAGGGATCTGACTGCATTTTTTTTTTAGGGGATTTACTGGAAAGACAAGTTTCCCAGGTCTGATATCTCTGCGTATTCAACAGAGCCCTTACTGACCCACAACAGGGAACTGAGGGCTGAAGCTCCCCCCCAGACTACCTAGCCTCCTGCCTTAGGGGTCTAAGGAGGGTGACACCTACCAATCTGTAGAGGTACTTGCATTGGGGGCCTAAAGTACAGCTGCAGAGCCCTCCCACCAAGGTGCTTGAGGAATAGAGACACACCTACCTCACTGACATTTGGGGGAAGCCTGTCAGCATCCTGCTCCACCTGGAGTGTGAACCCCAGCTGCTACTGAATCTGGTGCACACAACTATCACCACTACTTCTCAAGGTGGATAGGTGATAGGGTGCATCACACACTTGATGACCCAAAATCAGATTCTACTCAAGAATAGTGAATGGACTCAGGCATATATATCTGGTAACAGCCCAAACCAGCTGGTAATACGTCACAAGTAAGTCAAGGGCTACAACAATCAAGAGCACAATCTAGTAGCCCATCCACATATATTGAAAGACAACAAAACAAGATAAGACTCAGTGAGCAAATATAGAATAAATCACTACAATATCTTAGTGATGGCTCGGAGACAGCAGTCGATATCAAACCACATAAAGAAGTAGACCATGACTGCTTCTACAACCCCCCAAACAAAAGAATCAAAATCTTTCCCAAATGAAGATACAAGCCTGGAATTATCAGATACAGAATATAAAAAACTAATTTACAGAATGCTTCAAGACATCAGGGATGACCTCAGAAATGAAATAAGGCAATCTGCAGAAAAAGCCAAGGAACACACTGATAAAACAGTTGAAGAACTCAAAAAGATTATTCAAGAACAGAGTGGAAAAATTAATAAGTTGCAAGAATCCATAGAGAGACAGCATTCAGAAATCCAAAAGATTAACAATAAAATTACAGAATTAGACAACACAATAGGAAGTCAGAGGAGCAGACTCGAGCAATTAGAATGTAGACTGGGAAATCTGGAGGACCAGGGAATTAACACCAACATAACTGAAAAAAAAAATCAGATAAAAGAATTTAAAAAAATGAAGAAACCTTAAGAATCATGTGGGACTCTATCAAGAAGGATAACTTGTGTGTGATTGGAGTCCCAGAACAGGGAGGGAGGACAGAAAACACAGAGAAGATAGTCGAAGATCTGCTGACAGAAAACTTCCCTGACATCATGAAAGACGAAAGGCTATCTATCCAAGATGCTCATCAAACCCCATTTAAGATTGATCCAAAAAGAAAAACACCAAGACATATTATCATCAAACTTGCCAAAACCAAAGAGAAAATTTTAAAAGCAGCCAGGGATAAAAGAAAGGTCTCCTACAAGGGAGAATCAATAAAAATAAGTCCAGACTCCTCAGCAGAAACCATGCAGGCAAGAAGGCAATGGGATGACATATATAGAGCACTGAAGGAGAAAAACTGCCAGCCAAGGATCATATATCCAGCAAAACTCTCTCTGAAATATGAAGGCGAAATTAAGATATTTACAGATAAACACAAGCTGAGAGAATTTGCAAAAACCAAACCAAAGCTACAAGAAATACTAAAGGAAATTGTTTGGTCAGAAAACCAATAATATCAGATACCAGCACAACACAAGGTCACAGAACAGAACATCCTGATATCAACTCAAATAGGGAAATCACAAAAACAAATTAAAATTAATTAAAAAAAAAATGCTCAAAACAGGGAATCATTGAAGTCAATATGTAAAAGATCACAATAATCAAAAAGAGGGACTAAATATAGGTGGCATAGAACTGCCATATGGAGAGGGATAAAAGGCAATACAGGACAATACAAGTTAGGTTTTTACTTAGAAAAATAGGGGTAAATATTAAGGTAACCACAAAGAGGTACAACAACTCCATAACTCAAAATAAAAACCAAGAAAAATGTAATGACTCAGCAAACATAAATTCAACTATTATGAAAATGAAGATCTCACAATTTACAAAGAAAAACGTCTCAGCACAAAAAAGTAAGTGGAAAAATGAAATTGTCAACAACACACACAAAAAGGCATCAAAATGACAACACTAAACACATACTTATCTATAATTACACTGAATGTAAATAGACTAAACACACCAATAAAGAGACAGAGAGTCTCAGACTGGATAAAGAAACACGATCCATCTATATGCTGCCTACAAGAGACACACCTTAGACTTAGAGACACAAACAAACTAAAACTCAAAGGATGGAAAAAAGTATATCAAGCAAACAATAAGCAAAAAAGAAGAGGAGTAGCAATATTAATTTCTGACAAAATAGACTTTAAACTTAAATCCACCACAAAGGATAAAGAAGGACACTATATAATGATAAAAGGGACAATTGACCAGGAAGATATAACCATATTAAATATTTATGCACCCAACGACAGGGCTGCAAGATACATAAATCAAATTTTAACAGAATTGAAAAGTGAGATAGACACCTCCACAATTATAGTAGGAGACTTCAACACACCACTTTCGGAGAAGGACAGGACATCCAGTAAGAAGCTCAACACAGACACGGAAGACCTAATTACAACAATCAACCAACTTGACCTCATTGACTTATACAGAACTCTCCACCCAACTGCTGCAAAATATACTTTTTTTTCTAGCGCACATGGAACATTCTCTAGAATAGACCACATATTAGGTCATAAAACAAACTTTGCAGAATCCAAAACATCGAAATATTACAAAGCATCTTCTCAGACCACAAGGCCATAAAAGTAGAAATCAATAACAGAAAAATCAGGGAAGAGAAATCAAATACTTGGAAACTGAACAATACCCTGCTGAAAAGGAGGGAATAAGGAAATTCGTAGAATGCCACGAGAATGAAAACACTTCCTATCAAAACCTCTGGGACACAGCAAAAGCAGTGCTCAGAGGCCAATTTATATCGATAAATGCACACATACAAAAAGAAGAAAGAGCCAAAATCAGAGAACTGTCCCTACAACTTGAACAAATAGAAACTGAGCAACAACAAATCCATCAGGCACCAGAAGAAAACAAATAATAAAATTAGAGCTGAACTAAATGAATTAGAGAACAGAAAAACAATTGAAAGAATTAACAAAGCCAAAAGCTGGTTCTTTGAAAAAATTAACAAAATTGATAAACCATTGGCCAGACTGACTAAAGAGATACAGGAAAGGAAACAAATAACCCGAATAAGAAACAAGAAGGACCACATCACAACAGACCCAACTGAAATTAAAAGAATCATTTCAGATTATTATGAAAAATTGTACTCTAACAAATTTGCAAACCTAGAAGAAATGGATGAATTCCTGGAAAAACACTACCTACCTAAACTAACACAATCAGAAGTAGAACAACTAAATAGACCCATAACAAAAAAAGAGATTGAAACGGTAATCAAAAAACTCCCAACAAAAAAAAGCCCTGGCCCGGATGGCTTCACTGCAGAGTTCTACCAAACTTTCAGAGAAGAGTTAACACCACTACTACTAAAGGTATTTCAAAGCATAGAAATTGACGGAATACTACCTAACTCATTCTATGAAGCCACCATTTCCCTGATACCAAAACCAGGTAAAGACATCACAAAAAAAGAAAATTACAGACCTATATCCCTCATGAAAATAGATGCAAAAATCCTCAACAAAATTCTACCCAATAGAATTCAACAACATGTCAAAAAATTAATCCACCATGACCAAGTGGGATTTATACCAGGTATGCAAGGCTGGTTTAATATTAGAAAAACCATTAATGTAATTCACCATATAAATAAAACAAAAGACAAAAACCACATGATCTTATCAATTGATGCAGAAAAGGCATTTGACAAAGTCCAACACCCATTCATGATAAAAACTCTCAGCAAAATAGGAATTGAAGGAAAATTCCTCAACATAATAAGGGGCATCTATACAAAGCCAACAGCCAACATCATTCTAAATGGAGAGAGCCTGAAAGCATTTCCCTTGAGAACGGGAACCAGACAAGGATGCCCTTTATCACCACTCTTATTCAACATTGTGCTAGAGGTCCTAGCCAGAGCAATTAGGCTAGACAACGAAATAAAGGGCATCCGGATTGGCAAGGAGGAAGTAAAATTATCTCTATTTGCAGATAATATGATCTAATACACAGAAAACCCTAAGGAATCCTCCAGAAAACTACTGAAACTAATAGAAGGGTTTGGCAGAGTCTCAGGTTATAAGATAAACATACAAAAATCACTTGGATTCCTCTACATCAACAAAAAGAACATCAAAGAGGAAATAACCAAATCAATACCATTCACAGTAGCCCCCAAGAAGATAAAATACTTAGGAATAAATCTTACCAAAGCTGTAAAAGACCTATACAAAGAAAACTACAAAGTACTACTGCAAGAAACTAAAAAGGACCTACTTAAGGTGCAAAAACACACCTTGCTGATGGATAGGAAAATTTAACATAGTAAAAATGTCTATTCTACCAAAAGCCATTTATATATACAATGCACTTCTGATCCAAATTCCAATGACATTTTTTAATGTGATGGAGAAACAGATCACCAACTTCATATGGAAGGGAAAGAAGCCTCGGATAATCAAAGCATTACTGGAAAAGAAGAAGAAAGTGGGAGGCCTCACTCTACCTGATTTCAGAAGCTATTATACAGCCACAGTAGTCAAAACAGCCTGGTACTGGTACAACAACAGGCACACAGACCAATGGAACAGAATTGAGAACCCAGATATAAATCCAAATGAGCAGCTGATATTTGACAAAGGCCCAGTGTCAGTTAATTGGGGAAAAGATAGTCTTTTTAACAAATGGTGTTGGCATAACTGGATATCCATTTGCAAAAAATGAAACAGGACCCATACCTCACACCATGCACAAAAACTAACTCCAAGTGGATCAAAGACCTAAACGTAAAGACTAAAACGGTAAAGATCATGGAAGAAAAATAGGGACAACATTAGGAGCCCTAATACAAGGCATAAACAGAATACAAAACATTACCAAAAATGATGAAGAGAAACCCGATAACTGGGAGCTCCTAAAAATCAAACACCTATGCTCATCTAAAGACTTCACCAAAAGAGTAAAAAGACCACCTACAGACTGGGAAAGAATTTTCAGCTATGACATCTCCGACCAGCGCCTGATCTCTAAAATCTATATGATTCTGTTAAAACTCAACCACAAAAAGACAAACAACCCAATCAAGAAGTGGGCAAAGGATAGGAACATGCACTTCACTAAAGAAGGTATTCAGGCAGCTAACAGATATATGAGAAAATGCCCTCGATCATTAGCCATTAGAGAAATGCAAATTAAAACTACGATGAGGGGGGCGGAGCCAAGATGGCGGACTAGGCAGACACTACCTCGGATCCCTCTTACAACAAAGACATGAAAAAACAAGTGAATCGATCACATACATAACAATCTACGAACCCTGAACAACAAACACAGATTTAGAGACGGAGAACGAACTAATACGGGGAAGCAGCGATTGTTTCCAGAGCCTGGAGCCAGCGTACCAGTCCGGTACGGCACAAGCACAGACAGCTGCTCCACCCTCCTGAACTAACCCCGGGAGGGGGACCAGCCGGTTCCACGGGTGGCATGGGACGCAGCTGGTAGGAGAAATCCCCGGGAGGCAGTGACTGGTCTTGGAGCAGAAAGAGCAGTGTCCGAGCCGGGGAACCGTCCCGCAGGGATTTGGACTGGACGCAGGTACGGCATAAACACGGAGAGTTGCTCCACCCCCCTGAACTAACCCTGGGAAGGGGACCAGCCGGGTCGCGTGGGCGGAGTGGGACTCAGCCGGTAGGAGAAGTCCCCGGGAGGCAGCGACTGGTATTGGAGCGGGGAGAACAGCGTCCCAGCTGGGACACTCGGTCACGGCACAAGCACGGGGAGCTGCTCCACCCATCTGAACTAACCCCAGGAGGAGGCTCAACTGGTTCTCGGAGGCGGCACGGCCACGCGTCTGGAGGGACGAGAAGTCCCCGGGAGGCAGCGACTGATTTTGGAGTCGAGAGTGCACCGTCCCAGTAGGGGAGCCTTGACGCTGGGCGTGGGGCTGGAAGCAGAGGATCTGACCGTGACTCCAGCGGGCCAGAGACCCCGGGGGCAATCTCCACACAGCCAGCACACATAGGCGACGCGCCCACGGGAATCTCAGATATAATAGTCATTCCAAGCAAGACAAGCAACTCTGGCTATATTCTGAGGTGCTACTCTCCTATCTCTCTGTTCCCTCCCCCACCCTCCCCAGGCGGCTTCATTAACATCTGAATAGCCTGAGCCAGAGGGAGAACTCTGATAGGGATCTGACTGCATTTTTTTTTTAGCAGATTTTCTGGAAAAACTAGTTTCCCAGTGATGGCTCGGAGACAACAATCCATATCAAACCACTTAAAGAGGCAGACTATGACAGCTTCTCCAACCCCCCAAACAAAAGAATCAAAATCTTTCCCAAATGAAGATACAATCTTGGAATTATCAGATACAGAATATAAAAAACTAATTTACAGAATGCTTAATGATATCACAAATGAAATTAGGATAACTGCAGAAAAAGCCAAGGAACACACTGATAAAACTGTTGAAGAACTCAAAAAGATTATTCAAGAACATAGTGGAAAAATTAATAAGTTGCAAGAATCCATAGAGAGACAACATGTAGAAATCCAAAAGATTAACAATAAAATAACAGAATTAGACAACGCACTAGGAAGTCAGAGGAGCAGACTCGAGCAATTAGAATGCAGACTGGGACATCTGGAGGACCAGGGAATCAACACCAACATAGCTGAAAAAAAATCAGATAAAAGAATTAAAAAAAATGAAGAAACCCTAAGAATTATGTGGGACTCTATCAAGAAGGATAACCTGCGGGTGATTGGAGTCCCAGAACAGGGAGGGGAGACAGAAAACACAGAAAAAATAGTTGAAGAACTCCTAACAGAAAACTTCCCTGACATCATGAAACACGAAAGGATATCTATCCAAGATGCTCATCGAACCCCATTTAAGATTGATCCAAAAAGAAAAACACCAAGATATATTATCATCAAACTCACCAAAACCAAAGATAAACAGAAAATTTTAAAAGCAGCCAGGGAGAAAAGAAAGGTTTCCTTCAAGGGAGAATCAATAAGAATATGTTCTGACTACTCAGCAGAAACCATGCAGGCAAGAAGGGAATGGGACGACATATACAGAACACTGAAGGAGAAAAACTGCCAGCCAAGGATCATATATCCAGCAAAACTCTCTCTGAAATATGAAGGCGAAATTAAGATATTTACAGACAAACACAAGTTTAGAGAATTTGCAAAAACGAAACCAAAGCTACAAGAAATACTAAAGGATATTGTTTGGTCAGAGAACCAATAATATCAGATATCAGCACAACACAAGGTCACAAAACAGAACGTGCTGATATCAACTCAAATAGGGAAATCACAAAAACAAACAAATTAAGATTAATTAAAAAAAAATACACATAACAGGGAACCATGGAAGTCAATAGGTAAAGGATCACAATAATCAAAAAGAGGGACTAAATACAGGAGGCATTGAACTGCCATATGGAGAGTGATACAAGGCGATATAGAACAATACAAGTTAGGTTTTTACTTAGAAAAATAGGGGTAAATAATAAGGTAACCACAAAAAGGTATAACAACTCTATAATTCAAGATAAAAACCAAGAAAAACGTAACGACTCAACTAACATAAAGTCAACCACTATCAAAATGAGGATCTCACAATTTACTAAGAAAAACGCCTCAGCACGAAAAAGTATGTGGAAAAATGAAATTGTCAACAACATACATAAAAAGGCATCAAAATGACAGCACTAAAAACTTATTTATCTATAATTACCCTGAATGTAAATGGACTAAATGCACCAATAAAGAGACAGAGAGTCACAGACTGGATAAAGAAACACGATCCATCTATATGCTGCCTACAAGAGACACACCTTAGACTTAGAGACACAAACAAACTAAAACTCAAAGGATGGAAAAAAGTATATCAAGCAAACAATAAGCAAAAAAGAAGAGGAGTAGCAATATTAATTTCTGACAAAATAGACTTTAAACTTAAATCCACCACAAAGGATAAAGAAGGACACTATATAATGATAAAAGGGACAATTGATCAGGAAGACATAACCATATTAAATATTTATGCACCCAGTGACAGGGCTGCAAGATACATAAATCAAATTTTAACAGAATTGAAAAGTGAGATAGACACCTCCACAATTATAGTAGGAGACTTCAACACACCACTTTCGAGAAGGACAGGACATCCAGTAAGAAGCTCAACACAGACACGGAAGATCTAATTACAACAATCAACCAACTTGACCTCATTGACTTATACAGAACTCTCCACCCAACTGCTGCAAAATATACTTTTTTTTCTAGCGCACATGGAACATTCTCTAGAATAGACCACATATTAGGTCATAAAACAAACTTTGCAGAATCCAAAACATCGAAATATTACAAAGCATCTTCTCAGACCACAAGGCAATAAAACTAGAGATCAATAACAGAAAAACTAGGGAAGAGAAATCGAATACTTGGAAACTGAACAATACCCTCCTGAAAAAAGACTGGGTTATACAAGACATCAAGGAGGGAATAAGGAAATTCATAGAAAGCAACGAGAATGAAAATACTTCCTATCAAAACCTCTGGGACACAGCAAAAGCAGTGCTCAGAGGCCAATTTATATCAATAAATGCACACATACAAAAAGAAGAAAGAGCCAAAATCAGAGAACTGTCCCTACAACTTGAACAAATAGAAACTGAGCAACAAAAGAATCCATCAGGCACCAGAAGAAAACAAATAATAAAAATTAGAGCTGAACTAAATGAATTACAGAACAGAAAAACAATTGAAAGAATTAACAAAGCCAAAGGCTGGTTCTTTGAAAAAATTAACAAAATTGATAAACCATTGGCTAGACTGACTAAAGAAATACAGGAAAGGAAACAAATAACCCGAATAAGAAATGAGAAGGACCACATCACAACAGAACCAAATGAAATTAAAAGAATCATTTCAGATTATTATGAAAAATTGTACTCTAACAAATTTGCAAACCTAGAAGAGATGGATGAATTCCTGGAAAAACACTACCTACCTAAACTAACACATTCAGAAGTAGAACAACTAAATAGACCCATAACAAAAAAAGAGATTGAAACGGTAATTAAAAAACTCCCAACAAAAAAAAGCCCTGGCCCGGACGGCTTCACTGCAGAGTTCTACCAAACTTTCAGAGAAGAGTTAACACCACTACTACTAAAGGTATTCCAAAGCATAGAAAATGACGGAATACTACCCAACTCATTCTATGAAGCCATCATCTCCCTGATACCAAAACCAGGTAAAGACATCACAAAAAAAGAAAATTATAGACCTATATCCCTCATGAACATTGATGCAAAAATCCTCAACAAAATTCTAGGCAATAGAATCCAACAACACACAAAAAAATAATTCACCCTGATCAAGTGGGATTTATACCAGGTATGCAAGGCTGGTTTAATATCAGAAAAACCATTAATGTAATCCATCACATAAATAAGACAAAAACCACACGATCTTATCAATTGATGCAGAAAAGGCATTTGACAAAGTCCAACACCCATTCATGATAAAAACTCTTACCAAAATAGGAATTGAAGGAAAATTCCTCGACATAATAAAGGGCATCTATGCAAAGCCAACAGCCAATATCACTCTAAATGGAGAGAACCTGAAAGCATTTCCCTTGAGAACGGGAACCAGACAAGGATGCCCTTTATCACCGCTCTTATTCAACATCGTGTTGGAAGTCTTAGCCAGGGCAATTAGGCTAGACAAAGAAATAAAGGGGATCCGGATTGGCAAGGAAGAAGTAAAGTTATCACTATTTGCAGATGACATGATTATATACACAGAAAACCCTAAGGAATCCTCCAGAAAACTACTGAAACTAATAGAAGAGTTTGGCAGAGTCTCAGGTTATAAAATAAACATACAAAAATCACTTGGATTCCTCTACATCAACAAAAAGAACACCGAAGAGGAAATAACCAAATCAATACCGTTCACAGTAGCCCCCAAGAAGATAAGATACTTAGGAATAAATCTTACCAAGGATGTAAAAGACCTATACAAAGAAAACTACAAAGCTCTACTACAAGAAATTCAAAAGGACATACTTAAGTGGAAAAACATACCCTGCTCATGGATAGGAAGACTTAACATAGTAAAAATGTCTATTCTGCCAAAAGCCATCTCTACATACAATGCACTTCTGATCCAAATTCCAATGTCATATTTTAAGGGGATAGAGAAACAAATCACCAATTTCATATGGAAGGGAAAGAAGCCCCGGATAAGCAAAGCACTACTGAAAAAGAAGAAGAAAGTGGGAGGCCTCACCTTACCTGACTTCAGAACCTATTATACAGCCACAGTAGTCAAAACAGCCTGGTATTGGTACAACAACAGACACATAGACCAATGGAACAGAATTGAGAACCCAGACATAGATCCATCCACGTATGAGCAGCTGATATTTGACAAAGGACCAGTGTCAATTAACTGGGAAAAAGATAACCTTTTTAACAAATGGTGCTGGCATAAGTGGATATCCATTTGCAAAAAAATGAAACAGGACCCATACCTCACACCATGCACAAAAACTAACTCCAAGTGGATCAAAGACCTAAACATAAAGACTAAAACGATAAAGATCATGGAAGAAAAAATAGGGACAACATTAGGAGCCCTAATACAAGGTATAAACAGAATACAAAACATTACCAAAAATGATGAAGAGAAACCCGATAACTGGGAGCTCCTAAAAATCAAACACCTATGCTCATCTAAAGACTTCTCCAAAAGAGTAAAAAGACCACCTACAGATTGGGAAAGAATTTTCAGCTATGACATCTCCGACCAGCACCTGATCTCTAAAATCTACATGATTCTGTCAAAACTCAACCACAAAAAGACAAACAACCCAATCAAGAAGTGGGCAAAGGATATGAACACACATTTCACTAAAGAAGATATTCAGGCAGCCAACAGATACATGAGAAAATGCTCTCGATCATTAGCCATTAGAGAAATGCAAATTAAAACTACGATGAGATTCCATCTCACACCAGCAAGGCTGGCATTAATCCAAAAAAGACAAAAGAATAAATGTTGGAGAGGCTGCGGAGAGATTGGAACTCTCATACACTGCTGGTGGGAATGTAAAATGGTACAACCACTTTGGAAATCCATCTGGCGTTATGTTGAACAGTTAGAAATAGAACTACCATACAACCCAGAAATCCCACTCCTCGGAATATACCCTAGAGATACAAGAGCCTTAATACAAACAGATATATGCACACCCATGTTTATTGCAGCTCTGTTTACAATAGCAAAAAGCTGGAAGCAACCAAGGTGTCCATCAACGGATGAATGGGTAAATAAATTGTGGTATATTCACACAATGGAATACTACGCATCGATAAAGAACAGTGACGAATCTCTGAAACATTTCATAACATGGAGGAACCTGGAAGGCATTATGCTGAGCGAAATGAGTCAGAGGCAAAAGGACAAATATTGTATAAGACCACTATTATAAGATCTTGAGAAATAGTAAACCTGAGAAGAACACATACTTTTGTGGTTACGAGGGGGGGAGGGAGGGTGGGAGAGGGTTTTTTATTGATTAATCAGTAGATAAGAACTGCTTTAGGTGAAGGGAAAGACAATACTCAATCCATGGAAGGTCAGCTCAATTGGACTGGACCAAAAGCAAAGAAGTTTCCGGGATAAAATGAATGCTTCAAAGGTCAGCGGAGCAAGCGCGGGGGTCTGGGGAACATGGTTTGCGGGGACTTCTAAGTCAATTGGCAAAATAATTCTATTATGAAATCATTCTGCATCCCACTTTGAAATGTGGCGTTTGGGGTCTTAAATGCTAACAAGCGGCCATCTAAGATGCATCAATTGGTCTCAACCCCCCTGGAGCAAAGGAAAATGAAGAACACCAAGGCCACACGACAACTAAGAGCCCAAGAGACAGAAAGGGCCACATGAACCAGAGACCTACATTATCCTGAGACCAGAAGAACTAGTTGGTGCCCGGCCACAATCAATGACTGCCCTGACAGGGAGCACAGCAGAGGACCCCTGAGGGAGCAGGAGATCAGTGGGATACAGACCCCAAATTCTCATAAAAAGACCAAACTTAATGGTCTGACTGAGACTGGAGGAATCCCGGCGGCCATGCTCCCCAGACCTTCTGTTGGCACAGGACAGGAACCATCCCCAAAGACAACTCATCAGAAATGAAAGGGACTGGTCAGCGGGTGGGAGAGAGACCCTGATGAAGAGTGAGCTAATTATATCAGGTGGACACTTGAGATTGTGTTGGCAACTCTTGTCTGGAGGGGGGATGGGAGGATAGAGAGAGAGGGAAGCAGGCAAAATTGTCAAGAAAGGAGAGACTGAAAGGGCTGACTCAAGAGGGGGAGAGCAAGTGGGAGTAGGGAGTGAGATGTATGTAAACTTATATGTGACAGACTGATTGGATTTGTAAACGTTCACTTGAAGCTTAATAAAAGTTATTAAAAAAAAGAATTGCAACAAATATCTTTATCTGTCTTCAGTAATTGTGTTATTTGGTGCTAATACTGGTATTGTTATTCTGAGATTGTGTATTATGGAATAAAACAAACGAGTAATTATTTTGGTAAAAAAAAAAAACTACGATGAGATTCCATCTCCAACAAGGCTGGCATTAATCCAAAAAACACAAAATAATAAATGTTGGAGAGGCTGCGGAGAGATTGGAACTCTTATACACTGCTGGTGGAAAAGTAAAATGGTACAACCACTTTGGAAATCTATCTGGCGTTATCTTAAACAGTTAGAAATAGAACTACCATACAACCCAGAAATCCCACTGCTCAGAATATACCCTAGAGAAATAAGAGCCTTCACACAAACAGATATATGCACACCCATGTTTATTGCAGCTCTGTTTACAATAGCAAAAAGCTGGAAGCAACCAAGGTGTCCATCAATGGTTGAATGGATAAATAAATTGTGGTATAGTCACACAATGGAATACTACGCACTGATAAAGAACAGTGACCAATCTGTGAAACATTTCATAACATGGAGGAACCTGGAAGGCATTATGCTGAGCGAAATTAGTCAGAGGCAAAAGGTCAAATATTGTATAAGACTACTATTATAAGACTTTGAGAAATAGTATAAACTGAGAAGAACACATACTTTTGTGGTTACAAGGAGGGGAGGGATGGAGGGTGGGAGAGTGTTATTTACTGATTAGTTAGTAGAGAAGAACTGCTTTAGGTGAAGGGAAGGACAATACTCAATACATGGAAGGTCAGCTCAACTGGATGGACCAAAAGCAAAGAAGTTTCCGGGATAAAATGAATGCTTCAAAGGTCAGCGGAAAAAGGGCGGGAGTTTGGGGACCATGGTTTAAGGGGACTTCTAAGTCAATTGGCAAAATAATTCTATTATGAAATCATTCTGCATCCCACTTTGAAATGTGGCGTTTGGGGTCTTAAATGCTAACAAGCAGCCATCTAAGATGCATCAATTGGTCTCAACCCACCTGGATCAAAGGAAAATGAAGAACACCAAGGTCACACGATAACTAAGAGCCCAAGAGACAGAAAGGGCCACATGAACCAGAGACCTACATCATCCTGAGACCAGAAGAACTAGATGGTGCCCGGCTACAACCGATGACTGCCCTGACAGGGAGCACAGCAGAGAACTCCTGAGGGAGCAGGAGATCAGTAGGATGCAGACCCCAAATTCTCACAAAAAGACCAGACTTAATGGTCTGACTGAGACTAGAGGAATCCCGGCAGTTATGGTCCCCAAACCTTCTGTTGGCCCAGGACAGGAACCATGCCAGAAGACAACTCATCAGACATGGAAGGGACTGGACAGTGGGTAGGAGAGAGATGCTGATGAAGATTGAGCTATTTGTATCAGGTGGACACTTGAGACTATGTTGTCATCTCCTGTCTGGAGGGGGGGATGGGAGGATAGAGAGAGTTGGAAGCTGGCAAAATTGTCATGAAATGAGAGACTGGAAGGGCTGACTCATTAGGGGGAGAGAAAGTGGGAGTACGGAGAAAGGTGTATATAAACTTATATGTGACAGTTTGACTTGATTTGTAAACGTTCACTTGAAGCTCAATAAAAAGTTAATTAAAAAAATATGCATTTTATTCACTAATGATAATAAGCTGGTATGTTATAGACTAGACACAGACTCTCCTCAATATGCAAACATTTCTTTCCAAACGTTCATCTTATTACGTCGGTTGTGGATAACTTGCAAAGGGTTTCTTGGTGAAACATTTTTGTATGTGGTGGGTAGATTCCTACCCAAACTATAAAAGTTCGTGTAACCCAGAATATCACCAAATCATAAGACTCGTGTGACAAGCCTGAAGTTCTGACCTGGGAACAGGAGTGTGAGAATACAGAAATGAAGGGAAAGGGCTTTTATTCATTCATCAATGTGGGGTTGGCCCTTTTGGAAAAAGGGATGTTTGATATTTGCCCATTTCTCTTAGAATGTTACTTGCCTCATCCTAAACCAAAAAACCAAACAACTTTACTGTGGAGTTCATTCAATTTGTGGTGACCCTATGTGTGTCAAAGTAGAACTGTGCTTCACAGGATTTTCGATGGTCAATTTTTCATAAGTAGATTGCCAGGCCTCTCTTCAGAGGTTCTCCTGGGTAGACTCGAACCACCAACCTTTTGGTTAGCAGCCAAGTGCATTAACCGTTACACTATCCAGGGACTCTGCCTCATCCTAAATCAGCCTTTTTTTTCTGAAATGCGGCACTTAAAAATATATTCCCTTATCCTCAATCATAGCACAGATAGTTTTTACTTTACAAGGTCTCACACCTGCGTTAGGCACAAAACAAGCCGGTCAAAATGAATCATACTCAAGTGAATGGCTTATTTGTGAGCCGGTTGTGCTGTTAAGGGGTAATTAAAGTTAATCCTCTAAACTGTTCCTGACTTTCTCAGATTTTCCCTGGCTTTGAGGATTCCCAGGTTCCCTCAATGCTTTGTTATTTCATTCTGACTTTCTTGGAAACAGAAACACCCTTGCTGCCTTGGGTCTGGGCAGGAGGAACCCTTTGTGTCACTCCGGGATCATTTATTTATAAAATCAGAAGGTGCAAGTCTGGTACTGTCTGTGCTCACCAAGGCTGACTAACATTCCCTGCTCCAAAGCCCTGGAATGCTGACTTCTCGAAACCTTCAGAAGGCAGTTCCTGCCATGCCCGGGAACAGCCTGGGGGACCTGGGAGCCACCCTGGGCCTTGGAGGTTGGAATTAATGGCTCACAACTGCCTGGCAGTGGTTGCTGGCTGCTTTGCCAGGGTCATACAGCTGGTTGTCTGTGTGTTGGTATATTCTGATGCCCCCTGCTGTACTTCAGGTTGCCAGGGTGAGCAGTTCCAGTGAGTTTTAAAGAGAGAACAATTTATCTTTTCTCAGAGGCACCCTTGTTCCTTTGTTCCTGGCAGGTTTTGCTCAGCTCAGGTTGTGGTTACGTAAGTGTTATATACTGAGCCATCTGTCCTCCCGAGGGGCCAAGCTGATTTACAAGCGAGACTATAGACGGTGTTTGGCACTGTCATAGCTTGGATTTTACTTGGGGCTTGAAATTCTCTGGAATTCTGTGCTGTGTTCACTTCCTTGCATGGGGAGGCATTCCATGTTTTTTTGTTTTTTTTCATTTTTGCTTGCCGTATTTGTTTACCGTGCAGTGGTATATAATACCGTAGTTATTTCTTTACGTCTTAATCCCCACAAATGAAGATCACTTTGCCTTCTATTCCACTTCTTTCTCTGTCTACAGCTGCTGGAAGTTATTTAATTTATGCTTTTATTAAATATTTAAACATGTATTTTCAGGAATGGAACATATTCTGGGCTCAGAGCTGTGTCAGCAGATGTGTCTCCTGCACCAGGGGGGAGACAAGTTTGGGAAATGCCTGTGATGTCTCCTAAAGTAACTAGTAGGAAACAGATATACACAAGACTATATGTGATTTGCCTACCACATGTCTGTTGGTTTCTTGTACTACGGTGGCTTGCTTGTTGCTGTGATACCGGAAGCTATGCCACTGGCATTTCAAATACCAGCAGGATCACCGTTGGTGGACAGGTTTCAGCAGAGATTCCAGACTAAGACAGACTAAGAAGAAGGACCTAGCAATCTAATTCTAACATAATTGGCCAGTGAAAACCTTATAAAAAACAGCAGAACATTGCCTGATATAGTACCGAAAGATGGGCACCTCAGGTTGGAAGGCACTAAAAATATGACTGAGGAAGAGTTGCCTCCTCACAGTAGAGTCCACCTTAATGAGGTGGATGAAATAAAGATTTCGGGACCTTCATTTGCTGAGGTGGCATGACTCAAAATGAGAAGAAAGAGCTGTAAACATCCATTAATAATAAAATGTGGAACGTACGAAGTATGAATCTAGGAAAATGGGAAGTTGTCAAAAACGAAATGAAATGCATAAAGATCAATATCCTAGACATTAGTGAGCTGAAATGGACTGATTTTGGCAATTGTTAATCGGACAATCTACTATGCTGGGAATAACGAATTGAAGAGGAATGGCATTGCATTCGTCGTCAAAAAGAATATTTCAAGGTCTATCTTGAAGTACAATGCTGTCAGTGATAGGATAATATCCATACATCTATAAGGAAGACTAGTTAATACTATTATTCAAACTTGTGCATCAACCACCAATTCCAAAGATGAGGAAATTGAAGGTTTTTTACCAGTTTCTGCAGAAATTGATCAAACATGCAATCAAACTGCATTGATGATTACTCATGACTGGAATATGAAAGCTGGAAACGAAGAAAGATCAGTACTTTGAAATTACGGCCTTGGTGATAGAAATGACGCCAGAGATCTCATGATAGAATTTTGCAACACCAATGACTTCTTCATTGCAAACACCGTTTTTCAACAACATAAACGGTGACTATACATATGGACCTCGTTAAATGGAATGCCCAAGAATCAAATTGAGTATATCTGTGGAAAATCTCAGTATTGTCTGTCAGAACAAGGCCAGGGACTGACTGAGGAACAGATCAGCAATTGCTCATATGCAATTCAAGCTGAAGATGAAGAAAATTAGAACAAGTCTATGAGAGCCAAGGAACTACCTTGAGTATAACCTCTTCCTGTCGAGTTAGTTCTGGCTCATAGCAAATCTACAGGACAGAGCAGCACTGCCGCATAGGGTTTCCAAGGAGCAGCACCTTTTAGTTAGCAGCCAAATGCTTAACCACCTGAATTTAGAGACTATTTGAAGAATAGATTTGACGTATTGAATGCTAATAACTAAAGACCAGACAGCTTGTGGAATGACATCAAGAACATCATTCACGAAGAAGGCAAAGGGTCATTAAAAATACAGGAAAGAAAGAAAAGACCAAAATGGATGTTAGAAGTGACTCCAAAACTTGCTCTTGAGCATCATGTAGCTAATGCAAATGGAAAAAATGATGAAGTAAAAGAGATAAACAGAAGATTGCACAGGACAGCTTGAGAAGACAAAGAAAAATATTATAATGAAATGTGCAAAGACCCGGAGTTGGAAAACCAGAAGGGAAGAACGCTATCTGCATTGCTCAAGCTGAAAGAACTGAATAGTACATTTAAGCTTCAAGTAACAATTCTGAAGGATTCCATGGGCAAAATATTGAATGACAAAGGAAGCATCAAAGAAGATGGGCAGAATATAGAGTCACTATACCAAAAAGAATTGGCCAACATTCAGCCATTTCAGGAGGTAGCTTGGTACCAGAACCGAAGGTTTTGAATGAAGGAAGAAGTTCAAGCTACACTGAAGGCATTGGCAAAAAACAAGGCTCCAGGAATTCAAGGAATACCAATTGAGATGTTTTGACAAATGGATGCAGCACTGGAATCGCTTACTTGTCGAGAAATTTGGAAGACAGCTACCTGGTCCATCAACTGGAAGAGATCTGTATTTGTGCCCGTTCCAAAGACAAGTGCTCCAACAGAAAGCAGAAATTATTGAACAATATCATTAATATCACATGCAAGTAAATTTTGCCAAAGATCATTCAAAAGCGGTTGCTGCAGTTCATCTGAAAGGAACCACCAGAAATTCAAGCCGAATTCAGAAGAGAACATATAACAAGGGATTTCATTGCTGATGTCAGATGAATCTTGACTGAAAGAAGATACCAGAAAGGTGTTTACTTGTGTTTTATTGACTATGCAAAGGCACTTGATTGTGTGGATAATAATAAATTATGGATAACATTGCAAATATGGGAATTCCAGAACACTTAATTCTGCTCATGCAGAACCTGTACATAGACCAACAGGCAGTTGTTCAAACAGAACAAGGGGATACTGCACGGTTTAAAATCAAGAAAGGAGTGCATCATGGTTGTATCCTTTCATCATACTTATTCAATCTATATGCTGAGCAAATAATCCTAGAAGCTGGACTATATGAAGAAGAACCGGGCATTAGGATAGGAAGATGACTCATTAACAACTTGTGATACATAGATGACACAACCTTGCTTGCTGAAAATGAAGAGGACTTGAAGCACCTACTGATGAAGATCAAAGACTACAGCCTTCAGTGTGGATTGCACCTCAAAATAAAGAAAACAAAAATCCTCACACCTGGACCAATAAGCAACATCCTGATAAAGGGGAAAAGATTAAAGTTGTGAAAGATTTCATTTTACTTGGATCCACAATCAATGCCCATAGAAGCAGAAGTTAGGAAATCAAATCATGCATTGCATTGTGCAAGTCTACTGCAAAAGACCTCTTCAAAGTCTTAAAAACAAAGATGTCACCTTGAGGACTAACGTGTGCCTGACTCAAGCCATATTTTCAATTGCCTCATATGCACGCGAAAGTTGGACAATGAATAAAGAAGACTGAAGAAGATTTGATGCCTCTGAGTTAACATGTTGGCATAGAATACTGAATACACCATAAACTGCCAGAAGAACAAACAAGTCTGTCTTGAAAGAAATACAGCTCCTAGGAAGCAAGGATGGTGAGACTTCTCACGTAATTTGGGCATGTTTTCAGGAGGAGTCAGTCCCTGGAGAAGGACATCATGCTTGGTAAAGTAGAGGGTCACCGAAAAAGAGGAGGACCCTCAACGAGATAGATTAACTCAGTGGCTGCATCAATGGGCTGGAAAAACAGCAATGATTCTGAGGATGATGTAGGATGGACAGTGTTTCATTCTGTTGTACATAGGGTTGCTATGTGACTTGACAGCACCTAACAACAACATGTTATTTGAAGCTTCAGACTGACCCTTGATGCCCCAGTATCGCAGGGCTGTGAAATCTGGGGGTCAGCATGGCAGAGTTATTGAAAAAAATGGATCATGCCTTCTCATTTAAAGTAAAAAAAGAACCCTGGTGGTACAAATGTTAAGCACATGGCTGCAAACCGAAAGGTTGGCCACTCTAACTCACCCAGCAGCTCCTTGGAAGAAAGGCCTGGTGCTCTGCTTCCGTAATTATAGCCTAGAAAACCCTATGGGAAGCTCTACTCTATCATATGGCGCCCCTATAAGTTGCAATCTACTTGACGGCACATAACAACAACAATTTAAAGGAAACTGTGCACTCCTGGAAGAAAATGGTAACATTTATATTCTTGAAACCAAGGTAAAATTCTTTCATTTGGCAAAAAGGGCCCCTGCAAGTGAAGTTTGCCAATGAGATAATTGTTTACCAGTCCTTCCCCAGTACCAGGCTGCCATGTGCTCAGCCTGGCACTGGGGAACAGCTGGGTTTCCAGAAACATCATAAAGAATGGGCTCCAGGCTTTGCCAGAACTGTTGAGGGCTGAATCTAATCCTATTAAGGCATCGTAGTTGTTCTTCAAAACTCTGCGCTTTCTCCAGGCAATAACTTCCAAGGTAAGTGGTGCTGCCACTGAAAAGGAGCACTGCGCAGAAGGGGCATGGGCACTTTGGGATGTAATAAGGCTGAACCCCAAGGTCACAGGTTATCGGTTGCCATTGAGTCGATTCTGACTCATGGCTACCCCATGTGTTTCAGAGTAGACCTGTGCTCCAAAAGGACTTTTTTTTTCTTTTACTGTGATTTAGGTGAAAGTTTACACCTAAGTTAATTTCTCATACAAAAATTTATAGACATATTATTATGTGAACCTAGTTGTAATCCCTATGATGTGACAGCACACTCCCCCTTTCCACCCTGGGGGAATGTCCATTCAACCAGTTCCTATCCCTTTCTGCCTTCTCACCTGTCTCTGGACAGGAGCTGCCCATTTAGTCTCGTGTATCTACTCGAACTAAGAAGCACACTCTTCATGAATATTATTTTCTGTTTTATAGTCCAGTCTAACCTTTGTCTTAAGAGTTGGCTTCGGGAGTCATTTTAGTTTTGCGTTAACAAAGATTCCGGGGGCCATGTCTTCGGAAGTTCCTCTAGTCTCAGTCAGATCATTAAGTCTGGTATTTTACGTGAATTTGCGTTCTGCACCTCACTTTTCTCCTCCTCCTTCAGGGACTCTCTGTTGTGTTCACTGTCGGAGCCGTCATTGGTGGTAGGTGGGCACCATCTAGTTCTTCTGGTCTCAGGCCAATAGAGTCTGTGGTTTATGTGGCCCTTTTGTCTCTTGGGCTCATATTTTCCTTGTGTCTTTGATGTTCTTCATTCTCCTTTGCTTGAGGTGGGTTGAGACCAATTGATGCCGATACCTAGCATTTAAGCACCAGATGCCACTCACCAAAGTGGGATGCTGAACATTTTCTTAATAAACTTTACTATGCCAATTGATCTAGATGTCCCTGAAACCATGGTCCCCAGACCCCTGCCCTTGCTTCTCTATCCTTTGAAGTGTGCGATTGTGTTCAGGAAACTTCTTATCTTTTGGTTTAGTACAGTTGTGCTGACTTCCCCTATATTGTGTGTTGTCCTTCCCTTCACCTAAGATAATTATTGTCTACTATCTAGTTAATGAATTTCCCTCTCCTTCCCTCCCCACCCTTGTAACCATTTTCTGTGTTTAAACCTTTTCTTGAGTTCTTATAATAGTGGCCTTACACAATATTTGTCCTTTTGCAACTAATTTCACTTAGCATGATACCTTTCAGATTCATACATGTTGTGAGATATTTCTTGGATTCATCGTTGTTCTTTATCATTGTGTAGTATTCCATTATGTGTATATACCATAATTTGTTTATCCATTCATCTATTGATGGGCACTTAGGTTGTTTCCATCTTTTTGCTATTGTGAACAGTGCTGCGATGAACATGAATGTACATGTATCTATTCTGTGATGGCTCTTATTTCTCTAAGATATATTCCAAAGAGTGGGATTGCTGGATCATATGGAACTTCTATTTCTAGCTTTTTAAGGAAGTTCCAAATCGATTTCCAAAAGAGTTTTACCATTTTACATTCCCACCAGCAATGTATAAGTGTTCCAGTCTCTCCACAATCTCTCCAGCATTAATTATTTTGTGTTTTTTGGATTAATGCTAGCCTCGTTAGGATGAGATGGTATCTCATTGTAGTTTTGATTTGCATTTCTCTAATGGCTAATGATCGTAAGCCTTTCCTCATGTATCTGTTAGATGCCTGAATGTCTTCTTTGGTGAAGTGCTTGTTCATATCTTTTGCCCATTTTTTAACTGGGTTATTTGTCTTTTTGTTGTTGAGGTTTTGCAGTATCTTGTAGATTTTAGAGATTAGACTCTGATTGGATATGTCATAGCCAAAAAATTTTTCCCAGTCTGTAGGTTCTCTTTTCACTCTTGGTGAACTCTTTTGATGAGTATAAGTGTTTGGCTTTTAGGCGCTCCCAGTTGTTTAGTTTCTCTTCTGGTGTTTGTGAATTGTTAGTTATGGTTTGTATTCTATTTATGCCATGTATTAGGACTCCTAGCATTGTCCCTATTTTTTCCTCCATGATCTTTATCATTTTAGATTGTATATTTGAGTTAGTTTTTGTATATGGTGTGAGGTATAGGTCTTCTTTCATTTTTTTGCGGAAGGATATCCAGTTATGCCAGCACCATTTGTTAAAGAGACTGTCTTTTCCCCATTTAATGGATTTTGGGCCTTTGTCAAATATCAGCTGCTAATAATTGGGTTCTGAATTCTGTTTCACTGGTCTATGTATTTTTTGTTGTACAAGTACCAGACTGGTGTGACTACTGCGGTGGTATAATAGGCTCTAAAATCAGGTGGTGTGAGGCCTCCCATTTTGTTCTTCTTCTTCAGTAATGCTTTACTTATCCAGGGCCTCTTCCCTTTCTATATGAAGTTCATGATTTTTTCTCCATCTCGTTAAAAAATGTTGTTGGAATTTGGATTGGGATTGCATTGTGTCTGTATATTGCTTTGGGTAGAATTGACATTTTCATGATGTTGAGTCGTCCTATCTATGAGCAAGGTATGTCTTTCCACTTATGTAGGTCTCTTTTGGTTTCTTGCAGTCATGTCTTGTAGTTTTCTTTGTACACCCCTTTTACATTTCTGGTTAGATTTATTCCTAAGTATTTTATTTTATTGGGGGCTATTGCAAATGGTATTGATTTGGTGATTTTCCCTTCTACGTTCTCTTTGTTGGTGTAGAGGAATCCAACTGATTTTTGTGTGTTTATCTTGTATCCTGGTACTTTTCTGAAATCTTCTTATTAGTTCCAGTAGTTTTCTTGTGGATTCTTTGTGGTTTTCTGTGTATAAGATCATATTATCTGCCAATAGGGATACTTTTACTTCTTCCCTGCCAATTTGGATGCCCTTTATTTCTTTTTCTTGTCTTATTATTCTGACTAGGACCTCCAGCACAATGTTGAATAAGAGTGGTGATAAACAGCATCCTTATCTTCTTTCCCTTCTCAAGGGGAATGCTTTCAGACTCTCTCCATTTAGGATGATGTTGGCTTTGTATAAATGCCCTTTATTATGCTGAGAAATTTTCCTTCTATTCCTATTTAGCTGAGAGTTTTTATTACAAATGGGTGTTGGACTTTGTCAAATGCCTTTTCTGCATCAATTGATAAGATCACATGGTTCTTGTCTTTTGTTTTATTTATATGATGGATTACACTGATTGTTTTTCTAATGTTGAACCATCCCTGCATACCTGGTGTGAATCCTGCTGGGCCATGGTGAATTATTTTTTTGGTATGTTGTTGAATTCTATTGGCTAGAATTTTATTGAGGATTTTTGTATCTATGCTCATGAGGGATACTGGTCTGTAATTTTCTTTTATTGTGGCCTCTTTACCTGGTTTTGGTATCAGGTTTATACTGGCTTCATAGAAAGAGTCTGGGAGTATTCCATCGTCTTCTGTGCTCTGAAATACCTTTAGTAGTAGTCATGTTAACTCTCTCTGAAAGTTTGATAGAATTCTCCAGCGAAGCCATCAGAGTCAGGGCTTTCTTTGTTGTTGTTGGTAGTTTTCAAATTACCTCTTCAATCTCTTCTTTTGTAATAGCTTTATCTAGACATTCTACCTCAGTTTGTGTTAGTTGAGATAGGTAGTGTGTTTCTAGAAATTTGTCCATTTCCTCTAGGTTTTCAAATTTTTTGGAGTACAATTTTTCATAGTATTCTGTTTTGAGTCTTTTAATTTCAGTTGGGTCTGTTATGATATCACCTATCTCATTTCTTGTTCAGGTTATTCGCTTCCTCTCTTGCTTTTCTTTTCTTACTTTGGCCAATGGTTTATTGATTTTGTTGATCTTTTCAAAGAACCAGCTTTTGGTCTTGTTAACCTTTCAATAGTTTTTCTGTTCTCTATTTCATTTATTTCTTCTCTAATTTTTATTATTTCCTTTCTTCTGATGTCCATGGGCTTCTTTTGCTGCTCTGTTTCTGTTTGTTCGAGTTGTAGAGTTTATGTTTTGATTTTGGCCCTTCTTTTTGGATGTGTGCATTTATTGCTATAAATTGATGTCTGAGCGCTCCTTTTGCTGTGTCCCAAAGGTTCTGGGAGGATGGTTTTCATTCTCATTTGATTCTGTAAATTTCTTTATTCCATCCTTGATTTCTTCTATAACCCAGGAGTTTTTGAGAAGGGTGTTGTTCAATTTCTATGTATTTGATTTTTCTCCTTGCTTATTCTATTATCGATGTCTATTTTTATGGCTTTATGGTCAGAAAAAGTGCTTTGTAATATTTTGATGTCTTGGATTCTGTTAAGGCTTATTTTGTGGCCTAATGTATGGTCTATTCTGGAGAATGTTCCACGTGTGCTGGAGAAAAAATGTCCTTGGCTGCTGTTTGGTGGATTGTTCTGTGTACATCTATGAGATCAAGTTGGTTGATTGTGGCATTTAGATTTTCCATGTCTTTATTGAGCTTTTTTCTTGATGTTCTGTCCATCATTGAAAGTGGTGTATTGAAGTCTCCTTCTATTGTTGAGGAATTATTTCTCTTTTCAATGCTGTTAGAGTTTATTTTATGTATTTTGGAGCTCTGCCATTGGGTGTGTAAATATTTACTATGGTTATGCCCTCCTGGTGTATAGACCCTTTAATCATTATATGGTGTCCTTTCTTATCCTTTGTGGTGGATTTTGCTTTAAAATCTATTTTGTCAGAAATTAGTATTGCGGCTCCTGCTCTTTTTTGATTGTTGTTTGCTTGATATATATTTTTTCATTCTTTGAGTTTTAGCTTGTTTGTGTCTTTGAGCCTAAGGTGTGCCTCTTGTACGCAGCATACAGATGGATCATGTTTTTTATCCATTCTGCCACTCTCCGTCTCTTTATTGATGCGTTTAGTCCATTTACATTCATCATAATTATGGATAGGTATGAGTCTAGTGCTGTCATTTTGATATATTCTTGTGTTGTTGACAATTTCTTTGTTCCACTTAATTTTCTGTGCTTAGTCATTTTTCTTTATGTATTTTCTTTTCATCTTTTTCATTGTTGTTGATTTTGTATTTGTGGAGTCTTTGTTTTTCTTTTTTATCTTGATGTGTAGGACCGTTGATTTCCTTTGTGGTTACCTTAATATTTACCTCTGTTTGTCTAAGTTTAAACTAACCTTTTATTTCTTGATATCTCCTTGACTTCCTCTCCAGTGAAAGTTCTATGACTACATTATTTTGTCCCTTTTGTTTGTTTTAATGTTGTCTTCTTTTACATATTGATGTCTCTGTTTCTCTATTTTCAGAGTTCTAGCTTTGATTTATTTTTGTGGCTCCCCTGTCTGGGTTGATATCTGATTGCTTTGTCCTGTGTTCAAGTCTTGGGTTGTTATCTTATGTTACTGATTTTCTAACCAAGGGCTCTCTTTGGTATTTCTTGTAATTTTGTTTTGGTTTTTACAAATTCCCTTAACTTCTGCTTATCTGGAAATGCCCTAATTTCACCATCATATTTGAGAGACAGTTTTACTGGGTATATAATTCTTGGTTGGCAGTTTTTTTTCTTCGAGGGTTTACATATGTCATCCCATTGCGTTCTTGCCTGCATGAGTTTCTGCTGAGTAGTCAGATCTTAGTCTTACTGGTTCTCTTTGTAGACGACTTCTCATTTATCCCTAGCAGCTCTTAAAATTCTCTCTTTATCTTTGGTTTTGGCAAGATTGATTATAATATGTCTTTGTGACTTTCTTTTGGGATCTACCCATGTGGGGTTCAATGAGCTTCTTGGATAGATACCTTCTCATTTTTCATGATATTGGGGAAGTTTTCTGCCAACATGTTTGTCATGGATTGAATTATATCCCCACAAGTAATGTGTGTATCAATTTAGCTGAGACATGATTCCCAATATTGTGTGATTTTCCTATATGTTGTAATTTCTGCCTCTATGATGTTAATGAGGGAGGATAGGTGGCAGTTGTGTTAGTGAGGCAGGACTCAATCTACAAGACTGAATTTTGCCTTGAGGCAATCTCTTGAGATATAAAAGAGAAAAGTGAGCAGAGAGAAAGGGTGACCTCCTACCACCAAGAAAGCAGTGCCAGAAGAAAAGTGCATCCTTTGGACCTGGGTTCCCTGCTTGAGGAAGTTCCTAGTCTGGGGGAACATTTGGTGAAAAGGCTGACAGAGAGAAATCTTTTCCCTGGAGCTGATGCCCTGAATTTGGACTTTTAGCCTACTTACTGTGAGGAAATAAACTTCTCTTTGTTAAAGCCATCCACCTGTGGTATTTCTGTTGCAGCAGCACTAGATAATTAAGACAAAATCTTCAACAATTCTCTCCTGTTCCCCTGTTCTGGTACTTCAATTACTTGTAGGTTATTCCTCTTGATAGAGACCCACAAAATTCTTAGGATTTCTTCATTTTTTTTTAATTCTTTTTGTCTTATTTTTCCTCAAATAAATCAATGTCAATGCTTTATCTTCAGTCTCACAAATTCTGACTTCCATTGACTTAATTCTGCTCCTATGACTTTCTATTGAGTTGTCTAATTCTGAAATTTTATTGTTAATCTTTTGGTTTTCTGTTTGCTGTCTCTCTATGGATTCTTACATCCTGTTAAATTTGTCCTTATGCTCTTGTATAAGCTTCTTAAGTTCCTGTGTTGTTTTGTTTGCATGTTCCTTGGCTTAGTTTTTGTTTTTCCTGATCTCTTGAAGAGTTCTGTATATTAATCTTTTGAATTCTACATCTGGTAATTCCCAGACTTTATCTTCCTCTGGGAGGTTTCTTGGTTCTTTGTTTTGGTCATTTGCTGAAGCCATCATGGTCTGCCTCTTTATGTTGTTTGATATTGAGTGTTGTCTCTGAGCCACCAATGTTATTTAATTGTTTTATGTTTGCCTACTGTGTCCTAGCTTCTTATTTTGTTTTGTTTTGATATGCTGGTTGTGTGAGCTAGTTTGATTATTGGCATCTTTAAAGGCCTCATTTCCTGTCACAAGGTGGTTAGAGCTGTTACTACATATGTGAGCCCAGTAGTCTGTTTTCTTTTCTTGTGTGGATTCAGCTCAGGTGTACAGGTAGTTGATCACTGAGTGCGTGGTGCAGGCTCTCACCTACAGTCCTAGACAGACAGGGCTACATAGGGGTGATTGGTGTAGGAACAGGTATCTGGCTGCAGTAGGGGGTTATGTGCTGACAAAGGTAGGGAGCTGGTGGCTGCCCCTGAGTGCCTGGGTAGAAAGTGTGTCCCTGTTCCCTAGAGGGCATAGGTGGGTAGGCTTGCCACTGGACTTTGGGCACTCAATGCTGTTGGCTATAAGGACTGGGAGGCACCAGTTAAGCTTGGATCTGTGTCAGGGATAGCTAGGAGGAGTAGGTGGAGCCACCAGTCCTCAGGCCCCTGATGTGGTTAGGTGAGGACCTTGCTTAATGGGCAAGGTGGTGTGAAATGTCATGAGTCTGCCACTCCCCCTTAGCTGTTGCAGTTGAAAATAGGCTTCATGTATATACCTTGTTGAACTACGCTAATGAGAGCCTACACTGTTGAAATGGGCCCACACAGGTATAGACAAGGGTTTAAGGCATTCAAAGTCCACGGACCCCTTATCCCAGTGCGTAGGCATAGTGACTGTGCTGCCTTGAATTTGTGGCTTAGGGGAGCTGGCAGATTATTTTTTTCCTGTTTGTTAATTTGTTCACTCTCCAAAGCTGGGAGAATGGCTTGGGCCATGCTACGGGTCTCACTTCTGGCCCAGCAGGTACGGCAATAGCTGAAGCTGGGCCGGGATGGAGCAGAGCGGGGAGGGGGTTGGTAAATGGGAGAGAGGTACTTCTCAGAGGGGAAGGGTTTTTTTTTTTTTTTTTGATTCCTCAAGGTAGGTTAGATACTTGCACTTAACTTTCACAGATTCAGAGCTGCTTCTCCCTAGTTCCAGAGGCTTTGCAGACTCTCCATCGCTCAGTTTCTCCTGGTGTGGAAAATGCATCCTGAGCACTACTGCTTGCCTCAGCCCATGTGTGCCAGCCAATCCAGCTTCCAGGGTGCTGGTCAGGTCAAGTCTGGCAAATCCTTGCTGTTTCTGAACTATCTCTCTCTCCCCGTCACTCAGTCCAACTCCTCAACTTTGCCTTTGATATTCAGGGCCCCTAGGTTGTTGTATGTAATTGATTCACTTTTTTTTTTTTTTCTGGGTCTTTGTTGTAACAGGGACCATGAGAAGTGGCTGACTACTCTGCTATCTTAGCCATGCCTCCTCCATAGGGTTTTTAATGGCTGATTTTTCAGGAGTAGACTGACAGGACTTTTTTCTGGGGTACCTCTGGAAGAACTCCAAACTCCAACCTTTTGGCTAACGGCCAAGTGTATTAACCATGACACCACCCAGGGAGCATAAGCTAAGGTTACATACAGAAAAAAAAGTTAAAATAAACATAAAATAGTGAATTTATTTCATCCACTTTAAATGCACTGAGCAGTAATAACATCTAAATGTCAATCGAAGTAATGATTATGTTAATCGTCTTTGCAGCCTTTTATTTCCCACCCTGGTGTACTTTCTTATCACCTGAAGATCTAGCCCTTATGAGCCCTTAGCCAGAATTCTTGCCTTTCATGCTGCAGACTTGGGTTCAATCCTGGCCAAAGTGTTTCATGAGCAGCCATGGGACTTGTGTGTTGTCATGATGCTCATCAGGTTTCCGCAGAGCTTCCAAACTAAGACAGACTAGGAAGAAAGGCCTGGTGATTTATTTCTGAAAATTAGCCAAAGAAAACACTATAGATCACAATGGTCTGATCTACAAATTTTCATGGGAATGGTGCAAGACCAGGCAACATTTAGTCTCATTGTGCATGGTATCACTATGAGTCAGGGTGAGTGACAATAGGTAACAACAATAGCCTGTGATTAGCAATCAATCCTTCAGTTTGGGAGACATTAGGTCAATTTGGCTACACTAATCCCAATCTTGTGCTCCAGGAAAGAGTCAACAGACACTTGCCTTGATGGGTATACCCAAGTTTCTCTAGATTCAGTCTCTTGCTTGCTCATTCCAGACCCTTGAGAGACTATGTCTTGTTTCTTAGCTCCATTCCCATAAAGAGGTAACTGGGACTTGCTGGTAAACTTTCCTCAAGCTGCCTCCTACCTACCTGTCTGCTATAAAGATTACAGCCAAGTAATCTTTTCCCATTGCTCATTCCCACTGCTGGTTTTTACCCACTGTCTTAGTTATCTAGTGCTGCTATAACAGAAATAACACAAGTGTGTGGTTTTAGTGAACAGAATTTTATTTTCTCACAGTTTAGGGGGCTAAGGTGCAGTGATTAAAGTGATCAACTGCTAACTGAAAGTTCAGCAGTTCGAAACCAGGAGTTACTGTGTGGGAAAAAGATGTGGCAGTCTGTTTCTGTAGAGACTTACAGCCTTGAAACACTATGGGGACACAATGAGTCAGAATCGACTTGATGGCAGTGGGTTTGGTTTGGTTTGGTTTTTTGGTTTAGGAGGTTAAAGTCAAATTCAGGGCACTGGCTCTAGGAGAAGGCTTTCTCCCTATATAGGCTCAGGGGAAGGTTCTTGTCACTTTTCAACTTCTGTTCCTCCATTCCTTGGCAATCTTCATGTGGAACCTGGCATTTGTCTTTCCCCATCTGTTCTTGCTTGCTTCTGAGCCTGATCTGCTCCTTTTATATCTCAAAAGTGATTAGCTTAAACCATCTCATCCTGATATCAATGGTACTAACAAAAAAACAAGACAACAAATGCTGGTGAGGTTGTAGGGAGAATGGAACTCTTATACATCGCTGGTGGGATTGTAAAATGGTACAACCACTATGGAAAAAGATATGGTGCTACCTTAAAAAGCTAGAAATAGAAATACCATATGATCCAGCAATTCCATTCCTAGGTATGTATCCCAGAGAAATAAGATCCATGACATGAATAAACATATGTACACCCACGTTTATTGCAGCATTATTCACAATAGCAAAAATATTGAAGACAACCTAAGTGTCCATCAACAGATAAATGAATAAATAAACTGTGGCACGTACACACAATGGAATACTACGCAATGATAAAGAATAAAGACAAATCCATGAAACATCTCACAATGTGGACGAATTTAGAGGACGTTTTGCTGAGTGAAATTAGCCAATCACAAAAGGACAAATACCATACGAGACCACTATTATAAAAAAACAAGAAAAACGTTACATACAGAAGAAAATATTCTTTGATGGTTGCCAGGGAAGGGAGGGAGAAGAAGGGTAGATTGCTAAATAGATAGAAGACACGTGGTAATATTGGTGAAAAGAAAGGCAATATACTATATGGGGAAATAAGCACAACATGACAAGGCAAAGGAAGACAGTGAAAGGAACACAAGAACAAAGGGCAACTACAATAATTACTATAACATCGACAATCCTGCAACAACAGTATTAACAAACAATAATTTACATATTTACAATAATTTAGACAGGCATGCTAAAGAGATGTGGAAGGGTGGCAGGGAGCACACCCATCTATAGATAAAGGCTAGTTTGATACTATCTCTACATACACATTTGTAGATGTTGCATGTGTACTAATAAAGACAATAGAACACACAAGGGACACAGTCATGGAAACTTCTTATGCACAACTAAACAACTCCCAGGATGAAGATGCTGGATTTGAAGGCTAACGACCGTAGACTCCAGGGACATCTATGTCAATTGGCATAACATAGAGCACAAAAACTGTGTTCTATATCCTACTTTGGTGAGTAGGTCTGGAGTCTTAACAGCTTGAGAGTGGCCATCTAAGATACAACTAGT
Organism: Loxodonta africana; assembly: GCF_030014295.1. Classification (NCBI taxonomy): domain Eukaryota; kingdom Metazoa; phylum Chordata; class Mammalia; order Proboscidea; family Elephantidae; genus Loxodonta; species Loxodonta africana. The sequence goes on along the minus strand of NC_087342.1, from coordinate 210,974,919 downwards.
GGTCTCTTCCCATCCAGAGTAAAGGAGAGTGGAAAAAAACAAAGACTCAAGGCAGAAATAAGTCCAAAGGCCTAACAGACCTCATTCACTACAGCCTACTCAACCCCAAGACAAGAAGGACATGACCCTGAGACAAGAACTAGATGGAGCCCAGCTACCACTACCAATCACTCTGACTGGAATCATAATACAGGGTCCTTAACAGAAAGGGAGAAAAATGTAGAACAAAAATTCAAATTCATAAAAGAAAGACCAGGCTTACTGGCCTGATAGAGACTAACAGAACCCTTCAGACTGTTCCCCTAAGACACCACTCTGACTTGGAACTGCAGCCATTCCCGAAAACTACCTTCTAGCCAAGCAATAGACAGCCCTATAAACAATAACACCCGAAAAGAATGTGCTCCCTAGAACAAACAATTATAAAGACGAAAGGGCGACATCTGCCCAAAAGTAAAGATAAGAAGGTAAGAAAGGGTAGAAAAGCCCAATAAAAGAAAATAGAGAATCCAGGGCAGAAATGGAAAGACTGTTGATGCAGTGTGGGGATTGCAACCAATGTCATGGAACACTCAGTGCACAATTTCTTGAACGGGAAACTAATTTTCTCTGTAAACTTTCACATAAAACACAATAAATATTAAAAAAAAAATAGTGAATGACTTAAGACACTCCCTACACTGATATGGTCTCGTTAACATAACAGAGAAAAACCTATTTCCAAATAGGGTTATATCCACATAACAGAAGTTAAGATTTACAACACATATTTTGGAGGGACATAATTCCGTACTTAACACCCACCTTTCCAACCCACACACACAATTCTAACAGGACCTGCTATATATTGTCTTTCTGTGAGATATGTAATAACACTCTTTTCACCTATTTCCCTCTCCTTCACATGCTAGTATATCATCTTTTTATTTTAAAACGTCTTGTGTTCTTAGGGACTAAAGTCCCAGTGAAAATTATGAATTATTGTTATTGCTTGGAGTCCATCACTTTTATGTCAGTTTGTCATACTATGGTGGCTTGCGTGTTGCTGTGAGGCTGGAAGCTATGCCACCAGTATTTCAAATACCAGCAGGGTCACTCCTGGGGGACAGGTTTTAGTGGAACTTCCAACTAAAACAGGCTAGAAAGAAGGACGAGGCCATCTACTTCTGAAAAAATTGGCCAGTGAAAACCCTATGAATAGCAAGGGAGCAATGTCCGATATAAAAAAAAAAAATAGTGCAGGAAGATATCCCCTCAGGTTGGAAGGCACTCAAAATATGACTGAGGTAGAGCTGCTTCCTCAAATTAGAATTGACCTTAATTATGTGGACAGAGTAAAGCTTTTGAGACCTTCATTTGCTGATGTGACACAACTCAAAAAGAGAAGAAAATCTGCAAACATCCATTAATAATCAGAATAGGCAATGTTCAAACCACGACTCTAAGAAAATTGGAAGTTCTTGAAAATGAAATTGAACCCATAGAGATCAATATCCTAGGTATTAGTGAGCTAGAATGGACTGGTATTGGCCATTGTGAATCAGGCAATCATGTGGTCTGCTATGCCGAGAATGACAAACAGAAGAGGAATGCTGTCACATTCATTGTCTAAAAGAACATTTCAAGATCTATATTGAAGTACAAAGCTGTCGGTGATAGGATAATATCCATACGCCTACAAGGAAGACCAGTTAATACGACTCTTATTCAAATCTACACACCAATCACTAAGACTAAAGATGAGGAAATTGATGATATTTTATGAACTTCTGCATCTGACATTGCTCAAACATACGGAAGTTGGAAAGAAAGAAGGATTGGTACTTGGAAAATAGGGCCTGGGTGAGAAAAACGATGACAGAGATCACGTGACAGAATTTTGCAAGACCAAGGGCTTGCTCATTGCAAATACATAAACAGAGAATAAACACATGAACCTTGGTGGATAGAATACACAAAAACCAAATCAACTATATTTTTGGAAAGACATGATGGAGAAACTCAATAACATCAGTAAGAAAAAGGCCAGGGACCAACTGTGGAAAAGCCCATCAATTGCTTCTATGCAAGTTCAAGTTGAAGCTGAAGAATATTAAAACAGTTCCACAAAAGCCAAAGTACAATCTTGAGTATATCTCACCTGAAATTGGAGACCATCTCAAGAATAGATTCGATGTATTGAACACTAAGGACCAGACACCAGACAAGTTGTGGGATGACATCAAGGACATCTTACATGAAGAAAGCAAAAGGTCATGAAAAACACAAAAAAGAAAGAAAAGACCAAAGTGGATGTCAGAAGAAACTCTGAAACTTCATCTTGAACATAGAATAGCTAAAGCAAATGGAAAAAATGATGAAGTAAAAGCTGAACAGAAGATTTCAAATGGCAGCTCAAGAAGACAAAGAGAAGTATTCTAACGAAATGTGCAAAGACCTGAAGACAGAAAACCAAAAGGGAAGAACATACTCAGCATTTCTCAAGCTGAAAGAACTGAAGAAAAATGTTAAGTCTCGAGTTGTAATTTTGTAGGATTCTATGGGCAAAAAGGAAACCCTGGTGGGGTAGTGGTTAAGTGCTACAGCTGCTAACCAAAGGGTCAGCGGTTCGAATCTACCAGGCGCTCCTTGGAAACTCTATGGGGCAGTTCTACTCTGTCCTATAGGGTCGCTATGAGTCGGAATCGACTCGACGGCACTGGGTTTGGTTTTTGGTTTTGGTTATGGGCAAAAAATTGAACAATGCAGGAAGCATCAAAAGAAGATGGAAGGAATACATAGAGTCACTGTACCAAAAAGAATTTATCAACATCAAACCATTTCAGGAGGTAGCATAAGATCAAGAACTGACGGTATTAAAGGAAGAATTTCAAGCAGCACTGAAGGCATTGGAAAAACAAAGCTTCAGAAATTGACAGAATACCAATTGAGATGTTTCAACAAATGGATGCACCGCTGAAGTGCTCACTTGTTTATGCCAAGAAATTTGAAAAACAGCTGCCTGGCCAACCAACTGGAAGAGATCCATATTTGTGCCCATTCCAAAGAGAGGTGATCCAATAGAATGTGGAAATTGTCGAAAGATATCATTAATATCACACACAAGTAAAATTTTGCTGAAAATAATTAAAAAGTGTTGCAGCAGTACAGCCACAGAAACTGCCAGAAATTCAAGCCAGATTCAGAAGAGGACGTGGAATGTGGGATATCATTGTTGATGTCAGATGGATCTCGGCTGAAAGCAGAGAATACCAGAAAGATGTTTACCTGTGTTTATTGACTATGCAAAGACATTCAACTGTGTGAATCATAACAAATTATGGACAACACTGGAAGAATGGGAATTCCAGGTCACTTAATTGTGCTCATCCGAAACCTGACATAGACCAAGAGGGAGTCATTGAAACAGAACAAGGAGATAATGCATGGTTTAAATTCAGGAAATGTGTACATAAGGGTTATATCCTTTCTCTATACTTATTCTATCTGTATGCTGAGCAAATAATCCGAGGAACTGGGCTATACAAAGAAAATTAAAGCAACAGGTTGGAGGAAGACTCCTAAACAACCTGAGACATGCAGATAACACAAACTTGCTTGCTGAAAGCAAAGAGAACTTGAAGTTCTTACTGATGAAGATCAAAGACTGTAGCCTTCAGTATGGATTACACTTCATCATAAAGAGAACAAAAATCCTCACAAATGGACTAACAAGCATCATCATGATAAAGGGAGAAAATGTTGAAGTTGTCAAGGATTTCATTTTACTTGGATCCACAATCAACACCCATGGAAGAAGCAGTCAAAAAACAAAAGTTGCATTGGGCAAATCTGCTGCAAAAGACGTCTTTAAAGTGTTCAAAAGCAAAGATATCACTTTAAGGCCTAAGGTGCACCTGACCCAAGCTGTGGTATTTTCAATTGTCTCATACGCACTTAAAAACTACAATGAATAAGGAAGATTAAAGAATTGACGTGTTTGAATTATGATGTTGGCAAAGAATATTAAATTATACCATGGACTGGCAGAAGAATGAACAAATCTGTCTTGGAAGAAGAACAGCCAGTATGCTTTTTAGGATTGAGGTTGGCAAGACTTCGTCTCAGGTACTTTGGACATGTTATCAGGTGGGGCCAGTCCGTGGAGAAGGACATCATGCTTGGTAGACAGTCAGCAAAAAAGAGGAAGACCTTCAATGGATGGATTGACATGATGTTTGGCCATAACGATGTGCTCAAACATAGAAAGTTAAGGCCCCTTAGATGCCCCTATTATGCTTATTTTTCAGGTTTGAATGGAAGAAATTGCCTCTTCCTGTAATAACCTTAAAAAAAAACCTACCTTCTAGATTCAAACTGCTTTTCTAAAGTGATGATTTCTCTTTCTGGAGCATCCTTCCTTGTTCTAAGCATCTTGGTCTTGTATGTGATTGTTGTTATTGTTAGTTGCTGTCAATTCAATTCTGACTCATGGAGGCCCCATGTATGCTGAGTAGAGCTGCTACATAGGGTTTTCAAGGCTGTGACCGTTTGGAAGCAGTTTGCCAGGCCTGTCTTCCAAGACACCTCTGGGTAAGTTTGAACTGCCAACATTTTGGCTAGTAGTCAAGTGCTTACCATTTGTACCACACCCAGGATCCAACTCCCCCCACCTCTAAAAAATTCTGAGGTAGGTTTATGTAGCAGATGTCTATGCTGACCAACTTCCAATGACTTCAGTCTTTGATTCACATTTGATACTAGATGAATGATTTAATCACTTGGCTTTTTTTAAAGATCAGAGTTATTTTTATGAACAACATATGTTAAAGCAAATTTAATCTCACACATAGAATCTATACAAACAAATAACTTTCCTCACAGTCCCTGATTACAGTCTACTTGAGAAGCCAAGACTAGCACACATAAATTAATTATGGAACAATGTAAGGGTGCTAAGCTAGGTGCTAAATCAGAAGATACTGCCCGTAAGTAACCAAGGAACACAGTGCAGCATGAGAAGAATGAAGGCAGCAGGTGTCACTGGTCTGTGAAGGGATAGCCTTTGAGGATCAGAAGGATTTAAATAGAAGGAAAGAAGGGAGGCCATGTAGGTGAGGGGAATAATCAAATAAAGGCAAAAAGAAAAAAATAGTAGGGATATGTTGGCGGAGGGAAGCACAATTAGGAGATTTGCCTGACAAACATATGGCAGAAAGTGATGCGAAATAAGGTCGAATAAACACAAGTCCAAATTCTGAAGGGCCTTACCTACAGACATCAGAAATTTAACTTTAGATGCTAGGACATAAGTATTATGTGTTGACGATGTTTGTTAATAACTGAGTCCAACCAATCTGAATTCAGCATTGATTTATAGTAATGTTACAGTTAGGTCCTTGTGTAGCGCAAATGGTTAAGCGCTAGACTACTAGCCAAAAGATAGGTGGGTCAATCTCACCCAGAGGTGCCTCGGAAGGCAGCCTGGTGATCTGTCTCCAAAAGGTCACAGCCTCGAAAACCCTATGGAGCAGTTCTACTCTGCACACATAAGGTTATCATGAGTCAACTGCAGCTAACAACAACAATGTTCCAGTTATTGTCCCAGTTAGAAACAAACAGTTGACTCAAAGAGGTAAGTGAGGTGAGTTTCATTAAAAAATTGGATGGTTTAAGGGAAAACAAAAAGTTATGGAGAAATAGCCTGGCATTATATTACTACCCCTGGGGTCTCCATGAGTGAGGGGTAACTCGAAGACAGGTAACAACAACAGACCTTGGGGTCAAAGGAAGGAAAAGTTAAGAGAACCCTAAGGAGGTGGTTGTTGTTAGTTGCCATCAAGTTGATTCTGACTCATGGTGACCCCATGTGTGCAGAGTAGAACTGCTCCACAGGGTTTTCAAGTCTGTGACCTTTCAGAAACAAGTCGCCAGGACTGTCTTCAGAGGTGCTTCTGTGTGGGTTTGAACCACCAACCTTTCCAGACAGAAAAACAAACCAACACTCAAGCACCCTAGAGATGAGCAGGGAGAGAGCCAAGCAAAGATGCCCTCCTTCCTTACTCTGATCTCCTGCCGCTACCTCCCATGGCTGAAACCAAGCAGAAGCTGCATGATAAGAAAGCCCTTCCATGCAGACATAAAAGTCAGTGTCTCAGGCACCCAGAGCAAAGGAGGAGAATGGATCTCAGAGGCGAACAGAAAGTATCCAGCACAGATGATAACCCTGAGTGGGTTTAAGGCAAATACATTTTCTGTGGACCAATAGTGGTTCTATCTGATTGACAAACTCTTCATAACAATTATTCCCTAAACCAAAGCTCTTGGGAGCAGAGACCTGCTGATAATAAACCCCTTAGAAACTGAAGAGTAAACACCACTGTCACTAATCTGGGGGCAGGCTGGGACTATTCTAATCATGGCTTATCATTAACAACCCTGGGGCAAAGCCGAGAGGGCACTCAGAAGGGAAACCAACTGGTGGTCAGTAGCTTCCTCTTTCTAAGAGAAACACCTGTGAGGGTAAGAGAACTAGAAGAACTCAGCAAAGAAAGAGATGTTATTTCATTTCCAAGCTTCTTCTAGGGTATCGTAAGCAACAGTGAGCTCAAAAGTTATTTGCAAAGGAGCTGGCAACATTTCTTTAAGCCAGTGTAACCTACCTCAGATTGAAAATGATCATGAACAGTGTTTTTCTCATTTTAAATCAGGGGTTTGAGGTTCATTTGTGAGAAATCAATGTAACCACATTTATCCTTGGCCTAGTATTGAAAAAAATATATATATAGTTACAGTAAAATGATTTTAGTCTTTTAAAATTGTGGGTAACATGAGTGATTCTGACAGAATGGAAATTTCAGACTAAGTGTACGAAATTGCGATTCAGTAATGATGTGGAATTTTTTTTTGGGGGGGGAGGTACATTTAATCTAAAGATGCATAGATAATCTCCGTACAAAAATGTAATTGTGTTCCCATAAATGATGTGACTCTGAAATTGTCACAGGGTGGGCTTGATTGCATTTTTATCACCCAGCACATTCTCAGTCCTAGTTAAATGTACGTTGTGAAATGTACGTTGTGAAGGCAGTGGCTTAGGACAGTGTTAATGACAGCCAGCCTGGGCAGAACACTACCCTCCCATTTTTCCCCTTAGGAGAAACGGCTTCCAACGTCCATTTGAAATCCCTCTTAGTCTCTTAAACTGTTTTCCATTGATGGCAGCAACTGAGAAAGGTTTTCAGCAAAAAAGAGTCAAGTCAAACCAGTTTTGCATACAACAAGCATATAAATTGGCTTTGAATTTAGAAGCCGTGTTACAAACTAAAAAGGCTGCATTATCCTTAATCGCCCCGTGTGTATGTGTGTGTGTGTGTGTGTAGATGTGTGTGTGTGTAGAACAGTTCTTCTAACACCTCTGCCTCTACCAGAACACAGATGACCTTCAATCAGGGACAGTGGAACGGGTGAGAGGTACCGTAGATGCCTCTACAGTCCCCCGCAGATACTGTTTCACAAGAAGACTGGATAGTCTGAGTTACTCTAAAATATGCTATAAAAGAATATGTACAAAGTCCCACAAAGCATATAGAATATTTTAAGAAAATACCTTTAATAAACGATCCTTGAATAAATAATATGTTCTTTTAAAATGGAGCCCTGGTGGTACATTGTTTAAGAGCTTGGCTGCTAACCGAAAGATTAGCAGTTGGAATCCACCAGCTCCTCCTTGAAAACCAAAAGGGACAGTTCTACTCTGACCTTCAGGGTCCCTATGAGTTGGAATCAACTCGACAGCAACAAGTTCGATTTTGATTTTCTTGCAAAATGAAAATATGGGGTTAGAACACTATATCTTGAAGCTTAAGAAATTCACACACTTTTTATTGTGTCTGCATAAGAAAAAGGTTCTACAGAATAGAAATGAGGACAAGAAGAGGAATAAAGGTAGGTCCCTGTAGGTGCCTCTTGAGCTTTGATGCGGTTGGCTCAGTTCAAAGGTAGATCTTGAAGTGAGCGCTTCGTAGTCTCCATCTCAGTTAGATTTGGCCCAGAAATAAGTGGCTGTCCGACCTGCTTTGCTGAGCCCTGGCTCAGAAGCTAGGCAAACAGAAGATATTCCATGGCAGTGCTGAAGGGGCCAGTCAGTCTGGAAATGCTTTACTTCATTTTGTAACCAGGAATGCGGTGAGAAGTGGTGCATCATAAGATCCCCACCCCCATTCTACCTTGCTTTAGGGAGGCCACTTAACACTGAGCACTCACAGTCCCTGGGAACCATAATGTATTATCCTTAAGATGCAGATGTGTCCTTTGCTCAATTTTCTACATATGTTTTAGGTAAGTGAATCACCATATAAACTTTCCCAGACCTGTTGTTTAACCTTGAGGTAGAAACATGTGCTTCAAGGTCTTTGTATCTCAGCAATGTTTCCAATTATCCAATAGCATTCCACTGATAGAGCATCCATTTAGGAGACTGTTTGGGGCTGTGACTTATTTGACTATTGCTCTGTGAACCCCATTCTCAACCATGCTAAACAATTCTAGAGGCCTGGGCAGGATAAGTGTGACAGTAACCTGCGACCACCTGTGGTTTTGTTCCACTTTGAATAGGAACATCACAGGCTGGGACTCTCAGGTCACACTTGAGGTGTGGAAGAACTAAACCTGAGCCTGCACCTCCTCCTCCTTCCCACAAGTGCTCCAATGTATCTGGTCCTGTGTGCTCTCCAGGTCTCTGGGAAGTGGTAATGGGGAAGAATGGGAATAATGGGAAGTGTAGAAACATAGCTACAAATAGAAGGATCACAGCTCACTTGACTGCTGGAAGGCATAGGAAGTATTCATCTTCTCAGTAGAAAATTTCTACAATCTGACCCCCTAAAATCCTGGAAAATTTTCTCTCTAGTCATAGAAAATTCCTACTAAATTTCTGGAATACATTTGCATTTGAATCCCTGTCAGATTCTATCAATTATAATTCTGAATTCAAAAATTAATCAGAGATTTTGACAGAAATTCCCAAAGTATTATGGCTATGGATTCGTAAGAAGCAAGCTATAGCTGCACTATGGCTGGATTTAGATAGAAATTCTGACTTTTTTTTTTTTAATGAGATCAAGAACCATAGATGTGTTGACCTCTTGTGAATTCCATAGCACTTTATATTCTCTATCCCGTATGTCACGGATTGAATTAAGTCCCCCCAAAAATGTGTATATCAACCTGGTTAGGCTATGTTTCCCAGTATTGTGTGGTAGTCCTCCATTCTGTGATTGTAACTTTATGTTAAGATTAGGGTGGGATTGTAACACCACCCTCACTCAGGTCACCTCCCTGATCCAAGGTAAAGGGAGTTTCCCTGGGGTGTGGCCTGCACCACGGTTTATCTCTCAAGAGATAAAAGGAAAGGGAAGCAAGCAGAGAGTTGGGGACCTCATACCACCAAGAAAGCAGCACCAGGAGCAGAACATGTCCTTTGGACCCAGGGTCCCTGCACCTGAGAAGCTCCTAGACCATGGGAAGATTGAGGACAAGGACCTTCTGCCAGAGCTGACAGAGAAAGAAAGCCTTCCCCTGGAGCTGACACCTTGAATTTGGACTTTTAGCCTACTTTACTGTGACGAAATAAGTTTCTCTTTGTTAAAGCCATCCACTTGTGGTGTTAAAAAATTTTAATGTTTGCACCAGTTACTGAGATAACTGCACAAGGCTGCCCATAGCTAAAGGCAACTGGTCTGGAGATCAGCCTTCCAGGGCCCAACCTCCTGGGAGTTGCAGAGAGTGGTATCTCGGTACACTGCTGAGCAATCTCAATTCCTGCTCAATAATGTGCCAGAGACTCTGGCTGAGAAACTTTGCTGCAATTTTACTGCTTAATTGTCTGTTTCCCCCCTAGAGAAGGGCAGGAAAGGGAATACATTATTCACCATTGGATCCTTCTAACAGCACCTGACATACACCAGGGATTCCATTAAATGCTTGTTGAATGAATGAACACAAATCCATTCCTTTTGTCAAACTATTCATGCCTTCCTTGAAGCCAGGCTGCTGTGTCATCAAACCCCTGTCTTCATCAAGGGCCGTCTTCAATTGGCTGACTAAACTCAGGTTTTGTAGAACAAATGATGTCCTCCTTGCTTCGTTCCAGCTGTATCTGCCCATGTGTGTAAAAAAAAAAAACAAACTTCCTTTAACAGGTGAAGTTTATCTATTTCAATTTGTAGGAAAAAAAAAGTTAACACCTTTCAATTGTTTAAACCTTGTTAAAAATTAGGACGACTCCTGTCTGCACCCCTAATAATATTCACTGATCTGTTGTGTATCTGTTACCATTAAACTATCATTTCCTTCCAGGCAGGAAGGTGTCTAATTTACATCTTTGCATTCCTGGTGCCTAGCACAACGCCAGGCACATAGTCTGCGCTGCCTAAATGCCTATTGAAATGAACTCTTTCTGGGCTTTCAGAGCCCCTTCATTGACTGCAGAGAAATGGAGGGGCTGGCCATTTATGCCATTGTGAATAACCAGTGTCCCTCTTGCATGTGTATGGTGTGGAACGCTGATCGGTGCACAATGCCCTGCAAACAGATTAAAAGTGTCATTGTGAAGACAACTGAATTGATTTGATGACACTTTGATCCCAATCGAGGTGAGGTTCATTTAAACTGTGACTGCTTAACTGCCAAATCTGATTTACCTTTTCTCTGGCTGTTGTGTGCATGCTGGCTTGGGAAGTGAGCTGCCTTTGCAGTTCCTCTGACATCATGGGTTATTCCTACATCTAGGTGTTTCAAGAGACAGTGAAAGCAGGTAACACCTTTTATTACCTACATTGCCATCTCCCTTGATTCTCAAAGCCTAGTACAACTCCTGGATGTTGTGGTTGTATGCTGTCTAGTCGAGCCCGACTCATAGCAACCCGATATGACAGAGTAAACTGCCCCATAGGGTTTCCTAGGCTGTAATCTTTACAGAAACAAATTGTCAGGTCTTTCTCATGCAGAGCCACTGGGTGGGTTCAAACCACTGCCCTTTTAGTTAGCAGCCAAATGCTTAACCTTTGCGCCACCAGGCCGCCCTGATATTCTGCCTTAATTCTAAGAGCATGACAAATAGATACATTAATAGAAGTGCCATGAATCTGACCACCCAATAATATTGAACATGCGTATGAGGACCCCAGAGTTTTATGTCAGTCATGATAGGCTACAAAAACAAAGTTCATTTGTTGTTAAACTGCATGTCATCATGGTCTGGCAAAGGGGTTCTCCTCTTCACAGACACTCAGTAACTGAGGCTGATGGATGCTTCATCTTGATACATGCTTCTCCAATGAAGAGGCAGAGAAGAGAGAGCATGCCAAACCACATTCTGGTTCTTAAAGCTTCTGGCCAAATATAACACACGCTCGGTTACAGATCAGATGTGTAATCTGTACAGTTTTCATTGCCTGATTTTCAGAAGTAAATCTCCAGGTCTTTCTTTCTAGTTTGCTCCTTCTCCTTTGCTTCCAATCTTAGTCCATGAGACCACCATCCACTCACACATTGTCTTAGTTACCTAGTGTTGTCCTAACAAAAATTACCACAAATGGGTAGCTTTAAAAAACAAAAATTAATCTTTCCACAGTTCTGAAGGCTAAAAGTCCAAATCAGGGTCTTGGCTGTGTCAGTTCTTTCTATGGGCCTCTCTCCTGATCTCTGGTGACTCCCGGCAATCCTTGGCATTCTCATTGGCTTCTGCCTTTGTGTGGTGTCTTCCTCCTATGTGTGTCTCTGTGTCCTTTCTGCTCTTTTTATAAGACACTACTCAAAAGAGATTAGGCTTGGGACCTGTCCTACTCTGGTATGACTGCATTAACATAACTAAAAAAAGTCTCTACTTCCAAACAGGGTCATATTCCTAGGTATAGGGGTTTTGGGTTTTTTTGGGGGGGGGGGTTGGGGTTTTTTGGGGAACACAATTCAACCCATAACATAGAGTGAGAAATCTGGGCTTTACCCTTTGTTCTTGTCTGTCTCTTTCCCAACATTCATTGTGGCCAAGTTCTGTCAATTCTACCTTTTAAACAGCTATTGAATCTATCAGTTTCTTCCAACATTCTCAATAGGGCAGTTAAAGTTGTCTTTCAAAAAATACACAAAAAAGGGAAAGAAAGAAAAGAAGGAGGGAAGGAGGGAGAAGGAAGGAGGAAAGAAGAAAGATAAGAAGGAAAAGAGAAAAGAAAGAAACACTTGAAAGCCTTCATTGGCTTGCGATAGACTCGGGCCTTTTATTACCTGTTCCTGCTGCCTCTCTGAAACCGTTACACCTCTGCAGCTCTCTTTTCCCTCCTTCCCACCCACCATGGCTAACCTGTTCATCCGGGCTTACTCCTAAGCATTCTTTAGGTTTTAGCTTAAATGTCAAGTCTCTGAGCTCACCCCCACACTCCCACCAGACTGGGACAAGCACACCTGAGACTTACTTCCATAACCCCCTGTACTTCTCTTATCATTACAAGTAGGAAATGTTATTATATTTGGACTCAGACTGGTTATGTTATGCATCCCTATATCCCCAGGGCCTAACATTTTGTGAAATGTTCAACCAAAAGTTATTGAATTTGTAAAGTAATAAATGACTAAAAGGACACTGAACTCTCATGACCTCTGTATAGAGCTTTTGTTTTTTAATAGGGATCAAAGCTTTGATTTAAGAGGTGCAGCTGTGATTGAAACTGGGAAAACCCAGTGCCGTGGAGTCGATTCCAACTCATAGCGACCCTATAGGACAGAGTAGAACTGCCCCATAGAGTTTCCAAGGAGTGCCTGGTGGATTCAAACAGCTGACCTCTTGGTTAGCAGCCGTAACACTTAATCACTACACCACTAGGGTTTTCTGAATCTGTGAAGGATGTGGGAATTCCCTGGATCCTAATTTTTTTACAAGAGTGAGGGTCGAGGTGTGACCAGCATGAGTGGAAGTCCTGCATATTCCCTGGGCACTCCCCTCTCCTCCTCCTGCCTGTCTTGGGACTTCATGGAGAAGGAAGCATTTGTCAGAAATTTTAGAAAAGGAGTTGATGTGTAGATAAGTCAAATGCATTGTTGAGGTAACTTAAATATCAGAATTATTTGCCCCACTGAATATTTCAAATATGAAACAAAATATCTTGACTTTAGATTCTTTAGGAGCTATGTTGTGGTTGTTAATTGCTGGTGAGTCAATTCTGACTCATGACAACCCCCTGTGTTACAGAGTAGAACTGCTCCATAGGGTTTTCTAGGTTATTATCTCAATAGAAGCAGATTGCCAGGACTTGTCTTCCATGATACCACTGGGTGGATTCGAACTGCCAGCTTTTAGGTCAGTAGCCAATTGCAAACCATTTGCACCACCGAGGAACTTTGTCTTTAGATTCTTCAGAGGCTTCAGTAAGAACTATACGGGAATATGTGATTCTTACCAAGTATGGCATTCTGATTGATCAAGTATTCTCATGACTAACCAATATTTCAACCTTTTTCTGCAGAGGAACCCTTGGTCCAAAGGACATGCTCTGCTCCCGGCGCTGCTTTCTTGGTAGTATGAGGTCCCCAACTCTCTGCTAGCTTTCCTTTCCTTTTATCTCTTGTAAGATAAAAGGTGGTACAGGCCACACCCCAGGGAAACTTCCTTTATGTTGGATCAGGGATGTGACCTGAGCAAGGGCGTTGTGTCCCACCCTAATCTTCTTTAACCACAATCTAATCCTGCCTCATTAACCACAGGCAGAGACTAAGATTTACAACATGTAGGAAAATTATATCAATCACGAAATGGAGGACAATAACACAATACTGGGAATCATGGCCTAACCAAGTTGACACATATTTTGGGGGGACACAATTCAATCTGTGACAACAGGTAAGTTAAGGATTTTACCAAGCCCAAAACTTGTTGCTATCTAACTGATTCCGACTCATAGCGACCCTATAGGACAGAATAGAAGTGCCGCATAGGGTTTCCAAGGAGAGGCTAGTAGATTTGAACTGTTGACCAGGGTTTTCTCTGTACAGGTAGAGTGACTAAATTATCATCTTTAAGATATAACACATTTGAGTGTTTTGAGTAAAATACAATACCTTTGACAAGTATATGGGATATTGGGGCAATAGCATAAAACAGGACTCTCCAAGAAAATCCAGGGCATAGGTTCACTCTATGAATAAGGCACATGAAGCACACAGAGGAAAGAGTAGTCAGTTTTATAGACTGATGTCGGGAATGATGTCATTAGATAATTTTTTGAGCTGAGGCATAAAAGACGAGTAGATATTTTCAGGTGGGCAATGGGGAAAGTACTTTCCAAACCATGAAGGCAAGTGAAGAGAACCGCTAAGGTGTGGAGAATATGGAATAAACAGCAAGTAGCTCAGTGGAGTTCTGAAGAAAGGAGGTAGGGGATGAGCCTAGAGTGTTAGGCAAGGGCAAGACCATGGAGGCAGGACCTTGTATGCCTTGCTAGGGAGGTTGGACTTTCTCCAGTACTCAATGGAGAGCCACTAAAGAGATTTAAGCAGGAGAATAACATGACTGCATTGGAAATTTAGAATTTTAGAAACTTACTCAGGCAGCAATGTGGAGGATGAATTAGAGGAAGATGGAACATAAAGCTGTAAGTATATTTCAAGTTTAAGGATCCTTTTTGACAGCCATTTGAGATTAATACTTACACAAAGGTAACTCGTATTGGCTATCTACCACGTTCCAGCTTTTAATGAATATTTCCCCCAATTAATTCTGACAACAATGTATTATTTTCTCCATCTTACAGATGAGGAAACTGAAATTCAGACAAAGTAGCACGCCCATCAACAGAATCAGGATTGGAATCCATATATATTTTATTCACGGCCAGCGTTCTTTCCACCAACCACACATCAGTAAGTCTTTAATATTGTGCCGTGTACACCACAGGGAAGTCCTTGGTAGATGGAATGTTGTCTTTAGAGCTCAAATGGGAAGTCCAGGTTTTGAATTCTGGTCGCCTGTGGAGCAGCTGCAGAATTACTTGTAAATAATTGTTTCTCTTTAGTACTGAAAACAATTCTGAGTTTCTCGGGGGTTGGAGTGGAGGCTTTCATAACATGAAAATTTATTTAAGGCAAAGGAGTTTGTTTTTGTTGAAATGTCAGCGTCAGAATACATGCGAGCGTGAAGACATGCTGATGTGGCTGCAAATGGCAGGTTGGCATCAGAATATTTCACCCAGTCTTTTAGAGAATGGTCTTTCTGGTTGGAAATCAGAAAGTGGCCAGGACATGTGGTTCATAGTGGAGAATTGGACAACCCTTTTGTCCAGACCAGAGGTTACAAATTGAAGGCCAGAAGTTTTGCAAATGAACTTTTGTTGATCTTTGAAGTGTCTTCTAAAATGTTTTGAATTATTTGACGTGATTTTAAGATCAGAACATTTTTCATAGATTTCCATCATATCCTGGAAATTCATAAAAACCTGGCCACACAGGACAGGCATCTTAGTTGGGGCTAAGTCAGCTACCCCTTGAGATGGAAATTCAGCTCTGTTCTTTCCCACAGCCCTCACCATTGTCCAATGTATTGTACTGCAACTCTCTTAAGATCTGTAAGCATGTGAGTTTATAACCCCTGGCCTAGGTCTTTCTTTTATTAATTTTTTGTGATGTTCTCAGTTTCATGGTTTGATGGCCCTAGTGCTTAATGATCAAATAATCCAAATGGAAAAGCCTTTTCAATTTTTTTTTTGGTATGTTGTTGTTAGTTGCCCTCAAGTCAGCTCCAACTCATGGTAACATTATGTAAAATAGAAGGAAATATTGCCTGGTCGATCCTGTGCCATCTTTCATTTCCTTACTCTTAAAAAAAAAAAACTAGTAGGCACACAGTCAAGACTTCAGTCTCAAGGCTATTTACCCTATAGTAAAACGGGTTAATAATATTGTAGACTAAGGAGATTACCAGGGGAAAAAAGAACTTTGTGATTTAAATAGAGTGCAAATCTTACCAGCACTCTTATTTATCCTCAGAGAGCACCTACTTCTAGACTAAGGAGATACCAGGGGAAAAAAGAACTTTGTGATTTAAATAGAGTGCAAATCTTGCCAGCACTCTTATTTATCCTCAGAGAGCACCTACTTCTATGCCTGAATGCTGCTCTATGCCATTCAAACTGAAGGAAGTAGATAGGAAGATAGCGTTCTTTTTATTCCTTTCATCTCCATGTCTTTGGGGCTTTTGTGTTAACACGTAGCTGTGATGCCAACAAACACCAACTTGGAAGATTCCAAAGGTTTTCTTTTCTTCCCTGCCACTCTTCAAAAACATCCCTCTTCCTTTTGCACATTTAAAAACTAAAGCCGAAGCTAGCACTTCAAACTTCCTTTAGCAAGAGCCCTGTTTCTTTTCTAGTCATGTGTCTTACTTTAACTAAGCCCCCAGAGCTTGCCAGCTGTCTCTCCTCATTGGGTTTGAGCTGGGGGAGAGAGAAACGAAGCAAGTTTTGATTGATGAGATCTTATGGGGATGCAGAAAATATTTCCAATTTTAATTTGTTAGGCTCATATTGACAAAGAGACCGTAAGATCTTAAAAGCTTACTTTATTCACATATTTTTTGGCCAATGAACAGTATCACCGTTGCCAAGTAAAAATGCTTCCTTTATTTCTCTCACTTCTGCTGACATAGAAATTTTTTTGGGAAAGGCTTAATTAGAATCAGATCTGGGCAGAACTGTTGATAGAGACAAGGTGCTTGGTAGCTGGAGCTTGTTTTTGGATATTTCTCTGGTTTTGTTCTAGATGGGAGTGAGGAGGCACAGTCCTTTGGCACTAGAGAGCTCTTCTCCACACTGGAGTCCTTTCACTACTGGGGAGAAAGTAAAAGCAGAGCTGTATGTACTATTCCTGCCAATATGGATGTTGCTGACCTTGGAGGTTTCAAAAGAATAAACTTTGTTTTATGATTCTTGGAAGAGCTTCTGCAGTGAAAAAAAAAATCGAATTCCTGATGAATTCTTTAGAAAAAATGATTTTTGCAATCTGTTTAGCTCTGTACTTGCATCCAGAAGCGAAAGAGTTAAAGATGCCTAGAAAATAAATACCTTCTATAATCATGAGTTTGGGGGAAGATGTGGGTGTATCTATTTGATGCTTGCCAGCTCTTGCCTTTCTGTTTACTTCCCTCTTGTGCAATCGTTCTTCATGATGCTCTTGTTGATGATAACATTTAATGAGTGCCAAAAATATGCTAAGTCCTCAGTGGTACGTAGAATGAGCAAGGCTCTTTCTCTGAGGTTTGATATCAAGACACAATAGTGGAGAAAAATGAAAGACTAAACCTGAGCTATAACCATAGAATTATAAAATAGATTCCACCAGCCGTTCTCAAAACACCACCAAACAACAAAAGAACCCTCCCCAAGGAAAAAACAAAACTCAACCCACAATGAGTCTCATTAATTGATAGTCAAACCCAAAAAAACCAAATCCAGTGTTGTTGAGCCAATTCTGACTCATAGAGACCCTACAGGACACAGTAGAACTGCCCCATAGAGCTTCCAAGGAGCACCTGGCAGATTCGAACTGCTGACCCTTTGGTTAGCAGCCGTAGCACTTAAACACTACGCCACCAGGGTTCCCCCCAATTGATAGTCAGACCACATATACTAGAAGATATGGAAAATACCTTTTCAATGAATATGTGCTTGTAATTTATTCTTTTAACATTTAATTAGTATTTATTGCATTGTTGCAAAGTCCTGGGATAGGACCTGTGTGGAATAAAAATTTGTTGCCATGATGTTCCTGACCTCAAGGGATTTTCAATCTGGCAAGAAAGGAAAAGATAAAATATACACAAGATATCTGTTGATTAGATAACACCAACATACTTAGTAGGAACTCACTGACTCCCATTACCCAAATAAACCAAACCAAACCCATTTGCCATCTAATAGATTCCAATTCACAGTGACCCTATAGGACCGGGAAACTCTGGTGGCATAGTGGTTAAGTGCCATGGCTGCTAACCAAAGGTCAACAGTTCAAGTCCACCAGGCACTCCTTGGAAACTCTGTGGGGCAGTTCTACTCTGTCCTATATGGTCGCTATGAGTCAGAATCGACTTGACGGCAGTGGTCTATAGGACTGAGCAGAATTGCCCCGCTGGGTTTCCAAAGCTGTTAATCTTTATGGAAGCAGACTGCCACACCTATCTCCCATGGAGCAGCTGGTGGGTTCCAACTGTTGACCTTTCAGTTAGCAGCTGAGTGCTTAACCACTGCCCTATCAGGGCTCCTCCCACTACCCAAGCACCATCTGTTTCTCCTCATTCACCACTAACTCACCTTGGTTTAAAACACATCATCTTTCCCCTCATTCTTTGTTCTGGGGTTATTGTAACTTTTTTGACACTTGCTGTTGCGTTGACTCCAATTCATGGTGACCCCGTGTATGTCAGAGGAGAATTGTGATCCACAGAATTTTAAATAGCTGATTTTTGGAAGTGTATCATCAGACATTTCTTTTGAGGCACCTCTGGGTGGATTTAAACTTCCGACCATTCAGTTAGTTAGCTGCTGAGTGTGTTAACTGTTGGCACCAACCAGGGACTCTGAAGGGCATGTAGGAGTTGGGAACATGAAAGGAACTAAGAACGTTCTGGGGAGTGAAAGTTCACACTTGAGGTAGGGAGGTTAAAAGTTAAAGAAATAATGGCACATTTGAGGAAATGAAATGTGTCCCTGTGCCTGAATGATGGGTTATAAAAAGGAGGAGGCAGTGAGAGACAGGGGTGGGGGTGGGGAAGTTGCGGCGGGGGTGGGGGGGGAATGTAGGCAGGCTCTGGGAGGTTATGTGAAGGATTTTATATTTTCTCTGTGAGAATAATATAAAGCCACAGAAGGGTTTGGGAGGTGTGTGGCAACCCTTCACTCTTACCACTTTCCACACCATAACTATGTGGAAGTAAATGTGCCCATAGGACATTTTACTCTCTTTTAATAGCATCCTACTATAATTTCAACTTTAGGTATATGTTATTAAGAAAAAGATTTTAGGGTTCAAAAATGTGGCAAATTGAGTTAACCCAGATATTATTTCTTTTAGATAAACATGTCTGTGCTGGATAAAATATTTAAAACAAAATTATAATACGAAACCATCAAATTACAGAAGTGGGAATTTTAAGTCAAAGCAGTGAATGTATTTGTTGTTAGGTGCCCTCCAATCGGGTCCCAGTCATAGTGACCTATATACTACAGAAAGAAACACTTCCTGGTCCTGCACTGTTGTCACAATCTTTGTCATGCTTGAGCCCATTTTTGCAGCCACTGTGTCAATTCATCTCATTGAGGCCTTCCCCTTTTTCAATGACCATCTACCTTACCAAGCATGATGTCCTTCTCCAGGGAACGGTCTCTCCTGATCACGTAGCCAATGGATGTGAGACAAAGTCTTGTCATCATTGCTTCTAAGGAGCACTCTGGCTGTACTTCTTCCAATACAGATTTGTTCATTGTTCTGGCAGTCCATGGCATATTCAGTATTCTTCAGCAATACCATAATTCAAAGGCATCAATTCTTGTCAGTCTTCCTTATTCATTGCCCAGCTTTCATATGCATATAAGGCAATTGAAAACACCATGGCTTGGGTCAGGTGCACCTTAGTCCTCAAGGTGACATCTTTGCTTTTTAACATTTTAAAGAGGTCTTTTGCAGCACATTTGCCCAATTTAATAAGCTGTTTGATTTCTTGACAGCTCTTTCCATGGGCATTGAATGTGGATCCAAGTAAAATGAAATCCTTGACAACTTCAGTCTTTTCTCCATTTATCATGATATTGCTTATATGCCCAGTTTCGAGGATGTTTGTTTCCTTTATGTTGAGGTGTAATCCATACTTAAGGCTCTGATCTTTGATCTTCATCAGTAAGTGCTTCAAGTCCTCTTCACTTTCAGCAAGCAAGGTTGTGTCATCTGCATATCTCAGGTTGCTAATGAGTCTTCCTCCAATTCTGGTGCCCTGTTCTTCTTCATATAGTCTAGTTTCTCCGATAATTTGCTCAGCATACGGATTGAATAGGTATGATGAAAGGATACAACCCTGATGCATACCTTTCCTGACTTTAAACCACACAGTATCCCCCTGTTCTGTTCAAAGAACTGCCTCTAGATCTATGTAAAGGTTCCTCATAAGTACAATTAAGTATTCTGGAATTCTTGTTCTTCTCAATGTTATCCATAATTTGTTATGGCCCACACAGTTGAATTCTTGCATAGTCAATAAAACACAGGTAAATATCTTTCTGGTATTCTCAGCTTCAGCCAAGATTCATCTGACATCAGCAATGATATCCCTGGTTCCACATCCTCTTCTGAATCCAGCTTGAATTTCTGGAAGTTCCATGTTGATGTACTGCTGCAAATGCTTTTGAATGATCTTCAGCTAAATTTTACTTGTGTGTGATATTAATGATATTGTTCGATAATCTCTGCATTCTGTTTGATCCCTTTTCTTTGGGATGGGCACAAATATGGATCTCTTCCAGCTGGTTGGCTAGGTAGTTCCCTCCCAAAATTCTTGGTGTAGATGAGTGAGCATCTCCAGAGCTGCATCCATTTATTGAAACATCTCAATTGGTATTCTGTCAATTCCTGGAGCCTTGTTTTTCACCAATGCCTTCAGTGTAGCTTGGACTCCTTCCTTCAATACCATTGATTTTTGATCATATGCTACCTCCAGAAATAGTTGAAAGTTGATCAATTCTTTTTTTTTTTTTTTTTAATTTTGCTTTAGGTAAAAGTTTACAGCTCATGTTAATTTCTCATTCAAAAATTTATACATATATTGTTTTGTGACATTAGTTACAGTCCCCACAATGTGGTAGCACAGTCCCCCTTTCCACCCTGGGTTCCCTGTGTCCCTTCGACCAGTTTCTGCCCCTTTCTGCCTTCTGATCCTGCTTTTGGACAGAAGCTGCTCATTTGGTCTCATATATCTGGTTGAACTAAGAAGCACATTCCTCACATGCATTATTATTATTATTTTTTTACAGTCCTGTTTAATCTTTGTTTGAAGAGTAGGCTTCAGGTATAATTTCAGTTCTGGGTTAACAATATGTCTGGTCGCCATAGTTTCAGGGGTTCCTTCGCTCTCTGTTAGACCATTAAGTCTGGTCTTTTTATGTGAATTTGAGTTCTGTTCTATATTTTCTCCTGCTCTGTCAGGGACTGTCTGTTGTGTTTCCTGTCAGAGCAAGAAAGTCTACCAATTCTTTTCGGTACAGTGATTCTGAGCATTCCTTCCATCATTTTTTGAAGCTTCCTTTGTCATTTAATATTTTCCCCATAAACCAAACCCCTATCTCATTGCCATTGAGTTGATTCCAACTCATAGCAACCTTGTAGGACAGAGTAGAACTGCCCCATAGAGTTTCCAAGGAGCGCCTGGTGGATTTGAACTGCCGACCTTTTGGTTAGCAGCATTAACACTTAACCACTATGCCACCAGGGTTTCCATTTTCCCCATAGAATCCTTCAATATTGTAATTTGAGACTTGGTTTTTTTTTTTTAGTTTTTCAGCTTGAGAAATACTAAGTGTGTTCTTCCCTTTTGGTTTTCTGACTCCAGGACTTTGCACATTTCATTGTAATACTTTACTTTGTCTTCTCAAGTTTTCCTTGAAATCTTTTGTTCAGCTCTTTTACTTCACCATTTCTTCTGTTTGCTTTAGCTACCATATGGTCAACTATATGCTATATGTTGTAATTATATGCTATTGTAAGTGTGGCAGGGCAGGGCTTCCAGCTCAGGACTAAGTCCTGCTTAGGTTCTTACCTTCTTCTGACCAAGAATGACCAGGAGAGGCTCAGAGATTCCACACAAAGAGTAAAATGCTCATGAGGGAAAGAGGGAGAGGGGTTTCCACCTATGCTAGCCTCCAGTCTCTCACTGGACAAAGGATTCCCTAGGGCTTATAAAAGTTTTTAGGCTGGAAAAAGGCATTATCTTTATTCATTAGATGGGATAAGACTTCCAGAAGAAGGGGAGGGATTATGAAAATTAAATATGTGCACAGTTACAATTCAAGATGGACTTCCTCGCAGAGGTTGCTGGAACCAAGATGGAGTTTGTCACAAAGGCTGCTGGGAGGTCAAACAGGACTTATTCTGGGGTGTTGTACATGCATGATGCCTCTGGATCTTGGTCCCAGCCCCGGCGAGGAGTCTGTGTTCATGTTTGTCTCATGTAGAAGGTCATTCATAGGCCACTTTGATCTTTACTGCACATGCTCTGCACCTGGTGAGGCCTTGAAACACAACTCAGAAGCTTTATCAACTACACTTTGGTTAAGCACACGGGGACTTGAAATGTAGCCCCTTATCTTGTCTAAGCACCTAGTTTGTTAATCACAAGTAGTTTTTGGGCACCAACAGCAAAAGTTATATGGTGGTCTGCACTTAGTTTTAGATTCAGAGACTATTTAATTATAGCTGGTCAAGCACACAGGGACTTGAAATGTAGCCCTTATTTAATTCAGCCAGCCAGATCTCTTCCCTGTCTCATAAGTACAACAAGAATGCTCCTTAGAAGCAAGATGGCAAGACTGCATCTTACTGCTTCTTACATATTTTGGACATGTTGTCAGGAGGGATCAGTCCCTGGAGAAAACATCATGCTTGGTAAATAAAGCATCAGCAAAAAGGAGGAAGACCGTCAATGAATTCGACTGACACAGTGGCTGCAACAATGGGTTTAAGCATAACAACGATTGTTAAGGATGACGCAGGACCAGGCAGTGGTTCGTTCTGTTGTACATAGGGTCACTATGAGTCAGAACCAACTCAATGGCACCTAGCAACAACAAACTGTATGTTCAAAAGCAAGTTTCAGAGTCTCTTCTGACATCCATTTTGGGCTTTTCTTTCTTTCCTCTCTTTTTAATGACTTCTTGCTTTCTTCTTATATGATGTCCTTGATGTCATTCCATGACTCAAAATGAGAAGACACAACTGCAAACATCCATTAATAATGAGAATGTGGAATCTAGGAAAATGGGAAGTATAAATCTAGGAAAATTTGGTAGTTGTCAAAAATGAAATGGAACACATAAAGATCAATATTCTAGGCATTAGGGAGCTGAAATGGACTGGTATTGGCCATTTTGAATCAGACAATCATATGGTCTGCTATGCTAGGAATAACAAATTGAAGAGAAATGGTGTCGCATTCATTGCCAAAAAGAACTTTACAAACTCTATCCTGAAGCACAACACCTTCAGTGATTGGATAATATCCACACATGTACAAGGAAGGCCAGTTAACATGACTATTATTCAAATTTACACATCAACCACTGTCTTAGTCATCTAGTCCTGCTATAACAGAAATACCACAAGTGGATGGCTTTAACAAAGAGAAATTTATTTTCTCACAGTCTAGTAGAATAAAGTAGGCTAAAAGTCTAAATTTAGAGCGTCGGCTCCAGGTTAAGGCTTTCTCTCTTTGTCAGGTCTGGAGAAAGGTCTTTCTCATCAATCTTCCCCTGGACTAGGAGCTTCGCTGGGCAGGAACCCTGGGTCTAAACGAAATGCTCTCCTCCAGGTGCTTCTTTCTTGGTGGTATGAGGTCCCACTGTCTCTCTGCTTGCTTCCCTCTTTTATATCTCAAGAGATTGCCTCAAGACACAATCTAATCTTATAGATTGAGTCCCGCCTCACTAACACAACTGCCACCCATCCTCCTCCCTCATTAGCATCGTAGAGGCAGGATTTACAACATATAGGAAAATCACACAATACCAGGAATCATGGCCCGGCCAAATTGATACTGACATTTTTGGGGCACATAATTCAATCCATGACAACGCTAATGCCAAAGATGAAGAAATTGAAGATTATTACCAACTTCTGCAGTCTGAAATTGATCAAACATGCAATCAAGATGCACTGATAATTACTGATGATTGGAATGAGAAAGTTGGAAACAAAGAAGGATCGGTAGTTGGAAAATATGGCCTTGGTGATAAAATGATGCTGGTGATTGCATGATATGCTTTTTCAAGACCGATGACTTCTTCATTGCAAATACCTTTTTTCAACAACACAAGTGGCTTCTGTACATGTGGACCTCATCAGATGGAATACACAGGAATCAAATTGACTACGTTTGTGGAAAGAGATGAAGAAGCTCGATATCATCAGTCAGAACAAGGCCAGGGACCAACTATGGAACAGACCATCACTTGTTCATACGCAAGTTCAAGTTGAAGCTGAAGAAAATTAGAGGAAGTCCACTTAAGCCAAAATATGATCTTGAGTATATCCCACCTGAATTTAGAGGCCATCTCAAGAATAGATTTGACCCATTGAACACTAATGACTGAAGACTAGACAAGTTGTGGAATGACATCAAGGAATGAAGGTATTAGCTGATGCCAAATAGTGTCCCTTAACTTTCTTCTTTGGTTCCTAGCTTTCAGCGCTGGGCTTGCTCTGTCCAGTCTGCACTTTATTCTGGTTTGCCCTTGCAATCACTCTCCAATCGAGGACAGCCTCTTTCTGAACTTCCCGTTCCATAAATCTGCTGCTAGAGAAAGAAGGACAATAAAAAATTTCTCTCCTTCCTTGTCAAAGTAAACCAGATTTCTCTCTTAAAAGATGACAACCCAGGGAGATTATAAAATTATACCTAGTACACTGCCCACCACTCCCTACTTCCTCTAATCGGTAACGATGGCCTGTCAGCAACATGCACTTAAATATAATTTGGAGAAAATTGATTCCTTAGCTCTGTTACCTGCTCTTACAGGGACCTTCACTTCTAATCAACCTTGAACCGCTTGGAACTGCATAATCTTCAAGCCAGAGTCTCAGACAGGGAAGAATAAAAAAAAAAAAAAAAATCTTTCTTCACTCTGTCAACTCTCTAAATCAGAAAATTGTATGCCTTCACTAACCTATTTCTGTTCTGTCCCTGAGAGCAGCAGAATCCATCACAGCTGCAGCCTGGAAGGGGAAGTGTCCTGAGTACAAACAGCTGCTTCCCTCTTATACCCGAAGACATGCGGAGGAATTTATAGAGCCTTACTGGCCAAGGCAGGGATTCAGCCATTTTCCTGAGAGACTCCCTTACCTCTGTCTTCCCACCCACCTTCCTCTGATCTTCAGCTCCTTAACAGGCTGAGCCACACTGGGTGGTCCCCTGCTGCCCTTAGGCTTTCCTTCTTCCCACAGTCTTTTGGAAACAAGATAGCTTCCTGGGAATTCTTGTGACTGATGAAAAGCTTCCCACAACCGGATATCTCTTCCTGGTTCTCACCTTGCAAGGTGAATGCCTGTCCTCTCCATCAGGAATACATCTTCTGGAATGTCTGAACTCTCCTACTGGTTTCCTGCAGAGGGTCTTGGAATGAAGAAAGCCACTAGCAATAAGGCTGTTATCTGCCAACCTTGCCCATCCCACTTCCCACATTGGAACATTGTGCCAGGTTATTTCATCATGAGGTCTTGTTACAGTATACTCTTCTAATGGCATCAAATGTCCCAAAGACAGTCAACCAATGAATTAATCATCTACTATATCCCCATGTCCTAGATGCTGGGAATATAGAACTGATATGATACCTATGTTACTTTGTTTTACTTTCAGGAAATTAATTTTTATCTTTTTATTATAAAAAAAGTCAGTAGTAAAAAAAAATAAGGCGATTGATATAACACTAAGGAAACACTGGGAAACCCTGGTGGCATAGTAGTTAAGTGCTACAGCTGCTAATTAAAAGGTCAGCAGTTGGAATCCACCAGGCACTCCTTGGAAACCCTATGGAGCAGTTCTACTCTGTCCTATAGGGTCACTATGAGTTGGAATCAACTCGACAGCAATGGGTTTTTAAGGAGACATAATTGTCAATAAATATCAACATTTTGCCAAATTTTTTGAAGGCCTTACATTGTTAAGAAAAAAATAAATGTTGCTGATAGAGTTGAAGACCTCTCCCCCCTTCAACTCATCCCAAATGTAACTACTAGCCTAAAGATAGTGGTCATGTATTTATAAAAAGTACCGTTTTGATTTTTTAAAATATGACAAAATGGTATATATTATATATTCTCTTGGACATTGCATCTTCCATTCAAAGTAATATTTTTGACATTTATGCAAGTTGATACATGTAATATATTCAATACTTTACCAGTTGAATATTATTCTGTTTTATGAGTTTGCCATGATTTACCTTTTCTTCTTTTGATAAATATGTAGTTCCAATTTTTTGCTACTAAATACAGTTCTCCACTTTAGTGAATAAGATAAAATCCAAACTTTTTGACATAGGGTATAAAAATCTTGATGACTCAGGAAAGGCTTAATTCCTTACCTCCACCCTGTGTTTCTATCACACAGAATGACTTGTAGTTCCAGCAACCTGCTACATTCTTTTCAGCCTCTGTGCTTTTGCGCATTCTGTTCCTTATCCCTGAATTGTTGGCTCCTAGAAGGCTCAGTTCATTCAGCAACATTTATTGGATATTTATCATTTTCCAGACACTGTGTTATGAACTGGAGACACAGTATCTTGTAAGACATTGTATCTGTCCAGGAGATTGCTACAGTTAAGTGAGAGAAGCCATCAGTAAACAGATCATTTACAATACAAAATACTGAGAGTCGTGGACAGTCCAAGAGTTGGAAAAAAGCAGAGGAGGGGTGTCTACCTCAGACTCAGAGGGTCTTAGAAGATTTCTAGGTTGAAGAGATCCAGAGCTGATTTTTAAAGAACTAGATGAAGGAGAGGAATTGGAGAGTATAGTCAATGTTTTGAGGAACATTGTTGAATAGAGGAACATAGAAATATTGCTGTATGGGGGGAAACTGTTAGAGGAATGGGTCAAGAGAGGGTTTTTGTTTTATGATGGAAGAAATAAAAACATGTTTGTATGCTGATGGGAATGATCAGTAAAGAAGCAGTAATTGATGTGAAGAGAGAGGGGAGAGTTGCCAAAATGCTGTCTTTGAGAGGACCAGGGAAGGTAGGATCCAGTGCACAAATGGAGGGCTTGCTCAGAGATTGGAGCTGGGGCAGGGGGGCGGGGAGGGAAGGCGGGGGTAGGTACAGCTACAGTAACTTCGCCTCACCTTCCTATCTCATATATTCCTTTTCATCTTTTGAAAAGCCCTTATTGTCATCTCCTCAGCAGAGATAGAGCTTTAGCTTTACCCCTATGAGCAGAAAGATCTCAAAAATATATCTTTGGAATAAATAAGAAATGATGTATGACCTACAGACTGTCTGCCATGTGTAATACTAAGACACAAAACATGTGTCCAAAGGAAATAATGGCTAAATTACAAATTATCTTTGCAACAGACTTGTTCATAAGCTGAGAACTCCCTTTAAACTTCTTTTTGAAAACAAAAAAATTTAAGCGTTAAATATATTTAAACAATTTTGCGACTTTTGGGAATGTTTTCAAAAGCTGCTCATAAAACTGTCTACTTTAAACAGTTGCTGTCCTGTTATACAGAGAAACCATCAAATTTTGAACTTTTGAGTATTTACTATGAATAATTCCTCTAAGGAAAATATTTTTTAAATAGAAAGATTAAATTATAATCATTTTATCGTGATTTGTTTATAATAATGAAAAGCTGGAAACAAAGAAACCTGTAAGAGGAAATGAGATTAAAATGTTCATTAAATACTATATAGCCATTGGAATTAATGACTGGAGAATAAGCATATTTAATGACAAGAAAAGCAGTTTATGATATATTTTTAAGTTAATGAAATAGTTTACAAATCATATGTTCAATATTTGTTTGGGGGAAAATATAGATTTATGAATTGAAATAATAATAAAAAAAGGCCTGGAGGGATATACACAAAATATCATATGATCTTCTGTACATGCTAGAATCATGGGTGGTTTTTTGTTTCCTTGTTATTTTCTTTTCCTTTTTTTTTGGAAATCTAAATTTTCTAAAAAAGGTAATACTTGTGATGAAGAAAAATGTTATTTTTAATTACAAGAAAAGAGAGAGAGAGATTGGCTGCTTATTCCACCTACTCATACAGCCAGCATTATGTCTGCATGGTCCAAAGTTCTCCATCAACATCCTCCCCCCATCACAGGCAAAAAGCAGTTAAAACTCTTCTAAAATAAAATACTATTCATCCAGTGTTAACATTCATCTGGGAGGGGTGCAAAGATGTGGCAAAGACTTTTAATTTTCCATTTTCAGAATAGGATATTTACAGGTGGTCTGGACATGTCAGGAGTAAATATTCATGACCAATGGGTGTGCCTTTCCAGAAAAATCCTTGGTGACAACGCGGCTGTGTTTCTTCAGGTGGTGAATTACTGTTCATTCATGATCTCAGAATATTTCATTTTCTCTAATCCCAGCATGAAGTTTAAGAAGTAGCCTTCAGTTTTTCAACTGACAGAAGAGGAGATTTAAACTGGTGAACGCAGTATGTCTGTAATATAGAATTGATAGCATTTCCAAATGGGTTCTACACTGAAGAAGTATTAAAAGTCACTGCCATTAGTGTTTTCCTGTTCGGCTGGTTATAGATGAAAGTAACATCTTCAGTTTTATGTACTTAATGTCCTCCGTCTTCTTATCCTTAATTTCCACAGTAATCTTCTCCAAAATTAGCCTCCAATAGAGCACAAGCTTCCTCTCCAAATTTAGCCTCTATTGGCACTAAAATAGCAACTTCCCCCCCCCATCTCTTCTTGGTCACAATCAGAGAGGAGAGAATTCAGTAAAATTCTTCCCTATGAAGAGCAATTCCTTTGGGAAAAATAACAACTCCCTGGAGATGTTTAACTGGCAGTTTAACTATTAATAATTTATACGATCACTTATCCTTCAGCCCTAGAATGAACTTTAGCTAAGTGTGGGCTTCTCTAGAGGCCAGGTGATGGAGGAGGAGGCCATCAGTGAATTTCATTCTGTAAGTTTTTTTGGTTATTGGTGCTGAAGTGAATGCCAGCGTCTGTGTAATAAAAAATAAAATAAGAATGTAATAAGCAAAAGCTCAACAACAAAGTGATTTTTAAAAATAAAATGAGAGTCAGGGCCAAGATGGCTGACTAGGTAGAAGCTACCTTGGATCCCTCTTGCAACAAAGACTCAGAAAAACAAGTGAATCGATCACATACATGGCAATCTATGAACCCTGACCATCAAACACAGATCTAAAGAGTCGACCTGAGTGACGGAGACTGAGAATGAGCAACCACGGGGAAGCAATGCGTGCTTTCAGAGCCTGGAGCCAGCGTCCCAGTCAGAAAACCTTGGCGCCAGGCTTTGGAATGGGCGCAGGGGAGCTGAGCACAGCTTCTGAGACAGCACAAGCACAGGACATGGGCCTGACCCTCAGGGGCAATCTCGACCCAGCCAATGCACACAGGCTACACACCCCTCGGGAATCTCAGATAAAGCAGTCATCTCCAAGCAAGATAAGTAAGTTTGTCTATATTCCGGGGTGCTACTCTCTCCTATCTATCTGATCCCTCCCCGTCCCTTCCCTGATGGCTTCATTAACATTGGAATTTCCTGAGCCAGAGAGTGAAGTGCTCTGCGGTTTTTTTTTTTTTTTTTTTGGTCTTTTCCTAACCCATTCTCCTGGTCTGAGAGAAGCAGCTACAAAAAGCAGCTACCAAAAATCCTTCCCTGACTTCCTGAAATCGGACTAAAAATACAGAACCAGCTCCAGCCAAGCATATGAGATCCACAGTCTTGGGCTTTCATCCCTACAGGGAACAAGATGGCTATTATAATGCAAAGGCAATTCTGATAGGGATCTGATTATAAGTGTTTTAGCAGATTACTGGAAAGACAAATTTCCCAGGTCTGATATCTCTGTGTATTAAACAGAGCCCTCACTGACCCACAATGGGGAACTGAGGGCTGAAGCTCCCCCCAGACCACCTAGCCTCTTGACTTAGGGGTCTGAGGATGGTGATACCTACCAATCTGTAGAGGTACATGCATTGGGTGCCTAAGGTACAGCTGCAGAGCCCACCCACCAAGGTGCTTTAGGAATAGAGACACACCTACCTCACTGGCACTTGGGGGAACCCTGTCAGCACCCTGCCCCCCCTGGAGTGTGACCCCCTGCTGCTACTAGAATCTGGTGCACACAACTATCACCACTACTCCTCTAGGGTGGATAGGTGACAGTCTGCACCATACACTTGGTGACCCAAAATCAGATTCTACTCAAGAATAGTGAATGGACTCTTAGGCTTATATATCTGGTAACAGCCCAAACCAGCTAGGAATAGGACATAAGAGATTCAAGTGCTACAACAATCAAGACAGCACAATCCAGTAGCTCATCTACATATATTGAAAGAAAACAAAACAAGATAAGCCTCAGTGAGCA
This sequence comes from Loxodonta africana, assembly GCF_030014295.1. NCBI lineage: Eukaryota > Metazoa > Chordata > Mammalia > Proboscidea > Elephantidae > Loxodonta > Loxodonta africana. Next base: position 210,944,533 of record NC_087342.1, on the reverse strand, counting down.
AATATAAAATAAATCATTACAATATCTTATAGATGGCTTGGAGATAGCAGTCGATATCTAACCACATAAAGAAGCAGACCATGATTGTTTCTACAACTCCCCAAATTAAAGAATCAAAATCTTTCCCAAATGAAGATATGATCCTGGAATTGCCAGATGCAAAATATAAAAAACTAATTTACAGAATGCTTCAAGACATCAGGGATGACCTCAAAAATGAAATAAGGCAATCTACAGAAAAAGCAGAGGAACACACTGATAAAGCAGTTGAAGAAATCAAAAAGATTGTTCAAGAACATAGTGGAAAAATTAATACGCTGCAAGAATCCCTAGAGAGATAGCATTCAGAAATCCAAAAGATTAACAGTAAAATTACAGAATTAGACAACTCAATAGGAAGTCAGAGGAGCAGAATCGAGCAATTGTAATGCAGAGTGGGGGACCTGGAGGATAAGGGAATTGACACCAATATAGCTGGAAAAAAAAAATCAGATAAAAGAATTTTAAAAAATGAAGAAACCCTAAGAATCATGTGGGACTCTATCAAGAAGAATAACTTGCGTGTGATTGGAGTCCCAGAACAGGGAGGGATAACAGAAAATACAGAGAGAATAGTTGAAGATCTGTTGGCAGAAAACTTCCCTGACATCATGAAAGATGAAAGGATATCTATCCAAGATGCTCATCGATCCCCATATAAGATTGATCCAAAAAGAAAATCACCAACACATGTTGTCATCAAACTTGCCAAAAACAAAGATAAAGAGAAAATTTTAAAAGCAGCCAGGGATAAAAGAAAGGTCTCCTGCAAAGGAGAATCAATAAGAGTAAGTTCGTCACTACTCAGCAGAAACAATGCAGTCAAGAAGGCAATGGGATGACATATATAGAGCACTGAAGGAGAAAAATTGCCAACCAAGGATCATATATCCAGCAAAACTCTCTTTAAAATATGAAGGTGAAATTAAAACATTTACAGATAAACACAAGCTGAGAGAATTTGCAAAACCAAACCAAAGCTACAAGAAATACTAAAGGAAATTTGTCAGAAAAGCAATAATATCAGATACCAGCACAACACAAGGTCACAGAACAGAGCATCCTGATATCAACTCAAATAGGGAAATCACAAAAACCAATTAAGATTAATTTTAAAAAGAAAAAAATGCTCAAAACAGGGAATCATTGAAGTCAATATGTAAAAGATCACAATAATCAAAAAGAGGGACTAAATACAGCAGGCATAGAACTGCCATATGGAGAGGAAAACAAGGCAATATAGGACAATACAACTTAGGTTTTTACTTAGAAAAATAGGGATAAATATTAAGGTAACCACAAAGAGGTATAACAATACCATAACTCAAAATAAAAACCAAGAAAAACGTAACAACTCAGCAAACATAAATTTAACTATTATGAAAATGAGGAACACACAATTTACAAAGAAAAACTTCTCAGCACAAAAAAGTAAGTGGAAAAATGAAATTCTCAACAACACACAAAAAGGCATTAAAATGGCAGCACTAAACACATGTATAATTACGTTGAATGTAAATGGACTAAATGCACCAATAAAGAGACAGAGAGTCTCAGACTGGATAAAGAAACACGATCTGTCTATATGCTGCCGACAAGAGACACATCTTAGACTTAGAGACACAAACAAACTAAAACTCAAAGGATGGAAAAAAGTATATCAAGCAAACAACAAGCAAAAAATAGCAGGAGTAGCAATATTAATTTCTGACAAAATAGACTTTAAAGTTAAATCCACAACAAAGGATAAAGAAGGACACTACATAATGATTAAAGTGAAAATTGACCGGGAAGATATAACCATATTAAATATTTACACACCCAATGACAGGGCTGCAAGATACATAAAACAAACTTTAACAGAACTGAAAAGTGAGATAGACACCTCCACAATTATAGTAGGAGACTTCAACACACCACTTTCGGAGAAGGACAGGACTTCCAGTAGGAAGCTCAATAGAGACACAGAAGACCTAATTGCTACAATCAACCAACCTGACCTCATAGAATTATACAGAACACTCCACCCAACTGCTGCAAAGTATACTTTTTTTTCTAGCGCACATGGAACATTCTCTAGAATAGACCACATATTAGGTCATAAAACAAACCTTTGCAGAATCCAAAACATCGAAATATTACAAAGCATCTTCTCAGACCACAAGGCCATAAAAGTGGAAATCAATAACAGAAAAATCAGGGAAGAGAAATCAAATACTTGGAAACTGAACAATACCCTGCTGAAAAAAGACTGGGTTATAGAAGACATTAAGGATGGAATAAAGAAATTCATAGAATGCCACGAGAATGAGAACACTTTCTATCAAAACCTCTGGGACACAGCAAAAGCAGTGCTCAGAGGTCAATTTATCTCAATAAATGCACACATACATAAAGAAGAAAGAGCCAAAATCAGAGAACTGTCCCTACAACTTGAACAAATAGAAAGTGAGCAACAAAAGAATCCATCAGGCACCAGAAGAAAACAAATAATAAAAATTAGAGCCCAACTAAATGAATTAGAGAACAGAAAAACAACTGAAAGAATTAACAAAGCCAAAAGCTGGTTCTTTAAAAAATCAACAAAATTGATAAACCATTGGCTAGACTGACTAAAGACATACAGGAAAGGAAACAAATACCCCAAATAAGAAACGAGATGGGCCATATCACAACAGACCCAACTGAAATTAAAAGAATCATATCAGATTATTACGAAAAATTGTACTCTAACAAATTTGCAAACCTAGAAGAAATGGATGAATTCCTATAAAAACACTACCTACCTAAACTAACACAATCAGAAGTAGAACAACTAAATAGACCCATAACAAAAGAAGAGATTGAAAAGGTAATCAAAAAACTCCCAACAAAAAAAAAAGCCCTGGCCCGGATGGCTTCACTGCAGAGTCCTCCACTACTACTAAAGGTATTTCAAAGCATAGAAAATGACAGAATACTACCAAACTCATTCTATGAAGCCACCATTTCCCTGATACCAAAACCAGGTAAAGACATCACAACAAAAGAAAATTACAGACCTATATCCCTCATGAACATTGATGCAAAAATCCTCAACAAAATCCTAGCCAATAGAATTCAACAACATATCAAAAAATTAATCCACCATGACCAAGTGGGATTTATACCAGGTATTTTTTTTATGCAAATCTGGTTTAATATTAGAAAAACCATTAATGTAATCTACCATGTAAACAAAACAAAAGACAAAAACCACATGATCTTATCAATAGATGCAGAAAAGGTATTTGACAAAGTCCAACACCCATTCATGATAAAAACTCTCACCAAAATAGGAATTGAAGGAAAATTCTTCAACATAATAAAGGGCATCTATACAAAGCCAACACTAGTTTTTTGTTTTTTTTTTTATACAAAGCCAACAGCCAACATCACCCTAAATGGAGAGAACCTGAAAGCATTTCCCTTGAGAATGAGAACCAGACAAGGATGCGCTTTATCACCACTCTTATTCAACATTGTGCTAGAGGTCCTAGCCAGAGCAATTAGGCTAGACAAAGAAATAAAGGGCATCTGGATTGGCAAGGAGGAAGTAAAATTATCTCTATTTGCAGATGACATGATCTTATACACAGAAAACCCTAAGGAATCCTCCAGAAAACTACTGAAACTAATAGAAGGGTTTGGCAGAGTCTCAGATTATAAGATAAACATACAAAAATCACTTGGATTCCCCTACATCAACAAAAAGAACATCGAAGAGGAAATCACCAAATCAATACCATTCACAGTAGCCCCCAAGAAGATAAAATACTTAGGAATAAATCTTACCAAAGCTGTAAAAGACCTATACAAAGAAAACTACAAAGTACTACTGCAAGAAACTAAAAAGGACCTACGTAAGTGGAGAAACATACCTTGCTCATGGATAGGAAGACTTAACATAGTAAAAATGTCTATTCTACCAAAAGACATCTATACATACAATGCACTTCCGATCCAAATTCCAATGACATTTTTTAATGTAATGGAGAAACAAATCACCAACTTCATATGGAAGGGAAAGAAGCCCCGGATAAGTAAAGCATTTCTGAAACAGAAGAAGAAAGTGGGAGGCCTCACTCTACCTGGTTTTAGAATATATTATACAGCCACAGTAGTCAAAACAGCCTGGTACTGGTACAACAACAGGCACATAGACCAATGGAACAGAATTGAGAACCAGATATAAATCCATCCACATATGAGCAGCTGATATTTGACAAAGGGCCAGTGCCAGTTAATTGGGGAAAAGATAGTCTTTTTAACAAATGATGTTGGCATAACTGGATATCCATTTGCAAAAAATGAAACAGGACCCATACCTCACACCATGCACAAAAACTAACTCCAAGTGGATCAAAGACCTAAACATAAAGACTAAAATGATAAAGATCATGGAAGAAAAATAGGGACAACCTTAGTAGCCCTAATACTAGGCATAAACAGAATACAAAACATTACCAGAAATGATGAAGAGAAACCAGATAACTGGGAGCTCCTAAAAATCAAACACCTATGCTCATCTAAAGACTTCACCAAAAGAGTAAAAAGACCACTTACAGATTCGGAAAGAATTTTCGGCTATGACATCTCCGACCAGCGCCTGATCTCTAAAATCTATATGATTCTGTTAAAACTCAACCACAAAAAGGCAAACAACCCAATCAAAAAGTGGGCAAAGGATATGAACACGCACTTCACTAAAGAAGATATTCAGGCAGCTAACAAATACATGAGAAAATGCTCTCGATCATTAGCCATTAGAGAAATGCAAATTAAAACTACGATGAGATTCCATCTCACTCCAACAAGGCTGGCATTAATCCAAAAAACACAAAATAATAAATGTTGGAGAGGCTGCGGAGAGATTGGAACTCTTATACACTGCTGGTGGGAATGTAAAATGGTCCATCTGGCATTTTCTTAAAAAATTAGAAATAGAACTACCATACAACCCAGAAATCTCACTCCTCGGAATATACCCTAGAGAAATTAGAGCCTTCACATGGACAGATGTATGCACACCCATGTTTATTGCAGCTCTGTTTACAATAGCAAAAAGCTGGAAGCAACCAAGGTGTCCATCAACGGATGAATGGGTAAATAAATTGTGGTATATTCACACAATGGAATACTACGCATCGATAAAGAACAGTGATGAATCTGTGAAACATTTCATAACATGGAGGAACCTGGAAGGCATTATGCTGAGTGAAATTAGTCAGATGCAAAAGGACAAATATTGTATAAGACCACTATTTTAAGATCTTGAGCAATAGTATAAACTGAGAAGAACACATACTTTTGTGGTTACGAGGGGGGGGAGGGAGGGAGGGTAGGAGAGGGTTATTTACTGATCAGTTAGTAGATAAGAGCTACTTTAGGTGAAGGGAAGGACAATACTCAATACACAGAAGGTCAGCTCAACTGGAATGGACCAAAAGCAAAAAAGTGTCCGGGATAAACTAAATGCTTCAAAGGTCAGTGGAGCAAGAGCAGGGGTTTGGGGACTATGGCTTAAGGGGACTGCTAAGTCAATTGGGAAAATAATTCTATTATGAAAACATTCTGCATTCCACTTTGAAATATGGCATCTGGGGTCTTAAATGCTAACAAGAGGCCATCTAAGATGCATCAATTGGTCTCAACCCACCTGGATCAAAGGAGAATGAAGAACACCAAGGTCACAGGATAACTATGAGCCCAAGAGACAGAAAGGGCCACATGAACCAGAGACTTACATCATCCTGAAACCAGAAGAGCTAGATGGTGCCCGGCTACAACCGATGACTGCCCTGACAGGGAACACAACAGAGAACTCCTGAGGGAGCAGAACAGTGGGATGCAGACCCCTAATTCTCATAAAAATACCGGACTTAATGGTCTGACTGAGACTAGAAGAATCCTAGCGGTCATGTTCCCCAAACCATCTGTTTGCCCAGAACAGGAACCATTCCGGAAGACAACTCATCGGACATGGAAGGGACTGGAAAATGAGATGCTAATGAAGAGTGAGCTACTTGTATCAGGTGGACACTTGAGACTGTGTTGGCATCTCCTGTCTGGAGGGCAGATGGGAGGGTAGAGAGGGTTAGAAACTGACAAAATGGTCATGAAAGGAGACACTGGAAGGAGGGAGCAGGCTGACTCATTAGGGGGAGAGTAAGTGGGAGTATTTTTTTAAGTGGGCGTATGGAGTAAGGTGTATATAAGCTTATACGTGACAGACTGACTTGACTTGTAAACTTTCACATAAAGCACAATAAAAATTATTAAAAAAAATAAAATGAAAGAGTGAGAAGAATCTGTATATTCATAAAGTGGGCATGAAATTATAAATATTCAGGGAGTAAGTGTCAGAGAGAAAAAGATGAAGTAGGACAAAATTACCAGGTTAGCACGGATGTCTAGCTAATTGAGAAAATGCTCTAACTAAAGAGGAGTCCCTAGGTAGTAAAACAGCTAATGTACTCAGCTGCTAATCAAAAGACTAGTGGTTCACCTCAGAAGAAAGGCCTGGTGATCTACTGATGAAAAACCAGCCATTGAAAACCTCATGGAGCACAGTTCTACCCTGAAAATGGGTTTGCCATGCGTCAGAATCAACTCACTAGCTACTGCTATAACCAAAGGCAGAAATGTACAAACTAAAGATTTACAGAGCTTCTTCAAAGAAGACAATTAAGGAAAGAGCCCAAGAGAGTCATGAAAACCCATTGTAATAAACGGTCAGATATGGCACTTTTTTCTACCCATCAATGGAGAACTTTATAGTTTGAAGGTAGGAGGGAATACATACAGGAGGAAATATATTTCATTGGAGGGAGTGAGGTTTTGGAGGAAGAAAAATTTGAGAGTTGCCTCCTAACTGTGATTGTTGGGGCAAGAAACCTACCTTCCCACCCGGTATCTTTGCTTTCTTTTACGTAAAATGGGCATGTCAGCCCCAACATCCTTGGAGTTTTATTATCTCTGAAAGTAGGTAGTATAATGCCAGACATGTGATCGAGGCTCAACAAGTAGTACCTATAATTATTTCAAAGGATTTACAAACCTTGAAATATAGTTTCCTGTGAGATGTTCAGTGACTCTGATTTTGTGGAATAATATAATGTCTCCACATGTTTGACTAATGTAGCCAATTTTTTAAACTTTTTTTTATTAATAAACTAATATGATAAACCCATTGCTGTCCACTCGACTGCAATGCATAGTGAACCTATAGGACAGAATAGAACTGCCCATAGGGTTTCCAAAGCTGTAAATGAACAGAAGCAGACTGCCACACCTTTCTCCTGTGGAGTAGCTGGTGGGTTTGAGCTGCTGACCTTTCAGTTAGCAGCCAAGCATTTAACCACTGTGCCACCACGGCTCCTAACTAATGTAATATACAGGTTAATTAATAAATAATATGTTTTATCATCAAGCATCATAATTTGATGTTAAATATTGTTGAATTTGTTCCAAATGTTTATCTTTTTTATATAAATTTAAGAACAAGACAGAAACCAGAATGGAGATATGGGCAAGGGTCAATAATGGAGGGCAGGCAGAGAATGGTCATGGTCTTAGGCTCTGGTGTCAAACAGGCATGGTTTGAAACACTGGTTCTGCCCACTTAACCCTCTGGGCAAGTTGTTTAAATTCTCCAAGCCTCAGTTTCTTCAACTGTGTAAGTAAACATAGTAAATATTAGCTATTGCTATTAGTAATTACAGTATCAATGGTTGACCAAGAGTGGAAGGTACTGGAGTCTAGCCTTTGCCTTGGCTGATGTAGATAGATTTGTAGGTTGATGATAAGAAGTTGGAGGATACAAAATGGGACATACAAACAGGCATTATGTTTTCAGTTATAAGCTTGCTTTTCTCTGGCAATCTTGATTAGGTCTTGATACTCATTTAATATTAAATAAATATGTATTGACACATTTTTTTTGAGTTACTCTTAGGCACAGTGAGGTCTACAAAGATGAATGAACCCACACACTGCCTTTTTGAAGCATCATCACAGAGATATATCCAGGGGTGCATGTATATTGATACCTGTGAGAAAGCAGTAGGTACCGTAAGAGAAATATAGCCAAAAACCGTGGAGTTTAGAAAATTATTTCTAGTTGAAAGGAATATCTTTTATTTTTTAATTCCCCTTCTGTTTTTTTGTTTTTAATACAACAAAAGCTATTCAACATACGGACCAGGTGAGATGCAGACAAGCGCTCTGTTCCAAATCAATCAGGGGACGTTTGGGCACAAATTAGAACCATGTCATGAATAGCAAGCACCATAAATCAATATTTGGTTTCTTTTCAATTTAAGCTACGAGAATCAGTTTGCATGATTGAGCAGAAGCTCCAATATAGTACCAAATATACCGATGGAACAGGCAAATCAGAAATTTTTGTTCTAATTCAGTTATCTCATATTTGATTAACCTCAAGAGAAGAAGGAGCTAATAGTACCAGAACTTCCGAAATTTGACTGGAGCTATCATCCAAAGATTAAGCCTTACAAATGATGATTACAGAGAACTGTTAGTCAGGTATCACTATTGGTCTATATTCACCTGCCTGGAAAGCAAGCTGCCCCAAGGATTCTAAACTCACTTTCATGCATAATGTGGTATGTAGCCTATTGGGAAAAAGAAATATAACCTTAATTTTAAGCAGGCTCTCTTCTCTCAGAGAAAGTGTTTCTTATTTTGAACGATGATTAAAATGGCATGATTTTCTGTACTTGGAAAAATTAACTGAACAATGAAAGAAAGTCTTTTTCACAGATCTATATTGTTTGTGGCCTATGAATCCTCTAATAGATTGTTTTTTGATGTCATCTCTGAGACTCTTTAAGATTTCATAACTATGATCTAGTTTAGGCCACTTGAAGTATTCACTTTTAGATTAGTGGTTTTTAAACTAAATCAAAAGAAAAAAAATCAGCTGGGAAACTGGTTAGTGCAGAATGCCCTATCCCCATTTCCAGGTAATCTGATTCAGTGTGTATTCATTGGAACCCAAGAGCTAGTATATGAAGTCATTTTGATGCAAGACTGCACTGGAGAAACCCTGTTGTAAATTTTCTAAGCTTGATACATGTCACTCATCTGTCAGTTTCTCATACTATGGTGGCTTTGCATGTTGCTGTGATGCTGGAAGCATTTCAGTTAAAAGCAGGGTCACCCATGGTGGACAGGTTTCAGTGGAGCCTCCAGACTAAGACAGACTGAGAAGAAGGACCTAGTGATCTATCTCTGAAAAAAATTGGCCAGTGAAAACCTTATGAATAGCAGCAGAATATTGTCTGATATAGTGCCAGAAGATGAGCCCCCCAGGTTGGAAGGCACTCAAAATATAACTGAGGAAAAGCTGTCTCCTCAAATTAGAGTCAACCTTAATAATGTGGGTGGAGTTGAACTTTCGGAACCTGCATTTGGTGATGTGGCATGACTCAAAATAAGAAGAAACAGCTGCAAACATACATTAATAATCAGAATGTGGAATGTACGAAGTATGAATCTAGGAAAATCGGAAGTAGTGAAAAATTAAATGGAAAGCTTTAAGATCAATATCCTAGGTGTTAACCTATTGAAACCTATTGCCATCCAGTAGATTCTGACTCATAGCAACCCTATAGGATAGAGTAGAACTCCCCCATAGAGTTCTCAAGGAGCTCTTGGTGGATTCGAACTACTGGCCTTTTGGTTAGCAGCTATAGCACTTAACCACTACACCACCAGGGTTTCTAAGCATTAGTGAGCTGAAATGGACTTATAACGGCCATCTTGAATAAGACAATCATTTGGTCTACTATGCTGGGAACAACAAATTGAAGAGGAACAGAGTCACATGAATCCTCAAAAAGAACATTTCAAGATCTATCCCGAAGTACAATGGTGTCAGTGATAGGATAATCTCCATATGCCTACAAAGAAGACCAGTTAATACAACTATTATTCCCAAATTTACACACAAACCACTAAGGCCAAAGATGAAGAAATTGAAGATTTTTACCAACTTATACAGTCTGAAACTGATCAATCAGGATGCATCGATAATTACTGATCATTGGAATTTGAAAGCAGGAAATGAAGAAAGATAGGTAGATGGAAAATATGGCCTTGATGATAGAAGCGACACCAGAGATCTCATGATAGAATTTTGTAAGGCCAATGACTTATTCATAGCAAATATTTTTTTCAACAAAATGAACAGCAACTATACATGTGGACCTCACTGGATGGAATACACAGGAATCAAATCAACTACTTCTGTGGAAAGAGGTGATGGAAAGCTCAATATCATCAGTCAGAACAATTGTTCATATGCAAGTTCAAGTTGGAGTCGAAGAAAATTAAAACAGGTCCATGAGAGCCAAAGTACAACCTTGAGTATATCCCACCTGAATTTAGAGACCATCTCAAGAACGGATTTGACAGCCTGAGACCAGAAGACCTAAATAATGCCCAGCAATCACTGATGATGGCCCTGACAGGGAACACAGCAGAGAATCCCTGATGGGACAGGAGAACAGTGGGATACAGACCTCAAATTCTGATAAAAGGACCAGACTTAATGGTCCAACTGAGACTAGAAGGACCATGGAGGTCATGGTCCCCATACCTTCTGTTAGTCCAAGACTGGAACCATTCCCTAAGCCAACTCTTCAGACAGGAATTGGACTGGACTATAAGACAGAAAATGATACTGGTGAGGAGTGAGCTTGGCTTAAGTAGACACATGAGACCATATGGGCAGCTCCCGTCTGGAGGGGAGATAAGAAGGCATGGGGGACAGGAGCTGGCTGAATGGACGGGGGGAATACGGGGTGGAGAGAAGGAGTGTGCTGTTTCATTAGGGGAAGAGCAACTAGGGGTATATAGCAAGGTGTATATAAATTTTTGTATGAGAGGCTGACTTGATTTGTAAACTTTCATTTAAAACACAATAAAATAAAAATAAGAACATATTTGACACACCGAAAACTGACGAATGAAGATCAGAAGAGTTGTGGGAGGACATCATACATGGAGAAAGCGAAAGGTCATAAAAAAGACAGAAAAGAATAAAAAAGACCAAAGTGGATGTCAGAAGAGGTTCTGAAACTTGCTCTTCAACATAAAAAAAAGCTAAAGTGAAAGGAAAAAATGGTGAGGTAGAGTAGCTGAACAGAAGATTTCAAAGGGCGGCTTGAGAAGAAAATGTAAAGTAGTATAATGAAATGTGTAAAGATCTAGAGTTAGAAAACCAAAAGGGAAGAACATGATCAGAATTTCTCAAGCTGAAAGAACTGAAGGAAAAATGCAAGCCTTAAGCTGCAATATTGAAGGATTCTGTGGGCAAAATACTGAAAAACACAGGAAGCATTAAAAGATGATGGAAGGAATACACAGGATCACTGTACCAAAAGGAATTGAGCAACGTTCAGCCATTTCAGGAGGTAGTAGATGATCAAGAACCAATGGTACTGAAGGAAGGACATGAAGCTGCACTGAAGGCATTGGTGAAAAACAAGGCTCCAGGAATTTACAGAATACCAATTGAGATGTTTCAAAGAATGGATGCAGCAATGGAGGTGCTCACTCATCTATGTCAAGAAATTTGGAGGACAGCTGACTGGCCAACCGGCTGGAAGAAATCCATATTTGTGCCCATTCCATAGAAAGGTGATCCAACAGAATGTGGAAATTATCAAACAATATCGTTAATATCACACACAGGTAAAATTATACAAAAGATCATTCAAAAATGATTGTAACAGGGAACTGCCTGAAATTCAAGATGGATTCAGAAGAGGACGTGGAATGAGGGATCTCATTGCTAATGTCAGATGAAACTTGGTTAAAAGCAGAGAATGCCAGAAAGATGTTTACCTGTGTTTTATTGACTATGCAAAGGCATTGGACTGTGTGGATCAGAACAAATTACGGATAACATTGTCAAAAATGGGAATTCCAGAACACTTAATTCTGCTCATGAGGAACCTGTACATAGACCAAGAGGCAGTTGTTTGAACAGAACAAGGGGATATTGCATGGTTTAAAATCTGGAAAAGTGTGGGTCATGGTTGTATCCTTTCACCATAGTTATTCCATCTGTGTGGAGCCCTGATGTGTAGTGGTTAGGTGTTTGGCTGCTAAGCGAAGAGTCAGAAGTTTGAATCTGCCAGCACCTCCTTGGAAACCCTATGGGACAGTTCTATCCTGTCCTATACGTTTGCTGTGAGTGGGAATCGACTCTATGGCAATCAGTGGGTTTGGTTTGTTTTTTTTGGTTTAGGCTAAGCAAATTATCCGAGAATCAGGACTACATGAAGAAGGACACGGCATCAGCATTGGCAGCAAACTCATTAACAACATGCGATATGCAGATGACACAACCTCGCTTGCTGAAAGTGAAGAGGACTTGAACCACTTGCTAATGAAGATCAAAGACTACAGCCTTCAGTATGGATTACACCCTTAACATAAAGAAAACAAAAATCCCATAATTGGGCTCTTAAGCAGTATCATGATAAATGGAGAAAAGACTGAAGTTGTCAAAGATTTCGTTTTACATGGATACACAATCAATGACTATGAAAGTATCAGTCAAGAAATCAAACAATGTATTGCATTGGGCAAATCTGCTGCAAAAGACCTCTTTAAAGCATTAAGAAGCAAAGATGTCACTATGAGGACTAAGGTAAGCCTGATCCAAGCCATGGTATTTTCAATAACCTCATATGCATGTGAAAGCTGGACAATGAATAAGGAAGACCGAAGAAGAAGAATTGATGCCCTTGAATTATGATGCTGGCCAAGAGTACTGAACACACCACAGACTGCCAGAAGAATGAACAAATCTGTCCAGAAAGAAGTACAAGCAGAATGCTTCTTAGAAGCATAGATGTTGAGACTTAGTCTCATGTGCTTTGGACATGTTATCAGGATGGACCAGACCCTGGAGAGGGACATCATGCTTGGTAAAGTAGAGGGTCAATGAAAAACAGGAAGATCAATGAAAAAGGAAGGATTGACACAGTGGCAGCAACTATGGGCTCAAATACAATGTTTGTGAGGATAGCACAGGACTGGTCAGTGTTTTTTTTTTTTTTTTTTTTTTTTGTACAAAGGGCCCCTACGAGTCAGAACCAAGTTGATGGCAACTAACAACTAATAAGCTTGATGCAATAGCCTCTTTTAATTAAAGGTCTATTAAGTATTTTCTTCCTGCAGTTTCTGGGGCACATCCTGTGCCCATTCACCAGCAAGTAAATTTTTTTTAGTATGATAGCCTTTTCACTGTTTCTTGAAAATGCCACTCATTTACAATAATAGCCTAGGCTGTGAAAGAAAAAATATTCTTTCTGTGAAACTCTTTCTAAATGCTCTAAGTTAGTGGTCTTCCAAGTAGGTGCACTAACTCTAAGGATTACACAAGATGGTCCACTGGGATAGAGGAAAGAATTAAAATTTCTGTCTATGCTTGCTCAGCTGCTAACCAAAAAGGGCTGGAAATTTGAGTCTACCCAGGGGCACTTCAGAAGAAAGTCCTGGCAATCTACTTCCAAAAATTCAGCCATTGAGAACCCTGTGGAACACAGTTCTACTCTGACACACATGGGATCACATCGACAGAAACTGGTTTGGTCATTTTATTGTTTTTTAATTTCAATGTATTAGAACAACATGCACATTGCTTATAAGTCAGTAGATGTACATACTGAAGGGTGCATACTCAAACACTTTTTCCTGGTGGGAATGACTAAGAAAGAGGTTGGGAACCAACTGCTCTAATCAATAAAGTCTTCATTTTCCTAAATTATTATTGGCTTGCATCATTGCTTATGTTTAAAGTGTTTATGTCTTATTTTCCCAATTACAATGTAACCTAGGGACTGTTTATGCATACCCCCGTCTCCTAATAACACTTAGATTTATTCAATTAGTAGGTATTAAATAACTATTTGGAGATTCCCTGATTTGTCTCATGTCCTTCATTCTATTAATCCTGTAATTTCCATGCGATTGGTAGTACCGCTGACTCTTTCACATCTCTTTGTTTTCATGTGTTCTGCCAGCCGGAGCTACTCGTCATCCACATTCCCTTCTGATGAACTTAAATAGCTTCTTTGTGGCTCAGCTTCAATATTACCTGTTCTTGTGATGGTTTTTCCACTTTCCCAGCCTCAGTTAAGCTCAGTTGTGTTCTGGGTTCTCAGGTAATCCACATATAGTGCTGTTATACTAATCTTCCAGCTGTGTACAAAGCTGAAATCTCATTTGGTCTCTGAATTTAATGAGGGCAAGGCTTATGTCTGGAAAATAGGAGACACTCAATAAAAGTTGATTGAATGATTGAGTAATGAAGAGAGGACCAAAAGGAAGAAAAAAAAAAAAAAAGCTGTGCTTTTATCCTTTGTCTGAAAAAAAAAAAGCCAAACCTGTTACCATCAAGTTGACTCTAACTCGTAGAGACCCTATAGGACAGAGTAGAACTGCCCCATAGGTTTTCCAAGAAGCAGCTGGTGGATTGGAACTGCTGACCTTTTTAGCAGCCTGACTCTTAACCACTGTGCCACTAGGACTCCATCCTTTGTCTAGGGAGATTAAAAAAAAATCTTAGAAAAATGTTTACAAGTCTAAAAGAGTAGTTACCATTATCTAATCACCTTTTGAAAGATTTTCACAACCTCTTTGCATTTCAATGTGTGAATAAAGAATTACTGTTCTAGAGCTAAACAATTTTAAGGCAGTGCTGGAGTTCAGTTTCCTTTCATAGGCAGCAATTTATAAACAATTACAAATGAGAAATGCCCTGAGGGATGCACAGGTAGCCCAGCCTGCTGATAAGCTTATATGGTGATTTCAGAAAATAAATGGATGAAGTCAGCTCTAAATGAAGGCAAAAGGAATAACCTGAATCAAAGCGCATCTTTGTGGAATAGATATTCTTAAATGGATCTCTCTTCAGCTTTTCTTTCCTTTTTATGTGGACATTTTGAACACAGCCTTTGGAAGTTCTTATTCCAAATATGTTTTTAAACTTTCTATTTCTTAACAGCTGAGAATGATCCCACCACATTAAGTTTACATTTCCAGAATGATTCCTAATGTTCTCGAATTGTTATACTGTAATCTATCTCTGGAAACGCTGATGGCATAGTGGTTAAGAGCTATGGCTGCTGACCAAAACATCGGCAGTTCAAATCCACCAGGCGCTCCTTGGAAGCCCTATGGGGCCATTCTACTCTGTCCTATAGGGTTGCTATGAGTTGGAATCGACTCAACGGCAACGGGTTTGGTTTTTTGGTTTAGTTTAATCTACCACTAAAACTAATGAGATGGTTGTTACTGTTAACTGCCATCCAGTCAGTTCTGACTCATGGCGACCCCATTGTGAACCATAAAAAACCCATTCAGCTTTATAGAACACAAATACTTCCACTGACTGACGTGGTAGCTGCATATGAGGTACCCTGGCTGTGAAGATAACCCAGGTCTCTCAAGTGGAAGGTGAAAATTCCACAACTGAACGGCCATTGCACCCATCTAATGAGATTACCAAAGACCATTTGGATCCAGAGAGTGATTAGGAGGCCTGGTTTTACCCAAGAAAAGGAGGACAAAGTGTTCTGGTCTTTATAGTTAATGACAAATAATGAAAAAAATAAAATATGTATATTATATATATATATTTTCTTTTTTTACTAGTCTAGTTACTGAGACAATTAATGGAGCCATGAAAAGTAGCTATTCAAAACTATTTGTCCGTTATGGCACTGGCACTGGGTAATAAATTTAACTCTCTTAGTTCCATGGCCAAGTGCTTATCATGGAATAACAAAATACAGGTCTCAGTCACCTATCTTACTCCAGAACATTTGAAAAAGCAAAATTTGCAAGGAAATGCAAGTATGGCTACATTGACTGCTCTGATATCTTGTCTGACACATTAAGCATTAGGCATCTAAATCTAAATCTCACTTCGGTAATTTATTACCTATCCTCGTTGCATATTTGAAATTAAAATAATAACATAGTGCAAGAGAAAGAGAAATATAAAGTTGTAGCTGTATTTCTCCCTCCCAGATGCTGGAGATTCAGAAGTTAAGAAAACAGAAGTCCCTGCCCCAAGGAGCTTCTTGTCCCGGGAGACAGGAAATTAGGAAATAAACAGAATAACAAATACAATCATTTCAGACATGAGAAACAACATGAAAGAAACCGGGTGCTATGAGAGAAAGTAACTATTGAGCATGTGGGTTGGGGAAGTTGGGTACTGCTTTGATATTACGGTTAAGATGTGCTGATCTGAGAAGAGACTTGAAGGAATTAGCCCTATGAAAAGTAGGAGGAAGGCATCCTATTATCAAGGCCGTATTGGTGGTACCCTGATGGTGAAGTGGTTAAGAACTTAGCTGCTAACCAAAAGGTCAGCAGTTCCAATCCACCAACCACTCCTTGGCTACCCTGTGGGGCAATTCTAATCTGCCCTATAGGGTCACTGGTCAGAATTGACTTGACAGCAACAGTTTTGGGCTTTTCTGTATTGGTGGTGCAGTGGTGAAATGCTCATCTGCTAACCAAAAGTTCAGCTGTTCTAACCCACTAGCCACTTGGTGGGAGGACAATGTGGTCACCTGCTTCTGTAAAGATTACAGCCTTGGAAACCCTATGGGGCAGTTCTACTCTGTCTTATGGGGCCACTACAGGTTGGAATCAACTCAATGGCAATGGGTTTGATTTTTTTTTTAATGGAAGGTGTTTTGGGTTGCTAGTGTAGTTGCAGCAAAATGAGCAAGGGGTGGGGGCGCATCTTAGTTGTAAACTAAGCATTAGGAAATTATTTTGGAGAGAATGGCATGACCTGACTGACATTTTAAAAATACAAGTTATTAAAAGTATTTGGCAAAAGTTTGGTCATAAACAGGATATTTACCTAGCCTCAAATATCCTCTCAGGGATTACTTATTACAAAGGGAAAATGGTGACTTTATAATGGAAAAACCTGGAGGAATCTACTTTAACTGATAATAGTTAACATCACTAATAATGAAATAAATAGATATCATTTCCCACCTAATACAAGGCACTGGGGACATAGCAACATTTACGCCATGTTTCTAACAATGCAAAACCTGAATCTAATCATGAATAAAGAAAAGATAAACTCTCAGATTTATGAATATGCTCAAAAATAATTGACCTACAATCTTAAAAATATGTTAATGTCATATTAAAAAGAATGCCTGGGGAATGGTCAAAAAAAGAAGAAAAAAAGACAATTATATATGATGTGCGATCCTGAGATTGAATGCTCAATTAGGGATGGGGGGGTGGCTATAAAGGATACTATTGGGACAATTGGAAAATTTTAAATATAGATTATTAGATAATGCTATTGCTATCAATGGCATAGTGGTTAAGTGCTACGGCTGCTAACCAAGGGGTCGGCTGTTTGAATCGCCAGGCACTCCCCGGAAACTCTATGGGGCACTTCTACTCTGTCCTATAGGGTCGCTATGAGTCGGAATCGACTCGATGGCAATGGTTTTTTTTTTTTTTTATCAATGTTAAAGTCCCAAATTTCTTCATTATTTAGTAGTTATATAAAAGAATGTCCTTATTTTTAGGAAACGTACACTATTTAGGAATAAAGAGGCATGATGATTACAATTTACTCCCAGTGGCTTCAGAAAATTTAAAATTATGTATATATATGTACACACACATGTATATATGAAAGAGAGAGAAAGCAAATGCAGCCAATGTTAATGACTGGTCAATGGCGTGAAGTCTGATAAGTGTTTATTGAACTGTTGCAATTCTCCCCTGTTTGAAATTACTTCAAATTAAAAAGTTAAAAACACAACCACTCTGGCTACTGTGTGGAGAATAGATTTTAAGGATTTAAGAGTAGAAGTTGCATGGCCAGTGAGGCGGCTATTGAAGCCATCCATTCACATAAATGGTAGTAGTGGGTTCAGCCAGAGTGATGGTAGCAGACGTGAAGAGAAGACGATGCACTTGTGATACGTTTTAGAAGTATAATCAACACAATTTACTCATAGATTAGATATGGGAGATAAAGGAAAGGGAAAAAAATGTCAAAAAGTCTTGAGTTAGCAATGAATGGTACTACTTGTTAATATGAGGAGACAAGTGAGCACGTCTGTAAACTGAAGGGGATGCTCTCAGGGAGTGGGAGAAATCTACAATACTGGAGAGAAGGGATAATTATAGGGGAGAGAAAATGGGATTGAGGACACGAATGGAGGGATTGACCCTTTTTTGGAGCAAGGACACTCCTGCTGCTGTCATAGAACGAGAATATGGATACAGATCCAGGCTGGCTTGTAGATTTATTGGTGGGACGTTGAAGGAGTTCACATCTGATTGCTTCTATTTTTGAAACCAAGTACGAGGTCAGGTCACCAGTTGAGAATAAGGAATAAAAGAGGTTGCAGGAAGTTTAACAAGATAGGATGTTAAAATGAAGTAACATTTAACTGTCAATCTCTTTGAAAAAGGAAATGAGCAATGAAGACAGACTATTAGTCCCATTTTTTGTGAAGAGTTGTCCCATTTTTGTCTTTCTGCTTAGGAAGAGTCTGGAATTTGGACTCAGACAAATCTAGGTTCAAACTTTAGCTTGATCACTTTCCAGCTGTGTGGTTTTGATCAGCATTTCTCAAAAAAAACAGGGATGGGAAAACCTACTTCATAGTGTTGTCCTACGAGGAATGCATGACTTAGTATACACAAAATGCTTACCACTCTTTTCATCATACAGCCAATGACTAACACATGGTGGCTCAAAATGAACACCCAGCATTTCAGAGCGAGTTAAAGAGCACCCAGAGATTATACAATTACGGGTCTAAAAATCTAATATCTTTAAGAGAAATCCAGATCTGATCCTTTTTCCTACAATCTTTCTCCTAACAAGATATTTCATTTATTTTAATTGAGATATAAGAATCCTAAGAAGATTCTGGGCTTACATACACACACTCTGGAAGAGAAAAACCTACCAAAATTGATCCGGAATTGATACAGATGTTAGAATTAGTAGATAAGGACATTAAAAGAATCATCGTAACTATATTCCATACGTTCAAAAAGTTAAGTAGAGACATGATTTAAAAAAGGACCAGCTCCTGCAGAGTGGATAGCTTCTTCGGCTCCCGGCTTCTCCAGCAATCAGCTACAGCAGTACATAGTGGTCACTAGCATCCAGGAGAGGGCCGTTACCCCTGAAAACCCACAGGGGTTCGTAGAGGAGTGCCTCCAGAGAGTTCTCTCCCATTGAACAGCTTTTCCCAGCACTCCAGAGGACAGATTTCCAATAAGTCCAAGGAGGCTGATTTCCATTTATAATCACCAAAATCTGGAGTAAATTATCAATTCTGCTGGTGTAGCACCACAGTGACTTCTCTGTCCTCCAGTGAGCCAGGGCCATGCCTTCTCCAACAAGTTTCAGATCCCAGCACAGAGACGAGGCCCTTTTGTGGGTGCCCTGTGGATAGTGGCTGTTCCTTATATCTGCTATTCCTATTCTCTTTAGAGTAATCATTGTTTTCAGTTGCTGCAAAGTCAATTTCAACTCATGACAACTCAATGTATGCAGAGTTTAGAATGTTCCATAGGGTTTTCAACGCTGTGACATTTTAGAAGCAGATCTCCAGGTTTGTCTTCTGAGGTGCTTCCAGGTGGATTTGAATTGCCAACCTTTCAATTAGTAAGTACTCCAGCTCTTAACCATTTGTGCCGGGGACTCTAGCCAACAACTCTTTATTCCAGTCTCCTGGCAGAGTTAATACTTCCGTATATTAAACTTCCCCTGTTCAAATTATTTTGTGGTTTCTCTCTCCTGATTGAACTCTGACTGATATAAGAGGGAAAACTTCCCGACTTATTCTATTAGGCCAGCATTATTCTGATAACAAGACCTAAGAAAAGTATCACAAAAAGGGAAAACTCAGAGATCAATGTTCCTCATGAACTGAGATAAAAGCAAAATTTTAGCAAATTAGACACAACAACATATGAAAAGAATAATACATTAGGACCAACAGTGGTTCATCTGAGGAATGCAAGGTTGGTTTAACATTTGAAAAGCATCTTTGGTCATTAGGGAAATTCAAATTAAAACCAGAATTTGGTAGCTCTACATACTCATTAGAATAGCTAAAATTGAAAAAAGACTGACCACACCAAGCAATGGTGAGGATATAGAAAGATGGAAACTCTCCTACACTGCTGGTGAGAATGTAAAAGGGTATAACCGTTTGGAAAAGTTTGTCAATTTCTTAAAAAGTTAAACATACATTTTCTATATGATCCAGCCATTCCATACATAATTATCTACCCATGAGCAAAGAAAGCATTTGCCCATAGAAAGTATTATAAACAGATGTTCATAGCTGCCTTATTTGTAATAGCCAAAAACTAGAAACAACACAAATGTCCATTTGCTGATGAATGGATAAACAAATTATGGTTTACCCATAAAATAGAAGACTATTCAGCAATAAAAAGGAATAAATTATCAGCATGTACAACAACGTAGATGAACGTCAAAAGAATTATGTTGAGTAAAGGAAGCCAGACAAAAAAGAGTGCGTACTACATTAATTTTGGAGCCTTGGTGGTGAAATTGGGAAACCCTGGTGGCCTAGTGGTTAAGTGCTACAGCTGCTAACCAAAAGGTCAGCAGTTCAAATCCGCCAGGCGCTCCTTGGAAACTTTATGGACCAGTTCTACGCTGCCCTATAGGGTCACTATGAGTCGGAATCGACTCAACGGCAGTGAGTTTGGTTTTGGGTTTTGGTGGCGAAAAGATTAAGAGCTCGGCTGCTAACCCAGAGGTTAGCAGTTCGAATCTACCAGCTGCTCCTTGGAAACCCTGTGGGGGCAGTTCTACTCTGTCCTATAAGGTTGTTAAGAGTCAGAATCGACTCAACAGCAATGGGTTTTATATAATTTCATTTATATAAAATTCTAGAAAATGCAAACTAATCTGTAGTAACAGAAAGTAGAGCAGTCGTTGCCTGGGATAGGAAGTGGGGTGGCGAAGGGGTGGGGAAAGGGTGGGAAGGATGGGCTACAAAGGGGCAGAGGAAATTGTAAGTGTGAAGGATAAGTTCACTATCAAGTTTGTAGAGATGATTTCCTGGTCACAACTTATCAAGTTGTACATGTTAAATATGTGCAGTTTATTGTATGTCAATTATACCTCAATCAAATTATGAAGTATGTGTGCATGTCTGAGAAAATGAAAGACTGTAATAAATCATTGAGAATTTTAAAAGCCAAAAATGACTATGGGAATTAAAAAAAAATGATATATATTATTTTTCTTAAAAATTAATTAAAACAAAAAAAAACTTTAGCAAAAAAAAAAAAAAAATCCAAGAAGAACATGTCATCCCACTGGTTTCTGGGTAGATGTTTTTACCTTCTAAGGTAGTTGGAGCCAGGCATACACCTCCAGATTTTATTCACAGCAAATAGTATTTAGGCTAATTTCTCATATACTCCCACATATTGCAAAAAGCTTTATAGCTCTTCATTTTATTCATCTTTGATTCTTGCTAAAATTTTATTGCTTCCCACAACTATGATCAGAGTCAAGTAAAGCCAAGTGACATGAAGTCATGTTATGTGTCAGCCACTGTTTCAGTAAAAGTCCTTACTTCATTGTTAATGGCTTATAAACGCCCTTTTAAATTTTACTGTAGCTCCTTTATGGTAGAATCATCTTTAATCATTCATGATGTAGAAAGAAGAAAGGAAAAGTCAGACCTCCTTAGGCTCAGTATTGTATCAAAATGAAAAATGGCATATGAAATGTACTTAGCAAATTGTCGAGCATTGTGAAACCATTAGTTTTTATTGTTATCTGTTTGTGTGTGCCAGCGAGTGCCTGTCCACCTGTCTGTCTGTAAGCACTGCTCCACTAGGTGTCTGTTCCTAGGTGATGTTTGCACCACAATTCCTGCCAGTCTGTGAGCTCCATGGGCCATGGATCATGTTTACTCATTGCTTCCCCCTGACTGAAGTAAAACAATAATACTGACGAACATAATGATAATTATGTATTGAACAGTAGTCTGTGCCAGGCACTGGGATAACCATTTTATATATATTCTCCCATTTAATTCTCACAACAATCAGAAGATACTATTATTGAGCCTATTTTACAGATTAGGAATTGAGGCTTAGAGAGCAAAACTAATTTGCTCAACAAAAGGCTTCAATAGACACTTCATAAAAGAAGAATACACTGAAGTCCCAAAAGCAGAAAAATGGACTGCTTCCCACAAATGCCCACCAAGGTGCTAAACATACAGTAGGCACTCAGTGGTTATTTCCGGAATTGAAGAGACTCGAAGCTTTCGTTAGGAAGAGAGGAAGGTTTCATTGTAATATTTTTTGCGTGGCGACATGCCCTTGCATGTTGCTTCCTTAGCACAGGGCAATGCAACTGAATTTCTCTGCAGCTTCCTGAGAAATTTCCCACTGCATTTGACTGTGTATCCTCCCGTTGCCAAAAGACCAGATGCTCTTTCTTTGATCTGTGTTTGTTTGGTAGTTGTATTGTGCATGCTATTAATTGGTCAATTGGGACTCAAAATATTTATTCCTTCATGATCCAAGCAATACTAATTCTTTCGGGGGCAGAGAGTAGTTGATGATATATTTTGGCTTGAAGACCTTATTCTGTAAAAGATCAGACTGTTTACATTTGTCTTTTAAAAAGGCTAGAGGTCAAAAATCCTCGTTTCTTTTTCTCATTTACATTCCACCATCCCACCCCTAGCCTGAGAAATCATGAAAAAATTCTGCACATGATATGTGACTAAATGTTCTTATCTCTTACATAATAATAACTTTGTGAATGGTACATATATGTATGGTGTGTATGTGTGATTTGTGCTTGTTATAAAAATATTCTTTACTTGACATGAAGGTGTATTAATTTTTTTAACAATCCTGTTCTTTGGAAACATTTTTGGAGAAAACCTTACCATGTCATGAATGCTTACTGTGTGTGAGGCCCCATGTTAGAGTTTTAAATAATATCTATAATCCTATGAAAAATAAAAAGAAAATTCAGGGTCAGAGAAATTAAGGAATTAGTCACATTATAATTGGGACAATCAGGATTATTCGATTCCAGTTGTCTCTGTTTTAACATTTGGCTCTAGAGTTGTAGGGGTTAAAAAAAATTCTATTCTGGGGAAGTTGCTGCTTTCTGATTCTCTTAACACACTTCCTATCTTAGATTTTTCTGTTCTCTTCAATGTTAAAACCAAAAAAACAAACCCATTGCCGCTGAGTCAATTCTTACCATAGTGACTTTATAGGACAGAGTAGAACTGCCCTACAGCATTTTCAAGGAGCAGCTGGTGGATTTGAAAGGCAGGCCTTTTGGTTAGC
Organism: Loxodonta africana; assembly: GCF_030014295.1. NCBI lineage: Eukaryota > Metazoa > Chordata > Mammalia > Proboscidea > Elephantidae > Loxodonta > Loxodonta africana. The sequence goes on along the minus strand of NC_087342.1, from coordinate 210,921,046 downwards.
AGCCAAACTCTTAACCACTGCACCACCGGGGCCACTCCATGGAAACCTTATGGGGCAGTTCTACTCTGTCCCACAGGGTTGCTATGAGTTGGAATCAACTCAAAGGCAACTGATTCTTTTCAAAGTTAAGAGAGACTAGAGCTAGTTTTGAAAATTATTCAAAGCTTAGTTCTGATGAAATGTTGATCTAATAAGAGCAGAGTTGCCTAAACTCTTTACTGGCTGTTACCCAGAGCAAAGCTCTGGGACAGAGTGGAGCAGACTAGTGTGGGGGCACCTTGGCAGGGGCTCTCACAAGCTTTCTGGGGGCTGAAAGTATTGTGATTGCCACTTTGAAGCCCCTGTGATTCTGCTCTGGAAAGGCAGGGTAGAAAGACAGGAAGGCAGTCAATAGAGAAGAGATCCATTAAAAATAGAAATGGTGATAAAAAACCAAACCTATTGCCGTCAAGTCAATTGCAACTCATAGTGACCCTATAGGACAGAGCAGATTTGCCCCATAGAGCTTCCAAGGAGCACCTGGTGGATTCGAGCTGCTGACCTTTTGGTTAGCAGCTGTAGCACTTTACTGTGTCACCAGGGTTTTCAGAAATGGTGATAGTGATTAAAAAAAAAAAAATCAAAATGCAGAGTGCATAAGGGTTGGAGGTCAATGATATGTTTCAACAGCTCTTTTGGGCTTCTAACAGGGTATGGCTTGGTTTGCCCTGCGAAGGGTGGTTACAGCATAAGTCAGAGGCAATGCTCACCTTGCAGAATGCATTATAAAACTTGCTCTTCTGCCATAGGTGATATCTCAACAAAAAAAAAAGTGACAGCAAATTTCTTCAAGGAAGAACCCTATGGAATGAAATTGATAGAATAACATGAGAGAAGATAGTGGACAAGTTTATGTATCTTCTCTTTTATAAACTACATTCCCAATACATCATAGGGTCACCTCATTTCACCAATAAATTTAGTTATAGGACACAAGGGTGCCACCACGAGTTTTTGGATGGGAAAATTCAGAAAATTTAAATAGGTAAATTGGTCAAATCCTTACATGGGCTTATGGTAGGAACACAGGTCTCCCAACCCCGGACACTGTTGGTTAGCAGTTGGATTTAGTGTGTTTCCCTCCTGTCAGGAGAGGTTGTGCAGTTACTGTGGTCTGTAGTGCTTGGCCACTCTGGAGTAAAATGTCATCATTGCTTTGAATTATCATCATCACCAAAAGATGGTTAAGACCCTAAAGGGAAGCGTGTTGTACCAAAATAATTTAATAATTGTCTTTAAGGAGATGAATTATCTTCTCACACCAAGCTTCTAGAAATGAGACTCAAGCACTACCACTTCCCATCCTGACAATGATTTCTCATGTCAACGACACGGTTCTCTGAATATTTAAGTTATTATGAAGGAAGAACTAAGGGTCCACTGATATCTTTATTGCTATGGAAGGATTTTTGACATTGAGAGTTGTCATGTCTCTCTTATCAGGGTCCCACTGGAAAGAGGAAAAATACATTTTTACTGTTCAGGTCAATTAGGTCAGAAAGAATCTTTTGGGTTAACCAGCCTGACTCATAATGCTTGCTATAGGTACCCCAAAAATGTGTTGATTCAAAGAATTTTGAATTGACAGAAATTGGTATCAACAGGCTGCCCTGAGTCCTGGCAAAGTCACACTGCCCAGTAGACGTACTGAAAGCAGACTCATTACCTGAAACAAGAGGTGACTTTTTTTCTATAACTTCTCACCTCTTGCAAGTGGGAATGTTAATTATTCCAGCCTTTCTCTTTCTCTCTCAGAAAAGAGAAATATTTTAATCATTGTAGAACATGATTCAATGAATCCCCCAGATTCAGGTCATTTTTACTTATTTGCCTTTGGAAGCTTAGATGAAATGTTTCTATAGTGACTGATTTGTTAACCTGACCCAGTTTCTCCGGCTGAAGTAGAACACAGTTTGCCAGGTCCCTGAGAGACAGTGGATAAAGTGGTTCGAGTTCAAGTACTGGAGTCAGACTGACTTGGACTCCACACGCCATCTCTGCCACACGCTGGCTTGTGGACACGGGACAGTTATATAATCACTCTGAGCACATTTCCTAATCAGCAAAACTGGCATAACAAGAGTACATAGCCCTTAATGATTTTTCCTTAAGATTAAGTGATATAACACCTGGACGTGCCTAGCAAACGGTACGGTCTCTATAAATGTTGGCTATTATTATTACTGTTGTCCAAATTAGAGGACTTGATAAGGTTTCTAAGGAAGAAAGGGACTATCCCAGTGTAAAGGGTCAAAATGTGTCTTGACTGATGTAACTGGAATTGGGGTGGATGAGATGCAAGCGAGGTCAGAATAACACCTGGAAGGGATTTGGGAGTAAACTGGTCAAAGTAGGAGTTGCAAGTGTGACCTAATCAGGTTATGAGCAGTAAGTGCCAGAAAATGGCACTGGCTGATGTAACTCACTGAGTTGATGGAGACACGGGCTTAGGAGTAAGTAGGCAGGGTCATGGGGAGCCCAGGCTGTTGTGAGCTGTGGTTGAGTCAATTCAAACCATGACAATTCCATGTGTGCAGAGTAGAACTGCTCCATAAAGTTTTTTTTTTTTTCCCCATTGTGCTTTAGGTGAAAGTTTACAGCTCAAGTTAATTTCTCATTCAAAAATTTATATACATATTGTTTTGTGACATTGGTTGCAATCCCCACAATGTGAGAGCACGTTCTCTCTTTCCACCCCAGGGTTCCCTGGGTCCATTCATCCAATTCCTGTCCCTTCCTGCCTTCTCATATTGCTTTTGGGTTTTCAAGGCTGTGACCTTTCAGAAGCAGATCACCAGGCCTGTCTTCTGAGGCATCTCTGGGTGGGTTCAAAGCACCCTTTCAGTTAGCAGTTGAGCACTTACAGAAGGGTTCAAAACCACTGCCTAGAACCCACTTGATGATGCCACCTAGTACTGAACACCAGATATGGCCCTGGAAGCCCAGCCTTTCTTACCCTTGAAAGTGCCTGGTGTTGTTAGCTGCTGCTGCAAGAACCAAATAGTTCTCCCTCTGCCTACTTCCTTACATCACGGAAGAGGCAACAAGCAGAACCCAAGAACTGCTCCCTCCCAACTCTAAGACTAGCTCAGGGATACCTCCATCTTGTAGATAAGGAAATTGAGAGACCAAGGGCCTCTCTCTGAATTTCCACGGCTAGTTAGTGGCTAAGTTGGGACAGACCTCAGGTTTCCAGAATCCTAATAAGTCTTTCCTCCTTCCCTCCCTCCCTCCCTCCCTCCCTCCCTCCCTCCCTCCCTCCCTCCCTCCCTCCCTCCCTCCCTCCTTCCCTCCTTCCTTCCTTCCTTCCTTCCTTCCTTCCTTCCTTCCTTCCTTCCTTCCTTCCTTCCTTCCCTCCCTCCCTCCCTCCCTCCCTCCTTCCTTCCTCTCCCTCCCTCCCTCTCCTCCCCACCACTCTTCTCCCCTCTCTTCCACTTCCTTTCCCTTCCCTCCTTTCTTCCTTCTTTCCTCACCCCAAAGCCCCTTTAGAGTTCTGGATTAGTAGGTCTGATTTATTGAAAAAAACAAACAGTAGAGCAAGCTTGTTTTCACTTTCTAAATGGAAGTCAGTTCCACCCATAGGTGGATGATCTCCAAATGTAGGAAGGGCATTGAGATGCTAACCAGATGAAAAACTTTGAAAGCTGTCAGTGCCTGTAACAGGATTAAATCCTTGTTAGGGTGTTACTAGAACAGGGGTACCTGTGTGAATCATTCTGCTATGTGATTCATGCTTAGAATGTAGGTGGGGGAGGTCAATCACTACACCAAATGAGTTATTTACTGCCTGGAGCCCATTATGGTGAATTTGCTCTGTAGACCTCTGGATTGTCCATATGGAAACCCCTCAGCTGTCTCAATGTGCACTCAGAAATGTTTGGTGAGAGCTGGTTTTGACTTGTTTGGGAATTAAAGCAGTTTCCTTGATCTAGATGGTTTCTAGAATGTTCCCCAGAAAATGTTATAGGGCTTTTCAATCTGGAAAAAGGAGATGCCTGTAAGGGCAGGCATTATTGCTGCTATCCTACCACCTCCAGTCACAGCCAGAATACTTCAGCTCTCATGTTTGGGGGCAGCAGAAGAGGAAGTCTTCGAATCTTTGCTTTAAAGATGAATCTATTTACTTACATTTAGTCTAAATATGTAACTTAAAAGTAATTTTACCAAGTGTTGATATCAAAAATCTACCAAGTGTATTGATTAAAATATAAACATACGGTTTATAAAAAATTAATATAATTTTATAAAGGGGGATTTTGAAAAATAGAGTAAAGGAAAAAAATTCATAATCTTACCATTCTAATAAAACCACTTTGGGTCTTTTGGCCTATTTTCTGTCATAGATCTTCTGTTGTTCAAAGCCATCTGTTTGTTCCCGAGAATTTTTCTTGTAAGATCATCTCTGGTTGCATGTGTGCACTGAGGGGGTGTGTAGAAAGGGAACCAGCCCTGGGTGTTGGCAACATGTAGTAATGGATGTGAATGCAAATTCTGCCCTTTACAAAGGCTGTAACCTGAGCAATCCATTGACCTCTGTGAGCCTCATCTGCAAACTGATAATAATACCAACTAATAATGCCAACCTTGCAGAGTTGATACGAGAATTAATGGAAAGCAATAGAGCAACTGGTAGAATAGTGGATACACACACACTCACACACACTGAAAGAAGAAATAGGGATAACAAAGATCTTCACTCATTTCTCTTCTTCCATGGAATAGGCAACTCCTGTGAATGAGCCAAATTCTAATGGAGTTATGTTTATTAGAGATTAAAAAACCAAACCCGCTGCCGCAGTTTTCAATTCCAACTCCCAGCAATCCTATAGGATAGAGTAGAACTATCCTATTAGGTTTCCAAGAAGCAGCTAGTGGATTCGAACTGCGGACCTTTTGGTTAGCAGCTGAACTCTTAACCACTACACTACCAGGGCTCCTTATTAGAGATAGTGGCTTTTATTTAACCAATATTTAAATATGCATCTTTGTGTCAAGTACTGGCTTAAGTGCATAATAAATATTAACTCATTTATCCTCTTACCAACCTAGGAAAAAAAGTAGTATTATTTCACAGAAAAGGCCCCTGAAGTACAGAAAATTTAAGTCACATATTTTGGGTCATACACTTGGGATTCAAATACAGCCGGCTGAACCCAACCAAAGTCCATATTCTGAACCTTCATACTATGCTGTTCTTTGAGTTCTGAAAACAGAAAACAGTAGCCCTGTTCCAGCCCAGTACTGTCCTTGGACCTGGCATAATCATTCTTCTTAGGTGATAGCCTGAGCTATTGTTCTCCTCTGCTGTTGCTCGGTGCTGTCGAGTCAGTTCCAACTCATAGGGACCCTATGTACAACAAAATGAAACACTGCCTGGTCCTGCACCATCCTCACGTTGTTGTTATGCTTGAGCTCACTGTTGCAGCCACTGTGTCAGTCCATCTCATTGAGGGTCTTTCTCTTTTTCTCTAGCCCTCTACTTTACCAAGCATGATGTCCTTCTCCAGAGACTGATCCCTCCTGATAACATGTCCAAAGTATGTGGGACATAGTCTCACCATCCTTACTTCTAAGGAGCATTCTGGTTGTGCTTCTTCCAAGACAGATTTGCTTGTTCTTTTGGCAGTCCATAGTATATTCAATATTCTTCTCCAACACCACAATTCAAATGAGTCAATTCTTCTTCGGTCTTCCTTATTCATCGTCCAGCTTTCACATGCATGTGAGACAATTGAAAACATCACGGCTTGGGTCAGGTGCACCTTAGTCTTCAAGGTGGCATCTTTGCTTTTTAACACTTCAAAAACGTCTTTTGCAGCAGTATTGCCCAATGCAATATGCCTTTTGATTTCTTGACTGCTGCTTCCATGGGTGTTGATTGTGGATCTAAGTAAAATGAAATCCTTGACAACTGCAATCTTTTCTCCGTTTATTACAATGTTGCTTATTGGTCCAGTTATGAGGATTTTTGTTTTCTTTATGTTTAGCTGTAATCCATATTGAAGGCTGTGGTCTTCGATCTTCACCAGTAAGTGCTTCAAGTCCTCTTCACTTTCAACTAGAAAGGGTTGTGTCATCTGCGTAACGCAGGTTGTTAATGAGTCTTCCTCCAATCCTTATGCCCTGTTCTTCATAGAGTCCAGCTTCTCAGACTATTTGCTCAGCATACAGGTTGAATAAGTATGGTGAAAGGATACAACCCTGACATACACTTTTCTGACTTTAAACCATGCAGTATCCCTTTGCCCTGTTTTAACAACTGCCTCTTGATCTATGTACAGTTTCCTCATGAGCACAATTAAGTGTTCTGGGATGAAATCATCTAAAAACCAATTCTAAACTTGTCATCTTTCCTAAGGGCTTTCTCAAAGTTGGGCATTGCAGAGCTGCTTTGCAGTCTGGGTAGGCTTGTGCAAAGCAAACCAGAATGAAGATGCATCCACATTGAAGCCTGGCCCTTTCTCGGGATTATATGCACTCCCTGAAGCCATTTCCTACACCCTGTTTAAAAATAGATAGGCAATAAAACAATCTAAACATTCCTCAATTAAGAAGACAAGATAAAAGAGTAAAGATCCACCAGCCAAGACAAAAACCCAACAGCACAAAACCATCATGAGTTCCTTTAAATAAAAATTTAAAATATCTGAAAACAAAAGAATACGTGTTGGATTGATGCAGGCTCAATGCAAGGACTGCTTCCTGTCAAGAGCCTGAAGGTGTAGAATTCTGGATTGGAAATCCCTGTGGGAGAAACCTTAGGTTGAGAAGTAAGTGTCTTCAGGGAAAAAATGCAGTTTTCACTGGCGTGGGGGAAGGAGATGGTGAGGACCATTATACCCTAAGGCAATGTGTTCTTTTCCTCAAGAAACCTGAGAACTGCTGCCTCCCAACTCTCAGTCTAGCCCAGGAATGCCCTCATTTTGCAGATAAGAAATTGAGAGCCAGGGGGGCTCTCTCTGAACTCCCACTACTAGCTAGTGGCTGAGTTGGGACAGACCTCTGGCCTCCAAAATCCTAATAAATTCTTTCAACCTTCCTTCCTCTCAACTCTTTTAGTTTCTTTGTTAGTAGACTGGAGAATGTTAAATTCTTCTCTGGGAAACTGTCACTGTTACCCATTTTTCGTGTAATAATAATTTTAATTTTAAAAAATTGCTGTCAAATCAATCCCAACTCAGGGTGACCCCATGTGTGTCAGAGTAGAACTGTGCTCCATAGAGTTTTCAATGGTTGATTTTGGGGAAGTAGATCACCAGGCCTTTCTTCCAAGGCACCTCTGGGTGGACTCAAACCTCCAACCTGTCATTTACCAGCCACATGTGCTAGCCATTAATACCACCCAGAGTCTAGTGTGAGATGTGTTATATACATTATTTCTAATCTTAATAAAAATACTTATAGGAGTAGATATTTTTAAGCTCATTTTATAGATCAGGAGAGTGAAGCTCTCCGAGATAAGGAACTTGCTCAGAGTCACACAGTAGGCCCTAGAGTCACCAAAGCCACAGGTGCCCACCCTCTGATCCATTTTGATCTGATAAATGCACATATCTTCCCCTCCTGTTCCCCACTGTGAAGAGGGCTAGCATTCTTCAGCATTTATTAGCTCTAGAATTACCAGTTAATACAAGTAGGAGAGCTGAAGTCAGAATGGAGACACACATGGAGGCAAAATCCATGTTCCTTCCTCAATACCATGTAGCTTTCCCTGGGAACTTGGAAAACTTCTGGGCTTGGTACAAATTTAGTGTTTGAAGTAGTGTGCTTATAAATACCAAAAAACAAACTAAACCCATTGCCATCAAGTGGATTCTGACTCATAGTGACCCTACAGGACAGAGTAGAACTGCCCCACAGGATTTCCAAGGAGCAACTGGTGGATTTGAACTACGAACCTTTTGGTTAGCAGCTGAGTTCTTAATCATTATGCCACCGAGGCTCTGGTTGTAGATAGAACTATTTAAAACAAGACTAAATGGTTATTTCTTTTGAAGCTTTCAACTTAACTGAATCTAAGGAGGTATTGCACACTGGTTTCTTTGTCTATCTGTGAGGCATGATGGGAAAAAATTATTTTTATGATGTATCTGGGCCTGAAGTCATGGTGCCAAATGGCTAATGAATGAATAAGCAACATGAAGCTTAAAGAAGAGTGGAAACCGAGAAAGCAGAGTGACCTCTCAGTTATGATGTAATGTCCCCCACTCAGCCTATAAAACATCTTCAGAATAGGTGTTTTATGGAATGGCAAGACTTGGAAAGCTCAGCACTCAATGTGTCCAGGCATCTCTCAACCACATGTCATGAAGATCCCTTTAGACCAGAGTACTCTGAGTTATTCCCACCACCAAGTAATTAAACCTTCTGATATTCCCTCTTCCACGCTTACTCCTACATGGTTTTGTTAATGGGAACACGAGACACTGTAATGCTTTTAGCAGCTCCAGGTGTGGGGTATAAATCTATCTGCAGGAGCTGGAGACAGGCATGGAGGAAGAAACCCCTTCATGTGCATTTGAGTAGCTCTTTCAGGAAGTGAGAAGTCAAAAATAAAGACAAAAGAATTTCAGCTTGTCTCTGGTGCAATTTAACAAAGAAGTATCCATAGAAATGGAAATTGTGAACTTTGTGGTACTTGGTGCTCTTCCAGAGTTTTGCAACTGGACAGGTATCTACTAATTATCTGAATCATTACAGGAGCTTGCTCAAATTCATTTGCCAAATGCCCAGCATTGTGCCAGTATTAATTCTTGACACATTCTTTATCATACCATGCTTCAATTGGCAGTGGCATCATTCTGTCCTTGCATGTTGGTCTTTGTACTTCATGTCTTGAGAGTTGAGCTTCTTTGTGATGGTGCAGGGGCAAGAGGAATGGAACTAGAGTTAGATTCTGACCCCCATCCACTTGTCAAGCCTGGAGAATTGAACAGCTGCATTCCCTTCAGATCATAATAGCCCTTGAGGTAGAAAACTTTGTAAGGGTCAGTTTTGGACTTCAGAGTCCTGCTTCTGAATGCTTCCGTTTTAGGATACAGAAAGTTGTAGAAAGTCACTCCAAATCTGAGAATGAGAAAATCCAGATATTGCACAAAAACATTTCTTGAATCCATCGGGTAGCTTAGATTGTAAGCCGAACAAGTGAACTGATTGTCAAAAAGTGACTAGACTTATTAGGAGAGGCATGACAAATGAACTGTTTCACCTTTGGCAGAACACAGGAGGAAAAAAGGGATTTCCATAAAAGAAGATGTCTTAGTCATTTAGTGCTGCCATAACAGAAATACCACAAGTGGATGGCTTCAACAAAGAGGAATTTATTTTCTCACAGTTTAGTGGGTTGCAAGTCCAAATTCAGGGTGTTGGCTCCAGGGGAAGGCTTTCTCTCTCTGTCGGCTCTGGAGGGAGATTCCTTGTCCTTAAACTTCCCCTGGTCGAGGAGCTTCCCAGGCTCAGAGACCCCGTGTCTAAAGGACACGCTCTGCTCCTGGTGCTGCTTTCTTGGTAGTCTGAAGTCCCCAACTCTCTGCTTGCTTCCCTTTCCTTTTATCTCTTGAGAACAAAAGGTGGTACAGGCTCCCTTTACCTTGGATCAGGGTGGTGACCTGGGTAAGGGTGGTGTTACAATCCCAACCTAATCCTTTCAACCACAAGAAAAGCACCATGAGAAAATCACAAAATGGGGGACAGCCATACATGGCCAAACTAAGCTGATACATTTTTGGGGGGACATAATTTAACCCATGACAGAGGGTCAGACAAAATCGGTGAAAATTAACAAAAACCAAAGCCCCACACAAAGTAAGCTCACACTCACTTGAAGTTTCATCTCCATAGGCCTCCACTGGGTGTTATGAGACGTAGGGTAAGAGGAGCCCACTGTCAAGGAATTTGAAGACTGTGGTACATGAAAGTTTACAATAGTAGCATAAAATATGAAACTGAGTGCAAGGACTGATGCCATTGACTCAACCCACCACACTTTTGCCACACAGAAGGTGTGTTCATTGTTGTTGTTGTGTTGTTAGGTACCGTCGAATCAGTTCCAACTCATAGCGACACTATGTGCCACAGAACAAAACACTCCCTGGTCCTGCACCATCCTCACAATCATTGTTATGCTTGAGCCCATCAATCCATCTCGTTAAGGGTCTTTCTCTTTTTCTCTGGCCCTCTACTTTACCAAACATAATGTCCTTCTCCAGGGACTCGTCCCTTTTGATAACATGTCCAAAGTATGTGAGAAGCAGTCTTTCCATCCTTGCTTCCAAGGAGCATTCCAGTTGTATTTTTTCCAAGACAGATTTGTTTGTTCTTTTGGCAGTACATGGTATAGTCAATATTCCTCACCAACACTATAATTCAAAGGCCTCAGTTCTTCTTTGATCTTCCTTATTCATCGTCCAGCTTTCACATGCATGTGAGGTGATTGAAAACACCATGGCTTGGGTCAGGTGCACCCTAGTCTTCAAGGTGACATCTTTGCTTTTTAACATTCTAAAGAGGTATTTGCAGCAGATTTACCCAATGCAATGCGTCTTTTGGTTTTTTGACTGCTGCTTCCATGGGTGTTGATTGTGGATCCAAGTAAAATGAAATCCTTGACAACTTCAATCCTTTCTTTATCAAGATGCTGGTCCAGTTGTGAGGATTTTTGTTTTCTTTATGTTGAGGTATAATCCATGCCGAAGGCTGTGGTCTTTGATGTTTATCAGTAAAAGTCCTCTTCACTTTCAGCAAGCAAGGTTGTGTCATCTGCCTATCACAGGTTGTTAATGAGTCTCCCTCTAATCCTGATGCCCCGTTCTTCTTCATATAGTCCAGATTCTCCGATTATTTGCTCAGCATACAGATTGAATAAGTACGGTGAAAGGGTACAACCCTGACCCACACCTTTCCTGACTTTAAGCCACGCAGGATCCCCTTGTTCTCTTCAAAAGACTGCCTTTTGATCTATGTACAGGTTCTTCAAGAACACATTTAAGTGTTTTGGAATTCCCATTCTTTGCAATATGATCCATAGTTTGTTATGATTCACACTGTCAAATGCCTTTGGATAGTCAATAACACACAGGTAAACATCCTCCTGATATCCTCTGCTTTTAGCAAGGATTCATCTCACATCAACAATGATATCCCTGGTTCCACATCTTTTTCTGAATCCAGCTTGAATTTCTGGCAGTTCTCTGTCATGGTACTGCTGCAGCCGCTTTTGAATGATCTTCAGCAAAATTTTACTTGCATGTGATATTAATGATATTGTTCAATAATTTCCACATTTGGTTGGATCACCTTTCTTGGGAATAGGCATATATATGGATCCTTCCAGTCAGTTGGCCAGGTAGCTGTCTTACAAATTTCTTGACATAGATGAGGAGCACTTCCAGCACTACATCTGTTTGTTGAAACAGATCAGTTGGTATTCTGTCAATTCCTGGAGCCTTGTTGTTCACTAACGCCTTCAGTGCAGCTTGGACCTCTTCTTTTAGTACCATTGGTTCCTGATCATATGCTACTTCCTGAAATGGTTGAACATTGACCAATTCTTTTTGGTATAGTGACTCTGTGTATTCCTTGCATCTTCTTTTGACACTTCCTGTGTCATTTAACAATTTTCCCAGTAGAATCCTTCAATATTGCAACTTGAGGCTTGAATTTTTTCTTCAGTTCTTTCGGCTTGAGAAATATCGAGCATGTTCTTCCCTTTTGGTTTTCTAACTTCAAGTCTTTGCACATGTCATTATAATACTTTACTTTGTTTTCTCGAGCTGCCCTTTGAAATCTTCTGTTCAGCTCTTTTACTTCATCATTTCTTCCATTTGCTTTAGCTACTCGACATTCAAGAGCCGGTTTCAGAAGGAAAGGTGTATTCATTACTAGGTGTTAAATACTGTTTACCTCAGTTTTTATCATTCTGCCACACACGATGTCTGGCATTCATGAAAAAACAAAAAACAAACAAACTAGAACAACAACAGAAACTATGATGCATCCTCATCTATATCTATATCTATATCTATATCTATATCTATATCTATATCTATATCTATATCTATATCTATATCTATATCTATATCTATATCTATATCTATATCTATATCTATATCTATATCTATATCTATATCTATATCTATATCTATATCTATATCTATATCTATATCTATATCTATATCTATATCTATATCTATATCTATATCATCTATATCTATATCTATATCTATATCATCTATATCTATCTATATCTATATCTATATCATCTATATCTATATCTATATCTATATCTATATCTATATCTATATCTATATCTATATCTATATCTATATCTATATCTATATCTATATCTATATCTATATCTATATCCATCCACCACAAGGAAAAATGTTCCATTGTTAAGAGATGAATCAACTCTAGCACAAGTCTTAGAGATGATTCCGATGTTAGAACTATCAGAGAGAATTGTTAAAATAACTATGACTGGCTTCTGGGCTTAATGGTATAAGACCCTAAGAATAGCCTTTCTGAAGAAAACCACTATAAAAGTTACAACTAATACAAAAAGTAAGTACCTGAGCGTAGTGGAGAGTGAACAGAAGCAGAGAGACTCTGCTGCATGTGCATCTTTGTTTAAAGGAGGAAAGATGGAGATAAAAGTAATTCCTGTCCAGCCTAGCATTGGTAGTTTAGTGGTAGAATTCTCACCTTCCATGCAGGAGACTCAGATTCCATTCCAGGCCAATGCACCTCATGTGCAGCCACCATCCATTTGTCAGTGGAGGCTTGTGTGTTGCTATGATGTTGAAAAATATTTCAGCAGAGTTTCCAGACTAAAATGGACTAGGAAAAAAGGCCTGGCGATCTACTTCCAAAAACCTGCCAGTGAAAACCCTATGGATCACAGTGGTCCAAATCAAAACAGATCATGTGGATGGTGCACGACCAGGCAGCGTTTAGTCCTGTTGTGCATGGAGCTGCCGTAAGTCAGAGGCCAACGTGGCAGAAACTAACAACGATAAGACGTTAAATTCAAATTGTGACCACAGCGTGGTGGTGGTGCATGTGGAAAAACCTGGGGTCTTCCTGGGCTGGAAAACCAGAAAAGTGAAGTGGGGAAAGCATGACTGCTGAAGAGAGTGAGGAGATCCGAGGAGGAAAAGAGCCAGAGGAGGCATCTCCAGACCCGGTCTACCCACACCTCTGACTGACCTCTCAACCATTCATGCAAAACAGACTCAACATTGCTCAACAAAAGCCAAAGATCTGGATTGAAATCAGAGCTGCTGCCCAAGAAACAGAGTTTGCAGTTTATACCGAGCCATGAATTTTACATTCTCCGTTAGAGATTTGTTCTGGCGATGTTTTAAAGACTTGGGGGGATATTACATCATCGCTGACAGGTCATGCTGCTTTCTCAGTTTCCATTCTCCTTCAAGCTGCATTTCACTCATTCATTCATTGGCCGTTTGGAGCCATGACTTCATATACACATGTGCATCATAAACAAAGAAGCCAGCATGGAACACCTTCTTTTTAGTTTTGTCTTGAGAACACATTCTATTTTCTTGGTCCTTTAGGATTGTATCCTGAACATAAATGGTAATTTATGGAGATACTGTATTCTACCTTTTTTTTCTTTTTCTCCAATGAGTATTGTTTTCTTCGAACAATGTAACTTACAACATCAACAGATATATAACCAGAATGCTCCTTAGAAGCAAAGATGGCAAGACTGTATCTCACACAGTTCGGACATGTTATCAGGAGGGATCAGTCCCTGGAGAAGGACACCATGCTTGGTAAAGTAGAGGGTCAGCGAAAAAGTGGAAGACCTCAATGAGTTGGACTGACACAGTGTCTGCAACAATGGGCTCAAACAGAACAATGATTGTGAGGATGGCGCAAGACCAGGCAGTGTTTCGTTCTGCTGTACATGTGAGTCAGAACTGACTTGATGGTACCTAATGACAACAACAATAGGCACTGTACTGGGAGCTGGGGATATAACAGAGATTATGACAGAAAAGAACTTTAGCCTCATGGAAAGAGAGAAAGAAAGAACGCAGACAATGAATAAGGAAACAAATAGGTAAAACATCAGCGATTGTGATTACTGCTATGAAGGGAATAAATTTAATAATATACTAGACAAGGGATAGGTGAAATTTCTGTAAAGAACCAGATAGTAAATATTTTAGGCTTTTCAGCTATTCAACTCAGCCACAGTAGCACCAAAGTAGTTATAGATAACACATAACACAAATGAGTATAGCTATGTTCCAATAAAACTTCATTTACAAAAACATGGTGGGCCGGTTTTGGCCCATGGGCCAAAGTTTTCCAACTGCTGTACTAGTGAATAAAGCCCACTTTATTCTCTCTACCTTAGACTGGGTGACCAAAGAAGAGCTCACTGAGGAGAAATATTTCAGCTGAGACTTAAGGATGCAGCCATGCCAGTGCGTTCTGGGAAAAGAAGGAGTAAGCACAAGACTTCTGAAAAGCGGAAAATGTTTGGGCTGTTCCATAAACTTTCAGAAGGCCAGGGTGGCCAGTGTGGCGGATTAACGTTGGAAAGCAGACAGGGACGATTAGGAAGGGTTTACAGGTCAGGGTGAGGAATTTAGGTTTTCTTTTAAGCGCAAAGGGGAGCCACTGAAGGGTTTTAAAAACAAAGTGATGTGATCTGACTTGTTTAAAGGTCACTCAGTTGGCTGTGTGAAGAAGGGATTGAAAGGTTACAAGGGGAACAGTGAGGAAACCAGTCTGGCAGTGTTTGTAAGAATCCTGCAAGAGACTGTTGTGATTTTTACTTGTTATTCATATCCTTCTGTTACATGACTACTATTATTTGCCCTGTCCCTCAGTGGTGCAAATGATCAACCCACTCAGCTGTTAACCTAAAGCCTGGGGATTTGTATCCACCCAGAGAAAGGCCTGGAGATCTACGTATGAAGAATCAGCCACTGAAAACCCTTTAAAGCACAATTCTACTCTGACACATGTGGGTGGACATGAGTCAGAAGTGACTTGACAGGAATTGGTTACTGGTTATTTGCCCTATAAGGTCTTATCGTTCCTATGAAGGAGTTAGTTATTACCCAAAATTAAAATTTAGGAACCTAACTTCTCCAAGGTGATGGATACCCAGGAGCTGTGGTGCATACCCAGGAAGGCAAATTCTAGAGTCTGTCCTCTTAGCTACTCCCCTGTACTCCTTTGACCTAAAGTTGCCCTTCTCACCACTGCCTGTGGCTATGTGGTTGGGTGGTTTCCAGAGCTCTTTTGTGCAGTGGTTAAAAGCTTGGCATCTAACCAAAAGGTCAGCAGTTCAACTCCACCAGCCACTACTTGGAAACCCTATGGGCGGTTCTACTCTGTCCCTTAGGGTGGCTATGAGTCGGAATTGAATCGATGGCAATGAGTTTGGTTTTCTTTTTTGGCCAAGTTTACCGCGATTCAGCCGTAAGCCAAACCAACCTTGGCTTTTGGTGCTTACTGGGGCCCAAATCCTAACCTTGGTGCTAAATGCAGGGGAGCCAGTGTTCTCCATAGACAACCTTCTCATCTCTGAGTGTGTGCGCCAGAGGGTGTTCAGAGCTGGGACTGGGTTATGCGTTGATGGGCACTGTAAAGCATGACTGTATGTCTTACACAGAAGACAGTGTGTGGAAAATATTGAAAATGCTTTCAGTATCAGTTGCCCTTTGCTCTTAATGACTGACTGCACCAGAGCGTCATCACCTTCAGGACTTAACCTTTACCAAGCACCAAATGCTTCATGCGGTTATAACTATCTCACATTGAATTCAATGCATGTGAAGAATATTGAATATTTAGAACTGGAAGGTACTTGTTACATCATACAGACTGGCAGTTTTCAAACTGTGCTCTGAGGAGAAAGAACTAAGATTCAAGGGGAGAAAGAGAGAAGCCCAAGGGGGACAATTCTCTTTCAACTCAAGAAGTTTATTTTACGTATTAAACTTCTGGATAAGAGTTTATTTGTGGGAAAAAAAAAATCCACTGGTAAAAATGCTTGAGTCTACTTACCTAGTCCAATATTTTAATTTTTACAGAAAACTAATACAGGTCTGCCGTTGCTGGGTTCGGGGCAGTCAAGCGGATTCCAACTCACAGCGACGCCATGTGACGCAGTAGAAGTGCCCCATAAGGTTTTCTTGGCTGTAATCTTTTCAGAAGCAGATCGCCAGGTCCTTCTTCCATGGAGCCATTGAGTGGGTTACAACTGCGGATCTTTTGGTCAGCAGCTGAGCGCTTAACCATTGTGACACCAGGACTCCTTAATAAAGGCCTAGAAATATTAAGTTATTTGCTTAAGAAACACAAGCAGTTAGTGACAGGAAAAGGACTAGAACTCTTAATCCCTGAATTTGTCACCTTTAGAATCAGTGTGGTGCCATAAGAAATACAGAAAATATTGGGTTGACTGACCAGGATCTAACTATTATCAGTTGTATTTGAGCAAATTACTTAATCGTTAGGTCTCCTTATCTGTAAAAAAGCCTTATTTATTTTTTGTTTTCCTTCCTTCTTCTCACTATAATATTTTCTCTCAGAAATGTGACTTCGAATGAGGCAAGGAAGGGTGAGAAGAAATGAAAACCAACAAGGTTGGGACAATTTTTTTTCTTGCGTGTCCGTATCACTTTGCCAGAACTACGCTCCATAACAGCGGTGTTTTTGTCTGCTTTGCTAACCAATGCATCCCAGACTCTAAATCAGATCCTGGCACATAGTAGGAGCCCCATAAACATTCAGTTAGCATATGCATCTGTTGTTATTTGTTGTTGTTTTCTCATCGATTGCGACTCACGGCAATCCCATGTGTACAGGGTTTTCAAGGCTGGGACCTTTTGGAAGCATATCATCAGGCTTGTCTTTTGAGGTGCCTTTGAATGGGTTTGAATTGTCAACCATTTGGCTAGTAGTCAAGTGCTTAACGGTTTGTTCCACCCAGGGACTCCCATATGGGGTCACCCTGAAAGAATTAACCCATCTGTGGGGTTGCTGGGAACCCTGGTGGAGTAGTGGTTAAGTGCTATGGCTGCTAACCTAAAGTTGGCAGTTCAAATCCACCAGGCGCTCCTTGGAAACTCTACGGGGCAGTTCTACTCTGTCCTATAGGGTCGCCGTGAGTCGGAATCGACTGGACAGCAATCAGTTTTGGTTTTTATAGGGATGGGGCTAGGTTATGAGTCCGAATCGACTGGAGGGCAGTGGGTTTGATTTTGGCTTTGGCCAGAAAGGTAAACTATTATTAATGTTGCATCGCCCTCTGCTGGTAATATGAATAATTACATTTGCATCCATGAAAATGAAATCCTTGTTAACATTGCTTTAACACCGTTTAGAGAAATGTGAGACTCTCTTATGTCTTTTATATTAAGGTTTAAAAAATGATGTTTGTATATCAGAAAACCTCTTTATTTCCGATGCAAGATGGCGAAATATGTGCCCTCACCCACATTGAAAAAGCCAACCAGGCCCAGGAGGGAAAGGCTCCAAGCTGAATGTAGATCCATCAGGAGGGTGAAAAAACAGAACACGGTGTGGGGTGCCTCCTCGTGGATTTTCAGAGCCTTTGCTCCGAAGCAGGCATAAAGCTGAAGTGCCATTGGTGAGGTGGAGTCCCTTCCCTTCCACAGAGAATTTTAAATAAACTGTGAGACTCCTGAACATCTGGAAAAATCCCAAAGCTCGTATGCTATTATGCCTGGTCCTTTAAAAACAAGATCTCTTGGCATGTCCACATTCTTCCCGTCGCGTTTTATGAAAAATAAAAAATTTTGACCATATTTTTTTGGGGGGGGGCGCAGTTTTCTTTTTTCTTATTAGAAGCCAGGGTATGTGCTGCCATATGGGATTTCTATGGACCTCAGTTTTCTCCTATGAAATGTGAATTGTTCTAGAGAAACTCTAACACAACTTATAGCTCTGAAAACCAGGAAATCTGATAAGCATTTCGGTTCTTCTGATCCAAAACTGACCTCTCCATTTTCCACTATGCAGGATGCGGGTACCTGAAATGACCTTGAATTTAGGTGTTAAAGATAGCTTTAAAAAAGTTTGTTCTGCTTCACAGTTTTCCCTCCACACAGTCCTAATCTGGGACCTAGAATATAAGGATTCTATCTTCATGACCCCAAAGGCAGAAAGTGTTTCTGTCAGGGCTTAACAGACCCTGACATTTTACTCAAGCACTTCATATCCTACCAACTGGTCATCTTATTCTATAGTAAGATATTTAGGTCTACCCTTAAGACAGCTTGAAGAACTTACTGATGAAGATCAAAGAGTACAGCCTTCAGCGTAGATTACACCTCAACATTAAAAAAAAAAAAAAAAAAAACCTCACAGCTAGACCAATAAGCAACATCATGATAAACGAAGAAAATACTGAAGTTATCAAGGATCTCATTTTACTTGGATCCACAATCAATGCCCATGGAAGCAGCAGTCAAGAAATCAGATGATCTATTGCACCGGGCAAATCTGCTGCAAAAAATCCCTTTAAAGTGTTAAAAAGCGAAGATGTCACCTTGAAAACTAAGGTGCGCCTGACCCAAGCCATGGTATTTTCAACTGCCTCATATGCATGTGAAAACTGGACAATAAATAAGGAAGACTGAAAAAGAATTGATGCCTTTGAATTATGGTGTTGGCAAAGAATATTGAATATACCATGGACTGTCTTGGAAGAAGTACGGCTAGAATGTTCTTTAGAAGCAAGGATGGCAATACTTTTGTCTCAAGTACTTTGGACATGTTATCAGGAGGGACCAATCCCCGGACATCATGCTTGGCAAGTAGAGGGTCAGCGAAAAAGAGGAAGACCCTCAGTGAGATGGATTGACACAGTGGCTGCAACAGTGGGCTCAAACATGGCAACGATTGTGAGGATGGTGCAGGACTGGGCAACATTTTGTTCTGTTGTACATAATGCCAACTCGATGGCACCCAACAACAACATAACAAGGGCCAGAAATGTGACTCTGTAGTTGTAGCTCAGACGATGGTAGTCTCTATCTCTCCTTCTGCCCAATGAAATACAACCCATTGCCCTAGAGTGTATTCCAACTCACAGCGACCCTACAGGACAGAGTAGAAATACCCCCATAGGGTTTCCAGGGCTGTACATCTTCACAGAAGCAGGTCACCACATCTTTCTTCTACAGAGTGGCTGGTAAGTCCAAACCACCAACCAAAAGTTTAGCACAACCGAGTGTTTAACTACTGCGCCACCAGCACTCCTTCAACAAAATACACCAAACAAAACCAAACCCACTGCCGTCGAGTCGATTCTGACTCATAGCAACCCCACATAGCTTCCCCTAAATGGTTTGTGCTTGACTGCTAACCTAAAGGTTGGTAGTTTGAATCCACACCTCGGCACCACAGAAGAAAAGGCTTAGCAATCTGTTTCCATTAAGATTCCAGCCAAGAAAACCCTATGGAGCTCAGTTCTACTCTGTAGCACACGGGGTTGCCATGAGTCAGGACGGACTTGATGGCAATAGATTTTAACTGTCCACCCCTGCTGAGGCCCAACAGGGGGCAATGGAATCTCTGAGACTCCAATAGAATGTTGGTGGGCTGGTGGACAAGAGGATCCCCATTATCCCTGATAGAGCAGTGGGTGGAAGGGCCAGTTAAAATTCTTAAGGCAGGTCTGAGCAAGGTGGGGTGGTCGAGCTAGTTCAGGAACCCCAGGGGAATATGGAAACATGGTGATAATTTTTAAACTGTAAACCTACTACTTTAAGGTTCTACTAGATTATGTAAGACCACATTTAAATACTCAAAACTTTAACAACGAATTTGTGAATCTGAATTTCTATGAAGGTATCTTGGGTTACCATGTCATTGTGTGAAGAGTCAAGGGCTAGTATTACTTTTTAAACTTTGGATTATAAAATATTTTGAACCTATCTGAAGGTAAAGAAAATATTAAGGTGAATTTCCATGTTTCCATCACTCAGCTTCAACATTATTAACATTTTGGCAATCTTATTTTATCTTCCCCTATATGATTTTTCCCTTTCTCCTTCTCTCTCTGTTTCTCTTCCGCCCTCCTTTTCCCATTCTCTCTCTTCTGGAGCAAATCCCAGATTTATTATTTCAAGTGAAAAAACTTCAATATATATACAGTAGGCTGAATAATGCCCTCTCCGAAGTTGTCCACAGCCTAATCCTTGGGTTTCTGTAAGTATGGAAATATGTTACCTTACACAGTAAAAGGAACTTATAAGGTATAATTAAATTAAGGATCTTGAGATGGGGAGAATAGCCTGGATTATCCAGGTGGGTTCAATGTAATCACAAGGGTCTTTATAGAAAGGAGGCAGTAGGATCTAAGTTAGAGAAGGCAATGAATTAACAGTTTCCTGTGGTTGATGGTACAGACTGATTGCAAAGGGCCTGAGCAGTCTTTTAGGATGATGGCAACATTCTGCATCTTGTGATGGTGGTTACATGGGTTCATTCTTTCATCAAATCTCATTGAATTGATTCACAAAAGCAAAGAAAAATAGATACAAGAAGTAGAAAGATGAACTGTAATCAAAGTATGAAAAAAAAAAATCCAAAAATAAGAAACCCTGGTGGTGAAGTGGTTAAAGGATCTGTTGCTAACCGTAAGGCTGGCAGTTCCAACCCACCAGCTTCTCCATGGGAGAAAAAAACCTGGCGATCTGCTTCTGTAAATACTAAAAAAAAAAAATACTACAGCCTTGAAAACCCTATGGGGCAGCTCTACTCTATCACACAGGGTCTCTACGAGTTGGAATCGAGTCTACGGCAACTGGTAACCCAAAAATGGAACTGTGGCTTTGAGGAATGGTAGGTTCTCCTCACAGGGGATTTCCAATTAGGACTCGGGCTTACAATGACAGTCGACAATAGGTTTTTGATCATGCTATTGAAATTCGGCAGTCACAGACTGAATTGTTTTCCATCAGGGCAGAATTTTAGGAGTATTCTCTTGGAACGTGGGTCTCCTTAGAAATTGGTCGGCACTGGTGTTATACTCAAAAGGTTTTACCTCTGCTGGCTGCTATCTACCTACAAACAGAAAAGCATATTTACATACGAAACAAGCTCAGATGAACCAGGCCTCCCCAACTTTAACAATTTTAACAGCATGGCCCATATAACATTAATATACAAAAACAAGTAGCTACATCTCCAAAGAGCCAGTAGGTTCCTTGGAAAATAACTCTTAATGTCTTCAAATTCTCTCCTGGAATGTTCCAGGACAGGATCCAAATACAAGGCTGTGATGTATATGACTCAAAGCTAAATAGGTTGGTTGGATGAGTTTATTCTTTTGTTTGGAGGGATCACCCAATTTTATGAGAATTATAGTCCAGGGTTTCCGTGAGTCAGAATAGACTCAATGGCAACAGGTTTTTTTTTTTTTTTTTTACCAGCAGGACAGTATGTGATTCTGGGATCACAGGCTGCTTTCTCTGCTCACACCTCTATTTTTAAGCCCTTTGTATAAGATACTGGATTTTGGAACCAAGCGATCTGTAATGAGACAAGAGAAGGAGTTAAAAAACAAACCATTTCTCTTTCCACAAAATATGTTTATTACAGGAGGAAGGAGTTCCAACTTCCTGTAAAGCAAGTTCTCACTACCATACCATATATTTTATAACACCATTGGTAACATATCATATGTAATTCCTTTTTTTTTTTTTTATGTTAAGGGTTACTTGTGTAAGAGTTTGGCAAATATGGGTCCAGAAAATGCTTTGATTGCTTTCAGGCCAATGGAATAGTATTATTTTTATTTATTAAACATGCCTAATTTCCTTTCTGCATAATGAAGGAAAATTGCCCTGGATTATTCCAGGCTTTATAATTGTCCAAACATGACCAATTTCTAATATTTACTTAAATCTTAATTTAAACTGCTTGTGGCATTTAGTTCAAATCCTGCATAGCCCAAGAGAAATATGTCTCTTGGAGGAAGAATGAAGGCTATTCCTTCTTTTGATTATTGATGGCATTGTAGAGGAAAGGAATTCTAAGTTAAAGGTGATCTGGTCATCTTATTGTTCTTGTGCCAAGAAATATGGCACATGGCTCAGTCTTCATAATTTACAGTGTTTAGCTATTTATTTAAAAAACTGTTTTCTAGTAGAGTATTCTTACATATTCAATCTTCGGTTCATTCTCTCTGGCACAGTTTCAATTGGCTTTGCAGTTTTGACTTGGCAGATTTGGAATTTGAGGTGTCTATCCAAATGCAAATGAAAAAGGAAGGCGGAAGAATTGATGAATTTAAATTGTGGCATTGGCAAAGAATATTGAATATACTATGGAAAGGCAGAGAACAAACAAATCAGTCTTAGGGGAAATGCAATCAGGATGCTCTTTAGAAGATTGGGTGGTGTGACGTTGGCTCACTTACTTTGGACAAGTTATCAGGAAAGATCAATTGCTAGAAAAGAACATCATATTTGGTTAAGTAGAGGGTCAGTAAAACCCTTAATAAAATGAATTGACATAATAGCCACAGAAAGGGACTCAAATATACCAATGATCACACACATGACACAGGACTGGGTACCATTTTGTTCTGTTATACATAAGGTCACCATGAGTTGGCATGACTCAATGGCAACCAACAACAACAATCCAGATGCATGAACTACCCCTTCTGAATGTTAGCTGTGTGCAGGCTGAGACCATCACCCATACCACCACTGTCATACAACTTTTCAATGTCACTGCTCATTTCTCTTCATGATTTAAATCTTTAATAAACATATTATTGTGTTTTTTGGCATAAGTATAGAGATGTCATCAAAATTGAAATCGATAATATTACATTCCATTCATTTCTTTTCTAGACTCTCTCTTCCACACTTTAAAGACCTACTCATTTAAAAACACAATAAAACAACAACAACAACAAAACACACACAGAGAAAGAAAAACATTTTTGTTGCCTACTTTATGCCAGACCCCAGAATGGGCCCTGAGGACACATGACTGCTAAGACACAGCCACTGTCTTCAGAAACTCATGGCCAAAAGGGAAGAAAATATGAGGTTATGAAATCAATTACAATGTTAAAAATATATAATTAGTTTTATATCCTGCATTTGTTTTGGGCAGCATTAGCTTCCATAATCTATTTTGGCCTGGCAGGCAGGAAATTCTCTTAAGAGAAGGACACAAAATCTTATAGTCGTTATAGAAGGCAAGATAGTGAGCGTACATGGGAAATGAAGGATCAGCAAATTTCAGAACTGTGTTCATATCAATGTGGACAGGACCAGGTATTATTTCACTCTGTTGTACGTAGGGTCGCTATGAGTTGGAAATGACTCAACAGCACCTAGCAACAATGAAAAATAAGAAATGAGGCTAGGATGCAGGCAGGAGTGAGGTGAAGCCGTTGAGCACTGGTATGACCTGATCAGGTTTATGTTTTAGAAAACAAAATCACTCTGGCCTTACAAAAGATGGATTTCAAGTGTGGATGAGGTAATATTGCATTCCATTCATTTCTTTTTTGGTCTCTCTCTTCTGCTTCTATAGGGTTGTTATGAGTCGAAATCAACTCGACGGCAGCGTGTTTGGTTTTTGGTTAGAGCGAGCCAGAAATTAGTTAAAAGGCTAGTGTAGAAATCCAGGGAGAAAATAACAAAGGCCACTCAGGCGGTAGACTTACAAATGATTTTTGCAATAGAAGAATCTAAATAATATGAAAGTAAAATAGTATCAAAATGGAGAAAGAAAAGTGGTACATATGTTGAAAACCTAGAAAATTTTTTAATGGAGCCCTGAACCACATATTGCCTAGTTTCATGTTCTTATTTATTCATTTTATAGGGAAAAAGAATACTGTTATATTTGATGACCATTTTTCCCATGTAAATTCTGCCAGTAGTCATTAATTGCATTTTCTGTAAAATAGTTGCTTTTTGCTTAATGATGGATGAAACATAAATTGTGTATTCTTCTACCTGAAGTTCTGTTGTTGCTGCTGATTTAGGGCCCCTGCTGGTTTACTCTGCAGTTCTCTAATCAATTTAAAAGGATGTATTCCTCAATATCATCAGTCAGAATGAGGCCAGGGGCCAAATGCAGAACAAGCCATGAACCGTTCATATGCAAGTTCAACTTGAAGCTGAAGAAAATTAGAACAAGCCCACAAGAGCCAAAGTACGAACTGGAGTATATCCCGTCTAAATTTAGAGACCATCTCAAGAACAGATTTGATGCATTGTACACTAATGACCTTAGACCAGACAGTTGTGCAAGGACAACATACATGAAGAAAGTAAGAGGTCATTAAAAAGACAGGAAAGAAAGAAAAGACCAAAATGTATGTCAGAAGAGACTCTAAAACTTGCTTTTGAACATAGAGTAGCTAAATTGAATGGCAGAAACGATGAAGTAAAAGAGCTGAGCAGAAGATTACAAAGGTCAGATCGAGAAGACAAAATAAAGTATTACAATGAAATGTGCAAAGACCTGGAGTTATAAAACCAAAAGGGAAGAACAGAATCGGCGTTTCTCAAGCTTAAAGCTTTGAAGAAAAAATTCAAGGCAATATTGAGGAATTCTACAGGAAAAACCTTGAATAATGCCAGAAGCATCAAAAGAAGATGGAAGGAATATACAGAGTCACTGTACCAAAAATAGTTGGTCGACATTCAGCCATTTCAGGAGGTAGCATATGATTAAGAACTGATGGTACTGAAGGAAGAAGTCCAAGCTGCGCTGAGGGTATTGGCAAAAAACAAGGCTTCAGGAATTGATGGAATACCAATTGAGATGTTTCAACAAATGGATGCAGCCCTGAAAGTGCTCACTCGTCTATGCCAAGAAATTTGGAAGACAGCTACCTGGTCAACCAAATGGGAAAGATCCATATTTATGACTATTTCAAAGAAAGATGATCCAACTGAATGTGGAAATTATTGAACAATATCATTAATACAACATGCAAGTAAAATTTTGCTGAAGATAATTCAAAAATTGTTGCAGCAGTCCATCAACATGGAACTGCCAGAAACTCAAGCTGGATTCAGAAGAGGACTTGGAATGAGGGACATCATTGCTGATCTCAGAAGGATTTTGGCTGAAATCTGGGAATACCAGAAAGATGTTTACCTGTGTTTTATTGACAATGCAAAAACATTTGTCTTTGTGGCTCGTAACAAATTATGGATAACACTTTGAAGAATAGGAATTTCAGAACACTTAATTGTGCTTATACGGAAACTATACATAGAACAAGAGGTAGTTGTTTGAACAGAACAAGGGACTATTGCATGGCTTACAATTAGGAAAGGTGAGCATTAGGGTTGTATCCTACCACTATGGTTATTCAATCTGTATGCTGAGCATATAACCCAAAAAGCTGGACTACAGGCTATCTCACTTTATTGTGCTTTGCTTTATTGTGGTTCACAGACATTGTGTTTTTTACAATTTGAAGGTTTGTGGCAACCCTTTGTCAAGCAAGACTATCAGCTTCATTTTTCCAATCGCTTGTGCTCACTTTGCATCTCTGTGTCATGTTTTGGTAATTCTCAAAATATTTCAAACTTTTTCATTATTATTATACCTGTTACAGTGATCTGTGATCAATGATCTTCGATATTACTATTGTAATTTCGGGTGTGCCACAAACCGCACCAATATAAGACAGTGAACTTATTGATAAATGTTGTGTGTGTTCTGACTGTTCCTCCGACCAGTCGTTCCCCCATCTATCTCACTCTCTTCATGCCTCACTACTCCCTGAGATACAATATTGAAATTAGACCAATTAATAACCCTACAATGGCTGCTAAGTATTCAAGTGAAAGGAAGTGTCGCATATCTCTCACTTTAATACAAAAGCTAGAAATGATTAAGATTAGTGAGGAAAGCATGTCAAAAGCCGAGATAGGCCAAAAGCTAGGCCTCTTGTCCCAAATAGCGAAGTTGGAAGTGCAAAGGAAAAGTTCTTGAAAGAAATTAAAAATGCTACTCCAGTGAACACACAAATAATAAGAAAGTGAAACAAACTTATTGCTGAGATGAAGACACTTTTAGTGGTCTGGATAGAAGATAGAAAGTTCCCTTAAGCCAAAGCCTAATCCAGAGCAAGACCCTAACTCTCTTCAATTCTGTGAAGGCTGAGAAAGGTGAGGAAGCTCCAGAAGAAAAGTTTGAAGGTAGCAGAGGTTGGTTCACGAGGTTTAAGGAGAGAAGCCGTCTCCATAACATAAAAGTGCCAGGTGAAGCTGCAGCAAGGTCCTGAAGATCTAGCTGAGATACTTGATGAAGGCGGCTACATTAAACAACAAATTTTCAATGTAGACAAAACAGCCTTATATTGGAAGAAGATGCCGTCTAGGACTTTCATAGCTGGAGAGGAGAAGTCAATGCCTGGTTTCAAAGCTCCAAAGGACAGGCTGACTCTCTTGTTAGGGGCTAATGCAGTTGGTGACTTTAAGCTGAAGCCAATGTTCATTTACCATTCCAAAAATCCTAGGGCCCTTGAGAATTATGCTAAATCTACTCTGTCTGGGCTCTATAAATGGAACAACAAAGCCTGGATGACAGCACATCTATTTACTACATGGTTTACCGAATATTTTAAGCCCACTGCTGAAACCTACAGCTCAGGAAAAAAGATTCCTTTCAAAATTGTACTGCTCATTGACAAAGCACCTAGTTACCCAAGAGCTTTGATGGAGATGTACAAGGAGATTAATGCTGTTTTCATGACTGCTAACACAACATCCATTCTGCAGCCCATGGATCAAGGAGTAATTTTGACTTTCCAGTCCTATTAAGAAATACATTTTATAAGGCTATAGCTGCCATAGATAGTGATTCTTCTGATGGATCTGGGCAAAGTAAATTGAAAACCTTCTGGAAAGGATTCGCCATTCTAGATGCCATTAAGAACAGTCATGATTCATGGGAGGAGGTCAAAATTTCAACATTCACAGGAGTTTGGAAGAAGTTTACTCCCATCTTCACGGATGACATTGAGAGGTTCAAGATGCTGTGAACATTGTTGAAATGAAAACGAAGGATTTAGAAGATTACATAAACTTAGTTGATAAAGCAGTGGCAGGATCTGAGAGGGTTGACTACAATTTTGAAGGAAGTTCTTCTGTGGTAAAATGCTATCAAACAGCATCGCATGCTACAGTGAATTCTTTCGCGAAAGGAAGAGTCAATCAATGTGGCAAACTTCATTGTTGTCTTATTTTAAGAAATTGCCACAGCCACCCCAACCTTCAGCAACCATCCCCTTAATCAGCCAACAGCCATCAACATCAAGGCAAGACACTCCACCAGCAAAAAGATTACGACTCACTGAAGGCTCAGGTGATGGTTAATATTTTTTAGCAATAAACAATTTTTTAATGAAGGTATATATATATTTTAGACAACGTTATTGCACACTTAAAAGGCCACATTATAGTGTAAACTTAACTTTTATGTGCACTGGGAAACAAAAAATTCCTGTGACTCACTTCATTGAGATATGCATTTTATAGTGGTGGTCATGCCTATCTCCAAGGTATGCCTGTTGTCATGGACTGAATTATGTCCCCCCAAAAATGTGTGTATTAACTTGGTTAGGCCATGATTCCCAGTATTCTGTGGTTGTCCTCCATTTTGTGATTGTAATTTTATGTTAAGAGGATTAGGGTAGAATTGTAACACCACCCTTACTCAGATCCAACGTAAAGGGAGTTTCCCTGGGTGTGGCCTGCACCACCTTTTATCTTTCAAGAGATAAGACGAAACGGAAGCAATCAGAGAGTTGGGGACCTCATATCACCACAAAAGCAGCACCAGGAGCAGGGCGTGTCCTCTGGACCCGGGGTCCCTGTGCCTGAGAAGCCCCTCGACCAGGAAAGATTGAGAACAAAGACCTTCCTCCAGAGCCAACAGAGAAAGAAAGCTGTCCCTGGAGCTGATGCCCTGAATTTGGACTTTTAGCCTACTTTACTTTGCTGGAACAAATTTCTCTTTGTTAAAGCCATCTACTTGTGGTATTTCTGTTACAGCAGCACTAGATAACTAAGACACCTGTATATGAAAAAGAACATGACATCAGGCTTGGAGGAAGACTCATTAACAACCTACAATATACAGATGACACAATCTTGCTTGCTGAAAGTGAAAAGGACTTGAGGCACTTACTGATAAAGATCAAAGACTACAGCCTTCAGTATGGATTATACCTCAACATAAAGAAAACAAGAACCCTTGCACCTGGATCAATAAGCAACATCATGATAAACAGATAAAAGATTGACATTGTCAAGGATTTCATTTTACTTGGCTCCATAGTCAATGCCCATGGAAGCAGCAGTCAAGAAACCAAACGACATATTGCATGGGGCAAATCTGCTGTGAAAGACCTCTTTAAAGTGTTAAAAAGGAAAAATAATCACTTTGAGGACTAAAGTATGCCTGACTAAGACACGGTATTTTCAATTACCTAACGTGTATGCAAAAGTTGAACAGTGAATAAGGAAGACCGAAGAAGAATTGATGCTTTTGAATTTTGGCTTTGGCGAAACCACAGAGTGCCAGAAAAATGAAAAAATCTGTCTTGGAAGAAGTACAGCCAGAAAGCTCCTTAGAAGTGAGGACGGTGAGATTTCATCTCGTATACTTTGTACATGCTATTATTAGGAGGAACCAGTCCCTAGAGAAGGATACCATGCTTGGTAAAGTGAGCAAAAAAGAGGAACACACTCAATGAGATGGATTGATACAGTAGCTGCAATAGTGGGCTCACGCATGGCAATGATTGTGAGGATAGTGCAGGACCAGGCAGTATTTCGTTCTGTCATACACACGAGTGCTGTAAGTAGGAACCAACTCCAGGGCACCTAAAAAGAACAACGATCCTTTGCAGACATTGAGGTTTCAGCGGTAGAGCTCTTGCCTTCCATGTGGAGGTGTTTAATGGACCTCATGCATAGCGACCACTCTTCTGTCAGTGGAGACTTGTGCGTTACTATGATGCTGAACAAGTTTCAGTGGAGCTTCCAGGCTAAGACAGACTAGGAAGAAAGGCCTTGCAATCTTTTTCTGAGAATCAGCGCATGAAAGCTCTAAGGATCACAATGGTCTGATCTGCAGCTGATCATAGGGATGGCACAGGACACGGCAGCATTTCATTTTGTTGTGCATGGGGTCACCATGAGTCAGGGGCCGACGTGACAGCAGCTAACAACAACATTCCTTTAAGGAGTAGACAAATTCCTAGACAAGCAATTAATTATGGGCTTAACACCTAAGCATATTACATCTGCTTTCATTGATTTAGGAAAAAGTTAAGGGGCAGTGCTTACAATATTCTGCTGTGATCCATAGGGTTTTCATCTGCTACTTTTCTGAAGAAGATCACCAGGCCTTTCTTCCTAGTCTATCTTAGTCTATAAAAAAAAAAAAAAAAGCTCCACTAAAACCTAAGGACCACAGGTGACCCTGCTGGTATTTGAAATACCAGTGGCATAGCTTCCAGCATCATAGTAACACACAAGCCACCAGAGCCTGACAAACAAACTGACAGGCTGGTAGTGGATTCCAAGATATAGGAGGAAAAAAAATATATATTTGTATGAGTTGTCATAAAGATTAAAAAAAAAAAAAAGCCCACTGCCATTGAGTTGACTCTGACTCATAGCAACCCTATAGGACAGAGGAGAACTACCCTACAGGGTTTCCAAGGAGTGGTTGGAGGATTTGAACTGTCGACCTTTTGGTTAGCTGCTGTAGTTCGCTCTAGTTCTCAACCACTGCACCATCGAGCGCCATATTATAAAGATTAGGACAAAAAACAAATCAATAAACAAGAAAACTGCCTCAGACCCCTCAGAACACATGCCTCTGCACCTAGGGAATTCTAAAGAGCATTTTAGTGCTGAAGGAGCCCTGACTCCATCTGCCCTTTGAGCTGGGGGCATGGGAACACAAGATGGGGCAAGAATTTCTAGAGAAGGAGATATAAAGTGAAAGGAAACTCTGCTTTCTGCTCTCCTGGGGAGTCTTTGGCATCTGAATGTAAAGATGGCTCAGTGTTTGGTTTCTATTAATAAAATTTCCATAGATAAGACTAGACGTGGATTGGTCGAAGAAGCTACACAGAGAGATTTTTCTAGACTATTCAAAAATAAAAAGGAGCTGAGGCCAACTCCCTGCCTTTATAAGTGTCCTAACCTGTACCCGTTGCCATCGAGTCCATTCCAACTCAGAGCTATTCTTTAGGACAGAGTAGAACTGCTCCATACTGTTTCCAAGGAGTGCTTGGTGGATTTGAACTGCCGACCTTTTGGTTAGCAGCCATAGCTCTTAACCACTATGCCAACAGGGTTTCCATAAGTGTCCCAGCCTAATAAAAATGAATGAATTAAATTGAACACACATTAATGGAACACCAATATGTGTAAGGTATTGTGTTAATTGCTGCATGGGACACAGATGAGCAATAGTACTATACACAGGGCCCTAGCAGTTGGGGCCTAACTAATTCTTTAGTTTCATTTTTCACCATGTTCTCCTCTGACACGCTGTCAATCAGCTATACTGAATTTATCGAAGGCCTCCAATAAACTCAGAGTTTAATTAATTCCTGCCCTTAATCTGCTTAGCAGGCTCCGTGCTTGCACGTCGCATTTTAAAGTTTATCTCAGAGAATACATCCTACCTGAAGCCCTATCTGATCACTCTTCCATCTAGAAGTGATTGTCCCCTTTCTTGCTTTCACTGTTGCCCTTTCGCAGTGGGTTTGTATTATAGAAACACTTAGCACACAGTGAAGTATTACTTGGCTCCACTCTTGACCCTGTATTAGTTCTTTTCATCCCCTACCAGAAAAAAATGAATCTACTCATATATTTTAAGGTTATAGAGGCCTATCACTAAAATAGAATTGTGTATACCTTGAAAGTACAAAGAACCGCAACACTGAAAAAATATTTCCACCTATTTCCCCACTTAAATCTAAGAAGGCAAATAACTTGACTTGTCAGACATTTACATATTAACTGTTCTGATTTCATGTGCTGGCACTTGGTCTGTGGTTCCACCGTACATGTATCTACCTCAACACCGTAAAACCTTTATTGTACCTACTTGCTTATCTGTCTCTTGTACTGAACTATATAAGCTTCTTGAGTATACCACCTGTATTTTTATCTGCTTGACTAATATGGCACTTGGTACATGGCTGTATCATTGACAATAATAATAATCATGGAAGCAGAGATGACCCTATGAGCTTTATGTATATTTATTTGATCCTCGCAATAACTGTATGACAAAAAAGTATTTTTAAAAGGAGGAAACTAAGGTGCTGGTTAAGTCATTTGCTGATTTTCTGATTTATGCCTGTTGTTTCCCTTTACATAGTGTCCCAGTTTGGACAATAAGCTTATGGTTATTTCAGGCATAACCAAAATTCAAACCTAGGCAATGGGCTCCAGATCTCTGGCTCTTATCCTGAAATGGATGTTGAATGAATGAATGGTTAAAATTTAGTTCCTGCATTATAGAAGCTTATAGTCTTAATAGATTAGAAAAACTCACAAATGACTATAATACAGGGTGAAATGAAAAGGACAAAAAGAAAATAATAAGTTATGGGTGTTTCATGGAAGAGGAATGACATTTGTTTGGTGGCAGGAGATACTTCATTTGAATAGGAAGCATTAGAAATCGGGACTGTCTTAGTTACCTAGTGCTGCCATAACAGAAATACCACGAGAGCATTGCTTTAAAGAATAGAAATTTATTCTCTCACAGTCTGAAGGCTAAAAGTCCAAATCAGGGTCCCAGCTGTCGATTCCTTTCTTGTTGGTAGCCCTGGGTGTTCCTTGGTTACTTGGCGTTCCTTGGCTTACAGACAATCCTCACATGGTGTCTGTCTTCTCCCCATGCGTGCCTATGTGTCCATTCTGTTCTCTCTCTCTCTCTCTTTTTTTTTTTAATGTGCTTTAGGTGAAAATTTACAGAGCAAATTAGTTTCTCACTAAACAATACACAAATTGTTTTGTGACATTGGTTGCCAATGCCACAATATGTCAACACTCTCCTTTTCTTGACCTCGGGTTCCCCATTTCCATTTGGCCAGTTTTCCTGTCCCTTTCTGCCTTCTTGTCTTTGTTTTTGGGCTGGTGTGCCCATTTAGTCTTGTACACATGGTTGAACTATGTGTTATTGCTTGTTTTATAGGCCTGTCTAATCTTTGGCTGAAGGGTGAAATTCAGGAATGACTTCAGCACTGAGTTAAAGGGTGCCTGGAGGCCATACTCTCAGTTTGGCCTTTTTTTGTGAAAGTCTGAATTTTTCTCTCACTCTGTCCAGGACCCTCTGTTATGATCCCTGTCAGAGACATTCTGCTCTTTTTTATAACTCAGAAGGGATTAAGTTTAGGATCCAGCCTACTCTGATACAACAAAAGAAAACCCTTATTTCCACACAGTCATGTTTACAGGGACAGGGGTTAGAATTTCAACTAGTTTATTTTGGGGGAACACAATCCAATCCATAACAGGGACCATCTGAAGTGGGGAGAGCATGAGAAAGAACATTTCAAGGCAGAGAAAAGAGTGTGCCTGAAACCAATGGATAGGGGAAAGATAAGACATATTTGGGGGAAATGGCTCAGCTGGACTATGGGATCTATGTATTATGGAGAGCTTGAATTCTAGGGAAATGACTCTAGACTCAATTTCATAGGCAGTGGGGGTATATACCTAGAGCCGAGATTTAGGAAACTTAATCAGGTTGATGTGTGTATAATGTCCACCAATCGGTGGACATACCATATGGAATACTCAGTAAAAGTTGGCTGGATGAATTACAGAAGATATACAGCTTTACAAATGCAGAAGTCAAAAACAAAGAAGAAAGGAAATGCAGAATATTTTTCCACTCAAGTTGGTTAACAGTAATGTTGTTGTTGTGAGCCCTCGAGTCGATTCTGACTCATAGTGACCATATAGCACAGAGTAGAACTGCCCCTAGGTTTCCAAGGAGTGGCTGGTGGATTCGAACTGCCGACCTTTTGATTAGCAGCCTGTGCTCTTAACC
This sequence comes from Loxodonta africana, assembly GCF_030014295.1. Taxonomy (NCBI): domain Eukaryota; kingdom Metazoa; phylum Chordata; class Mammalia; order Proboscidea; family Elephantidae; genus Loxodonta; species Loxodonta africana. The sequence goes on along the minus strand of NC_087342.1, from coordinate 210,887,902 downwards.
AGAGCTCCAACAGTAACTTTAAGTTTCACAAACTCTTTGCTAGAGAGACTGATAGGATGTGGATGATTTTACAAGCGAATAGAAATTTATGTGCAGGTTAAGTAGAGAATATTTTCTGCTATTACTATGGTTATTCTGGAAACCCTGGTGGCATAGTGGTTCAGTGCTATGGCTGCTAACCAAGAGGTCGGTAGTTCAAATCCTCCAGGCGCTCCTTGGAAACTCTATGGGACAGTTCTACTCTGTCCTATAGGATTGCTATGAGTCGGAATCGACTGGACAGCAGTGGGTTGGGTTTGGTTTTTTTGTATTATGGTTATTCTAGTAGTCTAGTTGATTTATATTTTGAAAACTGATCAGGGCAGAGTAGGGTAATGACTCTTACTGAAGCATGACAATCCCACTGAAAGTAGTAAAACTGAAACGTTTCTCATGAACCAGCAGTGAGTGAAAATGAAATCCTCATAAGGGTTGGAAAACTTTAGCCTAAGCTAGAAATCAGCATTCTGAAAGAAAAATCACCATAAACCTTGGAGACAGCGTGCAGTTAGGTTTTTTTCACTAATACTTTGGCAACATCGACAGAACTTTGCTGAGATTTTATGTTTAGTTTGGTATTTGAGAGCCCGGGCTTTGAGGACACAGAATTGTCTCTGGCACCACAGATACCAGTTTTCACCAGGAACAGCAAAAGTTGGTAAAAACACATACTTCTGCTTTTAGTTTCACCCAGGCAGACAGAAGGTAAAGTCTAAGAATTTTCTGAGAGCACTGCAACAAATACAGAGAGGCCTGACTCTACTCTAGAAGGAAAACAAAGGGTGTGTTTTGCCTGAAGCTGAAGGATTCTTCAAGGTGAACTTCAGCATATTTCTGGAAGGAAACAGTATATATTTTAGGGCCGCAGACTCACTAGACTGAAGTTCCTCCCCTCCCTCACCAAGTTTAAGTTCAAATTCTTGTGTGAAAAGCTAGTAACTTTATGTAGGTATGAGTAACTCTTTCCTTAATAATCCCAATTTCAACAGTCATGGTAAGAGGGCCTTGAGAGTGGCCCATGACTCTATAACTGAGAATTTGACCTACTAGAAAATGGTGATACTAATCCAGGCTATGATACTTTTATAAAATACTTTCACATATATTATCTTAATTGACCTTCGCAATCATATCAGTAGCTCACCAGTCATCACCATCACCATCATCATCATCATCATCATAACCATCATCCTCATTTTACAGACCTTTTGGTTAGCAGCCATAGCTCTTAACCATCATGCCACCAGGGTTTCCTTTTTTAAGCTCTAGGAAGTGTTAAAAAAGTGTTCACCTTCCAAACTATCTTGACCCAAGGTGGGACCAAGAATGGGAAGAGATATATGAAGTGGTTAATCTCACTCCACCCTGGAAAAATGTCTTGCACAATCTCTCTCTCTATTCATTAAACCAGATGCTGTTGAGTCAATTCTGACTCGTGGTGACCTTATGTGTGTCAGAGTAAAACTGTGCTCCAAACAGTTTTTAGTGGCGGATTTTTCATAAGTAGATAACTAGGCCTTTCTTCCACGGGCACCTCTGGGTGGATTCGAACCTCTGATCTTTTGGTTAGTAACAAAGTGTGTTAACCGTTTGCACCACCCAGAGATTCTGATGATGAAGGCAGATGCATCTATATTAGAAAATACGTTACCTAGTATATATGTTGTGCTATATAATGTGTATACATATACATATATAAACATATAAATTTGCCTTCCAGGCCCTCAAGGAGACCATTTTCAAATGCCTGAACAATGTGGAACAATTTTTAAGAGAAGGAATATTCCATAAAGGCAAACAGTTCATTTTCCTGAATTTTAGGAAATAACACCTCTATAATTCAGGAAACACTGGATCCTGTTCCCTTCCTACCCCCGCCCTGGATTTACAGAGGTCTGCACTAACAAGAGTTTAGAGGGAGAGATTAGAGGACAGTGGGTTTGTCCTGCCACTTTGTTGTGGCTATGAAGAAAGCAAACTCTGTATACCATAATTCTATCAGAAAGCCTTTAGAGGTCCTGGGAGTCACCCTCACAACAGATCAAATTGGTGGGTGAAAAGGGCAACTGAAACCAAGGAGAGGCCCTTACCGTGGCCACTTTCGTCCCCAGTACATGCTAAAAACTGAGATATGGACACATTTCAATTCAAGGATTAAGGGAGGGAATAGTTCCCAAACTTCAAGTGATTTCTTAAATAAAATAGAAAATAGCAGAATAAGTATTAAAAAAAAGATTCTTTGAAGAAAAAAAAAATCCAAGTGAATTGGGAATTGCTTGGAAGAATGAAAGCCACAACCATGTTGGCAATCCGTTATAGCTTTTGTGGACAGTGAAAAAGAAAGAACAGCGCTTCGTAACTACAAACTGATTTTTCTGCAATGTGGCGAAGGCCTAGTAAAATATTTTCTAACTTTTATGTTTGGAGTGCTGGCTTGAAATTATGCCTGACAAGAAAATGGCCTTTTTACAATTCTGAGTAATGTAAGCAAAAACAATGACAACAATAACAAAAGCACTGCACACACACACACACACACACACACACACACACACACACACACACCTACCTTACGGTTAATTACCAAAAATTCTGAGGAAATGATCTTCACTATTTTCAGGTTAAACTGTTAACTAACCACTTGCCGTCGAGCTGGTTTTGGCTCCTGGCGACCCCATGTGTGTCAGAACTGAACTGTGCTCCCTAGGGTTTTCAACGGCTGACTTTTCAGAAGTAGATTGCCAGGTCTCTCTTCAGAGGCTCCCCTGGGTGGACTCAAATCACCAAACTCTCAGTTATTAGTAGCTGAGGGCATTTACAGCTTGCGCCTTCCCGGGACTAGAAGTGAGCTTATCAAGGAATTGACAATTTCTGTTCTCGGTAAAAATATATGGTTTTGTTTTCTTTTAAAGATCTAAGCTAGGAACTGTATCGGTCCCTAAGTCATCCAGGCATCCCTCGCCTCTGCTCCACATGTTGCATTGCCATAAAAAAAAAATATAGATGCCTCATTATCATGACGCCTGGGAGCTCATGTTTGATGCAACACACGTGGAGATTTCCCAGGGCTGTTGAAAGGGAATCATATGAAATGGTATCTTTTTAAAGTACTTCTTTGACCTTTGGCAATGAGTTCCATGCTAAGAACTGCCCTCTTATGTCCATGCACACAGCTTCTTCTGATTGGAATGCAAACCTGGTGCCGCATCCTGGGGTACAGCCTGCCTCTGCTGTGGGGCACATGCACACACCTTTATAAATGGAGCCTATTGCTTTTGCTCTTCTCATTCGCTCAGCGAGAGTCCTCTGAGGACAATTCTTGGCCACCGTCAGATCTATTTTGCTCGCTGTCTTCATAGCCCCGGCTGATCTGTTTCCTTCTTCCCCTCCACTCCCTGCCATGAACTGTACACTGTGTTGTAATGTACAGCTGAGGAGGAGAAATGGGATTTTTGTCCCCATGTTGGGGATCCTTAATTCCACAGAGTTGCTAAAAGAAGTCTGGGATTTTCTCACTGATTTTCGGAATGGGTATTGCCTTACTTCTGGAGCCATCTTCTCTTTTATCCTTAGAAGACGTGTTTCATGCCCTGATAATACTTAACTATGCATATAGAGAAGGCAATTATTTTGGAAAGAAAAACATACAACACATGTATTCCCTTGCAAAATTCAGGTTGAACAAGGTCCAGGGTCTTGCTCTGCATTTAGCATTTAGATTTTTGGACTCTGTGTTTAAATGGAAACTACCAGCATTTTTATACTTAAAAAAAAAAAGGTAGAATTATGGACCTAAAAAATACTTTAGCTCCTAATCAACCTCCCTATTTTAAAGATAAATAAACTGAGGCCCAGAGCAGATAAGTGACATGCTAAAGTCACACTGCATAAACCATTACCAGCCACACAAATATTTCCTAGAAATGATTCCAGTGACCTTTCTTCTATACTATCTGACTCTTTCAGAGTGAGGGAACAGTTGGCTTTAGAAAAATGGAATCAATTCACCTTTCTAGATCTTGAACAATAGTAATTCTATAGGACAACTTCCTCTAGTTCTTCCTTACTAATTAACAGAACTATAGTTTAATAGATTAGCTTCAGGCTGTAAGATGGTTTTCTGACTTGCAGAAATTAATAGACAGATAGCAATAAAACTCAGGTTAATACGCTGATTGTGACCTCAGATGTTTCTTTAATTGCAACGAGTTAACCAGAACAAAAACAGATTTAACAGATGTGCACAAAAAGCAAGTCTAGTAAACTCTGAATTTTTGTTCTGAAATTACAACTGTCCTCGCGCCCTAACAGTCATTCAAAGAACCTGATGAATTTATCAAACAGGGATGAAAAGAAATAATTTTGAAATGTTTTTTCATAGTCATGTCAATTGCTTAACTTGGGATGGTTTCTAAAACATCTCGATTTTACATAGTTGAAGTGGATAGAGAAAAATATGGAAAATTACAATTCACAGTTAATCTCCAAATGTCACTGTTTATTTTGAAGTCTCTGTCTTTCTAAATCTCTGGCTAAAGGTAATACAAGTGACACAAATAGTTAATGCCCAGTGGCTACCTGAAAGATGGGTGGTTTGAGTCCAACCAGAGGCACCTCAGAACAAAGGCCTGGCTGGCGAACTACTTCTGAAAAATCACCCACTGAAAACATGACGGAGCACAATTCTACACTGACAAGCACATGATCGCTATGAGTCAGAACTGACTTGACCACAAATGGTATCTTGTACCTGGTGTTTGTCACGCCTGTGCCCAACAGTGGTAGGATGGTGCTTGTTAGCAGTTCACTAGGGTTAGCTTGGTATTGTTCCTGGTTGCCCAGCATTCAAGCTAGATTCTCTAGCCATCTTGGGTTTCTGTGAATATGGCAGGTGGCAAGAGAAGTATGATACTCAGATCTTTCAATGGAGAACTTGATGTAGCAAATGAAATCATTCAACAGCATCCAGATATGGTGCCTTGGGATCTGCTGCAGTGTTAAGAGCTGAGGACATGCTCTCCCCAAGGAGCCCTAAGCCAATAACTGAGCACACTGGAGTATCAGGGCTTGTCCATTTCTATCCAGTGCAGGACTCTTCAATGGGCAATCTTTGTGCTGGAGCTCTCTATTGGGCTGGCCAAGACTTTCTCAGATCTGCATTGAAGTCTGAGGTTCTTCCTACCTGAACCTCCTTCCTTCCTACTCTCCTTTCACAAGTGTAAGACCTGCAGCAGAACCTCAGATCTCTTGTTGCCTACTCCTGCTTCCTCCCTCCTTTATCTTTCACAAGTGTTATCCTCAATAACCACCACTCATCTGTCAGTTTGTTGTACCATGGTAGCTTGCATGTTGCTATGATGCTAGAAGCTACCCCACCACCAATATTTCAAATACCAACAGGGTCACCCATGGTGGACAGGTTTCGGTAGAGCTTCCAGGCTAAAACAGACTAGCAAGAAAGGCCTGACAATCTATTTCTTAAAATAAGTCAATGAAAACCCTATGGATCACTATAGAACATTGTCCGATATAGTGCCGTCTAGATTGGAAGCACTCAAATTACACAGTGGCCATTATATATCAAGTATCACAATGACTATGAAGATGGTGCAGGACCAAGCAATGCTTTGTTCTGTTGAATATGGGGTCCCCATGAGTCGGAGCTGACTCATTGGCAACTAACACAAAAACAATCCCCAATAAACCACTTGTATTTCTAAGTCCATCTTGCTATCTGCTTCTTGTATAACTCAAATTGACACAACAACTAACACTTTTAGCTTTCAACACCCCTTAACAAATGATTTTTTTGCTTAATCTGAAAGTTGCAGTTGAACACAATCTAAGAATCTGGTCTGAATTAGCATCTTTGTCCTTCTCCCCATCCACAGTTACTACTGAATGAGTGAGCCTGGGCAGCCATATTTATACATGTGTTCTTTGACTAGGGTGTTAAATATAAGCCAATCAGGGGATCTTTCTTAAGAATTTAAAGTAAAGAAACTGCTTATACGGTAATGAGAACTGGAGCTGCAAGTTCATATTTAAGGTTGAGGCCAGAATCGGCACCATGCTAATTTCAAGCCTGCTATGAGGAATCAGAAACTAAAGTCCTTAGAGAGGAAGCTCATCTGCTGTAGATAAGGAGAAACTAGCAAAGATGAAAAACTACAGCATTACAAAGAAACTGGCTGTTGGATGACTGTACAGTTCCCTCAATCCTGGGTGCGCAGCTGGTTGCTGGGCTCCTTGAGGCCCCTCTGTGCTCCTACATCAAATCCCCCAAAATTAAAGCCAGTTTGAGTAATAAAATGGTTCCCAGGACAACCGCTCAAAAGCAGGTTTCTCCACTCATTCATCTCAGCCTGACCTTTTTCTTTTTCTGGAAACAGTAAAAACAATTTAGAGTTAATAGCAAATGGAAACCTTTTTGTTCTTATCCCACTGTCTGCATCATATAAGGTGACATAGCACAATTGAGGTAAATGGTCTTGAATAGCATAATGCTAATACTTTCTTTTTTCTCCTTTTGCTTTGTATTTCTAGTCTATGTTCTCACAAATCCACTAAAATCCAAAGTACTTTGAGATTTCCTTTTCTAAAATACAAAATGCAAGTGGCCAGACAAACTCCGAATTACAATTCATTTCAAATATTGCCTATGAAACTGACAACTATAAACATAGCCCAGTGCATCTGATCTTAATATTAACAATATCCTTCAGTAGAAAACAAACACATACAAAAAAAAAAAAAAAACCAAGGTGTCAAGTTCGGGACACTGCAGGCACTTAACGTTTATTGCTGTTAAGTGTTAATGCTACACAAAGCATTAACTTTGACAGCAATCGTTGAATTTCAGATCTTTCCAGATAAACCAATTATTTTTTTTTAATAGTTTCAAATGTGTGAGATCTGTCAGGTCGATTGGTTGGTGAACTTTCTGTAGAAAGGCTCCGTGTTTTAAATTTGCAACTTCTCATTCTCTATTCACTGGGTTGTAGTTACCTAGTGTACTTGATTGAGCCTCGGGACCATGAAGCAGGAAAATACAACATTCTAGAGGTCCTTCTTTTGCTCCTAGAGTACTTATACTTTTTATCTTATTGGGTTAATTCCTTACCCAGTGTAATCTGGACCACAGAAATATCAATATATGAAACTAAATTTAATGAGAATATCACCTGTTTTAATGGTTGCAGCAGTATATTGACAGGGAGCTGCCAGAAATTCAAGCCAGACTCAAAAGAGGACATGGAACAAGGGATATCATTGCTGATGTCAGATGGATCTTGGCTGAAAGCAAAGAATACCAGAAAGATGTTTACTTGTGTTTTATTGACTACGTAAAGGCATTCGACGATGTGGATCATAACAAATTATGGGTAACGCTTTGAAGATTGGGAATTCTAGGACACTTAATTGTGCTCATGAGGAATGGGTACGTAGACCAAGAGGCAGTCATTCAAACAGAATAAGAGGATACTGCATGGTTAAAAATCAGGAAATGTGTGTGTCATGGTCTTATCCTCTCACCATACTTATTTAATCTGTATGCTGAGCAAATAATCCAAGAACCTGGACTCCATGAAGAAGAATGGGGCATCAGGACTGGTGGAATACTCATTAACAACCTGTGATTTGCAGATGACACAACTCTGCTTGCTGAAAGTGAAGAGGACTTGAAGCACTTACTGATGAAGATCAGACTACAGCTTTCAGTATGGATTACACCTCAACATAAAGAAAACAAGGATCCTCACAACTGGATCAATAAGCAACATCAGGATAAATGGAGAAAATATTGCAGTTGTCAAGGATTTTGTTTTACTTGGATCTGCAATCAACACCCGTGGAAGCAGCAGTCAAGAAATTGAACAACGACTGGTCTGACAGAGACTGGAGGAACCCCCGAGACTATAGCCCCTGGACACTCTGCTAACCCAGAACTGAAACCAGTCTTGAAGCCCACTTTTCAGATTAGACAGGCTTATAAAACAAACAAAAAAATAACACAAGTCAGAAATGTACTTCTTAGTTCAATCAAATATACGAGACCAGTTGGACAACTCCTGTCCAAAAGCAAGACAAGGTAGGAAGGAACAAGAACTGGATGAATGGACACAGAGAACCCACAGTAGAAAGAGGGAGCATGCTGGCACATTGTGGGAATTGCAACCAGTGTCACAAAACAATATGTATATACACTTTTGAATGAGAAATTAATTTGAGCTGTAAGCTTTCATATAAATCATAATAAAGGAAAAAAAAAAAGATGAGGCATGCAAACAAGCAAGCACATAGGAAAGGGAAGACAGCACATGACAGCCAAGGAACCTAGGAGTGGAAGCTGAAAAGAGACAAGAACCTTCCCCCAAAGCCAGCACCCTGAATTCGAACTCCTAGCCTCCTAAACTGTAACAAAAGAAATTTTTGTTCATTAAAGCCAAAAAAGAAAGAAAGAAATCGAATGAGGTATCGCATCAGGCAAATCTGCTGCAAAATGCTTCTTTAAAGCAAAGATGTCACCTTGAGGACTAGGTGAACCTGACCGAAGCCATGGTATTTTCAATAGCCTCATATTCATGCAAAAGCTACACAATGGATAAGGAAAACTGAAGAAGAATCGATGCCTTGGAATTATGGTGTTGGCGAAGAATACTGAACACACCACAGATTGCCAGAAGAACGAACTAATCTGTCTTGGAAGAACTACATTACCAAGCATGAAGTCCCTCTCCAGGGACTGGTCCCTCCTGATAACACGTCCAGAGTATGTGAGGTGAAGTTTCACCATCCTCGCTTCTAAGGAACACTTTTCTTTGGTAAAGTTGTTGTTGTTATGTGCTGTTGAGTTGGTGACTAATAGCAACCCTGTAGGACAGAGTAGAACTGCCCCATAGGGCTTCCACGCAGCTGGTGGATTCAAACACCTAACCTTTTGGTTAGCAGCCGACCTCTTAACCACTGTGCCACCAGGGTTCCTGGTAAAGCAGAGGGTCAGTGAAAAAGAGGAAGACGCTCGATGAGTGTCTTCACACACACAGCACAGGGGATGCAACAATGGGCTCAAACATAGCAATGATTTTGAGGATGGCACAGGACCGGGCAGTATTTTGTTCTGTTGTACACAGGGTCACTATGAGTCGGAACTGACTGGGTGGCACCTAAGAACAACAACATCACCTATTTTATTCTGGTTGACATCCTAAATTTATCGAAATCATTTTATCTCACTCAGAATGAAAATAAGCCAAGCCCACCAAGAATAATTTCAGACATACTCCAAAAGCTTTTGACTCTGTTAGAGTCTAAAGATTTTGGAGTATGTCTGAAATTATTCATTATCCATTTATTCACAGGCATTTAAAGAAATTCTTGACCAATAAGGTTTGAGAATTTAGAATATTGTTTGGTTATGACTTTTCAAAACACAGCTAATAAAAATATTTTAATGAGCTAATTTGGAGGCTCTGCTTTTTTTTTTTTTTTTACTTGTAACAGTTTCTCCCCGAGTCCAGTCCCCTTTCCTTCTAATTATCCTATCAAAGTCACCTTCCTAAAGCTCAACCTGGATATGGTTCCTTCTATGCCCAGAAATCCTTATGCCTCCCTACTACCTGTGTGGTGCAAATGGTCAATGCATTCAGCTGCTAAGTCAAAGGCTAGAGGTCTGAGTTCACCCAGAGGTGCCTCGAAGAAAGGTCTGGTGGTAATACTTTTGAAAAATCAGCCACCAAAAACCCTAGGGAGCACAGCGCTACTCTGATACATACAGGGTCGCCATGAGTCGGAGTCGACTCAACGACAACTGCAAGCGCCTACTCAGCCTGAAACTCAAGGCTCTTTGCCCCTCTCTACAACTTCTTTCCCACATCTTGAAGTTAAGCCAACTTCAACTACTTTCCACTCACTGCTCTGGACTTTGGAGCCCTGGTGGCACAGTGGTTAAGAGCTCAGGCTGCTAACCAAAAGGCTGACAGTTCAGATCCACCAGCCACTCCTTGGAAATCCTATGGGACAGTTCTACTCTGTGCTATAGGGTCACAATGAGTTGGAATCAACTTGAGGGCAACGGGTGTGGTTTGGTTTATGGGCCCTGGGCTTTCCAACCTCTATGCCTGGAATGACTATCCCCAAGAGAGGCTTATCAGACCACCGCTCGTGTCTTGCTAGTCCAGAGCCTACATCTGAAGCTCTCTCGTAGCATTATCCTGTCCTTGGATTCTCTTCTTTCATGAGGCTGTAGGCTCTTTGAAGACAGCTAGGTACTTGGATTTGAATCCTGCACTTTGTTTTTCTATGACGCCAGGCAAGTTATTTACCATCATTAATCACCGGCTTCCCCAAATGAAAAATTAGTATAACAATATTTCCTCATAGAATTGTGGTGAAAATTACATGAGATAGGAAGTAGGAAGTGTCTGGTCCTCAAACATATTAAAGAATTTGATTTTTTTTCCTATCAAATTCTAATTAGTCAATTTAGATTAGAGCTGCCTGTGGTAAGACAACATGTCATGTCTTTTACTTTTTTGGGGGGGAGGGCAGGCTAGTCAGAATCAACTCGATGGCACTGGGTTATAGAACATAAATGCAAACATTTGAATATTTCACATTAATTCTTATTTTTCTCAAAGAAAAGCATTACTTTAATTATTCTTCCTAGCAATGAAGAGGGAAGGAGAGAAGCATGGAAAGAGAAAAAAAGGGAGAGAGAGGTGAGGAGTGAGCAAAGCAGGCAGATTGGGGTAGGGAAGAGAGAGAGCCAGAGGGAAAGGTAAAGAGATCTGATGCTTTTATGTAAGAGAAATGGAATGTTATTCAGCTGAAAACACAGAAGTGCCTCCAAGATACCGTATTTATAAAACCCCATTCCTTCAGATTTCAGAAATACTGTAAACACATCAGCCTGCAGACCAAACAAGTGTTTCCCAACTACTCCCTGCTGCCGCTCCCAAAGCTTTCTGAAATGACCTGCCCATAAATACTGCAGATGAGCCCTAAGCAACTGCTTGTCTGTTTTCTTAACACGGCTTGGCCAGGAGTTGTGGAGGTTGGCTCAGCAGTGCCTGACCAAAGCGCCTCACAACTTAGCACTGGGCAATACACTTTGCTGATTGGGGCTGTGAGCCAAATTGGGCCTTGGCTTTCTGAAGAAAAGAATTATCCTAAATAACCACAGTGAAAGGAAGAAGGGGAGGTTCTGTTCTAGTCATGCAAATGAATTTGGCTAAATGCTATCAAATTTAAGCCTCCGACAATAAAAAAAAATAGACACCATAAATTCGAGAAAAACATCCCAGCTCCTAATTTCTACATAATGTTACTGATTTGGTTCCCTTTTGGGGATGCTGAAGACTTCCCAAAAAAGCAACCTGCATTACTTTTAATCTCCCACAGAGCTTGGCTCTACATCAGTCACACTAAGAGAATCTAAAAACCTCAAAACGCATTAATCTCCAGTGAACTAGATTTTTGTAATATATTTCTAGTGTTTTGGCAAAGTACTCCCATGTCACTAACTTAATTGGTGGCAGGTTATTTTCCAGTTGCCAAATAAGCTTTTCCTATTGAAGAGTCCAAAACAAAAACATTCACTCATAAAGGAATTTAATAATTTGGAACATGAACATTAAGTATTTATTTGAAAAACATTTTCCATTTAAGTTAAATGGCAAATCAGGTATAGTAGCTTCTTGCTACTCATTCTAATTTGCACTCACAGTCATTTTTATTCATCATATTCAAAGACATTGCTACAGAAAACTATTTCACAAAGTACTCAGAAAAATATATACAGTCTCTCCAATAGAAAGTTAATTAAAATAACAAAGCCAGGTGATATAAAGATGAGATATGAAACAAGTTGACATGTATAAACACAAATAAATAAATCTGTACATATGAGTCTTCGCCAACAATGGACAAAGAAAATCTACATGGCAAGCCAGGGTAACAACAAAGGAAAATATCTCAGGATCCTAGAGTAAGACTCTATCTAACACGATGTAGTTTAAAAAAACAAAACAAACAAACAAAAAAAAATAGTCTCTGAATTGATACTATTCTCAAAGTTAGGTTACACTACATTGTGGGTGTTCCACTAAATTCATGTCTTAAAGGCAGGCAAAAGCTGTTTATTTGGAACTGAAGGTAGAACTTGGTTGACTTTTTCATCTATTTGCAAATGTTTCTATTCAGCTGAGTCTTCATTTCCTCACCTGGATACTGAAAATTTCTGAAGTGGAGCTGACATTGTTGTCAAATATGAAAAAAAGAAAAAGTTTTCCCAGATCTGGGTATGATTAGAAACCAAAAACAAAGTCATTTTTGAAGTGATGCCTTAATTACTATTAACTAAGTAAGCACTTTGTGCATAAATCTCAAAGGAGAAAGCTAATTAAATTCTATCATGTATCCCTAAGGTTTGGGGGAAAGTATATAAATATTCAGTGAATATTTAGGACTAACTTTCATCTATATGTAACCTCCGCCAAAGTAGCCTGTAAATATACACCTATAGAAAAGGGTCTGGCTCTACTATAGTGAATCTTACAGACTTTAAGATTTCCTACTCTCTTCTTCTGAATACAACCCTCCCCTGTTAAAACCAAGCTGGGTAATGCTTATGTCTTCAATGGTGGTGTTCCAGACTACTGCAAAACCGAATGGTAATAAAAACTCACCACCACATCACGTCGTCTTTCCTCCGAGCCTGGCAAATAGCTTCATGATGGATAAGTGAGAGACCCGTTGACGTGCTGCGTAGCCTGGAAGCTCTCCTACGTCTCATACTGAGAGCTAACTTTCTATGCAGAGCGAAAGGCCTCTAAGTGCTCAATTCTGGCCTCCGCCTTTCAGCAGATTGGTTTAACCAGTTATTTCTTCTTTTTTCATCACTTACGCTGCAACCTCCCAGAGCCTGATGTTTCCCAGAGCAAATGCAGAGCTTTCTACTGGACGGATTTCTAAGAAACTGGACACAACTCCATCATTTAAAAAAAATTAAAATGTGGTCTCCTATATATTCACAAGCAGGAACGCACTACTCAGGATAGTTTGAGAGCTACCTAAGCTGCTTAATTTTATACATGGCTTGTGTGCAGCAGCCTAACCCATAAATAACACACTATTTCTCCAGCCAGACCTCCTCAGGCTCTTACATAATACATTCAGAGGACTTATGTACAACTAGATTTTAGAACAGGAATTGTAGACTCGCATGTTTGACCTCTTGGTTATGATAAATCACCTATATGTCTCAGTCTCTATTTCTCGGAACAAAACTCTTGAAAGGGGAAGAAAGAGGCTTTTTATTTGTGTGATTGGAAATGTTTCAGCAAGGACAGGACCATAAAGCCTTAATGACTGCATGTCTCCTAAAAGGGAGAGAGTATTGTACACGTGGCAGGCCTGCTGGAAACTCTCCTTCCTCGCATGAGCCTGTGGGCTCAAGACACATTAAAAGAGCCAGAGCAGAGGCAGTACAAATTCATTCTTAAACACCTATTGGGAGAGCCACATTGATGGAACATCAACCCTAGACTTGACTCAAATGTATAAGATTCAATTCTAATTAATGATGATTCTTAAGCCTGGTGTCTTGGGTATCTTTAAGGCATATGAAGGATAAATTAAAGATTAGAAATTTCTATAGCCTCATTTTACCTAGGCCAAGATTTTGGGAAAGGTTTCTTTCTTAAGTTGTGGTCCAGAATGTTCAGCATTTGGTATGACCAAAAACCTTTTTAAATCTTTGGGTCAGACATTAAACATTCTTTTCAACATGTGGCTGAAATTTCATTGAAAAAGAGAAAATGCTACTGTGATAATAGAAACCAGTACTGGGATGGGACTTACGGATATTTGAAATATTTGTGTGCTTTTTATTGTTGAGAAAGATGGAAGAAATAACTACATCCAAATCTAGCTATTAGGTGGGGGATGAATGAGCTCTAACCTAGGGTTAGTTTTACCTTCACCTCTCCCTTGTCCTCTGGTTTTAATGTTCCCCTCTGAGTTCTGATTAGTCTGACTGAATTTTTTATATATATATATATATATATATATATATATATATATAAACTCACATTCCTTATAGCTAATGAGTCACATTTCTGTCTGGATGATGGTTTTAGAGATTGTGAAATACTTCCCCATGGAAGAAACACACTGAGCAGGTGAATTTTGCCTTTCACAAAAGCCTTCTTAACAAAAATATTCCTCATAGAAATGCAGTTACCTAGGTACTAGCACATTTGTATCTTTTTTTTTTTCCACTGCATACAGATCTCCACGTTTCTACAGGGTAGTTCCTTCTCTTTATATTACAGACATTAAAACTTCGTGCTGTGGCTGAAAGTGTCTGACATGATGATATTTTTATAGAAGTTATCTGAATGGGTGTTGCAATAATCCTTGACCTTATCAATGACCTGATGGACAGGGATGATTGATGTTTGTTCTCCATCAGCATGGGTCAGTTTTGATGAGGACTTTTCCATGAATGCACTGTCTGCAAGAAAAGATACAAAAAAATTAGGCTGCGAGAGGAGCCAGTGACATGCCTGACGAGCTGGTGACATGCCATACTGAACACTTCCATTTTTCCATTAAAGAAGTACGCAAAGGAAATGAAGCACTGGCTCTTTCTTAAGTGGGTAATATGCAGCAATAAAATTCCAGGTTTTTCATCTTCAAAGTACATTCCTAATATTCACTAAATGTTAATTTGCCTCCTAGTAATTTATGTTGGGGTTTGTTTTAAGAAATGTTCTCATAAATGGTATTTTTTTGAAGAGTTAACAAATTAAGAAAATCAGAAAGTTACTTCCAAATTAAAAAAAACCAAACCCACTGCCGTTGAGTCGATTCCGACTCATAGCAACCCTATAGGACAGAGTAGAAGTGCCCCATAGAGTTTCCAAGGAGCGCCTGGTGGATTTGAACTGCCGACCTCTTGGTTAGCAGCTGTAGCACTTAACCACTATACCACCAGGGTTTCCGCTTCCAAAATATATGTGACAAATGGCTCAAAGAAGAGGTGATGGATTAGAGAATGAATTAAAATATTCTCAAAAATTTATGGAAGAAATAACATGATGTCTGAGAGATGTTTTCAAAATAATACAGGGAAGGTAAGAAGGGGATAGGCTTATAAGAGTTGATAGGCACAAGCTGATTAATTATACTAACTTCTCTAGTTTTATATATGCCTGACATTTTCATAGTAAAATTTTTTTATAAAAGTAAAATTTAAAGGATTTTGGAGAATAAAAGTGAACACAAATAAACGTGAAAGGCTAATCTGAACACATTTCCTCATGGTTTTTAGCTTGTGGAATAACTGGAATATAAAAAAAAGGCATCTTTTAAATTTTTTTTTAATTATAGAAATAAAAATTCTTTTCATCAAGAACACTTTGAATAAAAATATATCTGTTTTATGAACTACGCTACAGCCTCAGGATAATATTACTACAGACAGCAATAATATCAGAGCAATTTATATATAATAATAATAGACCACTATATTTTAAATTTCTGTTCTGAATTTTTCAGTGCTATATTGTTTTTCTAAACCCCAAAGCTTTCTAAAATTGGCTCAGATAGTGCTCTGAAATTTGCTCAAGTGCCATTATCTATAAATACATATAGTTGTCTTCATGTACCCTGGGAGCATCTTCTAAGTACCTGCCCTCCCTCCTCTCCCGACACTCTGGAGGGAAATTCTACCCTAAGATTAACCACAGAAATTTCACACTGATGACAAAGCTAATATGACCTTTTACAATGTGCTCAGTCCCCCCAGTCATATGCTCTCTGTTCAGTACGGAAAAAGCAGAAAATCCATCCTGAAAAGATGACTTAAGGAAACATGGCTCCAAAATTGCAATGTTCAATTTGTTCAATATGTTTCCAATAAGCTGGACCTAGCATGTGATGAAACAAAATCCATCAATAATTGGTCAAAACCATCATCATTATATGTTGTCTTTGGAAGCTATTTCAGTTGTCCAGCTGTTTGCCTTGTGTTGGAGGAGATACTAAATATAAAATGAGGGCTAAAATAGAAAATGGTGTTCTCATCCCACATTAAAGGAAGCAAAAGAGAGGAACAGATGATGATTCATGGAAACACTGTGCAGACTGAAACATGGTGGAAAGATTACGTCCCAGCGCTGGTGAGGCGTTCCTGGGATTCAGGATATAAAGCACCCTCCCCACTCTGCTGCCAGCAAGCTGATCGATTCTGTGCTTTCTTCCAGCTCATATATTCACTAGCCATTGGTTTTCTTTGGGGGATTTTTCTAATGACTTAAATCCCAATAATGAACAATTTATGCTTCATATTTTTAAAAAACCACGCATCCTTAGAGAAAGTTCAAGGATATACGCATTTGTATTCATGGACAATTTCCAGGGGCATGTACTTTCAGAGATTTTGACCAGCAACATCCCAAAGATGTGATCCAATTTTATGAGTCTTCACAGTCTAATAAAGTAAAAGTCTGAACAGGGGCTGCATTTCAATATTTATGGCATTCCCCGTCTTCTCATTAGACATTCAATTACGAGCTACAAGTTAGAATCGACTGGACAGCAACAGGTTTTTTATCTTTTTAATATTGATTCTGATTAAAGCTGGAAGATTGAAAACCAGGGGCTAGGGAAATTAACTATTATTTGACCTATGCTAAAATTTCAAGCAGATAAAAATCCTCGAAAAGCAGGCTTGGAATTGACAATTTCTCTTTTATGACTTCTATGAATGTACCATGACATATCCAGTAACCCATAACAACAATGGCAAGTAGAGAATTCCACTTCTTTCTTTAACAAACCTTCTCTCAAATGCTGCTTTCTGTCATTACTTTACCTGACATGTGACCCACTAACTCCAGGGCATGGTACATTTCCTAGAAGGAGCGGCTTGCAGACACCCCATGCAGACAAGAGCCAGCACAGCACACTACCATTTGCAATCTCAGAAATTCCAATTCAGTGCAGGAATGTCATTGTGCTAGCTTAGAAATATCATAAAGAAAAAGCAATTTTGCTGGTGCAGCAAGAGTCTTAGCTTAATCCATGCAAAATATTCTCTTCACCTTGTAAAAAATTCATGCATTCAAAAAAGTAATGAAAGTTTACCTGGATGATCCACTTTTGTTGAAGGAATGCTCTTAGAAGACATTATCTACACCATAAACATATGAATGTCTAGATCAATTCCAAGAAATAAACCAACTAGATATTCATGGTGATATGCAGTGACTCTTTGCATACCAAGTGGTTCCAAATATACCAGCAGACCCGTTGAGAACTGGCCAAGTACCAGAAGGCCACTGGGAAATCAGATGACTGAAAATCATAAAATATTATCCCATAGAAGTCAAGTCATAGCTGGCTCTATCCTTATGCTAGCTGACAAGAACCCATCTAGCCCCAAGAGTTTGTTATATGAGAAATAAAAACAACCATATATTCTTTAAAGAAAAAAAAAATCACTCTGAAAAGTAAAGTTAACCTTTGGTAGCTCAATTTCTGCATCTCCTCTTTTATTTTCTAGTCAATTTTCTTTTCTTAATAATTCCAAAGTTCCCCACATTCCAAATTGTCTCCCTTGCTATCTTCTCTCCCCCATTTCACAGTAGCATTTCTTCGGGCTAACTATTCTCCAGTGTGTTAAGAAGAAAACAATTCCTATTCATTCATAATTGACTGATAATGAGGTGAAATGACTATCTGATTTTAAGTTTGATTAAGTAAAAAAAAAAAATCATGTATTATAAGAAAAGGATATTCTGCGCCACAGAACCGCCAAGTAAGCAGACTATTGTAGATTAGAATAAGGTGCCTGTCATCAATTTTCTTACATCAGGTATCCTTAAGCAAGGGTACACAGAACTCTGAAATTTAGGCAAAACTGGGTGCATGACTCAGAGGCTGTGCCTTATTCTGGAAGAATAACTTTCCTTTGACTCTTAAAAATGCCCTTGACTCCAAGAAACTTTTAAGAACTGCTGTCCTAAGCTTCTCCAAGTTTCAGATCCTTCTTTAATTAATTTCAGAATTAACCAACTCCCTAAACACTCAAACTTTTTTTCCACAGTGCCATCATAAAGACCAGGGCATGGCTGCTCCAATGGCAAGGCAGAGGAAGTGGTGCAAGGTGGGTAGGGTCATCTATAACTCAAGTGTTTGCAATATGGGCATTTATAGATCCATTACACACCACATTCTTCACTACCTATTTCCAAAACATCAAATATTAACCTCTTCTGTTCCACTCACTTCTGCTCATATTTAATAGCCAATTTTTTTTTAATTTCCATTTTTCTTTTGGAAGAGTTTTTAATTAGGAAAGTGCTGCATGCTAACAGTTGTCTGTTAGAAGTTTATTTAGAATTTAAAAGTAGTGATTCTGTTATTTCTCGTTGAAGTTATTAAAAGATTATACCTTTTCACACCACTTACTGGCTAACAAGCACTGCAAAAAAATTCTTTACTTCCGTGTTGTTGCCAGTATTGTTCATACACATGCTCAGTGGCAGAACTTGTAGTCACAGTGAAGTCACATGACAAAACAGGGGAGGAACAAAGGCTGTTTGTACCACTTGTACTTTCAGTCTTGTACCACTTTCCAAATATTATGCTCTCTATTCTTTCATATTTGATCAGCGATTTAAACAGCAACTGCCAATAATACCATCCAATGGTTCAGAACATAAGTCCTAAATGTAACCATATGTGCTGGATGGTGCTTCTCCCTGTTTCTATGCCATTTTGTCATGTATCTTTCGTGGCAGCCTGAAATAACTGGCAACTCAATCTCCATATTTTTAAAATAAAAAGACAGAACTTTTAAACAAAATACTGTAATTTTCGCAGAAAACTGAGCTTGGTATCAAATGATATTACAGTAACATTCAGAGTTGATGATATAGACTTGGTTGTAAAATCAATAGACAAAATATTCACAAAGGTGCTGGATAAAGTCTTAAAATAGACTATGATTTTCGTAAATCTAAAAGAAGCACCCTATTTGGCACTGTGATCCATTAAACTTCAGGATATGCCGATTTTCTCAATGAAATTATAGTTAGAACCGGAGAACATCTTTACTATGGCCAGAGTGACTCACCAGTGTGGCTATTCCTCTTGAAATAGGTGGTAGAACTGGATTTAGATTTGGATGTAAGGTAGGTTGAGTTGGAACCAATGGAGCTTGATGACAAAGATTTTCCTAGATTATCAGAACTTTTCTTGATGATATTGGTAGCTGTCTTACTCCAATCTGAAAGAAATGACATCGCTCTCCATCAATCTGCTTTATGCACAATATGCTCTGCTTTGAAAGAACATCACTGCATTATTTAAGTAACTTATCTGGAGCATTTGATCTTCTGATATGCTGTCAATGGCTCAGAGAAGAGACTTACATATAAACAATATAATAAACCGAAGAAACAGATAAATTTCTTCATTTGATCCTGAATATATGTTGTTGGGAGCCCTGGTGGCACAGTGGTAAAAGCAATTGACTGCTAACTGAAAGGTTGGTGGTTTGAAACCACCAGCAGCTCCATGGGAGAAAGATGTGGCAGTCTGCTTGCCTAGAGATTTACAGCCTTGGAAATTCTATCGGGTCACTATGAGTAAGAATTGACTCGATGGCAGTGGGTTTGGTTTTATATGTTGTTTAAAATCCCACTTTAACTGTGAAAAAAAAAAAAAAACACTATGATTTTAAAAAAAAAAAGTAGCCACTGAAGGCAAAAATAAACAATAAAAGGGTAATATTTTTCCTTCAGGTATTTTTTACACAGAAAAATCTCTCTGCCTCATAATGCAATTGGGGAATCTTAAAATTTTGAAAACATGGGTATGGTATAGTGGAACTTCTTGATATCTGAGGTGTTACATCAGACATAAAACCATGGGGAAGTCATTTAACCTATCTGGACTTCATCTTTCTCCTTTGCCCAATAGGTGGGTGAGGTCTAAAGTCTTCAGATCTCTCCTAGTCCTAATATTCTAAGATTTCAACAAAGCAGCTTTACATGCTCCAACTTTATAACTTGCTACCGTTGGGACTAGATAGCTCTAATGATAAAAGACCACATGGCAAAAAGTTCCAGAGTACTTTTAGATATAAAAACAAATGAACAACATATGTTCTTTACCTGAGTTGTCAGCTAACCGAAATCTCCCACAACAGAGATGTCGCCTCCACTGTTTCTGAACATTCTCTTTCATAGCACAATGGAAGATAAATATAAATAAGCCTGTGGCAAAAGAAGATATAAATATTCAAGTCAACTGCTCCATTTTTAAAGATAAATCTTATACACTACATGGATTCATTTTAAAATTTTTACACACGAATCACTAAGAAACAAACAGCTTAAGAAAATGAATCTTAAAATATGTAGTAGAAGTTTTGATCCTTTAGAACAGATTACAAAGGCTCTAACAGAACTATAATGACAACAAATAATTACATGGCTCTGATTCTGTCTTTGCCTGTTCTGCTAAGCATTCGTTATGACTTAACATAAAATTCAAGGTGAAATAAACAATATTCACTTTAGAAAGCACTTACTATTTTCCTTATATTTGTTTTAAAATCATCTAAAAACTTCAAACGATTTAGAAGAGAAAACAGAAACACTCATAAGCTAATCATCTATTTTCAATTTGTGTTTTCTGAGCTATTTCACGTATATATTTTATTATGGTTGTAATCATAGTGTACTCGGTTGAGCCATAGAAAACTGGTATTTTTGTAGGGAAAAAAATGAATAAAAGACAACAAATTCATGTGGCTCCATCTAATATTTTTACTTCCTGACCTGCTTTAGTTTTCCAACATTTTAACACTGAAATATTTCCATATTATGGTCACTCCCAGTGCCTATAAAAAACTAATGGTATCACTTGTGCTTTGGAAGTCAACTTTTCAAGGATTTTCCTTCTGCAATTGAACTATCTCCTTGCTACCTCATCCCTCTATTCCTCTATCCTTGGCTATTCCCATTACCTTACAAACATATTCTACCGAATATCTCTGAAATACGAACCAAAAATTCCTCCCTCAACCTCCAATCTTCTTTAAGCTTCAACATCTCCATTTCCTGTTTCAATAAAACTTTTGAAATGGTTCATTTTTGCTGTTTCCACTTATTTTTTCTCAACCCACTCACAAATGGGCCACAAATGGTCTTGTAAAAATCACAGTGACTCCCATATTGCTCACTCAATTTTCCATTCCGGTTATACTAGACTTCTCCCAGCTGCACTCAACATAGTCAACCATTTCCTCATTCTTGAAATACGTTTTTTCCACCACTTTTTTTTTTTGTTGTTGTTGCAAATTTGATCAGAATTCCTTCTTGGTCTCCTTAATAAATTCCTGTGCTTTACCTTTAAATGTTGATGTGTACATGTGCTCAGTCCTTCGATCTCTTCTACAGTTACACTGTTCCACGGAGTTCTAGTCTCATGCAGGCAAATAGTGTAAGTACTATAATGCTGATTTTCACATTCATCCACACTCCCTCTTATCCTCCCCACCACCATAATTTGAACTTATGGGATGTCTTCACTTGGCCGTATCTCCTCTCAACAGCATCTCAAACCCCAGAGTCCTAAACGGAAGTCCTCTCCCTCACTACCCTCAAACCACACTTGCCCTTCTTCTGCTTCTCAAAATATCAAGCTTATTCCTGTCCAATACCTCTTTGAATGCTGTTCCTTTGATCTTTCTGTAACAGGTTCCTACTGTCATTCAAGTCTCAGGTCAATTGTTAACTCCTCAGAGAGGCCATCATTCAGCATTAATTTTTGTTTGCTTACTTTTAGCCTCCAGTCACTCTCTTTCATATACCTATTTTCTTCACAGCACTAATGAGTACCTGATACTCTTGTATTCCTTATTCATTCATTCACTGCTTTGCTTGACAGTATCTTGCTAGTAGGTAACAGGCTACTAGTTTATTATATTAAGAGAACAAGGGTTATTATAGTAGGTAATAACAGGGATGTTCATCTATTCGATGTTCTGTTGGCCGGTTCCAGAACAATGCCAAGATAAAAGCTGGAACACAACAAATTTTTTTCTTCTTAATTGTGCTTTAGGTGAAAGTTTACAGTTTAGGTTAACTTCTCACTCAAAAATTTATACACATTGTTTTGGGACATTGGCTACAATCCCCACAATGTGACAGCATACTCCCCCTTTCCACCCTAGGTTCCCTGTGTCCATTCCTCCAGTTCCTGTCCTTTCTTGCCTTCTCATCTTGCTTTTGGACAGGTGGTCTCGTATATTTGATTGAACTAAAAAGCACATCCTTCATGTGTATTGTTTTTTGTTTTACAGGCCTGTCTAATCTTTGTCTGAAAAGTGGGCTTCAGGAAGAATTTCAGTTCTGGGTTGGCAGCGTGTCCAGGGGCCATAGTTTCAGGGGTTCCTCCAGTCTCTCTCAGACCCGTAAGTCTGGTCAGTTCACGTGAATCTAAATTCTGTTCTACATTTTTCTCCTGCTCTGTCCAGGACTGTCTGTTGTAATCCCTGTCAGGGCAGTCACTGGTGGTAGCCAGGCACTATCTAGTTCTTTTGGTCTCAGGCTGGTGGAGTCTCTGGTTCATGTGGTCCTTTAGTTCTTTGGGCTAGTATTTTCCTGTTGTCTCTGGTTTTCTTCATTCTCCTTTGCTCTGGGTGGGATGGGACAAATGGATATATCTTAGATGGCCGTTCATAGGCTTTTAAGACCCCAGACACTACTCACCAAAGCGGGATGTAGAACATCTTCTTTATAAACCATGCTATGACTTTTTTTATGACGTAGTTTATAAATCTCCCCAGAGACCATGGTCATCATGCCCCAGCCCCAGCTAATCAGTCCCTCAAAGTGTTCGGATGTGTCTAGGAAACTTCTACGCTTTTGTTTTGGTTGAGTTGTGCTCATTTTTCCTATATTGTATGCTGTCCTTCACTTCACTAAAATTGACACTTGTCTACCATCTAGTTCGTGATTTCCCGTCCTCCTTCCTCCCCACCCTCCTAACCACCAAAGAATGCTTTTTTCTGTGTGTAAACCTTTTCTTGAGTTCTTGTAATAGTGGTTGTCTTAGTTATCTAGCACTGCTATAACAGACATACCACAAGTGGATGGCTTTAACAAAGAGTTTATTTTCTCACAGTCTAGTAGGTTACAAGTGCAAATTCAGGGTGTCAGCTCCAGGGGAAGGCTTTCTCTCTCTGTCGGCTGTGTAGGAAGAAGGTCCTTGTCCTTAATCTTCTCCTGGTCGAGGAGCTTCTCAGGCTTAGGGACCCCGTGTCCAAAGGACACGCTCTGCTCCTCGTGCTGCTTTCTTGGTGGTATGAGGTTCCCAACTCTCTACTTGCTTCCCTTTCCTTTTACCTCTTCAATGATAAAAGATGGTGCAGGCCACACCCCAGGAAAACTCCCTTTACCTTGGATCGGGGAGGTGACTTGGGTAAGGGTGGTGTTAAAATCCCACCCTAGTCTTCTTTAACATAAAATTACAATTACAAAAAGGAAGACAACCACAGAACACTGGGAATCATGGCCTAACCAAGTTAATGCACACATTTTGGGGGGGACATAATTCAATCCATGACAGTGATCTCATATAATATTTGTCCTTTTGTGACTGACTTATTTCACTCAGCATAGTGCCCTCCAGATTCATCCATGTTGTGAGATGTTTGCCTGATTCCTCATTGTTCTTTAGTGTTGCACAGTATTCCATTGTGTGTATGTACCATAATTTGTTTATGCATTCATCTGTTGATGGGCATTTAAGTTGTTTCTATTTTTTGCTATTGTGAATAGTGCTGCAATGAACATGCGTATGCATGTGTCTATTTGTATGATGGCTCTTATTTCTCTAGGGTATATTCCTAGGAGTGGGAGTGCCGGATCCTACGGTATTTCTACTTTCAGCTTTTTAAGGAAGTGCTGTATCATTTTGCAAAGTGGTTGCACCATTTTATATTTCCATCAGCAGTGCATATGAGGAACTCAATGAATTTTTGTTAAGTG
Organism: Loxodonta africana; assembly: GCF_030014295.1. Lineage (NCBI taxonomy): Eukaryota > Metazoa > Chordata > Mammalia > Proboscidea > Elephantidae > Loxodonta > Loxodonta africana. The sequence goes on along the minus strand of NC_087342.1, from coordinate 210,863,789 downwards.
AATTACTATAACCATGATTAATCAATCCTCTATTGTAGTTAACTGAACACATAATGTATATTTCTAATGCATTAAATGTGTTTGGGGATGGGGAGTTAAGAACAAGAGAATCCAAAAAAAACAGAAATTAAGGGGTGATAGGAATACAATGAAAATACACTTAAGGCTTAAGTTTCTGAAAAACACGTAAGCAAGTTGCTGAGGTACTTCCCTGGTGATATACTATGTCTATATAAAGGAGAGGTTTTTGTTTTTGTTTTTAATTGTGTTAAAATATATAAACATAAAATTTGCCATTTTAGCCATTTTTAAGTGTACAATTCAGTGACATTAATTACATTCACCATGTTATGCAACCATCACCACTCTCTACTACCAAAATGTTTTCATCACTCCAAACAGAAACTTGATACCCATTATGAAATAACCCCAGTCCAGCCTCCCTCCAGCCCCTGGTAACCATTAATTTACTTTGGTCTCTATGTACTTGCCTATTCTAGGTATTTCATATATGTGAGATCATATAATATTTGCCCTTTTGTGTCTGGCTTATTTCACTCAGCATGTTTTCAAGGTTCATCCATGTCATAACTTGCATCAGAACTTCATTTCTCTTTATGACTGACAAATATTCCATTGTAGGTATATATCATATTTTGTTTATTCACTGATCTATTGTTGATAGACACTTGGGTTGTTTCCACCTTTTGGTTATTGTAGTTAATACTGCAATGAACACTGTTACACAAGAATCTGTTTGCATTCCTGCTTTCAAGTCTTTCTTGGCATATAGGAGCAAGCACTTTCACCACTGCATCTATTTGTTAAACACTTCAATTGGTATTCTGTCCGTTCCTGGAGCCTTGTTTTTCACCAATTCCTTCAGTGCAGCTTGGACGTCTTCCTCCAATACCATTGGTTCTTGATCATATGCTACCTCCTGAAATGGTTGTACATCGACCAGTTCTTTTTGGTACAGTGACTGTGTATTCCTTCCATCTTCTTTTAATGCTTCCTGCGTTGTTCCATATTTTTCCCACAGAATCCTTCAATATTGCAACTTGAGGCCTGAATTTTTTCTTAGTTCTTTCAGTTTGAGAAATGCCGAATATGTTCTTCTCTTTTGGTTTCTAATTCCAGATGTTTGCACATTTCATTATAATACTTTACTCTGTCTTCTTGAACAGGTTTCACAGACAATGGTACATAAATTGGATTAAAAAATCTGACATATCTCCTCTAAAATTATGTGGTAAAGAAGTCATTTAAATGCTCTATCTCCCATTATGAATAAACGGGATAAAATTAGATAATAAGCATGAGAAATTAGAATTCTTAGTAATGAATATATTTTTAAATTCCAAGATAATATATTTATACAAATTCTTTAGCCCTGAGATAGTTTTCCATTTCCAATCAGGACAGAATTCTCATAATAGGTTATTTTACTATTTGTAGTAGCTAGCCTTTTTTTTTTTTTTTTACATGAATTTAACTTAGTCTGGCAATAATTACTGTACTAAAATTCTTTTAGAATAAAATATCCCTTTTATGGGGAAATCAGCACAACTTAACCACAGCAAAGTCACAGAAGCTTCATATACACATCTAAAGTCCCTAAGGGACCAAGTTACTGAGCTGAGAGCTGTGGATCATGGTTTTGGGGAACACCTAGCTCAACTGGCATAACATAGCTTATAAAGAAAATGTTCTACATCCTACCTTGGTGAGTAGCATCTGGGGTCTTAAGAGCTTGTAAATGGCCATCTAAGATAATCATATTGGTCCTACCCCATCTGGAGTAAAAGGGAATGAAGAAAACCAAAGGTACAGGGAAAGATTACCTAAAGGACTAATGGACCAACTACTACAGCCTCTACCAGACTGAGTGCAGAACAACTACATGGTGCCCGGCTACCACCACTGACTACTCTGAGAGGTATCATAATAGAAGGTCCCAGGCAGAGCAGGAGAAAAATGTAGAACAAAATTCAAACTCACAAAAAAAGACCAGACTTCCTGGTCTGACAGAGACTGGAGAGACCTCGAGAATGCCCCCAGACACGCTTTTAACTCAGTACCGAAATCAGTCCTGGAGTTCACCTTTCAGCCAAAGATTAGACAGCCCCGTAAAACAAACAATATACACGTAGTTCAATCATGTATATGAAACTAAATGGGCACACCGGCCCAAAAGCAAAGATGAGAAGGCAGGAAGGGATAGGAAAACTGGACCAATGGAAATGGGGACCCCAAGGTCCAGAAGGGGAGGGTGCTGACATATCCTGGGGTTGGCAACCAACGTTACAAAACTATCTGTGTATTGTTTAATGAGAAAATCATTTGCACTGTAAACTTCCACCTAAATCACAATAAAAAATAAATAAATAAAATATCCCTTTTAGAGTTCAGCCATGGAAATGTGGAATAATACACATGAAAGCACGGGAAGAAATTCTAACCACTTCAAGAAAGAGGAGCAGAAAATGTAGCAAGAAGGCAAAAGGTGTCAGATGCTAAAATGAGAAAAAAGAAGCTATTCCTTCTTTAGTTTTCAGGTTTTTTTTCCCCCATCTAATAACAGATTTTAAATTGACGGCAGTGGGTTTAATAACAGATTTTGGTGCCAGAAGGAGAACTACAATTATAAAACTTTAGAGTTCTACACTGGCATCCAAAGGAATTTGTCTTATTTCCCACTCCTGTCCCTGCTCTTTCTATCAAATTATTTATTTTCCTTTGAGGACCTTTGTATCAACCATACTGCATTTCAAAAAGTTTCTTCATAAAACCCATTGTCATCAAGTTGATTCCAACTCACAGTGACCCTACAGGACAGAGCAGAACTGCCTCATAGGGTTCCTAAGGCTATAATCTTCAGGGAAACAGACTGTCACAATTTTCTCCGAAGGAGCGGCTGGTGAGTTCGAACAGCTGACTTTTAGGTTAGCAGCCAGGTGCTTAACCACTGCACCACTAGGGCTCCTTCATAGCACCACGGAAAATTATGTTCTTCTATCTTTCTGGAAAGGGCTTTTTAAGTGGCGACCTAGGACTATGGTCTTCATGGTAGTTTTATTTAACTGATCAAGGACTAGGGAAGGCTGCCCCATAAATTTTGGAAGCTAAAATAATCCAAATGATTGAATTCACACCTAAAACTTTTACTTCATCTTAACAGAGTAGTGCTAGCTTCATGAAATCTTTTTATTTCACAAAACAGAGCTCACAATGGTCCTTTTTTTTTAGTGAATTTTATCCTGAAAAACCACCACTCTGAGGAATCTGAGTCAAAATTCCTCAGCAATCGTTTCTTCAGCTTGATAACTGCCTAGATTCTTTATTTTACCTATATGAACGCAAGTACCATGCCAGACCAATAAGAAAAACAAAACCTTAAACACACTTTAAAGAAACGCATTCCTAACCAGTCTCCTATCTCAGCCCACTCATCTCTGAATTCTTAGTGAAAGAACCATCTTTCACTAACCACAGGTATATGATCTTTTTTTTTTTTTAGACCAAGATGTGGGCTCAAGATGTCTTAATTCTGGGTACCTTTTGAAATTTTCTCATTTAAAAATAAATAACACTTTTCAATTGTGATGGGGGAAGATGGTTGCAACTATGTGGGGCAGTGAGCTTGCCCATAGGTATTATCAGGGATGGACATGTAATAAACTCCACTTTGCCAAATCCTCCTAGAGAAGCATACAGGCCAAGGCTGGTTCAGCGGAGATGGTGAAGGGACACCAAAGAGGGTGTTCTAAACTTAAGGGTGAGAAACACTGTGAAAAGTCTCATCAAGCAGCTGGATTTGATTTCTGTTATCTAGTGAAAGCACTTACATCATAACACACTCATTTAGCATATTATTTTCACTGTAGATTGTTTGGGCTTGTGTTTAATCTTGGTCTTTGTATGGGTTATTTAACTATTACTTATGAAAAAAAAAAACCAAAAAAATAATAACATCAATCCTTTGGCTAGCAATTTGGCTCCCACATAGAACTCATTCCCTTTGCTTGAGTCTGGCAATACTATGCGGCTTTCCAAGGCAGATGTAAAATAAGTAGCTAAAATGATGTTCTCAGATCTTTAACCTGATTATTGGAAGCTGAAAAAAAAAAAACTACCAGAAAGTTTCCCTTGGATATGAAAATGAATGCTAAATACAGTAAAGTTCAGGACAGCACATGCTGTCATTCTTTTACTACTCTAAAAGGTCATTTCCAAGGAGCCTAGTAGGGAAACCATTTTTTTAAAAAAGGCTGGGGTCCTCATCACCTAATGAGTTCTTTACCAACAAAAGGCCATGGACACTTTCAGCAGGGTTACATCAATAAATTCTGACAAATGGCCAGCGTCCACCTTTTCTTACCCTCAAAATGATTAAGGGATGATTTTTTTTTTTTTTTTTTAGCGATCCAGAGACATGGGAAAGGGAAAGACTGCACACATAGACAGCGGCGGGGAAGAGGGACAGAACCAGGGTAGGTAGAAATGAAGAGTGATTGGTGACTCCATAACACACCCAGGAAGACAGGGAGTTTTAGTGGGAAAATCAGTCAAGAATTAAACCAGATGCTTGTACATGTTCCAGGGAACTGATTTTTGACAAAATTGGACTAGATTACCTGTGAGCTCCCTATCAAGCTGATGTCCAAATCTCTGAACAGCTACTGTGTTCTGCTGTTCACAGATGTAGCTGGCTGACTGCTGGGCTGGGGTCTTTAAGGCTTTATGGTTCTTTATAGAAACTTCTTGATCCTCCTTTCATACTACCACAGTGCCCTTTAGAAAATGACTTCCCTGTGGCACGAAATGAATTCCAAAGAATGTTTCCAAAGGATGTTTCCCTGCAGTGTGTAAGGTCTCAGCCAGTACGATGTCAAATGTTAGGGGTGAAAGGTGATTTATCCCTCTTCCTTGTTGCCAATTCAGTGTGTGTCCTGTAGACGTGATTATGGCACAGCTAAACTTTCATGAGGCTCCTAACTCCAACTTCTTGTGGCAAGGGAGGTTAGTTGACATTTAACATATTTTACACTTCATCATTTGTTTAAATTTTCTTAGCTTACCAGCAGGATTAAAATCATAATCGTGATAAATGAATTTACCTAAATAAATTTTGTTGAATAAGGAAAGAGACTGTATTTTCCTTTATTCACTAAATATATATTTACTAACTTCTTTTTAATGGAAATATTCACTTCCTAGAAACTTTGCAATAAAAAACTGAAAAGGCAGTAATTTGTTTTACTTTTCTGCTTTAGCCTTGACCTCTAATAATGTGCTTTTCTATTTTCATATATGCTCTACTGTAAACATTACATTGTCAGAATCTAACTGATCTTGGGCAGGTCATTAACTTTTCTTAACTTCAGTTTTTTTCATCTATAAAATGGAGAAAATACTCGCTTTCTCAGGTCTCTACTTTTCAGATTTGCTGCAAGAATTAAATCAGATCACAGATGTATATGAAGGTGCCTTGTAAACCACAATCGATCTGACAGCAACTCGTTTGACTTCTTTTATATATGTATATGAAAATATATATATGTATTTTAATTAAAAAAAAATGTATGGAAACCCTGGTGGCATAGTGGTTAAGTGCTATGGCTGCTAACCAAAGGGTTGGCGGTTCGAATCTGCCAGGTGCTCCTTGGAAACTCTATAGGGCAGTTCTACTCTGTCCTATAGGGTTGCTATGAGTTGGAATCGACTCGATGGCACTGGGTTTGTTTGTTTTTTATTTTTTAATGAAAATATATGTTTGCATTTATTTTTATACATACATTTACTATTATTTTATTTGCAATAGAGTCAGTTTTGACTCATGGCAACCTCATGTATGCCAGAGTAGAACTGTGCTTCATGGGGTTTTCAGTGGCTGACTTTTCAGCAGCAAATTGCAGGCTTTTCTTCTGAGGCACCTCTGGGTGAATTCAAATGCCTCGCCTTTCAGTTACCAGCTGAATGAATTAACCACTGCACTACCCAGGGACTCCTTTTTAATATATAGACTATATATATTTATGTATCTGTACAAGTACATGTGGATATAGACACACATATATTTCCAAGAATCCTGAGATTTTTAACATGTTAGAACCAATTTTTTAAAGAAATAAATGAGAAAAGAAATCTGCTATCAAAAGCAACTCATCTGATATGCCGTGACGTCAGTGTAGACTTGTCAGCCCACAGAGCCTACACCTCTATAATACTGCAGAGTGACTCACGGTATTCATAAGTAAGACCCTCCTGATATTTAGATGCTCATCTTCAAGCTAAATCTGAGAGAGATGAAAACTTGTTGGGCCTAGAGTTAATTTTCAGAATATTGTTTAACATTCCAAATCTTTTGACTATTGCCAGTTTTATAATGATAGGCTTCAATTAACTATGATACTACATTAACAAGAACTTTTATCCTGATCATTCTAGAAAAATGAGTGTACTTTAACATCCAAAACCAATGATGAGTGTTTTAGTAGTGGCATATTTCCTAAATTTCTCTTGACTCAGTTCACGTCTCCCAAGCCCCCTCATCCCCACCATGGTCTAAAACACCACATCACTATCTCGGACCTGGGCCACTACAATATCCTCTTTTCTCTACAACCACTTTTGGGCTGCTCTAATCCATTCTTCACACTGTGTCCAGCTTCATCTTTACAAAGGAAAACCTGATGTCGCTCTACATACCTAAGACCTTTCAAGCACTTCCCACTGCTCTTACAAAGATCTAAGTATGGGGCCTTCACAGTGTAGCCCTGGCTTCCCTCTTGCACTAACTCCTTCTGCTACTCTTCTGCTCATTTTCTGATCTTTGTCTTAATGCCCTGAACACATGCTGTCATCACCAACTATAGTAAATTTTGCATAGGAAATGTTCTTGACCCGAAATATTCTTTTTCCCACTCCTACTCCCATCTTTCACCTAGTTAATTCCTATTCTTTCTTCAAATTTCAGCTCAGACATCACACGGGCTTTCAATATTCCCAGGCAGTTTTTATATTGTGATGTATGTGATTAACATCAGTCTCCCCACTAGATCATAAGCTTCATGAGTTCAATGGACCACATCAACTTTTTGCTGGAATACAGAATGTCAGAAAGAAAGAAAGAAAGAAAAAAAAAAAAACCAGATACTATCCAGTTTACCTAAATACTACCTGAATTCATTTTACATTCACTGAATTACTTCTTTAAATTGTCTAAGTTCTACATGCTTCTTTTAATAAAACAATACTTCTTACAAAAATAAAGCTTCTTTTGGAAGGTTCAGAAAACTCACCAGCAAAAAAACCATTAAGTGACTTTGAGTAGCATCCTGAGAATTTTTTTTGTAAAGGCCTGGCCAGTAAGCAATTGTCAGTAGACTCATGAGCTCTGTATCACTGCATTTTAAATTTCCCTTTTTTTTGTTGTTTTGGAGGTGTTTTAAATATCACTGATGTGCAGAAATCTGTTCTGAATTTATACAATTTAAAGTCAGTCTTAAAACTCAGTGATTTATGAAGAACTCTGACTTGATGATGGTTTACAAAATTTTTCCCTCCTGAAGGAGACCCATGCTGGGAAAAATAAAACATCCCAATTCTCATGAATGGAAACAGAGCTGAACAGACGACTGTAGCTGTTGAAGGTTACAGAAACTGCCAGGAAATTCTAAAAGCAAAAACAGGGTTGGGCTAGTTGACCCATGTGCCTTTCATATATAATACTGACATATAAAACCATGGAATTTCTAATGTTAATGGACATTTTTGTTAATATTTAGGCACTTTTATATTGTATATTATAGAAGAGGTTAGATAGAGAAATAATCACTTTAAAAGGCTAGATCCCAATTAAGATGTATTCATATGCTACATACACAGTTTCCACCTTTGGGAGGTATCACACACACCTATTACTGTGGTGTCGATTCCGACTCATAGCGACCTTATAGGACAGAGCAGAACTGCCCCACAGGGTTTCCAAGGAGCAGCTGGTGGATTCAAAATACTCACCTTTTGGTTAGCAGCCGAGCTCTTAACCACTGGGCCACCAGGGCTCCTCTGGAGGAATACATGACATTTATTGTCTTATTTATTGAAGACAATGAGCCCACATCTTTCCTCTGTTATGAGAGAATGAACCTGAGTGAAATCTGCTGAATTAATGGTGGCAAAAATAGTTAAGCACTTGGCTGCTAACCAGAGAGGTTTGCAGTTCAAACCCACCCAGTGGCTCTTCAGGAGAAAGACCTGTAGATCTGCTTCTATTAAGATTATGGCCAAGAAGACCCTACGGGGCAGTTCTAGTCTATCACGTGCGGTTGTTATAAGTCAAAATTGACTCGACCGCATCTAATTGCGTAACAACATGCCAGAGGAGTCTCAGGTTGGATTTAAGGGCATTCCTGAAGTCTCTCCCTCTCTTCATCCAGCAATCAAGTCATTCACTTAATAAACAATTTTTGAGTGCCCACTACATTACAGATTTTTTGCCAGAGGTCACAGACTAGTTGGGGACCAAGGAGGATAAGCAGATAGTGCAATACAAAGCAAAAAACACTTCACCGAAGGTAACTACAGACTTTTCTTAGAACACACCTGTAGGGGACACCCACATAGGCACTCATTTGATAAGTAGTCCCAGTGTCATCTTTCACACTTTCTACCCCAGCTCAGATATGTTCAGCTTTTATCAGCTCTTCCTTTCCCACGTACCCACAAGTGCAGGACCAGTAGCTTCAGTTAAGCTGGCAGTACTGCCCTATTCAGAAATATTCCAAACATTCATTTTTTTTTGGAGTGTTGGCTTCATGGTACCCCTAAACATTAGGGAGTTTTATCAACATCATACAGTATATTCAATACCTTAGAGAATATCATTTAATTAAAAAAAAAATCATTCATATTCATTTAAGCTTAAAAGATAATTCCATTACGAAGTATACTAGGAACCCAGGATCATGAAGAGGGTACAGGGCTAGGCAACATTTTGTCCTGTTATACACGAGGTAGTCACGAATTGGCACTGACTTGAGAGGAACTAACAACAAGGGTACATATATGGAATCAAAAGCATGACAGTAAGATACTTGAAGAAAGCCTTTTATTTTTGTAAAAAACAGGCCACTGGCAAATGTTTGTTAAACTGTTGAACTAATTTCCATATCTCATGAAAAAAATGAGAGTTTTGAACTAGAGTAGTTATTTAACTCCAAGAGCCAAGTGATCAAGGTGAATTACTTCTGCCCCTGAATTGGAGTCTAAAAATTCTTCCGGTCAAGGATGGTAAACCTACATGGAAAAAGTTTCCATGTATAGCACCAATACCCAGCCAAACTGTGAAGAAGGTAAAAATTGTCTGTGCATCCCTTTAAACCCCCTACTGGGCTCTCAGCTAGATACTTCTCTGGGTCATATTCACTCACACAACAAGTAATTATTGAGTGCCCACTATCTGCTCTGAAGTGTTCTAGGCATTTGGGATACATCACTAAGGGAAAAACAAAAATGAACCCTGGCATTCTGCCTCATTTATCCAAAAACATTTTATATATCCAACCATCCATCCATCCATCCATCCAACCATCCATCCGTCCATCTGTCCATGCGTCTGCCCACCTGTCCATCTGTCCGTCCATCCATCCATCCATCCATCTCTATCAGTGTGTACCAGAAACTATGCTCAACACCTGGAATAGTGATATAGAAACTTAGCATGGCATCTGTCCAAAAGGGAACCTGTTTGCAAATACATTAAAATTAGCAGAAAATTCTCAGATACCACTTATCTTACCTTGTAATGAGTTGAAGATGGAGAAGAGGTACATGAAAGGGACATTTAAGGGTCCCCAGGCAAAGAAAGCAAAGCCCCATGTCATGCCCAGCAGGAACGTCAGGCTAACCACACTGCGCAGGTTCCTCAAAACCTCTTCCCTCAGGGTCCGGTTGCTTCTCTTGCCATTCCTCCCACAGATCTGTACCATGACTACAATGAACATGGCAACATTCAGGAAAAACATGACTCCAAAATATCCAGCACAGGTCACATAAAATATGACTGGATCCTGAATCCAACAGCTGAAAACAGGAGAAGAAACACAAAAGAAAAAGATTTATTACCATGTTCTGTTTACCCAAGACTTTTCCTTGCTTATACTACTGCAGATTTCATGACTAGGGTTCTCTCAAATGCCTTTAGAAGTTAAATTTGCTTCCCTGGGTCTTAGTTTCTTTTCCAATCATTTTTCTTTCTTTTTTTTTTTTTGATGACCTTTTTTTCATCTTATTAACTAGTCATTTAAGCCAAGAGTTAAAAGGAAAACTAGGTGGCTTCTTTAATTCTAACTAGGTGTAAACGTTAACTGGTTCATTCCAAGCTATTTCTAACCCTCTTTTCTCTTGTGTGTCTGTAGTCTAAAGAATGAGAGAGCTAAGTGCTCATTTCCCCAGCCCCTTCTGAATTTACACGTGACCATGTGACATTGTTCTAGAAAATGACATGAAAAAAGTCTCCTAAAGGCTTTTCGGGAGAGCTATTTTTGATGGAAGGAGCCCTGGTGGCTCGGTGGTTAAGTGCCCGACTGCTAACAGAAGGTCAGCAGTTCAAACCTACCAGATACTCTGCAGGTCAAAGATATGGCAGTCTGCTTCTGTAAAGATTACAGCCTTGGAAACCCTATGGGTCAGTTCTACTCTATCCTATGGCATCGCTATGAGTCAGAATCAACTTGAGGGCAACGGGTACTTCTGATGGACTTGGCTGGCAAAGTCTTTATTCCCTCTCCTGCTTCAAACATGAAAGCAAAGCTCCAGAGTTGCAGCAGTGAGATTTTATGTCCATGAAAAGAGACCAAGAGAGCTGCAGAACTACTGGCCCCAACATTTCCAGCCACAAAATCTATGTAACTAGTTGCCTACATCCATGTCCTTATCGTGTGAGGAAAGTAAATTCCTACTTACTTAAGCAACACGTACTTGTGGGTTCTATTACTGGAGACAAATTACCTTTTATTAACATAGTTGGTCCAGTTGAGCCAAGATTTTCATACAGAACTATGCTATTCTTATACTGAAACTTCTCATGTAAAATTAAAAATTTTACATTGATTATAGTGTCCTTTACAGACGAAAAAGGATATATTTGACATTTGGAATGATATGGAGATCAGGTAAGAGATGAAAGTAATTTTAGAACTGTACTATGTGTAATGTGTGCTATGAGTAAAGTTGACTCATACTGTAATTTGCAGATCTCCCAGTTCCTAATTAATGCCATGGAAGCTCTGACCTAAAAAAAAGCCCACTGCTGTCAAGTCGATTCCGACTCACAGTGACCCTATAGGACAGAGTAGAACTGCCCCATAGAGTTTCCAAGGAGCGCCTGGTGGATTTGAACTGCTGACCTTTTGGTTAGCAGCCGTAGCTCTTAACCACTACGCCATCAGGGTTTCCACGTGAAATCTTAGGTGTCTCAAAAATTACATGAATTATTTAAGGCAATTAAATTGTTTAAAATTCCATTGTAAATGGTCATCATTTGGGGTAATACCTTCCACAGTGGAACATGGCTTCCATGAAGGAAAAAGATGTGTCTTGAATATCGTTGGCTCCTAGGACCTAACATGATTGTTGGCATATAAACACTCAATACATGAGAGTTGTTGATGACACAGTAATTTAATACATACTACTGTAATGTCCTGTAATTGTTGACTAACACAGCTTTTAAATCCCCTTATTTAGAATGTGTTAACTAACTACTACTATTAAAATAGCTCATGAGAAAGGTTTCCAAAATAATACTGCTTGTCCCTGGAGCTGAACTTTCTTTATACATGGAAGTCTCCTGGAATCCCTAATCAGGATCTCTTGTTTTCTCCTAGATCTTGTGGTGTCTTTTTAGTGCTACATTAGAAATATAAAAGAAAGGAAGGCCATGAGGGAATGGGGTAGATTGGATAAAAAAGTCTTATCAATCTATGAAGTGTGCATAAAAATGTGGCACCACTGATCTGGTCTCAGGATAAGCTCTTCATTCAGTAATTCAATCAATCAACAAAAATTTATTGAGCATTTACCCTGCATTAGATAAAATATGAGAGACTGCCAAAAAATGAATATAAAACTTTAACTTCAATGGTATCATAGTCTGATGGTAACTTTACAAATTATTCAGGAACTCACTGATTTCTACATTCTCTGAGTTTCTACAGAGCACTCAAATTGGCACTGAATCCCTCACTGTCAGGAACTGCTATTTAACTCTCTTGAAGACGTGTGTGGGTTTGAGGAAGTAAAAATATTATGGAAAATCCCTAAATAGAATGGGTCTTCTGAGGCTGGAAGATAAATCTTAGGCTTCTTCTGAATTTTCCCAGATGGCATAGTACAATGCTAATATGGAAAAGTAGCTCAAGCATGTTCAGGGCATTCATTTGAATTAATCTGTGGTGTTGCGGAGACCTTGGGAAAGTCATGCAAACTAACTTCAACTTTTTTAAACGAGAACTTCACTGCTGCCATGGAAAGTTATATCAAATGTTAGGAAACACAGGACGCTTACCCATCACAAATACATTCCCTATGAGCTTTTATTACTTACAATTCATCACCTTGTTCTTTTCCATAACTTTCTTTTCCGTAGACTTCATTTTGGTTTCTGCTCGCAAGGACAACTGATACCACTAAGGCAGGCAAACCTGTTGTGAAGAGACCATGATGTAAACAACTCTGCTAAAGCCGCTGGAGCAGCTTTACAAGGCTGATAAGGGCAAGGGGAAAAATGAAAGAAATATACTCCATATAACACAATTACATATTTCTTAGAAATGGCAACTTGATTAAGAACAACAAAAACAAAATTCAATTGTAATTCAACTCTAATCGGCAACAATTAAAAAAACAAAAACAAAAACAACCCAAGCTCTTAAATGACAGATATTGAGTTATTCTGTTTGCTTACTGGTACCCACTAGAGAATCCAGAGCCAGATTTAAGTGGAATCCAGCCCTAGAGAATGTGGCTTCCTCTATGTCCTGTCAGATTGCCAGAGTTCAGGCAGCTAAGGTAAGCAAAATAAGGCAGCTTCTTTGCCCCTTTCTATATAATGAAAAATCTTTAGAAAAAGTGGGGGAACAACAATGGAGTATAAACTCTTTACAGTCTTATCTTTTCTCTCAAGACAATATATAAAGTATTTCCATATACATTTCAGCGGGGAAATGCGATACCACCCTAATTCTTTAAAAAACACTTCTATGACCTTCTAAGGTGGTGCTGAGTGTCTCGGAAATGTCCACTTGCAATTACTCGCATTCCTATACGGCCATCTGAAAAAGACATTTGTGAGAAAGCACCAGAATTCTTGGCCCAATATGAAACCCAGATAAAGAATGGAGCCCAGTCAGGAGATCCTGAACAGGCCATAATACAGCCCTACACGTCTGGCTGAGGACTCATGTTAAAAAGTTCAAGGCAAGAATTTTGTCAACATTCTGATTGCACATATAAAAATAATGTTCCGCCTCTGGTTCTCAAGACACAGGCTTCTGTCTAGGGGTTTAAGTATCACCAAGAGTCTGAGCGGGCCTTTGTATTTTAAAGCAGAATGGAAATGCACCACTGTCTGCCAGCTGCTTCTTTGGACTTGGGTGGGCTGGCTCTGGGACACAGGAAATAAGTCTGCAGTGACTCAGGAGCAAGGGCTTTTTCCTTTACTACTGAATTTAGTGAGTACTGTTGAGCAGTTTTTAAAAATACAGTTCTGAGGGTGCTCTTTCCTTAGGGTAAGTTTCTCTCACCCACATCGTTTTCAACTATAACATTTCTCCTAGATATTCTTTAAAAATAAGGGGTTTCCCTTGCAATTTTCATAATAGGGGGAAAAAAAAAAGTTTGCAGGAGGCTTACCCCAGCCAATGATGCAGAATTTTAGTATGTATCGGCGAATGTAAGTGTTAAATACTTTAACCAGAGCAATGTACATGTGAATGGCTTCTAGCCCCATCCAGGTAAATGTTGCTAGAAGGAAAAAATGCAACAAGGCTGCCACAGCAGTGCAAAGTCCATCCACATCAAAGGAGGTGATCCAGCCATCCAAGAGGAAGATCAGGTTCAGGAACAGCAGTGCTGTGCTCAGGTTCATCAAGATTTTGGAGGGGTAATCCCTTCGCAATTTTCTTAAAAGAGAAAAAAGAAAGATATATGGGTGCTAATTTTGTAAATCCACCACCCATCTGTCAGCTTCTCATACTGTGGAGGCCTGCATGTTGCTGTGATGTTGGAAGCAATGCCACCAGTATTTTCAAACTCCAGTAGGATCACCATAGTGGACAAGTTTCTGCAGAGCCTGCAGACTAAAACAGACTAAGAAGAAAAGCCTATCTACTCTCCCAAAGATTAGCCAATGAAAACCTTATGGATCACAACAGAACGCCGTCCAACTCATTTCCTTTGGACACATCATCAGGAGAAATCAATTGTTAGAAGAGGACAACGTGTTTGGTGAAGTAGAGGGCCAATGAGGGCAAGGGAGACCCTCACTGAGACGGGCTGACACAATAGCCCCATCGCAGACTCAAATGTGCTGCCAATCGTGAGGATGACATAGGACCAGGTAGGTTTTGTTCTGTTATACATAAGATTGCCACGTGTCAGAGCTGACTTGACAGCAACTGACAATAACAATATTATAAATAAATCCTTAAGGCAGAGGCAGTGAGTTCATATCCTGTACAACTTGGCAACAGGCTGGTTAGCACCATCTTTATGATGTAATGACACTAGGAGAAAGGCCAAAGATATTTATGAGTATTTGGCAAGTTATAAAGATTTTTTCAATATTAATTTTATTTCAAAACTAATTCCAATTGATTATTAAATTACCAATTAGTTTTAACAGATTCATTTTTTCATTCCAGGAAAAATTCTAGAGTTATAAAAAAGACATTTTTGTTTAAAAATTTTTCTAAAATGCTTTGAAGTTTCCTGATTTTTGATCAGTTAAGGATCCATCTTTTTATTTCCTGTTTGAGGACTAATTATATAAGATTTGTGAAGCAAATAATTTCATGTTTTACAATGTAAGAAGCATTTTATACAATTCTTATTTACTTAAATATTAAGATTAACTTCTAACAGGTTTAAACGTACTTTAGAAGTAGAAATACTTAATAATAAATTAGGACTCCATTGCTGAAAATTTCCTATTGCATGATATATCTTATGAGAAAGCTGAATATTAAAATTGAACTACTCTACATGATTCGGTAAGTGTATAGCTGCTTTTAAAAACAGAGGCGATTTTCTTATTCACATTTTGGAACCAACTGGGTTTAAAAGATATAAAAATACTTACTCAAAAGCAACATATGTCAGGAGAGTTGCTGCTGAAAATATAGCAGATATTCCACATCCAATATAGGTGAGGAAGGTGAGGACTTTAGTATTTCTTGCATCTAGCTGTGAGGCAGTTCCTTGAAGGTCCTACACAAAACATAAGAAGCAGCTTTGAGAATCTCTCTTTGAATGAGAATCGTGTTTGATTTTACTAGAAAGTTTATTGCTAATCTTACAGTAGGTAAATATTTGGGGTTAAGAACAACAGCGTGAGTCAATATTGAAATTTACACTTACTGCACTCTTGTGAGTCACCGCATAAAAAAAAAGTAGTACTATTAACAGCTGCAATTTTTAAAAAATTATTACCTTGCTACCAAGGCTCTTTCCACACTAGTATAACTTGAAGAAGAAAACCACCCAATACCGCTACGGAAATTTCGAAAGGAAGTAGCTGCCCTGAATAACAAATTAACACGACCATCCTTAACACTTGCAGGGTTGGAAGCAAGAGTACAAAGAGAGGCGGCTGTGGTCCATGTGTCCAATACCTGGGGTCCTGGGAATCCTTGTCCTTACGGAGGGTCTCAACTAGAAGACAGCCAAAAGATGGCGCCGGTGCTGGGTTGCCTAGTACTAACGGTGGTGTTGAGGCTCTTGCCCATGGCCATTTCAAAGCTTGGTATGCAAAGGGTAGGGCAATCTTTATTTTTTTAACATAAATGCATTTTTGGGTCATGGGTTTCAGATCCCTAGAGTCCCACAAGGGTGCAATTTAAAGTGTTAGGAGTTGTCGAGGTGGAAAAGAAATTAAATGCTGTTGAGCATTATTAATATGAAGCATTAATTTCACTGTGTTGAGCAGGCTTGCAGTTTGGGGATGTTAGTAAAATCTTTTTTTTTCTTATTGTTCCCTACTACACTGTAAGTATAAATAATGTTTTTGGGGAAAGGTGTGTGTGAACACGTGTGTACGTGTGTGTGTGTGTGTGTGTGTGTGTGTTCTAACAACCAATCTTGGACATTCAAAAGAATAAACAAATATGACTGCAGTCTGCACTGACCCAAAAGGGACAGAATCTCTATGTTCACCCAGGTCTGCTCTGATGAACAGGCCCCAAAGGCATTTTCCTATAATTCAGGCTTCAGGAATGGGGGATTGGGATAGGGGTAAATCCTGAGATAAAACCGACCTCTCAACCATGCAGATGTTTGAAAATGGAACCTTCTTGGAGAAGAGACGTATTTCAAAAGGACCACCCAGTTTAATTTTAGGTCTTAAATTGTGAAAAAGAAAAATTTTTACTACATTTTATAATGTCTTCTCATTACATGTTTTAATTTAATTTATACCAAAATGTCAATACAATATGCTACTCACTCAAAGGCCTTGAGTAAATGTGTTTGTATTTGTGTATACTTGTATGACAAGAACTGGGACTCAGTTCCAGGTTTGGCTGAGGTAGTAAGGAACAACTACAGTACCCTGTGACATCCAAATAATGCATACAGTGATTAAGTTCAGCAGATTCAATCAGATCTGAAGGCACTTCTCTGATCATCCTCTCCCGGGGATCCCTCGAAATACTGGGAGGGCATGAGGCTCTCATGGCATATGGAATTGGGTTTAAGTCACTGTCTGACTCACAGATAGGTGACATCCAACATTTCGATTACTCCAGGATTGCATTCGGCCAGAGGCATGGAATTGCAGTCTTGAAAGATCACCAAGCAACTTGTCATTTCCTTTTGAAAAACCTATGGCTCCTATCTAGGTAAGGCTGTTGACTTGCAAGCCACAATTAAAGCCATAGTTTAAAATATAAACTACACAAAACAACAGTAACACACAAACAATTCTCATGTTGTTTTGTACTTTCAAAGAATGACAGATGTGAAAATATTTATTCCTTTGAACGAGCCAACATGAAAATGAACTCATGCTAAAAATATGAAAATCAGTTTTATCACAAAGAAATATAGCAGAGGACATTAAATTCTTCATATATCTCTCTATTAAACAATATGCTCATGGGCACGGGTACGTATTTACTAACTTTTTGTGTGGTAAATGTGTCACGAGACAAGATGTACTGTGGGAATAGCTTATGCAAGCGAATAAAGAGTTTGTAAATCAAGAAAGACTCTTAAAATGTTGGTGGTCTGGAAGAGCTGAAAGGATATGAGCACGCTGCCAGAACGGATAAATTCTGGGAAGTTTTTCTTCCAGCAATTATTAAAAAATGGAAGATTATCACTAAAAACGCATCTCTCTGTACACATGCAAAACTGTTTAGTCAGGCAGCTACAGAGAAAAAAATAAATAATCGCAGACTTCATAATAAAATTTATTTGAACGATATGCAAAGAAAATGGCCAAAGTTATGGGAAGCCAAACTCTGGTTGCATGTAAATCACCTCTGAGTAGTGAATTTTGTTACTGTTATCAGTTACTCTGATATCTACTTAACTAATATTAGACTTACTATACACACATTTCGCACACACACAAACACATACTTGAAATAGTTAAATTAATCTGAAGCTTAATTATAGACCTGGAGTTTAATTATAGACCTGAATGAGTCATCACACAAAATAGGTGTTGTCTGAAAGAATGCTTGCTGTAATTTTTTGTGAGAAACAGAACATGGGAGAAAACTGAGTTTTGTTTTGTTTTACTTGGTTGGGACAAACATGTTGTCATTTAATTGTTCATTTTCATAGTCTGGCAGTAAAGAAAGAAATATTTCTATTTTGAGCAAGTTAAAAAGCTATTTTCTCTGATTTGTCACCGTTTCTAGTAACTTGTTCTTATCCCTCACAGCATTTATGTACTGGATTGTCAGGAAAATTACAACTTGCAGAGTTGCTGTATGACAATAGACATTAACATAGGCCAAGTAGGTTCATGAGCCAAATGCTACATCCCACAGTTCCTTACTGCTTCCTCCCAGTCCCCACAGGAGGAAGCATATAAGGAATAAACACAACCTGATATCTGTGATTCTAATTAAAAAAGTATTATTGCCTCAGCACACATTACTCCCATATTCTGTTAAAAAACAAATATATATTTCCCCTTTATGGGAAATATAAAGAAACAATGGGTATGTTAGAATCCTCGAGGGTGCACTGGGCACTAGGAAAGTGTTCACAAAAACCTGAGTGTATCAGATATAAGGTAAAGGTACATGTCTATGGGAATCAACTTGATTGTAACTCTTTTTTTTGTCTGTTTGGTAAATATCCATGGATGAATTCAAATAAGTCACTGGATGTGGGTGGGTCTTGAAAATTTTGTAGACTGAAAAATTATGTTGATGTGATGCAATTTTTGTTTGTTTGTTTAAAACTGATAGGCTGCCTAATGAGGTAAAAACAGGGCCATGGGAAGGAAGGAAAGGGAGGAAAGGAGGGAAGGAGAGAAGGAGGTAAGGAGGGAAGGGAAGGAAGGAAGGAGATGAAGGCCTAGCAGTGTGAGAAACTCCACACTCCTCATCTCTTACAGGACTGAAGACTCCATTCTAACCCTATTTACTAGTATGCCCCGATAGACGGCAATCTCCATCAGGGGGTCAGTTGGAGTCAGAACTGTACCATCTAGCACAGTACCTGGGACAAAGTCACATTCGAAAATATTTTTGATGATAAGAAAGAAAATTTTTCATCAGAGTTTTCAGTTGTCTTTGATGTTAGTAAAACCCAACATTTCAACATTTTCCTCTGCTTTCTCTCTCTCTCTCTCCCTCTCACCCTGCCTCAGCCTCTCCCTTCCCTGCTCTCCTCCTCAGCTTCTTCCTCTTCCCCTCTTCCTGTCTTTCTCTATTCAAGGGTCTTTTGGTGATTTTCTTTTTTCTGGGGTTATTTATCATCCATGTAAGTGCTAGGAAAAAAAAAAAAAAACCCCAAAAGGTAGGGTTCTTTTCTACAATTAGTTTCAAATATTTTTTAATATATAATCTCTGCTAATTATCTTCCACACTTAAGAATCAAGATTCAGGGTACAGATGAAAATTGTTGGAAATAATGCCCATTAACACATAATCTAAAAAAAAAATGACTCACAAAATGAGGTATAACCTTCCAAACCTGTGTAATATCAGAAGTTTAGAAATTCCTTACCATCAAGACTCCAAAGTGTGTGAGGTGGTTACACAGGCAAACTGTCTCGCTCTCATCTGAACCTTTGTATGCAATACATCCTGAAGTGTTCCATCCTCCAAAACCTTTTGTAGGAGGAAAGTGACAAACAGTGTGAAAATAATAGCAGGTCAGTTCCTTCTCTATGATGTATGAGACTTTCATTATGACAATATACCTCCATCTCTTCTGCCTTACAGAAATTATCTTTAAAACTATTATTTTTTTAAAGCTAACAAATGCTCAGAATAATTTAGATTCACGGAATCATGGAAGGTTAGTGCTAGGTGGGCAGTTAGAGATTATCTAGTCACTGGTTTAAAGCCATGTTCTGCAAGTTTTATTCAAGTTTACTTTTTAATATATTTTAAAGTAAAGTTCCTTTAAAAAAAAAATACTCATTCTCAAATACGTTACATACTAACTTCACTCTCTGGAGATCAACACATCAGTCCCTAGGGTCAGTCTACCTTTTTGTGAAGACAGCAAAACAAAGACGGTCTGCTTCCTTGGAATACGCCATGACGTACACAGCAAACATACATGGTGATAACCTACTCCGAAATGCCTTTAACACATCTCATCTGACATTAATAGTATGATATGGAATGTGAACAACTTATTTATTGTCAAATATTGGCTCTATTTATTTGAAGAATATATTCAGGCCATGAGATGGTAACATTTTCAACTATGTATCTGAGTAAGTCAGCTTCGTCTCAGAACAGTGCCTCTAAAACCCAAAGCGATAACAACAATAAAACTGTCTAACTGCAATACGAAATGTCAAAAAGATGGTTTTGCCCACTTCAGACTAGATTTTCACCAGGAAAACAGGCTGTACTAGCGCCAATATGGATTTGGCCCCAATAATCCCAACACAGGAACCCGGAAGAGAAGGTCACCGTTAGGGGCAGAGGTGGGAGGTTTCATCGCTGTCCTTCCCCTTGAAGAGATTTCTGCACCTTAAGCCTAGTGATTTGTTTAACTTTGCCTTCCATTCTTGATTGTCAAATGTCATTTTGGTGGCAATTCCTTTCTTTCAAATAATAACCATCCTATATTTACATTCCTTTAGCATGTTCTCCCCCCCCCCCCCGCCCCATAATTTGAAGCCTGGAAGCCTGATTTCAAATTGTATGCCTAAACCAAAAAACAAACAACAAACCCACTGCAGTCAAGTCGATTCCAACTCATAGCGACCCTATAAGACAGAGTAGAACTGCCCCACAGAGTTTTCAAGCAGTGCCTGGGGGATTCAAACCGCCGACCTTTTGGTTAGCAGCCGTAGCTCTTAACCACTACACCATCAGGGTTTCCACTGTATGCCTAGTGCAAGTCAAATAACCTCCCAAGAATTTTATCAGAAGAATGAGATCAAGTATATACCTTAGGTCATCTGAAAATGGAAATAAAAATGTATACTGTATTTTACAAGTTAATTGAAATGAAAGAGGTTGTTGGATCAAAAAAAAAAAATTCTTAGAATGCATAAAAAGTTACAGAAATTAGAACTGACTTTCCAAGCTACCTCAATTACATTCTGCAGCTCCACTGCCACTGAACTTAGACTATGGCTCACTCTGGTCTGGGGTAAGAAAAAAAAGGAAATGGGGGTGTCTAGTAATGTTTAAACCTCCGTTCTCTATATTAAGACAATCCATATTTCAAACTTACTGTTTTTGTTCAGATCCCAGAAGGCACAGATGGGATGATGTACTGCCTATATTAACATAAGCATAAACAGGGAAAATTGTGTTTAAAATAATTTTAAAATCATATGATTTGAATATGGGAAAAGAGCAAAAATACTAAGGTTTTCACACAGAAATACCAGCATTAGCCATGCCAATACCACCTGAAATCGTAGTCCATCAAAGTGGATCTCCTCTATTAGAGAGACTTCAATTGAAAATCAACTCTAACCTCATGAGGAATCATATTAGCCCTTTATCTGCGGATTACTATGTATGTCCCATCCTGGGTAGGTGGTGCAAACAATCTGCACTAGACTAACTAAAAGGTCGGTAGTTCAAGTCCATTCACTGGTGTCCCGGAAGAAAGGCCTGGTGATCCCCTTCCGTGAGATTATAGCCATTACACCATATGGAGTGCAGTTCTACTCTGAAATATGTGGGGCTGCCATGAGTTGGAGTCATAGCAATGGATTAAAATGCTGATTCTACTATCATTCTTAGCATTTATAAAAGGTCTTTACACCATAATTTCACTTCATCTTCAAAATTCTCCTGTACAGAGGAAGCAGCTGAAATAAAGCAGGTCAAAAGGTAGGACAAGGAGGCCTCCGAGAGTCAGTGACAAGGCAGGGCTAGTTCTTAGATGACCTTAGTTCTAAGCTTTAGCCCTTATCATCAGCAAGTCATACTGTTCTCACCTGCTCATTTCCTGCATGTCTTCCAGCCTGTCCAATAAATGGCAGACTCATGACCAGAACCCACTAGAGATGAGGAAAAAACCTTGGCTTGGGCCTTCTTGGACAATGTGAACTCCCATTTATCAAATAATCGGATGACAGCCAGGGTAATGCGGTAACAAGCAAAGCAACACTTGCAAAGATTTTAAATAACAGCTAATGGCTCAAATTAAGTCACCCCTTCCCTGTTTCCCCTTTGCTTTCCCAGTTGTGGTTATCTTTGACTTTAAAAATACAAAGAAACCAACCAGAATCTTTAATGCAACATTGTGCAACTGCCTCTGCACCTAATTTATTTGAAGAAATATACTGCTGCCCTTTTCTTCATTCCCATTCTCCTTCCATTTAACCAGTCCTAAAACAAACAAAAATAAACAGTTGCCATCAAATTAACTCTACTTCATGGTGACCCCATGTGTATGAACGTAGAACTGTGCTCCATAAGGTTTTCAAAGGCTGATTTTTCAGAAGTAGGTCACCAGTTTAACCCTACAACTCAAACAAGTAGAAAGAGAGCAGCAAAAGAAGCCCTTGGGTACCAGAAGAAGGCAAGTGATAAAAATTAGAGCAAATTAAATGAAAACAGAGAATAGAAAAACAATTGAAAGAATTAACAAGACCAAAAGCTGGCTCTTTGAAAAGATCAACAAAACCAATAAACCACTGGCCAAACTGACAAAAGAAAAACTCGAGAGGAAGCAAATAACCTTAATAAGAAATGAGATGGGCGATATCACAACAGACCCAACTGAAATTAAAAGAATCATAACAGAATACTATGAAAAACTGTACTCCAACAAATTTGAAAACCTAGAGGAAATGGACAAATTTCTAGAAATACTCTACCTACCTAAACTGACACAAACGGAAGTAAAGCAACTAAATAAACCTGTAACAAAAGAAGAGATTGAAAAGGTAATTTAAAAACTTCCCCCCCCCAAAAAAAGCCCTGGCACTGATGGCTTCACTGGGGAATTCTAACAAACTTGCAGAGAAGAGTTAACACCACTACTACTAAAGGTATTTCAGAGCATAGAAAAGGATGGAATACTCCCAAACTCATTCTATGAAGCCAGCATGACCCTGATACCAAAACAAGGCAAAGCACCACAAAAAGAATTACAGACCAATATCCCTCATGAACACAGATGCAAAAATTCTCAACAAAATCCTAGCCAATAGAATTCAACAACATATAAAAAAAAATAATTCACCAGGACCATGTGGAATTCATACCATGTATGTAGGGATGGTTCAACATTAGAAAAGCAATCAGTGTAATTATCACATAAATAAAACAAAAGACAAGAACCACATGATGTTATGAATCGATGCAGAAAAGGCATTTGACAAAGTCCAACACCCATTCCTGATAAAAACTCTTGGCAAAACAGGAATAGAAGGGAAATTCTTCAACATAATAAAGGGCATTTATACAATGCCAACAGTCAACATCATCCTAAATGGAGAGAGTTTGAAAGCACTCCCCTTGAGGATGGGAATCAGACAAGGATGCCCTTTCTCACCAATCTTATTCAGCAGTGTACTGGAGGTCCTAGCCAGAGCAGTTAGGCTACAAAAAGAAATAAAGGGCATCCAAATTGGTAAAGAAGTAAAAGTATTCCTATTTTCAGATGATATGATCTTATATACTGAAAACCCCAAAGAATCCTCAAGAAAACTACTGGAACTAATAGAAGATTTCAGCAAAATATCAGGATACAAAATAAACATACAAAAGTCAGTTGGATTCCTCTGCACCAACAAAGAGAACGTGGAAAGAGAAATCACCAAATCAACAGCCCCCAAGAAGATAAAATACTTAGGAATAAATCTAACCAGAGATGTAAAAGAGGTAAACAAAGAAAACTACAAGACATTACTAAACCAAGAGAGACCTACATAAGTGGAAAAACATACCTTGCTCATGGAAAAGAAGACTCAACATTGTGAAAATGTCAATTTTACCCAAAGCAATCTACAAATACAATTCTGATCCAAATTCTAAAAACATTTTTTAATGAGATGGAGAAACAAATCACCAACTGCATATGGAAAGGGAAGAGGCCCTGGATAAATAAAGCATTACTGAAGAAGAAGGACAAAGTGAGAGGTCTTACACTACCTGATTTTAGAAACTATTATACTGCCACGGTAGTCAAAACAGCCTGCTACTGGTACAATAACAGATACTTAGACCAATGGAACAGAATTGAGAATCCAGAGGTAAATTCATCCACCTATGAGCAGCTAATATTTGACAAAGGCCCAAAGACTATTAAATGGGGAAAAGACAGTCTTTTTAACAAATGGAGCTGGCATAACTGGATATCCACCTGCAAAAAAATGAAACAAGACTCATACCTAATACCATGAACAAAAACTAACTCAAAATGGATCAAAGACCTAAATATAAAATCTAAAATGATAAAGATCATGGAAGAAAAAATAGGGACAACAATAGGAGCCCTAATATATGGCCTAAACAGAATACAAAACATAACTAACGATGTACAAACACCAGAAGAGAAACTAGATAACTGGGAGCTTCTAAAAGTCAAACACTTACGCTTATCAAAAGACTTTACCAAAAGAGTAAAAAGAACCTACAGATTGGGAAAAAGTTTTTGGCTATGACCTATCTGATCAGGGTCTAATCTATAAAATCTACAAGACACTGCAAGACTTCAACCACAAAAACACAAATAACCCAATTAAAAAATGAGCAAAGATCTAGGTCAAGAAGGGAGAGTGTTGACATGTCATGGGGTTGTTAACCAATGTCATAAAACAATATGGGTACTAACTGGTAAATGAGAAGCTAGTTTGTTCTATAAACCTTCATCAAAAGTACAAAAAAAAAAAAACTGTAAACCACTGGGATTATGCTAAAAAATCATGGAATGATTAAGTTACAATATATCTATTTCCTGGATTATCCTATGGCCATTACAATGATGTTTACAAAAATGTTATAGCTTGTAAACATGCTTATATTACATTATAAGCATGTATTTACATGATACTAAATTGTATAAAATTATGAATATATCTATGTATAATAAAAACAAACAAAAAATGAAGAACATTATTTAATGCCAAAAAAAAAAAAAAGGCAAAGGATATGAATAGACATTTCACCAAAGAAGACATTCAGGTGGCTAACAAATACATGAGGAAATGCTCACGATCATTAGCCATTAAAAAAAAAAAAAAACAGCGCCGTTGAGTCGATTCTGACTCATAGCGACCCTATGGGGCAGAGCAGAACTGCCCCATAGAGTTTCCAAGGAGCACCTGGCGGATTTGAACTGCTGACCCTTTAGTTAGCAGCCGTAGAACTTAACCACTACGCCACCAGGGTTTCCTATTAGAGAAATGCAAATCAAAACTACAACGAGATACCATCTCACCCCAACGAGGCTATCATTAAGTCAAAAAACACAAAATAATAAATGCTGGAGAGGCTGTGGAGAGATCGGAACACTTACGCACTGCTGGTGGGGGGAAGGGGGAAATATAAAATGACACAACCACTTTGGAAATCAATTTGGTGCTTCCTTACAAAGCTAGAAATAGAAGTACCATACAATCCTGCAATCCCACTCCTTGGGATATATCCTAGAGAAATAAGAGCTCTCATATGAATATGTATATGCCCACCCATGTTCACTGCAGCACTGTTCACAATAGCAAAAAGATGGAAGCAACCAAGGTGCCCATCAATGGATGAATAGATAAATTATGGTATATTCACACAATTGAATACTACACAACGATAAAGAACAATGATGAATCTGAGAAATATAACATGGATGAATCTGGAAGTTATTACGCTGAGTGAAATTAGTCAGTTGCAAAAGGACAAATATTGTATGAAACCACCATTACAAGAACTCAAGAAAAGGTTTAAACACAGAAGAAAACATTCTTTGACAGTTACAAGGTGGAGAAGGAGGGGAAGGGGATTTCACTAACTAGATAGTAGACAAGAATTACCTTGGGTGAAGGGAAGGACAACGTACAATACAGGGGAAGTCAGCACCACTGGAATAAACCAAAATCTAAGAAGTCTCCTGAACATGACCAAACACTTCGAGGGACAGTGTGACAGGAGTGGGAGTCTGGGGACCATGGTTTCGGGGGACATCTGGGTCAACTGACATAGCAAAGTTTATTTAGAAAATGTTTTGCATCTCATTTTGGTGAGTGGTATCTGGGGTCTTAAAAGCTAGCGAGCAGCCATCTAACATGCATCAGTTGGTCCCAACCCACCTGGAGCAAAGAAGAAGGAAGAACACCAAAGACACAAGGAGAATATTAGCCCAAGAGACAAGAGGGGCCACATAAACCAGAAACTCCATCAGCCTGAAACCAGAACAAGACAGTACCTGGCTACCACCAATGACCTCCCTAACAGGCAAAACAGCAGAGAGTCCCTGACAAAGCAAGAGAAAAGTGGGGTGCAGAACTCAAATTCCAGTAAAAAGACCAGACTTGATTGTCTGATTGAGACTGGAGGAATCCCAGAAGACATGGCCCCGGACTCTCTGTTAGCCCAGAACTAAAACCATCCCTGGGGCCAACTCTTCAGACAAAGAATAGACTGGACTATAAGACATAAAATGATACTCGTGAAGAGTATACCTCATAGTTCAAGTAGATACACAAGACTAGATGGGCAGCTCCTGTCCAGAGGCAAGATGAGAAGGCAGAAGGGGATTACAGCTGGTTGAATGGACATGGGAAATCGAGGGTAGAAAGGAGGAATGCGCTGTCACATTATAGCGATGACACCTAGGGTCACATAACAATGTGTGTATAAATTTTTCTATGAGAAACTAACTGGAGATGCAAACTTTCACCTAAAGCGAAATAAAAAGAAGTAGGTCACCAGGCCTTTTTCTGAGGCACCTCTGGATAGACTTGAACCTCCAACCTTTTGGCTAGCTGCCAAGCATGTTAACCATTAACACCACCCAGGGTTTCCTATCAAGACCTAAAAAAAAAACCCAGGGTTTCCTATCTAGACCTAAAAAAAGACCCAGGTAAGACTAATTCCTCTGCAGCTGCCATATTTACTGTGATGTTAGAACACTACTTGACTAGCTGTTCCTTCCCTTTCTGAAAAATTGCCCCCCAAAGAAAAGTGCAATTATTTCTTACCATGTAGGGAAAAAGCCTCGTAATTCTCTGAAATAATCTGCCTTCTATCCAATTGCTGTGTAGCACTATCTTACCTGAGCTCTTGTATGTTTGATTATAATTCGAACCGGATCCTTCAGATCCTGGAGAGTGATGTTTCCAATACTGCATGCCATCACGTAACTCACTAAGTTGTCTCTTTGGGAACCTACATCCTTTTAAAGAAAACAACAAAAAAAATTACATGTATTTTATGTTGGTGTTCCAAAACGAGCAAAGTGTCAGAAATTTTTGCACTTAAGATCTTCAATTACAGAGGATCCTGTTTATAAGATCAAATTACTGACTTTCCTGAAGGTGCTTTGCTATTTCCCTTATTACAATAAACACATCATGGGAACATTATGAGCCAATATTGTAAGGCAATGTTCATAAAACTTCACTCTTGATTGCTGTGACTGATGTCAGCCGATTAATGTCTAAAACAATGCAGACTCATATAACATAAACTCATAAAAAGCTGAGAAACAATTAGATCATTTCCCTACACAAGAAAGTAGATGAAGTTGTTTTCCTTTAGAGAAGTATGAAGGAAATATGGTGCGAAAAATACAAAGCAATTCATCTTTCTACTCATGCCAATAGCCTGACGTGTTGACTTATACCTAAATATAATTTACTGTATCCAAGTCCTGTCCAGAACTACTACTTTCTTGCTCTGGTTGTATCTGTGCCAGCATCTCCAGATCCCATGTCAGAGATAAGGCTGCCAGGAAATCAAATTAGGGAGTCTGGGCTACAAAATGATTTAGACCAATAAGGCTTCTCTCCAGCTAGTTCATTTCTACTTCTTTTTATCCCTCTGTGTTTCTTTTCAAGCCTCACGAATTTCTCTATCACAGTTTACAAATTCATTCTTTAAAAAGAGGCTTTCATTTTAAAAGGACCCATATTTTGTTTATCTGGTCATCTGCTGATGGACAGATAGGCTGTTTCCATCTTTTGGCTACTGTGCATAGTTCTGCAATGAACACTGAATGTAGTACACACCTACAGTGGAATATCACTCAGCCACAAAGAGAAATGAAGTCCCGATACATGCTACAACATGGAAAAACCTTGAAAATATTATACTGAGTGAAATAAGTCAGTCACAAATATTATACGATTCCACTTGGATGAACTATCTAGACTGGGCAAGTGTATGGAAACTCTGGTGGTGTAGTGGTTAAGAGCCACAGCTGCTGACCAAAAAGGTCAGCAGTTCAAATCCACCAGGTGCTCCTTGGAAACTATGGGGCAGTTCTACTCTGACCTATAGGGTCGCTATGAGTCGGAATCGACTCGATAGCAATGGGTTTGGGCAAGTGTATAGAGACCTAGAGTATTCGTGGTTACCAGGGGTGGATAAGACAGAGGCGGAAAGGGGGACTCGCTGATCAAGGAACACAGAGCTTCGGTTAAGGGTGATGAAAAAATCTGGAAAAGGATAACGTAGTGGGGATGGTTCAACAAAAGATGAATGACATTAATGTGACAGAACAGCACATATAAAAAATGTTGAAATTGTAAATGTTTTGTTACATATATATTTATCACAATTAAAAAACCACTCATATCTTATATACCATATGGGGAGTTCCACGTTGGTTGTTATTGGTAGGTGCCGTCGAGTCGGTTCTGACTCATAGCAACCCTATAGGACAGAGGAGAACTGCCCCATAGGGTTTTCAAGGAGAGGCTGGTGGATCTGAAGTGCCTATCATTTGGTTAGAGCCAAGTTCTTAAACATAGGACTCTTAAAAATTTTTTATTCTGCCATAAATTTAACTTTTACTTACTTTAAAAACTAACCTTATGCTTCCTAACAACTTTGATGAGGAGATACCAAAGGAGAAGGAAAAAATGTCATGGATAAGATAAAGCAAAAACTTAAACAATAACAGATTCTTAAGCAACTCTTAAGAGTTGTCTCGAACCCCTCCCAGCCTGCAGGGCTCAAACTCTTCTCTGAATTGGTCCCCCTCTTTGTAACATTCACATTTTGTGACACCTCCTACATTTTTTGTAATTTCTTAAAGGTAGCATTGTTTTAAGCCTCAAATAAAAATAATTTTAACAAATAAGGTTTTTTGTGTTCACAGCTAAAAAAATCCCTCAGGGCAAAAACAATATTTTACACTTTCAATCTACTCAAAACTTTCATATGGCTTGTCCCCTAAAACATAATTGCTGATACATTTTAAAATTTTGGAATTAATTACTGTAAATGATTCCATGGTATTTCCTTTGGGACCTGTAACCTATATGTCACCATCCCTCTACACATGTCATACAGGGCAAATCTACTGGCCTTGAGATTTGCTATTTTCTCTTACTTAGGTCACACCGTTTGATATGCACCAGTATCTTCAATTACTAGGTGGCTTTTATTTTTAAAAAGGGGCTCTGAAACTGCTCTAGATTGAGTTATGGTTTCAAAGGCAAACAGAGGTCACCCTTGTTTGCTGGCAGTGGATTTTCTAGTATCTAGAAATGATGCCAATAAAAATGATAATATGTGCTCAGCACAATGCCACCCTACTCTGCGGATGTGAGAAGGCAAGAGGTCATTTGAAATACTAATGGGAAAACTGATTAAAGCCAAGAATGCTGCTTATTATGTAAACAGAACTTCCTGCCAAATTACGAAAAAAAAAAAAAAATCCTTTCCTTTGGTTTACAATTTCTTTAACTCCGAAGGCCTGAAGGGCTGGAGAGCATAAAATATTTAGGAAAAGGAATAATAAATAACTTTTCACTAATTCAATTTCTAATTGTTTCATGTAAGTCTTGCCTAATTGATTTACTAAAAAGAAACTAGAATAAACATATCCTGATAATAAGCATATTATTATCTATAATACCATGTTTAAACAATTACATTAAAAATTTTCATTTTTAATAGTACAGTAAATTAAATTTTCTATAGTTCCTGGAGCCCTGGTGGCACAGTGGTTAAGAGCTTGGCTGCTAACTAAAAGATCGGCAGTTCGAATCCACCAGTTGCTCCTCGGAAACTCTATAGGGTCGTTAAGAGTCAGAATTGACTGGAGGGCAATTTTTTTTTTTTGGTGTATACCTCCTGATACATTTAAAAAAAATCTGCCCTTTTTATTTTTGCCTTTGAGCAGAGGACTTTCATTTGCAATGGAAATAATGCTTTATTGAACACTTACCTGGAAAAGTCCAGTTTTATTAAAGAAAGTAAACTGTGCCCTTTTAACTAATGCAGAATCTTCTTTACTTAAATTCTCAAGTAAGTTTGGTGGCAAAATTACGGAAGCCAATGGATTCACTTGTCCACTTTCAAAATCCATCTGTGACACACACACACAAATATATTGGTTAAGTAATCACAGTTCAACAACAATGATCATTTTACTCCACCTGCCTGAGTGAAGGGAAAGAGCACCTGCAAGTATCGAGTTAGCTAGGACAGCAGCTTCTCTTTACCTCTAAGCAGTCACTCCCTACTCCTTGGGCACTTCCCTACAGGCCGAGCTGTACGTCTGATCTGAGTTTTGCACATGTGGCAAATGAGAAAATGCACTGATTTTATGAGTTGGGATCGAATCGACGGCAATGGGTTTGGTTTTGGTTTTGGAACCAAAAAATGTACAATATGGGAGACCTGGATTTGTTTCCTGGCCAATGTGTCTCATGTGCAGCCAGCGCCCATCTATCAGTGATGGTATCTTGTTGCTACGATGCCGTACAGGTTTCAGTGAAGCTTCCAGACTAAGACGAACTAGGAAGAAAGGCCTGAGGACCTACTTCCTAAAATCAGCCAATGAAAACCCTATGGATCACAAGGGTCTGACCTGCAGCCCATCAGATGCGTGGCACAGCACGGAGCAGGACCGGGCAGTTTTGTTCGGTTGTGCATGAGGTCACCATGAGTGGGGGCCACTCCACAGCACCTAACAACAATCACGACTGATTATCTACAAATCAGTAAATATTTTTAAGTGTAAGGAGTAGATTTATCCTTAATAGAATTTGAGGTTTTCTCAAAACCCTTATTGAAAGATAGATATTAGCTACGAAAAATGGAATTTAGTTTCTTTGACTGCAGAGAATGAGTTGCTCTGCAAGGAAGAAACAACTGAAGTTATCTGACACTTTTGGGCATCATTTTTCCTGAATCCACAGCTGAGGTCAGAGGGTTTTCCTGTGAATGGGCTTGCAATGAGACTGAGGCTGACTGCGTTTTCACTTGTAGGATGTGAACTATAATTACCCAAAAGAGCCTCTAGTCTAAAGGAGGAAAAAGCTCTTTCTGGTATCCTAATTCCAGATTTTTTATATTTTCGTTTGATTTAGCTCCACAGCTAAAGAAATGTTATGCTCCATATATATGGCCTCCCAGGTCAAGGATGACGTTTCATTCATTTTATTTGCCCTGGTGGATAGCATTGTCTGGCATATAGTAGGAACTCGAAAATTATTTGCTGAAGTGTCTCTTTAACAGGTCAAAGAGGCTCTCTGTTAATGGGGCCCCAGCTTACTTGCCCCACCCTCCTCCATCACTGGTTCTTGAAGTGTCATCCTTCGAACAGCAGTATCAGCAATACCTGGGGACTTTTTAAGAGTGCAAATTTTGGGGACTCAACCAGGACCTACCGAATCAGAAACTCTGGGAATGTATAGTTTAGCAATCTGTTTTAGAAACTCCTACAAACCAAAAAAACCAAACCCACTGACATTGAGTTGATTCCGACTCATAGCAATCCCATAGAGCTTCCAAGACTATAATCTCTATGGAGGCAGATTGCCACATCTTTCTCCTGTGGACCTGCTGTGGTTTCAAACCACTAACCTTCTGGTTAGTAGTCAAGTGCCTTAACCACTATACCACCAGAGCAAGTCCTCCAGATGATTCTAAATCTCAGTTTGAGAACCACTGCCAAAGAGAAAGCATCATGCGTCTTCCCAACTTTGGGTCCTTAATAAAACCCTTCTTCTTGAACAGATCCCCACCCCCTACTCCTAATCCAGGGATCCCTACTCATGCTTTAATACTCAGCTCCAGTTTCACCTCTTGTGAAAGGCAAGCTGACCACCCCTATCACTGAGGTTATAAAGGTATGCCTCTTCTTGCTTCCACAATACCTCATGGCTACTTATATCATTTTTTTTTTCTTCACAAAAATAATAACAGTAGCCATAAAAAGAAAACAAAAATCGTCCCAACTGAGCCAATTAACATCATGATAAATGATGGTGATATTGAAGTTGTCAAGGTTTCTGCTCTACTCAGATAAAAAAATCAACGCTCATGAAAGCAGTCAAGAAATCAAATGACACATTGCATTGGGCAAATCTGCTGCAAAAGACCTTTAACATCTTAAAAAGCAAAGATGCCACCTTGATGACTAAGATGCACCTGACCCAAGCCATGGTCTTTTCAATCACCTTATATGCATGTGAAAGCTGGACAATGAAGAAGGAAGACTGAGGAACAACTGATACATTCATACAATGGTGTTGCTGAAGAATACTGACTATACCATGGACTGCCAGGAGAACAAACAAATCAGTCTCAGAAGAAGTACAGCCAGAATATTCCTTAGAAGTGAAGATGGTGAGACTCTCACTTAGTTTGGCCATGTGACCAGGATGGACTAATCCCTTGAGAAGGTCATCATGCTTGGTAAAGCAGGGGGGCAGCAAAAAAGAGGGAGACCCTCAATGAGATGGGTTGACACAGTTGCTGCAACAATAGGCTTGAACATTAACAATGATTGTGAGGATGGTGCAGGACTGGGCAGTGTTTCGTTCCGTGTATATAAGGTCCTGTGAGTTGAAGCCAACTAGAAGACACCTAACAACAACTGCTATCACTAATCTTAGCCAAAGTTCAGACCTATCTGCCACCCCCTGGACCAAGGCCTACTTCAGTTAGCAACTAGTAGGTGAACAGCAAGTTTTTATCTGTCTACTTAATTAATTAATTAAAGAAACCACTGGCTCATTACCTGGAAATATGATTCATTATTGCTTGGAAGACCAATGCTAAAATTTGAAACTATGTTTGTTCCTGGGGGCAGGGATGATACTCCAAGAGCCAAATTCCGAGTTGTAATATTCACACGTGATGTGCTAGTTAGGTCTATCTTGAACGCCAATTCATCAATTGTTTTTAAAGCTCTAAAGAAATGACAAATAACAACACCACTGTTAATTTGACACTGCACACACATGGTTTGCTGTGAGGCGCAATACAGATTAAAAAAAATCACCTATAAATTTTCCGATCTTAACATGAATAGCCACAAAATTACCCCAGACCAAAACAGTATTAGTTCAAACAGACTCATACGGGTAGATCTATCCTCAAGAGAAATATCTGCTTTTAGGAAAATCAACAATTAAATCATCCTGAACAAACAGTATGTTTTTCACCTTTGTCTTTCCTTCTTCATATGAAAAATACTTTCCCTACATCCTAATTTTGTTGGGAGAATCAAAGGAAATGTGGCAAAAGCATGTTTTTGAACTGCAAGACACTAAAAATGTTTGAGGGTACATTGGAGAACACATTTTAACAAATGTACATTTTTCACTAAGATAATTTGGTTGAAAGGAAGGAAATAGGAAAAATTAAACATCTTGGTATTAATACATTAAATGAAGTAACTAGGTACAAATTGAATTGTAGAAATACAGGTACATTTGGACCTTGCCCTAGGAGTTTCCATTTCAGAAGTACAACGATCACATAGCTGTGGCAGTTCTGTGGCATGGCTAACGCACTTATAGTGACCAAGTTACGCATGCCAGAAGCCAGGCCTGTTGCCATCGAGTCAATTCCGACTCATAGCACAAGGGAAGTGAACTGAATGTTTGCTGAGTGTCTCCTTTGCGAGCAAAAAGAAGTATCAGAAATTAATCTTTATGACAGTTTGTTCATCTTTTCAATTACTCTGGTTTTTCAAACTTTCAGACTTTTTCCAACAAAAAAATGAAAAAAAAAAACTGTGCTTTTTGGGGGCTCTTTATATGTCTTGCCTGGTGACAATTTTAATCATTCTGTAAATTATACTTTAAAAAAAAAAGGACTTTCATTGATGATGTTCTCTTTGTGAATGATACTGGAAAGTATCTAGATATTTTACTTAAGAAATTTGGGCACCAATCCTTCAGATATGTGAGAAATTATATAATACTATATTTCTCCAGGAACCCTGGTAGCGCTGTTAACCAAAGGGTCAGCAGTTTGAATCTACCAGCCTTTCCTCGGAAACCCTATGGGGCAGTTCTATTCTGTCCTATGGGGTTGCTATGAGTGGGAATCGACTCAATGGCAAAAGGTTAATGGGTTATATTTCTCCAATAAATTTCAATCTCCAAAAAAAAGGAAAAAGAAAATACTTACTCAGAAGAAGACTCAAGCAAATCACTGTCTGAACTGGTTAAGATATTAGAAAATATAGTCATTAAAGTTGAGCCAAGTGTTATATCAATATTTTCTTCATTATTCACAATTCTTTTCACATACTCTACAATGCTGGTAATGTTGGCTGAGGTTAAGTTCTGTCCTTCACCAGTCAAATTTAAAATTGTATTGACATTATTTAGGTCATCTAGAAAAAGCAGAAGAAACAACATATGAAGCTTTATCTGTGGGTTTCGAGCATTTACAGGAATCTACAACACAGTGCAATATTTCACTTCAGAGTTGAAGCCAGAAAGTGGGTTTCCTGTGTGTACTCCCTTATCATATCTTCACATGGCAAGACTATTTCTTTACAGCGGCGAACAGAGGCTAACGTCTCTCTTTAGTGACATACATATCATGCTTTTAAACATCTTAAGCAAATAAGTTGGAAGAACCAATATTAACACATTGTTCTAAGAGAATGTCCCTTGCATCACCGAACAAGCATACATTTGCTGTTCAGAAATAATGCAAAACTACAAAACGCTGATACAAATACAAACTTATATATTATTTTTAATCTCCTCTAGAATTTCCCGTTTTGAAATTGCCCTTCAGGATGTTGAGGTGTTACTAGTTAAATATAATGAGGGAAAAAAAAAAAGTGTCTTCAACCTTAAGTAAGTGCAGCAATCATTTGCCTAACTTTTCCTATTAAAATAATGTCACACAGAAGGAAACATGTTTGAAGAGGATGGAAACCACGAAGCATGAGGTCACTTCATTTTGTCTTTGAGAACTGAAGGAAAATTCCTCACTTACTTGAACAATTGGAGACATCAGGAACCCCCCAGTAGGCTAAAGATGCATTGGTAAGATTGCGGTGACTATGAAATAAGAAAGTATATTTCAAATATTTGACACAAATGACATAATAATTGACAAAATTAGTTAATAAGTTTTAGAATTTACCTTGATATCTGGGAAACTTCCATTTGAAAATGAAATTGTAATGCATTGAAATAAAACTCATGCTAAAAATTCTTATTGGAAAAAATCATTCGCATGCATCATAGAACCAAAACGCCAAAAAAACCCAAAAACGCTAGCATCCTAAATACTGTATCCTACCTAGGATACATGACATTACCAAGGTTAAACAAAGGCACATCTGGTAACAGGGGTCAAGCACTGTTTCACAAACTTTCCAGGTATAATCTGATTTTAATCATTACATAACTCTGTAAAATAGATTATAATTCACATTTTATAGATAAGAAAATAGATTTAGATAGGCTAACGAATTTTCTAAGGCCTCACAGTCAGGAAGAGCCATGTCTGTAAGTCTCTAAGACCCCTTCTTTCCTCCCTAAAACCAAACCAAACCCACTGCTGTCAAGTCGATTCCTATAGGGTCACTATGAGTCTTTCCTCCCTACCAAGTGTCAAACAAACCAATAGGTGCAAAGTACTTACACTTGGGCAGTTTCTGAATTTCCCCCAAGAAAACTCTAATTAGAGGTAGGGGGAGGGTGGAGAACTAGGTATGGCCTGCTATTTGATGAATCTTCTCCAATAGTTCTGGCTCTGAGTTTTTTGTTAAACATTTAGGGAACATATGCCCAGTCTCCATCAGAAGACTGCCCCCAATTGGATCTGATCTCTATTCACTCTTTGCCACTTCTTTCCCCTTCAACAATAATTGCCCCAAACAGTTAAAAGGTCCTGGAATTTCAGGTGCAGGTACCAAGGCTATGAGCTGATTCATCTCTAAATACTTTGCCTTGCTGTGGAGCCACTCTCTGGTTTCCAAATTCTTGATCCTTTGACTGGAGAAAGTTAAACTAGCATGTTGCTGGGAAAAAAACACAGCTTTTCTTAGTAATCTATCTACCTCATCTTTATCCCTCATGGAGTATATAACTAAAGCATACACAGAGAGATTCCTGCCCTTTTCCCCAATCAATATGATGCATGGGAACTACTGTGCAGTACATGTGATAAGGACTGAGCTGTGTCCCCCAGAAAAATACATTGAAGTTGTAACCCCTGAACTGAATGTAACCTTATTTGAGGAAAGAGTTTCTTTGCGGATGTTATTGGTTAAATTAATGAAGTCATGCCAGAGTTGGGTGGGTCCTAATCCTAATCCCTTCTGAGTGACATTTTATAAAAGAGAAGGACAGACACAGAAACAGAGTCACACACAGGGGGAAGACACCATGTGAGGATTCCTCTACAAGTCAAGGATCATTAAGAAACACCAGGATTACCAGAAACTAGGAGAGCAGCAGAAACCCTGGTGGTGTAGTGGTTAAGAGCTATGCTGCTAACTAAAAGATCAGCAGTTTAAGTCTACCAGGTGGTCCTTGGAAACTCTATGGGGCAGTTCTACTCTGTCCTATAGGGTCACTATGAATTGGAATCAACTTGACAGCAATGTTTTTTTTGTTTTTTTTTTTAGGAGAGCAGCATGGGATAGTTCCTCTCTCAAAGCCCCCAGAAGGAATCAACATGGCTGAGACCCTGATTTGGACTTTCAGCTTCCAGAACTGTGAGAAAATAAATTTCTGATCTTTAAAGCCACCCACTTACTGGTATTTTGTTATGGCAGCCCCAGGAAATTAAGACAACATGTAATATTGGGAAGGTAGATAACATGGAGCTTTTTTTTTGGCAAGAGTCAATGAAATTCTTACCATGTCCGTGAAGCATAAAAACCAGGTTTTCCATTACAGGGTAGAATATATTCAGAAGGTCGGGTGGTGGGCCATAGATAGCCTTTGGGGTCCTCATCGGCAGGACATATATCTATGTGAACATAAGAAACAATACAAGATATACTGACCTATTTTTTTTACATTACTGGTGGCATGATGAGACCAAAATGAAAACACTGGTGATTAAGTTTTTTTTTTTCTCATACAATAAAAAATACTAGTTTTTAGATGTTCAGAATTTATGAAAATTTAGAAATTGGGAAAATAAAATATTAAA
The DNA here is from genome assembly GCF_030014295.1 of Loxodonta africana. Lineage (NCBI taxonomy): Eukaryota > Metazoa > Chordata > Mammalia > Proboscidea > Elephantidae > Loxodonta > Loxodonta africana. Next base: position 210,826,302 of record NC_087342.1, on the reverse strand, counting down.
CACATTCCAGATACAAAAATAATTATATCTTGCAAAACCATTAAATAAAAAAAAAACACATTTATGCAGATACAAGCTAAACATATATTTTCATTTGAATGTAAATCATCAGTAGGTAAAATTAATGAGATACGGTTTTATTCAAAATACATATAACACTACACAAAACAAAAACAATCCTGAAAAACTCAAAATGTAATCTAGTCATTTTCAAACAAGAAAGCCTATAAAATAGTGCATCAATAGTGTTTTCATTGAGTTACGGGCATATTTTACGGAAAAATTTCTAGCTATTCCAAAAACCTCTTCTGCCCAGATGTTTGGCAGTGGAATGGCAAAAAGATACCTGTGGACCAACTCCAAATGTCATACCCACACACTATCCTCAATCATTCCACCTCTTTTGTGAAAACTTTCTAGATATATCTTAATTTTTTGTTGTTCTTCTTCTTGTGGTTTCAATTAAGCCTGAAAATATAGTCACACAAAATACATATTATAATAAAATTAGTCACTTACCCAGTTGCCTCACATTCACTGTATATAGCCTCAAGCCCTCATCCAGGGACTCGTTATTTCTTAAGAGCTTCTGCTGAATGGTTTTTCCTTCTAAGCTGACATTGTTGGTAGCATTGTAAACTAGAAGGGCCCAAATCACCACCCTAAAAAAATATTTCAGGTAGAAATTGTTTTTGGTGTTGTTGACTGGTTGGGTATTTTGGCGAGAAAACAAAACACTTGGATGTGGTAGTGAGAGTAATCACCGTTATGTGCTGAGACTGAAGAGATATGCCAAGGCACACATAGATTCTCTCTGTTGCTGCATAAATTATGTTAAAACTTTTTCAAAATGAATATATATTGTAGGAGATTGCATGTAGAATTCTGTTTCCATCAGTTATTTCTTTCCAGCTACAGTGTGCATACCCTTCACCCTCCCAACTCCAACACTAAGCTTATGCTGGAACTTTATTTATTCTCAATGTCTGGCCACATGAGAAAATCCAAGATAATCACCATGCCTTTTTATTTATCTAGCAGAAAACAGCATACTGTTTAATTGATTTAGCAGATGTTTATAAATTATCATTATTTGCTACAGAACTTTCTCAACTTTACTTCTTATTTATGAGATGGTCTTAAATGTTTGAGGTAGAGAGCTAGGTCTACCTGGATAAGAAAGGGAGCATTACTTTTGAGTTGAAAAAACAACAATGGCATTTTATTGACTCTGGAGAACCTGGATTTCCACATATAAGGTTATAATACCACATATGCTCATATTAATTAATAATTCAACACAAGTCAAACACCTAAACAACTAGTATGAACTAGGCAATGGGCTAGAAGTAGAGACACAAAGATTAGAGAATTCACTGGGACATCAAACAGCACTAATGTGATAAAGAGTCGCTAAGAGACTCAGAAAAAGCAGAACTAAAAATCAAGCAAGTGCAGGCTTTCTTTACGTCTTATCTTCTTGTCATAAGAGGCTCTGGGAAACAGTGACAAAATCTTCAAATACACTGTGTAATGCTCAATTTATGTATGTGAGCAAATTAACATGAGACAATCAGAGCAATGATGGAGATTAAAGGGCTTTTAACGATAACTGAAACTGTAAAATTATTTTAAATCAACCTAAAGGCCCAATTTTCCTGAAATTTAATTTCTGATCCAATACAATAAATTTTTACTCAATTATGATGCAGCTGAAAAAATACATGTATATCTTATTCATCTTTTGGCATGGAAATGTATAATAATAACAGGAAAAATAGGAACAAAAAGATATCTATATCCATTTCTATCTATCTGTCTGTCTATCTGTCTATCTGCTAGAGCATTACGCTAACACACATAGGGTAGTCATGCATTGTAATAAACCCAATGGCAATTGGTTTCAATCTATATTACAAAAAAAAAAAAAAAAACATTCTTCATACCCCCAAATGATAGCACTACACTGTTGAAAAACATCTCAAGAGGGGCCTCGTTAAGTTTCTTGCCTACATTTTTCTGGGACTAGTGATACTGAAATTCATCAAAGGAAATGTAGAAGCACAGATTAGTCTAGGTGGATAGGGCTAAAACTGGTGAAAGAGTGAAATTCACATCACTCCATTTCTGCTCAGAAATATTTTAAGTAATATTTTATAGCATATATTCATAAAAAGGTGATGCTTGCTTGTGGTTAATTCTACACCGTTTATGATAAAAAAAGTTTTTTTTCAGAAAAATTCAAATTTCAATGGATCATTTTTTAAATTATTTGTGAAGAGGGTTTTTGTTTACAAATGTGTAACAATTTTTTTTATGATTGTGACATATGATTTTCCATCTCCTTTAAGCACTTATAAGTACTTTGTAAGGTAAGAAGTTACAAGTGAAGTACTCAGAATATACTCTGTGATTGTGTGATTGGTCAGCATATTCCTGAAGAAGGTTATAGAGTATCTGTCCTTGCAGGATTTTTAAAAAGAAAATATCTCTCTGGGAAGCAAAGGGATATATCCTAAAGGCCCTGTCAAAATTTTGGCTCTATAATTTGTAGTAGCATGATTTTGTGTTCCAGTGTGATCACAGCTATGCCAATAGAAGAAATCAAAACTAGTCAACTCTGACATAAAATTAAATGACATTATATTGTCAGGTACAGGTGAAATTTATTTCCTTATATGTCAAGGCTCTGGGTTTGCAACAAAACTTTCATCTTCTTCATTTACTGAGGGGAAATGAATAATATGATATAAGATACCATCAAGACACATGCCAAAATCAAACAGCGATAGCATTGTTTCTGAAATAGCTGTGGAATGATCAATGGAGAGGCAGTGGCGTGTTTTCCTTTAGAAAAGTCTGTGAGTATCAATTAACAATGAAATAGTGAGAGGACTAAAATATCTGTGGTGCTAAAAAAAAAACCCAACAAAGACAAAAAGTGAAATATTTGCTATTCAAGGTTAGATGAAATTAAAGAATAGCTCTATTTTGTTCCCCTATATATCTATGTTAATCTCAAGGACAGGGTGCTCTATTATTCTCATAATTCACTCTGGAAAGTTATTTATCTCTAAAATGATCTACTGCTTGCTGTTCGTATGTAACCCATGTTTCAGGATGAGATAAACATAGACGTGATTATAATGGTGAACTGTGGTACCTTACTAATTTCGTAAATGCCCTACCAAAAAGTATTCTTTGATGACATTGTTGTTTGAAGATAAGCTTTGCCACCCCAGTTACTGAGAGCTTACAACTGGGACTGTCACCTGCTACTTCTCTTGCATACTGAGAACACAATTAGCATAACGAATTGTGGATAGTATCGAATATCCAAACTCAGCAATTGAAGAATAGCCATGTATTTTCACTAGTCTTATCTGTGTGTGTGTATGTGTGTGTGTGTGCTTTCCCCTCTCTCATCCTGAAAATTGAAACTATTTTATGGTTCTACAAAGTCAAGTTCTATCTGTTGTTATCATCAAACACTCTATTTGAACAAACCAATCTCTGTGGCTTCGGTTTCCTGCCTGTCTGGACGATAGAGTATGATAACATAATCTGAAGCCATGGTCTGTGTTCAGTGATACAATCCAATTGAAAAGGAAAAGTGTAGAAAAAGGAGGTGTGAGTAAAACTGGTGAATGGTGGTTTTGAGAAAAACAGTGAGAGACTCTAAAGACTCATCAATGAGTACAAGAGAATAGAAAAAAAAAAAAGAGGGGGGAAAAGGCTGCAAGAATATTAAAACAGCATCGAGAGTTCACACCAAAGGAAAACCAAATGTGTGGATTTTCCCATATACATTGTCTTAGTTCATTCTCCCTATAGCTTTCTGTGAAATGACCCATTGGGTTCGACAGATTAGGAAAACTGAGGTTCTATGAATTTAAATGTCTTTCAGGCAAGAGCTTCTGCATTGGTGATATATACTATTGATGGCTGATCTTAAGACTATAAGGTAGTAGAACCACAGTAAATAAACTAAAAAGGCAAGCCTGACTTCCTGAAGCTGGTGCATCATTTGGCAAGACCCAAAAACTAGGGCTGCCTCAATTGCCAGACAAATTGTGACAGGTGCTCGGCTGGAGCCATTATTCAAGGCCAAGTATGATGCAGCAGTAAGGTTAGAAAAAAAAAAAAAAAAGGTTAGAGAAGACATTATTTGGCTAAACAAAAAACCAAACCAAACCCACTGCCGTCGAGTTGATGCCGACTCATAGTGACCCTATAGAACAGAGTAGAACTGCCCCATAGAGTTTCCAAGGAGCGCCTGGCAGATTCAAACTGCTGACCCTTTGGTTAGCAGCCATAGCACTTAACCACTACGCCACCAAGGTTTCATTATTTGGCTAGAAAGGGAAAAAATCCAGTTACCACAGAGAATACATAAATGGCATATGCTCTCCAGACCATAAAGGAAAAGGAGCAATATCAGAAAATAAGAACAATTTTCTCTAATCTGATATCTCAATCCAGTCTGTTGACTTTATACAAAAATGACAAGTTTCAATATAACTTTAAAAACATTTCTTTTCTGATGCTGAATAAACCTAAAACCTACTGCCGTTGGATGCTGAATAGAAACAGGAAAAAAGAAAAACCCTGGTAAACACTTACATGAAATTTTATTTTTATCTTTAATACCAAGAATAAATCACCAGAAAAGAAGCACAATCCATCATCATGATTATATATAACTAACATCAATTTAGTCCATTGAAACTCAGCAAAACTTCCAAGAACTTTTGCTTTTAAACTGATTTTTCTTTTCCTTTATTCTATAGAGATGCAATGTACTACATGAACACAACTAAATTTATTCCATTTGGGAGTTTAGGACCCCCCCACCCCCAAACACACACTACAGCACTTTGAACAGTTGGCTCTTATACAACTGGTAATATATAATGGACACCCTGGTGGCATAGTGGTTAAGTGCTATGGCTGCTAACCAAAGGGTCGGCAGTTCAAATCCTCCAGGCACTCCTTGGAAACTCTATGGGGCAGTTCTACTCTGTCCTATAGGGTCACCATAAGTCGGAATCGACTTGACGGCACTGGGTTGGGTAAAAAAGGGTTGGGTATATCCTTTAAATTACCTGCCTAAGTCATGACCCTGATATAAATTTAAAAATGGAGACCTCAGAGAATTAGCTGATAGCTTTGAAGGGTAAAGATATTTTGGCACTTATTACCAATATTATTAGATGCACAGAAGCCTTTCAATTAAAAGAAAATGATAAATTATCTGTTTTTACTTTGAAGGTCTCCCTGAAATTTCAAATGAGGTAATGGGTTGTAATAAATAAATTGGAAGGACTAAAAATAACAATAGACATTGCAAATGTTAACTTGTCAGTTATTTTCCATCAGATGTACATTTCCACACCCACTCTGTTATATTAGGGTTTTAATTCACACACACAGACACACACAAATGTTCATTAGTGCTAAGGAATGCCTTGAGTGTGGTACATCATTCAATTTTGCTGTCCTAAATCATCGTTTTTACTTCTCTACCAGATAGTCAAAACACAGACAGGAGTAAGAATGTTACCCTTTCTGTAAGACTTTGTCACTATTACCTTGAATCATCCTCAATGCTTCTCCTGACTTTAATCTTGTCCTCTCCAGTGCTCAGGTGAAGACTGAAAAACACAGATCCATATACTCATTACCATTCTCATGCGCCAGACACATCACCAACAACAAAACTTGGGGAAGCAAAAGAGAGTAGCAGAATGGACATTCCAAGCCAGCGTTTCCAAATGTGTTCTGAGATTCTAGTTCTTTCACAAGCCTGAGACAAAATGGCTCCATGGTCATACATAACAGGGCAAATCTGTGTTCTGTTCTCTCTTGAAGATTCACAATGTATATTAGTATATTCAAGAATCCGAGAAGTCCTCATAGAAAGAAATCTGTTTCATTTTGTTTAATAATGTGTTACTGAGCTTACCTGGCCATGGAACCCCTTTTTCTGTGTTAAGAGTTGTCATATCTCTTGGGTCCATTGAATACAAATATAGAGTTCATGAAATACACTATGAAAAACTTTAATTTTAAAACTGTATAAACAATGTACAGATGAGGATATGGGAATGATACTACTGGCTGGAGATTTAGCAGAGGATTTAAATTTAGAAGGGTTTAAATTTAGACAGAGTTTGAAAAGCTAGGTTGTGATCAGACTGCAAATGTCTTATATTGAGAACAGCTGGCTCTAAACTGGGGCACATGCAACCCAGGGGGGCTCTAGATGATCCACTGGGGTATGAGAAGAAACTAACATTACTTCTATTTATATTTAATTGTTCTTTAAATTTTTGATATATTATAATACATAATATATATCAGTTCAGTAATATACACACAATTTATTTAAAAATACAAATACATTTTTGGGAGGACATGCTAATTTTTTTTTTAAATGCTAGGGATGTATGATCAAATATTTTAAAAGTCATTACTACAGCACTGGCTGTGGAGCCCTGGTGGCAGAGTGGTTAAGCATTAAGGCTGCAAACCAAAATGGTCAGCAATTCAATCCACCAGCTGCTCCTTGGAAACCCTATGGGGGGCCGTTGTACTCCATTCTATAGGGTCACTGTGTGTCAGCATGGCCTCCATGGCAACTTTTTTTTAACTACAGCCTTGAGGTTTCCTGTGCATATAGAGTTGTTTTAGAAAGATTATGACTATGGTCCATGTGTGTATGCATCTAGAATTGTGTGTATGTGTGTGGGGGTACAGCCAGAGAGAGAGGGAGAGAAAGAACTGAGTTAGACACAACTTTTTAAATATCTTAAATAATTTACTCTGTCATTTACCTTATATTAACCACATAAACAGTGTAGTTCCAATTCTGGAAGGTTGAATTGAGCTGAAAAACACAATGGGAAAGGGTGCGTTTTCAGAATTTCTTTTTTTATCTGAGTCAAGTTTCTTCCCTCCCAAAAGATAAGCTGTTATTGGAATAAGACCCTGGGAAAATCCTGGAGACCTAGAGGAGTCAAAGGTAAAGATAACAGTTACTGGATCATTGTATGCCAGGAACTTTGCAAATGTTATTTCTTTCAATCCTCACAACACTCAGTGAGATACGAATGATTTCTCCCATCTTATAGATGAAGAAACTGAGTTTCACAGAGATGAAATAGCCACCCAATTAAGAAGTAGCAGATCCCAGACTGAACCTGTCAGTCTAGAAACCCTATACTTCTGTACGTCATGGTATCATGAATCTATTGTGACTTTTATATTATCTACAAAACTGAGAACTGAGTTCTAACAGTATGCCGGGAAGATCGGCACAGTAAACACCTCTTATATTCTTCATTTAACAAACACTGAGATGCAATAAAATATGCTTTTCTGGTAATTACCATCGCATAAAAATACCTGTAGTAAGAAAACTAGAAATTAAAAATAAAATATTAAACAAGCAAAAATAAGTTCAATATTATTAAGAATTATATTCATTATTATGTGATTACTTAACAGCCTTTATGGGCCTCAGGAGCAGACCTCTGTAAAGAGGCAATGGATTCCTTTCAACAGGAATAACAAGCTTCTATGACTCAGTGGCACTAGGTGTTTGTTTTTACACTGCATTAACCAAAACCATCACAAACAGGATTTCTTTACTGACTCAAAATGCTCCTGTTTATATATCATATCCAGAGTTCTTTACATCTTGTTTCAAACACACATTTTGACTTCATTGCAAGTCCTTCTGATACTGAATGTCAATTTTAGAAAATGCTGGCAAAAGCACTGAATTATTTTTTTAATTGTAAATTGTAATAGTATGAATCAAGAACACCACTTGTATTTTCTGTATTATCAATAGTCTGCTTTGATATTTTGCATCTTAAATGAAAAGGGTCCAGTGAAATTTAGCTTCAGACGAGAATGATTCTGTATTTAAAACCATGCAATATAAAAAAATATAAATGCAAAATTATACCTTGTCTAAAGTATCAGGCCCTTCAACAAATGCTAACTTTCAGGATTAATAATATTATCATCACTGGGTTTAGAATTTAAACATTCTAAAACATTTAAATTAGTGACTAAAGTTTCACTCCCCAAAAAAGCCAACAGCAGCATTTCTTTGACTTCTATTTGTGAATTTTATTCTCCCTCCTCCAATTTTACAATGGAGTTTCTATTTTACATACTATTGTTTCCTGTAGTCAACTTGTTATAAAGGGTGTTGTCTTTAAAAATAAGGCTATATTTCTCCCTCATTTATTCCTCAAATATATAAAAACCCAAAAACCCATTGCCGTTGAGTCGATTCCGACTCATAGCAACCCTGAAGGACACAGCAGAACTGCCCCATAGAGATTCCAGGGAGAGCCTGGTGGATTCAAATTGCCAACCTTTTGGTTAGCAGACACAGCTCTTAACCACTATGCTACCAGGGTTATAAGAAAGAAAATTACTTCACCATAACTTCTGAATGTATGGTTGAACTTTCTTTTGCTACTGAGGAAAACTTTATCAGCTATCTACTGTCTGAGATAATCATTTTTCTTACTTCAGAACAAATACTCTAGCAGCTTCATTCACACAAAAACAAATAGTCACACTAGATAATCTTACATAGAAAAAGCAGTGCAAAATCCCCACTGTATGCTGTGGGTAGAAAAAGAATTAAGAGAACAATAGAAACCAGTGGAATAATAAAATTTTTGTTATTGGTATGGAGAAGAATATAGAAGGGAGAAAAAAAAAAATCCCAAGATTGTGTTTCCAAAGGAAAGAAGGAAGTTTTTTTTTGTTTGTTTGTTTGTTTTTTAATTGGAAATTACCAAAATTTTCATCAATAGAAATTGGTTAAATAAATTACAACCTAAATGTTCATCAACAGAAGGCTGGTTAAATAATTTACTGTATAGCCACATAATGGAATAATACATACCGGTTTAAAAAAAAAAATGTTGAGTTCTGCCTGGTACTGTAATGGTTGAAATATGATATTATGCATTTATCAAAACTCACAGAACTTTACAACAAAGAGTAAACCTTAATGAAAACTAGGGACTTTGGTTCATAACCATGTATCAATATTGGTTCCTCAATTATAACAAAAGTATCACAGGAACGCAAGACGTTAAAAATAAGGGAAATGGTGCAGCAGAACACAGAGGATGTATGGGAACTTTGTACTTCCCATACAATTTTTCTGTAAACCCAAAACCACTCTGAAATAGTGTATTAAAAAAAGGTGAAGAAGTTCTCTGTGTATTAATATTGAAAGTCTGGTAATAAAAAAAATATGATGTAGAACGATGTGTAAACTATGTTACCTTTACTATACAAAAGGAGGAAAAACCCCCCAATCTAGAGTCTTATTTGCTTTTATATGCAAAAAGAAACTCTGGAAAAACCCAAGATAAACAGTGATTTCTAAGCAAAAGGGTTCCAGGCAGCTCAGCAACAAGGATCAAAGGGAGACCTGTATGATATATCTTTTTAGGCTTTTTTCCATTTTTGAACCAAACACCCAAAAAATTAAATAAAAAAAACAGTGTTGAAAACATATGGATATAAGTAAAGATTTAAAGATACCTATTAAAATTCATTTAAATTCGTGTAGTACTTTTACTTATGATAGTCTGTTAGATTCCATTTTCAATCCTTCATTCAAATGTACCTCTCTTATGCATATGCAATGCACCTCACTTATTATATATCTATTCACATATTTTAGAGCCCTGATGGCACAGTGGTTGAGCATTCGGCTGCTAACCAAAAGGTCAGTAGTTCGAATCCACCAGGTGCTCCTTGGAAAACCTATGGGGCAGTTCTACTCTGTTCTATAAGGTCACTACGAGTCAGTATCTACTCAATGGCAACTTTTTTTTTTTTTTGGTTATTCACATATTTATAATAAACAGTACCAGTGTTTCAGTATGATCTGTGGATTCACGTGTTTCAACTCTGTGTTACTGCTGATTTCCAGAGGTTAAATATTTAAAACAAAACAAAGAAATTTTAGAAGTTCGCTTACCCATTCTGCCACCTTGCTCTGTACTTTTACCTCAGGGTGACGAAGGATGTTTTGAATCACTATGGAAATTCTATAGACAATTCCATCTGTCCATTAGAAATAGGATTTGATCCGTTAATTACATTTTTAGAGTCATATAATTATCATACAATTTAAATTTACAATGACATATTTCATACAATCTATAGAAACACCCTACTCCTAGGTATACAAAATTTTGAGATATTTTTATTTTATGCTCAGTGACCTTTGCAACTTCTTAGGAAGAGTATAAATTAGTTTATTCTTATAGGTAATTTATTGCTCCTCAATTATCACCTGTATGTATTTCTTCATATTTTTTACTTCTACAAATTTTACTTTTATAAATTCTATAAATCTGATACCTACTGTCCATAACAGTAGTGATTTTTAATGTACAATTTGATTGCTTGTAACGAGACATTATCTTTTTTTTTTTTTTTCTGTACATTATAAAGAATGATAGAGTTTGGGATGTTAAAACTTGAATGAAATGATGAGCCAGAGTTAACCTAAAAAAAAAAAGTTAAGAAAAATAGGCATACACATACTTACTGCCCTCAGCCCCTTATTCTTCCTTTAAAAATCCTCTCCCTTTAGCAGGAATACCAGTTCCCAAAAACTCAATATAATCATGGAACACAAAATATTACTAGCAGCTTCTTCAAAGAAAATTCATTATCATGATGATCACATAAAGATTTTTTTATTGCAATCTGACTTAAAATATCTAAGTTTCCTGGCATTTTAATAAGTATTATTGGTATCATTTGTATGACAGCAAATTATTGTTTTGGATTATTTCCTCTCTCCAATTTTTCCCTCTCCAACAAAGCTATTCGGTTGGATATCATCAGATTTTTCACAAAAATATTACCGATGTGGTCATTCATACCAGAGCAGAAGAAAAAATATTTCTGAATAAAATTTTAATGGACTAACTTGCTCTATGAAGAAAATCCTATGTCTGTGTGTGAGAAGGGTTTTGATTTTCTCTTTTTGTGGCAATCCTTAAAGTGCCCTGATTTTTTTTAAATGAAAATCAAACTCACCAGCCAGGGTTTGCTAAATCTCTCTAGTTGGCATTATGTGAACTTTTGTCAAAGTAGCTGCTGAGAAAAATAACCTTTTAAAATATGATAAGGTATAGGCAGAAGAAAATTATTTTCAATCTCCATTATTGTCAATCATCTTTCTTCAAGCTTTTGTTTATGGAAGTCTCAGGTAAAATACTCAAATAAAATGTAGATGTATATAATTAAAACAATGTTAGGGAGTGGATTTAATGAAAATTGTGGGGAGATGGCAGAAAAAAATACAAAAGTGTGCCTTTGGCAACTGCCAAATCTACCAAAAAGCAAATTCCAGGCCCACTACAAAAAGAATGTCTTTCCAGTAATGGAATCAGAGTCGCACGCTGAAGAATAGAAAATGCCACTCCAGAATGTAATAATATACATAAAACTAATACAAGTTCAAGGACAGCTGAGTTTAATTCATGCAGACCAGGTTATTTCACCTTGTGAAACTCTTCAGGTATTTTAATGATCTTCCTTAAAAAAATGTGCTATTCCTTTAAAAAAAAATTTCCTGAACTAAAAATGACAATTCCTTTAGAAAACCCTTTTACACATAAACCTCATCATAATGAACCATGGACACTGTGGATGACCGACAGGAAACTGAAGTGTGAGAGGTGGAGAGTTATTTCAGGACCCTCTGCGTCTTCTGTGAACGTTCACTGATGGTAGTAGAGTAACTGACAAGGTACCACTAGATGGAGACCTAAAGCATGCTTTTGGTATAATAAGAGTATTCTTTCCTTCTCTTAGGAAAATACTGCAAAATAGTAAAAACCAATATGTTGAATCACTTACGCTTCTGAAGCATTCCAAAAATTAAAGATACTTTTCTTTAAATTTTAAACATTTCCTGACTCACAATTCATTGCTTTTATAAACGAGAAAGACACTGCCTTCAAGTCAATTCCGACTCACAGTGACCCTGTAAGACAGGACTGCCCCATAGGGTTTCCAAGGCTGTCAATCTTTATGGAAGCAGGCTGTCATATCTTTCTTCCTCAGAGCAGCCGGTGGGTTTGAACCACCGACCTTGCAGTTACCAGTCAAGAGCTTAACCACTGGACCACCAGAGCGCCCATCCAATATTAAAAAAACAACCAAATATTGGACATAGCTAAATCAATTTATAAATATAGTATGCTCCCTAGAGTCATATTTCTTATAACAAATATGTTTATATCACAAATAACCTAGCATGTTATATTACAGAGTCTCCCACGCTATGAACAGTTTTCAAGTAGTCTCTTCCAGATGCCTCAGAATAAGATTTCATGCATTTAGTCAAAAATTACTCAACAGTCTACTTTTTTCTACTTATTAAAAATGTTGAATTATGTAGTCAACAAGTAATTATGAAAAATGTTCAAGAGTGAATCCGCAGAGCAAGATTAAAAAAAAAAAATGTTCACTGAAAGGGTGGTGAGATGGATATGGGGATTGCAGCAAAATACCTGGGCTAATCATTGTCATCAGAGAAAATACACAATTAAAATAAACTGAGAGTGGGGGGGGGGTTTCCCTGTTGTCACAGCAGTCAATTTGTCTTCTCCAATAGATGTCATAACTACTGTGTTGTCTTACTATAAAAGCTATTCACAAATCTTCATGTGTTCCAGAGACTTTAAAAGATATATGTATTATCCTAATAACAGCAACCATGCCAGAAAAAAAAATCATGATAGACATTTCATGCAAAAAAAGGAAGTATATATTCATCTTCCAATCAGATAACTCTTCCAGCCAGGCATAACTTCCAGAAGGAAACCACTGCCTGCCATGACAGACATGGCATCAAAACAGTGCTCCTTTCTCTATATCTCTTCAATTAATCCTTTTTTTTTTTTTTTTGACTTCTTAATAACACTGTCTTCAGAATTTCTTGGAGTATATAGAAATGACACTACTTTATCTACTGTATATTAAAAGGTATGAAATACAGGTTTGAAAATATAGATGTTAAAATATAAACTAAATGTTACTTTAGATTCAAGATTATATCTTAGACTGGTGATGACACAATGGTATATATGCAGAGGCATTTACAATATGGCTGGAGTCCTGCTGATCCTACACACACAATTTCTTTCAGATAGCTGGCATAGGAAGCTAGATTGAGTGCTGGATTGACCCAAATATGCTGACAGTAAGTTTGTTATTCAAATAGGTAAACAAAAATGGGAAACTAATAAGCTAATGAACTAGGAGAGTTATAATTTGTACTTGTAAACTAGGTTTTTAGAACAAATGATTTTAGAACAATTAAGAGTGACTTAATTAACAATTAAGTCCTGACTTGGGTTGCTTGCGCTGGCTTAAGTTTACTATTCATCACTGGAGTGATGTTTCAGGCATAGAAAATATGACTTGGAACAGAAATAATATTTAGTTCAAGAGCTTTTCATGGGAATATAATGGAAAAGGTAGGAAGGTTCATTCTTTGTGGGAATACCTAGGTTGATTATCCATTATATCCTAAAACACTGTTTATGAAAAGTAGCTTAGAAGATAAGATTTTCTTAGTTTATAGTCTGAAGTATCGGATAATAGTCCAGTTGAAAATTATAAGAACTTTACATAGAGAAATAGGAACACTTCGTAAAAGCTGGGAAAATTGGCTTCCAGAAGCTGCCAAGGTAAGTGAAACTTTTTGAGTGAAGTCTGAAAGAAAGATGATCTTTGTATGAATTACTGTTACCTCCCTAACTCTCTGGTTGTCAGGAATTTATTTCTTCTCTGTCCCATCAAGTGGATTAATAGGTATTTAACTGGAAAACATTATTTTCTCCCTTACCCACCAAAATGACATTTTTTAAAGACACATTTATAGTTTTCTTTTAATTTTCTATATCGCAATTGTAAGTTAAATTATATTTTATAGAAAAATAACAGATGTTATTGATATATTGTAGAACTATATCTGATTGTGAAACAATCTCAACCCTTCCCTCTCTCCCCACCTAGACAACATTCCTGGGGGACTCAATAAGCCTCTTTTGAGTTCAGAGTTAAAAAACTGAATGAAGTGGAGAACATCTTTAATAGTTGTGTCTATATTTCTTACAGTGAATAAAATGGAATTCTCTAACCTATCAATCAATTCCATGACAACTAACAAGTGAAAAGTAATTCTCTTTTAAATTACTTCAAATCTGATCACATCAAAGAAAAACCCTGATTGTAATACTTTTTTACTCTCCCTGTTAAAAAAGATAATGAAGAGTTCTGAGACATAAGTAGGCAATAGAGTATTGGGAGAAATCAAAAACATTGTTTTCATCATTCTTTTTCACTTTTACTTTCTACTTTATAACAAGTTGTGTTGGTTTCATTTTACAATAAAACCAAAAAAACCAAACCCATTGCCATCGAGTCAGTTCCAACTCATTGGGTCCCTACAGGACAGAGCAGAACTGCCCCATAGGGTTTCCAAAGAACGGCTGGTGGATTCGAACTGATGACCTTTGGGTTAGCAGCTAAGCTAACCACTATGCCACCAGGGCTCCATTTTTTTGTTGTTGTTGCAAATAATGCACCCATGCTTATAACATGCGTAGTACATCTAGGAAAATAACGCGCAAGTGGGTTGCACTGTTGGCAAAAACATATAACGCGTGTATTATTTGCATAAAAATCCTGTAATCAAAAACACTGAAGTAAAAGAGTGAGTCAATTTAGTAAAAAAAAAAAAAACCTAATAAGCAAATAGTATAGGTAGCTCATGGATGTGGTAATAATTGTTAAGATGGCACCCAAATTTGAGTATACACATTTGAGAATATTTCTACCACACATTAACCTTTGAATATTTTTAAATGCTACAATGAATTTTTTATCAAGAATCATCTCAATTAGATTCTATTTTTCTTTAATGCATTCAAGATAAACCAGTTTAACTGTTTCTAACGTTTCCTTGCTTTGTTGAAACTCCAATCAAAGTTATGACGCAGAGAGAGATGGGCTGAACAAGGCTCTCTTCAAAAATGTCTGAAGTGACATGACTGAGTGAATACAGCCCCACTCCACCAAGTCAAGGACTCTGAAGCATCATATAAATGTTCCTGGGCAGCAGAAGATGTGCCAGTCCCGGAGGGAGACTGCCACAGAGGCTCTTTGTATGTTCATACAAAGACTGAAATACTGAGTTAGAATTATCATATTCCCATCTGCTGGCTGTAGGCCATGTGAAATATGCACTGGAAAATCCAGCTGCTGTTGCTTTCTTGGGGTTGCTGGAATTTTTGCTCCATCATAAATCTCCTTGGTGTAACTACCAGAATAACTATAAACGCTTCTCTGAATTGGTGTCTTTATAACCCTAATGAAATTTATGTCTACATTTAATGTAAAATATTCCATACTTCCAATTTAAATATCCTTACAGAGGAAGTCGATGTACCCCCAAAGCCAAAGGAAAAAGTGAAGTATGTGGGTTTCTTTATGCTGGGTTTAGGGCCCCTCGTGACACATTACAGATGTCTTTGCCTCACAAGCTAAGTGACAGGGATTAAGAAAATTCCTCTAATATCTCGTATTTGAGAATAATACTGTATTCAAGACAATGGCGTGGTCACCTGATTGGAATGTCCCTTTATTAGAAAAAACCAAAATCACAAACTCTGAATTACCAAAAGGCTACATATGTGGTACATATAGGTAGAGAATCAAATAATAAATCACATGATTTCCCCCCTGCTCATTTCTTACATTATACAACTGATATAGTTTCAAATTACAAATAATATAAATAGAAAAGTACATAAGAAAAAAGACATAACGTACTGGCAGTTACTTGAATTTTAGTCATTCAAAAATTGATTTATGATTTAGTTGATATATAATCACATTCTCACCATTATTCCTCAACAAATAAAAAACCAAGGGCACTACCATGGAAATTGGTTAAAATGTCCGAAATGCCTCAGTATAAATAGTGACTTCATTGAGATATTAAATGACTGAAGATTATTCAGTGTTTTGAAATTATAAAATTCTTTAAAGAAAAAAAAAAAAACTAGCTTCCTGAACAGAATAATCTCACAAAACTATGAAATCTCTAAAAGAACAGTTGTATTCACAGATCTCTATTACAATGCAAACTAATTCCTTTTAATTAAATATCTTTCTCTTAAAACGTCTTTTGAAAGAGATTTTTGTTACAAGGGTAGGAAGGAGAGTAGAACTGAAGGTATATTCATTCCACTGCTCATAAGAACAGGGAACTCAAAGAGTCAAGTAATATTTATATATTTATATATTTATTTAACTAGTCTTGCAAATGTACAAATACACTTAATGAATCCCAACATCTTGGACAACAAACTTGGTTGGAATAGTAGATACTCTCATCCTTTGAACACAATTTTTTATCACATTAGACATATTACAAATATAAAAGGTGATGATGATATCTTACCATTCTTTTGTTTATCGACTCTGTTAGTAACAGGCATGTTAGTGGAGACAGTGGGTGGTGTAGGACTAGGAGAGTTTACAGTAGCTGGTAATAAAGACGAGAAAGATGTAATTTTGCAAGGAGCACATGACAGTTAATATGGATGAGCAATCTACAATTAATATTTATAGAGGAGGAATGGGAACCATTACTTGGCACTGAACACAACAGCCTCCCAGGTTATAATGCATAAAATGTAGCAATGCTTTCTTACAGCACATTAAGAATCAGTTCACATGGCCTTTGGTGTCATATTGTACAAAATGTCTGGCTCTAGCACAGAGAGACTGGAGAAAGGACATTTAGATTCTAAATGCAGGCCTGTCATTGTCAGGCCAATGACCACCCAATGACCACACAATAAATTACTAAACTTTTCTCAGACTTAGTTTTCTGAGTTTGCAAAATGAAACAGTTACAGAAGGCAGTTTAGAGAACCTATCAGCTTGAAGGTATTTAAACTATGTTAGGTCTGCCTGACACTGCGATGACAGAAATAAAACTTTAAAAGAAATGTTATTTCTTCTTGAGAAGATAAATGTTAAAAAAAAAGGGGGGCGGGAATAAAACACATAACCTAAATCAATCATTTAAAGATACAAATAAGTTTACTAAACTTGATGGATTAAAAAGGGTTTCACAAGAGCAAGCCTTACAGGGGGAGACATTTTCAAAGCATTATGTCATAGCTATGGGTTTTCACATTATTAAAACTCTGAAAACTTCACATAATGCTTTGATAATATCTTTCTAAGGGATACTGGAGCAGCCATGTAAGTCGTAAAATAAATGACACACATAATTTAAACTTAGATTATTTTAGGATAACATTTGCATTAGACATACATTTGTATGTACAAGGATCATTTATTTTTGTATCACTCTTAATTTTTAAAAAATTACCCACCTTAAACCCTGGTGGCATAGTGGTTAAGTGCTATGGCTGCTAACCAAGAGGTATGCAGCTCAAATTCGCCAGGTGCTCCCTGGAAACTTTATGGGGCAGTTCTACTCTGTCCAATAGGGTCGCTATGAGTCAGGATCAACTGGACAGCAATGGTTTGGGCAGTGGGTTTTAGAACATTTAAATGATTATGTAGAAAATTACCTTCTAAAAGACTCTCTATAAAATACTGAATTTTTTTATTCAAAACATGTATCCTTAACTAAGATCATTTTCCACTCCCAAGAAATATAAGAATGGGAGATCTTTTTAAAAATCTTTATTTTTCTTTTATTATGAACAATTGATTGTGTTTACATTAATGTAAAATACATCAATGAACATGAAAATTCCTTTTAGACATTTAAAACACAAACCAAAAAAAAAAAAACCCACTGCTCTCAAGTTGATTCTGATTCATAGTGACCCTATAGGACAGAGTAGAACTGCCCCATAGAGTTTCCAAGACTGTAATCTTTATGGAAGCTGACTGCCACATCTTTCTCTCGCAGGGTGGCTGGTGGTTTCGAACCGCTGATCCTTAAGTTAGCACCCAAGCGCTTAACCACTGTGCAACCAGGGCTCTTTTTTTTTAAGACAAAAGAAATAAGAAGTCTTGATACCTGATCCTTTTACATATGAATCAGTATAACAGGTATCTCAGGTTAAAAGAAAAAAAATCACTTCAGATCTTGAACTCAATAAAAATAAGGTTTTTTTTTTCCTATAACTATTTTAAAACCACAGAATATATGATATGATGACATCTTCATAGGGTATTTATCAATATATTAGAGAAAGTGTCTCAATAAAGGGCAACAAAGATCAAGCTCTGTTACATCCCCTTCCTCACTTGCCCTACTCACCATCTTGAACCATAAATGAGAGCTTAGGTTTCTACACTTAGTCCCACTTCTAATCTGTCACCTTCATGCTGTGATCCTCTTAATAAAAGATCCAGCTTTTACAAAGGCACGGTCATGATTCTTAATGTGGTACATAGAACATGCCACTTCATAAAGAAGCATTCAGTAGAATAAATAGATGAAAAAGGGTCACAGGTAATTAGAAGGAACAATGATAAAACTAAAGTCTAATATTTATATTATTTAACAATTACTAAAAACAACCCACTGCCGTTGAGTTGATTCCGACTCATAGCGACCCTATAGGACAGAATAGAACTGCTCTGTAGAGTTTCCAAGGTTACATGACTTTAATTACATACTATTTAGCATATAATGATTTAGTACATAATATATAATTAGAACAGTGATAATAATATAATCATTATGTTTTATATTTAATGTAATTATATCAATATTAGCTTAACAGATATATTTCTATCTTAGTATTTAAGTTAAATTTTGCATTATAAATTCTCATACCCTTTTCTTACACTTAATTGAGTATTCAACTTAATTATACCATTTTCCACTTGTTTTAGGGACATGAATATTTCTTTGGAATACCATATGTCAGTATTTATACTGGACCGGTAAAATATTCTTGGTAAGAAATAGAGGGAAAAAATAAAATAAACCCCTATTCAATAGCATATAATCATTATGTTTAAAAAATTCAGTGCTTTATGGAAATGTGGTCATCCAGTGTGTGAATGCCTTCTTTCTCCACACTGTATGTACCATGCACCCACACAACTAAAACACATCCAGAAATTCTTCTGTTTTACTGGTTTCTGGCTTTCCCAGTGAAAGTTAAGATCAAAATCAAAACAATGACAACTACATCATACAAAACAGAAAACAGGCTCCCGAGGGCAACGACGGTTCCCTACCTTGGCAGAGGGTCCCCAGGTCCACACAGCTGGCTAGCTCTGCTGCTGGGAGTGGGATCAGGTAGGAACCTTAATCAACAGAAAGGGGTTAAACAAGTTTGACTTATGATCTGGCAACATTATCCAAACAAAATCCTGAGTCATATGGTTGGTGTACCAGGAGCTAGGGGAAAGTCAACCAGTACTGCTCCAACAACGTGAACGTCGCTTAAGTTCTCTGTGTCTTAAGTTTCCTTAAATGCAAAATAAAAGTGTTGAAATTGCCCTCAAAGTCTTCAATTTTATGGGGCATGCACACATGAAAGGATAAGAAGTAGTATTGCCTCTTAAAGTTTGTGTAAAAACCATGGCGCCTTTTTCCATAATAATTTATATGGTTCTGGTGGAAAATCATACAAATGAAGTAATCAAGGATCCATTTGAAAAGTGAACTTGGATATTATTAATTACTCATCGAAGGCATATTTTTGGTTCATTAGTGCTAGCATATGCTATTTGCAATTCCAAGAGTGTTTTTGTGACTTCAATTCAGTGTCTCTTTTTATCTCAAGCTTTTATTGACACCCTCAGCGGGAAACCAGTTTTGGCCTGATTTTCTACTAGGAATTTTCTACAAGGTGGGTGTTCTCTGTTGTACTACATCTCCCTCTGACAATTAACAAACTTTCACAGACTGAGGCTTGGAGAAGATGGGCTCAGCTTATCACAAAGCATCCTTCACCATTAATAAAGACATGGGAGTGAATACAAATAAATAATTTATTTTGTTTTTAAATTTTAAAGGACATTTCTATAATGGAAACCCTGGTGGCGTAGTGGTTAAGTGCTACAGCTGCTAACCGAAGAGTCGGCAGTTCGAATCCACCAGGTGCTCCTTGGAAACTCTGTGGGGCAGCTCTACTCTGTCCTATAGGGTCGCTATGAGTCGTAATTGACTCGACGGCACTGGCTTTGGTTTGGTTTCTATAATAGTGATTTTATCCTAATGTTTAAACATTTCCTCAAACTTTCCTGTGAGAACAGCACATGAAGAAAGAGCAAGTTCATGAGCTAACAAACGATGTCTAATTAGGTAAATGAACGTATAAAGGCAGAAAGCAATCCAATGGTTTAACGGCATTATCAGCAGGCATAGTTTTGTCATTCTTGATAGCCTTAGGTACCTGGCCCATAGAAGGAATCATATTGTGTAAGACAGGTCCAATCCTACGGGCAAGTCTATGATGTTAACTGTCCAACCAACCAAGCTTTGCCTGTTCATTCTATAAACATTGACTCGCTGCCTACAATGTGTAAGGCACAGGGGCTAGAAGACAGTATTGCTCGTCTCAGGGAGCTCTTGTCTGGTAAGTCAGAGAGGTATGAGTGGGAGGTAATAGGAGATGATTTCACACTTCTCTGAGTACTGTAAATGAAGTGCTCAGTGGGTGATAGTGACCTAAGGAAGGAAGTGATCAGAGAAGGGTAAACAGGAAAACGATCAAAAAGAAGGAGACCTGTGAGGCATATGAGCAGTCACTATACTGAATAGGGGTTAGGTAGAAGTAATACTAGCAGACAGAATACCTGCAACCTGTGCCAAGGAAGCACTGCAAAGTTCTGGGAACCCAAGTAACTTGGCATTGCTGGCATATCATAATTGCAGAAAATTGGTAGGAGGTATGGAGATATTGGTAATGGGTAGCTTGTAAAGGGCCTGATTAGAACGTAAGCACCAGCAGTTCAAGGACCCTGTGTCTTTTGTCACTGGTGTATGGCCCACACATAGTAGGTGGGTGCTCAATCTTTACTGAAAAAATTATTGAGTACATTATGAATGACTCCTCAAATTTAGAACTCTGTCTTAACGTCAGTGGGAAAAAAATGAAGGGAAGTTAGGTGAGAAAGTTGGATTCATATTTTAGTCATTTTTCATGTACCACAACCAACTAAAACGAAGAGATATAGGAAGCAGGAATGACACTAATATTTCAGGTTTGATATCACGAGTACAATGAGGATGGAAAGAGACAGATACAAGAAATCTGAAGATAGAATTGTAAGATTTAGTGATTAACTGGAGAACAGGAAAAGAAAATGAACACCAGAAGATGTCTTCATGGTTTCTAACTTAAGAAACGGGCACATTATGGTATCATTAAAGATAGAAAATACTGGAGGAAGAGCAGACTCAGATGTGGTATGGTAAACAGTAAGTTCAGACGTGGAAACTGGTATCTGTGTGACATTTAGATATATGGATTTTTGTACATGTTTTTGAAAAAAGTCTAGCCAGGAAATACTCAACAAAAGCTATAGATGTGTCTGGGATCTCCAGGGCTAGAGGGCAGATTAAAAAGAGAACAGATGGAACCATGGAGACTCCTATATTTAAGTATCAGATATAAGGAAACAAGCTAAGGACTTGAGAAGGTAAAGGTGGAATTGTAGAAGGTGATATTGCAGAATTCCAGTGAAGGATGTTTCATGAAGGGTGTGGTGACATCAAGTAGAAAGGTCAAAAATGCTAAGGACTGAGAAGACCTTTAGTTTTGCAGTTGGAATTCTGGTAGTAGCTCTAGAGAGATTAGGTTAAGTAGTGTGGGAGTGATGAAATGTAGACTGCCAAGGTTTAAGGAAGAAGAGAAAGCATGGCTATGAAAGGAAGCCGAGAGATAGGGAGGTACCTAGAAGGGGATTTTTTAAAGATTGATGTCTTAACCAAGTACACTATGGGAAAAGAGCCCTTGAGGAAGCAGAAATTGAAGCTACAGAACCAGCCTCAGACAGAACTGTGGTATAATTTTATCCTGAATGTCTTCTGCCCATTATTTTGTCCCCATCATACTTAACTTAAACCCTTTTCTTGCAGAATCTCATTTCTTCATAAGATACTTATATTTTAGTAAGGGACTACTGAAAACTAAAGAGCCTTTAGAACTCAAAAGGACCAATGAAGTCTCAGCCACTGTGACATGCAGCAGAGGAGACCCTAGGATGGTGTTTCCGTACTTCTCAAATTACACACAGTGTTGGCAGTCAGAGGCTCCCTAGGCCATGTCTGGCACTGATACAATATCTCTGGAAGACAAAGGGAGATAAGGGGACCAAGGTGTGAGAAAGTTTTTAGGCTAATGAGATTTCTACTATAGTATATTAAAGACCTTAGAGGTGGAAATAAGGAATGAAATCAGAACAACTATGATTTGGAGACATTTTACAAGTATCTTTTATATTTTACAATTATTATAAGTAAAATTATTTCTGGAAGTGATTTATGCTCATAAGGAGTTAGGGCATCTTCAAAGAAGAAAATACATTATAAAGGGTTTATCTTTTTATTATTTAAAAAATGATTTAGGAATCTAAAAACCATATATCCAATGATTTGGGGGCCAATAATAATCCAAATTTTACAGCAGGGAAGGACAAAACTGCAATAACAGAAAATGAATGAAAGGGTAGGAATCCAAAAGCTGATAAAGCCTTAGGAACTAGGTGTAAAATTCTGGAAGTAAAAATAAAAGAACAAATCCAAAAATTTTTAGTACAGAATAACAAAGTTGGGTACGTACGAACCAAGCCTTATCTCTACTCCACAGTGGCTAATAAACAGAAGTGCTTAATAAATGCTTGTTAAATAAATGTGACTTGTTTGAACTTGGACTACTCACTGGGTTATACTGTACCACTCCTCAGGAAAGAGCAATCATCAGTAAAATAAATAAAAATGGTACAGAAGGTACTGTCTGTTCTTTGTGAAAATTGATGGACATTAGCCAGTATCTAAACTTGAATCATAACACACGCAAATACTTGTACCTATAATTAAAGGGTCCACTAAGGCAACAGTCTATCCAAAGGGGTCTTAAAACTAAATGTTTAATAAAACTGTTCTAAGAAAAACAATGTTGCTATAAAATTTTAAAAAACTGCTAAATAAAACATTTCCTTTTGAAAAAAAGAACTGACAAGAAAAGATTAACCATGTAAAAAAAAAAACAAGCCTGTTGAAACTTCCTTAATTAAGGTATATTCCCCAAATATGATTAGAAAAGTATAGGGAAAAAAACCCAACTTTGAAAATGCTGAAACAGTTATTAATAATAAATATAACTTATTATTAAGGCTAGGATAGTTAATATTTGACATAAATGACAGGGCATTTTAATATTAAATGCAGTCAGTTCTGTCCACTGTCTTATTTGGCAATTAGTCCTTGGCAAAGCTATTAACTTTCTATCACAAGTTGACCCTGAAATAAATGTTTACATTTAATCATCACTGTCAGCCCAAAAGAATATTAGGAATGAAATTCTATTTTCCCATTGGTTACTGTACTGACCATTAATAAAAAAAAAAAAAAACCATTAGTTTGTTGGAAATTACTGTTACACCAAACAGCAAGCTACAATGTTTTGGAAAAAAGAAAGGTTAAAAAGTTAATAGAGCACACTTTTCTTTTTTTTTTAATTGAAGTTCTGCTTAGCTAACAGGCCTAGATATGATCTCTGTTACAGGTATTTCCTGTCAGTTAATAAGTGACTTGGGTTCTTCAACTCCCAAAGCTGATGATTAAGCAACAGGAAATTCCCCCATTATTACTCCTGCAACACATTCCAGGATATCTGAATGTACAGAATGGGGGTGGGTGTTCAGTGTCATCTTGGAATGTCTAGAAGGCCACAATAAAAATTAAAGGGAGTATTTTACCACAATAAAAATAAATAAATAAACAAATGGACTCAAATATATGGACTCTGGGAACTCTGGTGGCGTAGTAGTTAAATGCTACTGCTGCTAACCAAAATGTGAGCAGTTCAAATCCACCAGGCGCTCCTTGGAAACTCTATGGGGCAGTTCTACTCTGTCCTATAGGGTTGCTATGCATCAGAAGCGACTCAATGGCAATGGTTTTTTGTTTTGCTTTTTGGTTTTATATTGACTCTGTTAAGGTTGTGCTTCTCCATTGATTGAAATCTCTTTGGAACCAATGGATGATTAAGCTACGTGAGTGAGCATGTATTTGATGCATCCTGGGTTTGGGAAAGGAGTCTTAAGGACAATGTTAAAGAAAATGGGAGGACTTCCAGATAAAGACACTGGACAAGGAGACAGCAGACGTGTGTTTTAGCCCACCTATTGCCTCGGGTCTGGACAAGACTTTTATTTTTGTCGATGCTTCAGTTTTCCGTCTATATGAAGAGAAGGGTGTGCCCTAGATTGGGACTCCCAAACATAAATGCTCAGAGGGGCCAGAGGCAGTCTAAAGCCAGAAATGGGGCTGACGTGTGAAGAATAGGGGAGTGGTAAAGGCTATGGTAAACTAGAAAGCCCCTTCAAAAGCAGCAGTCTGTACCTTGCTATCAAATCTTAGAGTGAGAGAGAATATTGGGGAACATTCATAGCTCTTATAAAACTCTTTAGTCTCCCTCTGGAATAGGGTCATGGTCTACCCTCTCTCCAACAACAGACAAGGAAATATCTCTCAAATGATGTCACTAGTAGGTTGCTCAACATGTGCGCAGTGCTGCAGGCCACACAGAGAGATGGGCGACCCACATGGACAGGTAGGTAGGTAACAGGAGCTCCCCAGGCTGGAAGGATGGGCACAGGCTCAAGAAGCTGGGGAGATGGTCTCAGGTTTTCCCAATTTGTTCAAAGTGTTGTAAATGAATTTCTGATAATATTTCCTCCAAAGTCAAAGACAAATTACTGTTGAATACAAGGCCTCTTCTTCCCTCTTTTATTGAAAGTTATTTCTGTGCCTAAAGAATATATATTATCAACAGCTTATATCTAGTTACATGATCTTCAAAATCAATAATGGAGATGCTACTTTTTAATCAGTCCTATAATAAGAACTTCCAGAATTAACTACACACATAGAGAAAATCTCATGGAGGTCTATTTTTAATTTAATTTCTGTTGCATAGAATTATTTCTCTAAATATTTTGCATTCACCCATTTCCAATAATATCACATATAAAGTTTCTCAAAGATCAACCAAAAAGAGGATTTGAAACAAATGACAACAGCTCATTTTCAAACCAATGGAGGAAAAACTGCAAAGACAAAATTGATGATGGATTATCATGATTTTTCCATAAAATCAACAGTTTTAATATTTAACACTGGCTGGATAAATATCATTCTTTTAGGTGGTGGTTGTTTATTTAAATAATGAATTGCAATTTCATTCCAGAATGATAAAAATTAGCTTATTACTATGTTGCTTTTGTGATTAAAAACAGTAACTTCTTTATATATTAATTTCTTCTAATGGTTCCTATCCCACTGCTAACATTTCTATTTCAGAAATGATAATTTATACATAACTGCTATGTTAGTGATAAACTGTGTGAAAATTTGTGAAATAGGGAAAACTTGAGAATGGTATGAAAGGTTGAAAAGCTTTTATTAACCAAGGCTTGTAACCAAAGTATGCTATGAAGGTCTGAGCAAATCACATTTTAAAAATTACAGTAGCTCATTAGTAACAATTGTGTGTGTGTGCAGATAAAATTTCTTGTTGGCAAATACATTCATAAAACAATCCTGAAAGAAATGGGTGAATATGCCACAGACTTACCGCAGCTCAGGTTGTTTTCAGCCTTCAGAGCTAGGGTTGGGATATTCCAGAAATCATTCTGCCAGTCAACCACGTTCCCTTTCACATTACAACTGAGGTTGGAGAGGGTTTTGGAATTCATAGTAAAATTCCAAAGTCGAAAGTTATAAATGTCCCCTTTTAGAGAGGCAATTTCATTTTGATTGGAGCCCAACAATAATTTCCCATTCCCAGGAATAACTTTGCTAATGGTAGAATCACATGGAACTATTTCATAGTTTCTTTTGAAACTGACACCAACAGAGCCCAAGGAATTATTCCAAACAATGCAGAGCTGCTCAAAACTTTCTGTGAAAATGTCTTCATTTTCCTTGACAGGTAATACACTATTAAGGGAACATTTCAAGCCAGAAATAGTTAGAAAGTAGTCACGCTGGTCCTTTCCAAAACTGAGCAATTGTGTGAAGGATGCATCTGAGTAGGAGAAAGCTGTCCAGTCATTGTCTTCATTGCCAATTTTGGTTGCTTCAAAGCAGAGTGAGAAAGCACTGAGCTCTGGAATGGAGACACTTTTTGCAACAGATACCTGGTAAGCATCTAGTGTCTGGGGCAAAACGACCTTTTGATTCCTTAAGGACACGGCAACTATAAGAAAACATAACAGCAGAGGGAGAATGTTAATTCCAGAACATTGCCTAATGAGATGCAAAAAGTCTAATATACCAGACCACTCCATCACTCTCTACTAATTAATGTTTTACTCATCCTTTGCCATCATTCTCCTTTATTTCTGTGTCTACCCTCTCTATCATCAACCCACTACCAATAGTATTATACCAATAGAAGGAAGAATAAAAGATACATTTATTGCTACTGTATGTGTCAGGCATTGTTGAATGCTTCTATAAGCATTATCACATACAGTCCCTCACACAATAACTCTGCATATTAAGTTATCACTGTCTCCATTTAATAAATGAGGGAACTGTGATTCAGGGAAGTTTAATGTCGTTAGGTATTAAGCAAAAAACCTAGGATTCCAAGTTATTTTGCCTGACTCCAAAGACCATGGACATTCCCTTATAACACACCGACCTCTTACTTAATTTTAAATTTTTCTACTCTCTACATACACTAGTAACTCTATGATAAAAACACAGTTTTAAAAAATCAAAAATTAAAAAAAAATTTTATTAAATTGTATCCAAAAGGATATTTAGCAATATGAATCCAGTATTCTACATGCATTAAAAATCAAAAAGTGCAGAAGGAATTATATCCATCAACATTTTATTAGTGGTAATGGCTGGGTGGTGGATGTATAAACCTATCGCCGTCAAGTCGATTCCTACTCCTAGTGATTCTATAGGACAGAGCAGAACTGCCCCACAGGATTTCCAAAGAGCAGCTGATGGAGTCGAACTGCCAACTTCCTGGTTAGCAGCTGAGCTCTTAACCACTGCACCATCAGCTTGCTTCTATTTTTTGTTTCCAAATTTTCTATATTTTCTAATTCTTAAAATATTACTTAAAAAATTAAAGCATGTATGTTTTAATTAACCACACATATACCTATAGTCCATCACACAGTAAATAACTCCATAAGCAAAGCACACAATTGACACTATTAATGACTAGCCACTGTCATAGTTGTGTCTCTCATTTCAGTTTTCTCTTTTTGTACATGGCATCTATTTAAGAAGCTCATGAGTTAAAAAAAAAAAAAAGTATAACTAAACCTCATAGCCTTGAATCTTGAAAAAGTTTTCCTTAACCAAAGACAGGTTTTGGAAATAATAAGATCGTTTAAATGTTATTATGTGCAGAATCTGGAAATCACATTTTAATAAAAATATGCTTTATTTCCTTTAATTAATCATTTTCAGGGGATTTTCCTTGAGTTACATTATTAGCTGGTTATTAATAGGCCTTTTTATTTTAATTTACAGACTAATTTTCTATCTTTGTCCCTTCGCAGAGTGCTTTAAAAGGGCAACATCTTAAAAGCCCAAAATAAATGGATTTCTAAATACGGATGTTTTAAATTATCAGTGGAGACATGTTAGAAGTACAGATTTTAATTATTATCAGTGGAATATCTATTGTGTATCCCAAACAGCCTTTAAATATTCTGCATATAAACAATATAAAAGAATTCAGCTCTACTGTAACCAGGTTTTGTATCTGGTAACTATATACTGCTAATGAGAATGCTCCAAAAATATTAACAGATTCTTGCCCTCAAATCCTAATCATAATCATTCACACTCACATAAAAGAGCATAACCCTGTCTTCTGGTTCTTGTGTTTACTGTAGAACATGTTAAATGAAAGCAGAAGGTTGGCGCCGCCTTTGGTTTACATACCTCTGGTGTAGCTGGCATTGAAACCCTTCTTCTGGATGCTAAAGTCACTTGAAAAGGACACATGCATCTCATTTGCACTTGAGTTAAATGACAGGCCTTTGGCAGTTGCTCCACAAAATTTAGTCTGGCTCTCTCCATTATCAAGGGATAATGAGTCATAAATGCAATTGGGAGCTTCTTCAATGTCGAAGTCATTAAACGTTATCTGAATGATGTAGCCGGTGGGGGCCCGGAGGGTCCACATACAAGCCTGGCTGTTAGGGTAGTCGTTAGGATAGCATGGAGAAGTAAAGGTCCCAGAAGGGTTGGACAGGTCGACCCTGCAGTTGGCACATCCCCACGCTGCTGGCCAGACAAAAGAGAGACAAAGGCTGGGATCAGATGCGTACAATAAACCAACCATACCACACACTGGGGACTGTCATCAAATGGTAAACATTTAAAAATACCAAAATACAATAAGGAAAACGAAACCATCTCAAGGAGAAAGAGATACACCAATAGAGCAACAAAAAAGTAAAAAAAAAAAAAAAATTTTTTTAGAACAATGATTCTTAAACCTGGGGGTGGGTGGGAAGTTACATACTGTGAGAATCTGATGAAAGCTATGAGAAATCTATCCCGTAAAATGCAGACGAATCACCACACTCTGCATACAATTTCGGGGAATAGAGAAGACCTCAGGAGCCAACAATGGATTTCACATAGATCCATAGATCTGGGCTAAGAATCCCCACCTACTCTAGAGAACAACTGAACTGGAGCAGAGGAGAGGGGTACAGAACCATAAAGGTAAAGCTCAGTTCAATATTTCAAAATCACAGGCATAAAGGAAGAGAAACTCTTGGGATATAAATGTTTAAACACAATGCTACCACTCAAAGCAATACGCAGGTTATCTTCTGGCAGATTCTAATTTTCTAAAATTCAAATCAATAGCATCACCTTGTATGTGTGGAATATTTATAGTTTTGAAAGTACTTCCACTTATCTCATTTGTTTCTCATCACTGATAATTATGTACTGGTGTGATTATCTCATTTACTCATTTGTGTAATAAATATTTATTGCATGCCTGCCAAGTGCCAGGCACTATTCTAAACAGTATATACCAATGAGCACAAAAGACAAAGTCTATCTCAATGATGCTTACACTTCAGTCTTGGATCTGAAGACAAACAAATAATAATACAAGAGAATGACAGACAGGGATAAGAAGTATGAAGGAAAGTAAAGCAAGGCACAGAGTGTGTTATGAGATGGGTGGAACACTGGGGTCCTTAGGGAAGGCTTCTCTGAAGAAGTGCCATTTAAGTAGAGATGCAACTGAAGTGAGGTGTGGGCTATGAGCACATCTAGGGGAACAGCATTGCAGGCCAAGAGAACTGCAGAAATAAAAACCCATTTGTAAATTAATGTTGGTTTCTCTCATTGAACTATAACTTCCATGAGGGTAAGGATAATGTCTCCTTTGCTCACCTCTATATTCCTAGTGCATAAGGTACATTTGCAATAAGTATTAATTGAATACATGTATGAAAGAACCTTCTCACAGAGGAACATGTTTTTATCCCATTTTCACTGATGAGAGCAATAGGGACCTTCTCCCTTATTGTTTATCTAAGGCCTAGCTACCAGCTGGAACCGGAAACCAAGGTCTGTCTTCCAGTCTAGTCGTGTTTTTGCAATTAATATTCACCTTGCTTTTAAATCTTTGTAAAATGAAGGCACTAATCTCATTTACCCAACATTCTGGATAAATAAGCTGCCCCAATGGTGATGCTTAATAAAATATTGTCAAACCATGTTAACCGAAATCATCCTAAATTTGTTGTGTGCCTCCCTCTCCTATGGAGTTGAGTAGAATGAAAATGCAATTACTTTTCCTGAAAAAATGGTAGTTATTACAAATATTATTATTCTATGATAGAGTGATGTATTTAAGGACTCACTGGATGGGTTAGGCTGCTCAAGTTAGGTTTTTCTTCTCTTGTGGCTGCCTTGTGTTATACACTGTTTGTCTTGCCCAACTCTGCTCCCCATCCCTTCTTTCCAATTCTCTTCCTCTGCTCTTCCTCCCTAGGTCTCTGACATCTCATACAGGGCAAAGGTGGACAAAGGAAACAAATTAGGATCAGAATCAGTTGCCATATGTCTTCTCTTATCCTTTTAGAGAGCACCATGTTCTTCTCCTTTGCAGCAGATGTGTTACTTCCCTTTGTGAGGCTATTTGATTATTGACTCTCTTCTACCATTAGTGCATAAGCTCCACTCACACAGGAGATATTCACCATCCTACTCCCCAGCACCCCACAGCACGTCTGGCAAATAAGAGGTCTTCAGTAAAGATTTATAAAACAAATGATTAAATGAGTAGTTTAAATGAATGGACACATACCTAAGTTAAAGACTGAATAAGCACAATGTATGACATATTCCAGTAAATTCTAAGATTGAGAAAAAAGGTAAAGAGTGTGTGAGCACTAGAACATCTGTTTGGACTGGAATCGGGGCTCTTTCTTCCAATTATTTCACTCATAGAACAGGACTGAGAGCCTCTCTGACCAGTTTAGTTTCTTGTTACTGAATCTGGGCTCAGAAGAGAGAACTAATTCTACCCACATAACAATAATGTATCTAGTAATAGGCACTTAAAAAAGGAAAACAAGACACAACAACGTGCCTTATCCTAACATGTAGGCAGGCAGAGGCGTTTCTTCCAAAATGAGATGTCATTCCCTAGATCCAAGACCCAAGTAGTGTTCGTAACCCCCTTTACCTGATATTTTTGCCAAATCCCTCCCTATGAGCTGAATGAAAGGGATAAACAAATGGAATATATAAGTAAAGGGATAAATAAAAAGGGGAAAATCAATTGGACTGATAACACTATGTAATCTTGGGCAAGTTAATCTCTCTGTGCATTGGTTTCACCACCCTTACCCTGGTGATAGCAGCACCCACCTGCCCAGGTTGTTGGGAGGACAGAATAGGTTAATACTGGAAAAACCTGGGAGCAGTGTCTGGCACACAATTATCATTATTTAACTGTTCACTTGCTTGGTAAACTAGAGGGTCAGTGAAAAAGAGGAAGGTCCGCAACAAGATGGATTGACACAGTAGTTGGAACAATGGGCTCAAACACAGCAACGATTGTGAGGATAGCACAGGACCAGGCAACATTTCATTCTGTTATACACAGGGTCACTACGAGCCAGAACTGACTCAACAGCACCTAACAACAAGAATTGTTTGTTATCACTAATTATTATTATGACACAAAATCTCTGTATCAACAATTTAATAGAGGAAAACAGCACCGCACATCAGTAGAGTATCTTTCCCCCAGACACTCATTAGGATGGAAAAGGGGAAAGGGAACACAACCATAACATGCACACACAAAAAAAACTGAAAGCATTTTTCTAATTGGCTCTCATCTATAGTAGCCAGAAAGATCCTCACAGCATTTAGTAATAGAGCTATTAAATAGTAATTATTAGCTGACTTGGATAAAACAGCAGTTAAGCTAGGTACTGTATCATCATCGTGTTTATTACACTTCACAGTAAAGGGCTTTCACCTATATTATTCCCTTTGACATCAGAACTCCCCTGGGAATTGCTACTTTCTCCATGTTTAGATGAAACAAATGAGGCTATTACAGATTACATAATTTTCTCAAAGTGATGCATCTAACTGATTGCAGAACCGAGTTTCAAACTAGCTCCTCTGAAAGTAAATCTAATACAATTTTTTTTGGGTGGGGGGGGAGTTGCCACAATTAAACAGAAGACAAAGAACGAAGTGGTAAATACCAGTACTGTTTTAAGAGGTATTTTTAATAAGGCAATTTCTTAAACACAGTGTTATCACCATAAAGTTAACATTTTTTTAAGAAACTAAATATGAAATATTTTAATTGAGAATGTTAGGCACTCTGGAACACAGGGCTTTGGATTTGTCTGTTTGGAGCAATCAAATGTCACTGCTAATTAATTCTTCCATCATGAGCTAGTCTGTGAAGATATATGATCAATCTGTTCTCTCAGAGGCAGAGCTATTTAAAGACAGAGGTATTTCAGTTCACTGAATGAAGCCTTGGAAAAAACCAGCATTAACGTATCTTTTAGAAGTTACCCAACTCAAAGCATCTGGCTCAGATGTTTTCAAAGACAGCTACGATAACATATTCATACCTATAATTTATAACAGCAAAGCTTTCAGGTTACCCAACCAAACATAAAACCAATTTCCACCCTCAGCTCTTACCTATGCATGAGAATATTTAGTATTACTTTCTTTATTCATGCATATTTTCATAAAGGTTTATTCTTCAATAAAACTCAAATCTCAACAGGAAAACCTCCCAGTCATGCCAAAGCCCAACTCAATTTATAAAAAAACATTTAGATACACCTTTAATAATCATTATCTGTGGCTTCCTTATCTCAGAGATTTGAGTTCTTACTCCACCCTTGCCGCACGTACTTTCTGTAAAGTCCAATACCGTGTTTTTAAAATTATTCTAAAACAGAAGTTTTGGATTCCATGAGATAAATAAAGATAGAAATCAATTTTAACTGCTTTCAACATGAATCTGTGATGGAGTAATTGTCTTTGCTATACAGTGTTAAACGGGTCAACATTAAAGCCTCTAAATTAAATCTTGTTCTTTATTTAAAATGGGAATGAAACTATCTCTAATGGATGTGATGGAAACTGGCTGGTGAAGATTGTCTCCAGAAAAGTTAACTAAGTCACCTGCTCAGTTTGCATCTATTCAAGGTTATTGTTAAAATTACTGATGTGAACCTAATAAGCTATAATGAGTGAAGGGCTCACTTGTGGCTTAAAAAGGTTTAAAATATTCCGTAACCTTGGTAGTGTCTAAAGATTAAACCTAAGGGCCAGCAACTGGAGAATTCTAGGACCAGTTCTAGTGTCCAAATCTTTACAGAGCCAGGACAACCACACCATTTCTCTAGATCACGTAAAGCACTGCCAGATGTAACATCATGGAAATGCAAAATATAAATAACGTTTAGACACTGGCACGTATTAAATGACTGATAATATACAAAGTAAGTAAGTAAATTTAAGTGATTCCAGGCCACTATGCAGATTTTTCAGGATGGAAAGGAATCTGACGACAATCTGGCCGTGACATCTGCGATTCTGTTAATGTGACAGACTTGGCACGCGTCCTCACCCTCCTTCATCACTCCTCCTCAAACTCTGCACTCAAAGATAGCATTTCCATGTAGGGGAGGGTCACTTCTAAACCAGGATTAAACCAGTTGCTGTTGAGTCGATTTGACTGGTGGCAACTCCCCGTGTGTCAAAGTATCACTGTGCTCTACAGGGTTTTCAATCACTGATTTTTCAGAAGTAGATCTCCAGGCCTTTCTTCTGCAGTGCCTCTGGATGGACTTGGAACTCCAACCTTTTGGTTAGCAGCTGATCTCGTTAACTGTTTGCACCACCTAAGGGCTCCTTAATAAGGGTTATAGTCATTCTAGTCTCCCGTTAGAAAACCAGCAGTCACCCAAAGATATCAGTTCAATCCCAAACCCCTCCTTAAACACTGCAGGGTCAACCAGAAAACTGTCTGATTTCCCTCTGTGATGGTTCAACCTCCAAATGTTCTTTGGAACTACCATCAATAGGAAGCTACTGCAATGACTTAAGCATGAGTTCAAAAGGGTATGACTTTACTTGAATTAATTAATTTTGACATAGATAGAAAACTAACAAAATGTTTAACTGAAGGTTTCTTGGTGATGCACCATTAAGCTGGAGGCACCATTAAGCTTGACAATTTTTAGAATCTCTGAAGATATTCACATGAACCACACCCTCAAACACATTTCTGTCTTCTGTAATATTGCTAAAAAAGGTCTGGTCTTTCCATAATCACCTTGGCATGAGAACCTTCCATATTTA
This sequence comes from Loxodonta africana, assembly GCF_030014295.1. NCBI lineage: Eukaryota > Metazoa > Chordata > Mammalia > Proboscidea > Elephantidae > Loxodonta > Loxodonta africana. The sequence goes on along the minus strand of NC_087342.1, from coordinate 210,792,116 downwards.
ACTGCAAAAGATAATACTTGCTGAAGACCCAAACAAGTGAACTGTTGTAAATCCTTCTAGAGTCAGCTTTTTATGTAGACATATATCCCTTGCAAAAGGATTAGACACACATAGCACATGTGCGTGCATACGCATATACACACCCACACACAATTTCATGGGAAACTGTTCTCTCTTAAGCAGTCGTTAAGTCTTTCTCCAGCTGTTAAAAAAAACAATCTAAAGGCAATGGAATTTTATTTTTTTAAGTTTAGTAGTCTATCACCTACCTCCTGGCTAATTCATTCAAGTCTCTTATTCCCTTTTACATTCTTGCTCTGCAAACCCCCAACTCTGGATTAATCTAGCCAGTGGACCTTCTTGTTCTCTACCACAGTTTTCTGAGCACTACTGGAAAAGAATTCACAAAGCCGTGCAGATTACTTATCCTAAAGAGGTTTCCATTTTTATCTCACTCACCTTCTGCAATAGCTGATGCCTCTAACCACTTCCTGTTTCTTCAGAGTCTCTCCACTCACAGTTCCCTATTTTCTCCTTGTTCTCCTCCTACACTTCCCTCCGCCCCCTCTGGGGCTCCCTTCCTGCTTGTCCTCACAATCCTCACTATTCTAAGTGTAGTCCTAAGACCAGCAACATCAGCATCAGTTGGTAGCTTGTTAGAAATGCAGAAGCGCCCAAATCTACTAAACAAAGTCTGCAATGTAACAAGATCTTCACATGTAGGTGATTCATAAGCTCATTAAAATTTGAGAAGTTTTATATGAAGGCGATTCATCAACACACTAAAATTGGAGACGTGCTCCTTTAAATAACAATAGTCCACGGAAGCCACTCACAATCTCCACGCCTACACCTTCTGCCAAGAGGATCTGACTCCTCCCACAGCTCCTGCTGTCATATTTGTATCACTTGACCCATGGGTGGACAGCTGACCTGAGGGGAACCTAATCATGGACTTGACTAATCAATCAGTCTCTCTCTTTCTCTGGGAATCTGAAGCTAGAGACACAGAAAATTTATGCAGAGAATGATGAACAACAGGATGCTGAAGCTACATCAACTCAAAAATAGCACCTGCTTTTGCCACTTAAAAACACAGGAAGCTGATGGACAGAGAAAAGAGAAAGTGTGGAGAACAGAGAGAGGAAAGAACACTGGACCCTTGAGAAATAACCACCCCCCCCCCCAAAAAAAAAGACCCAGTGCGCTCATAGAGAGTTTAATTCCAGACATTTCACATCCGGTAGTCAATGGGAGAAGCTGTGTGGCTTCTTAAACATACCTTCCCAGTTTTTCGCTCAATCCAGTTTTAGTGGAGTTCTGTTCCTTGCAACCAAGCGTGCCTCAAGCCAATATTCTGCAAGGCTCTCCTCTCTCTACACTCACTCTCTTGATGGTTTCATTTGAGCAAAGCCTTCAATATGTCCAAATGCTGATGACATGTATGTTCTACTGTGCATCACACCCACACGTGTGAATGTCTACCCAACATCTCTACATGGATATCACATGACCCATTAATGCAACCACCACTCAAAAAACAATTTGTTTTTATTCTCCTTATAACTATTAGGAGCATGACCATCTAAAGCCATCCGAGCTAGGATTCTGAATATCCCTTCTCTTCTCCTTCTCCCACACCATTTCAAATAGTTTATCAAGAGCTGTGGCGTATAATTTATTAAATATAGATGACTGCTTAGTTTAAGTTTCTCATCTTTTCCTTCTGGGACAATTCCAAAAGCTCAAAAACTAATCTCCTTGTCAATAGTCTTGATACCTCCAACTCACCCTACAAGAAAAGATCTACCTAAAATGTAAATGCAGGTATTCAAGTATGTTTTCTCTAACTCAAAATCTTCACTGGGGTCTTACAAGCACAGCTCTTTTTCATGACACAGACCAAATCAAAAACCAAACCCACTGCCGTCAAATCTATTCAGACTCTGAGCTATCACATAGGACAGAAGAGAACGACCTCAGAGGTAGGGTTTCCAAGGAGTGGCTGGTGGATTCAAACTGCCAACTTTCTGGTTATCACCTGAGCTCTTAACCTCTGTGCCACCAGGGCTCCATGATTCATATAGCATTCCATATTTGCCAGGTGAAAGCAAAATAATCGAATTAGTGTTTTAGCACAGTTATTTTTAAAACCTCACATACATAAAAAAAAGAAATGGAAGGATGGCATAGGACTAAGCAGAATTTTATTCTGTTGTACATAGGGTCGCTATGAGTCAGAACCAACTTGATGGCACCTAACAAGAACATACATAAAAAAGCAGAGAACTACCAGTGAGCAAGACCCTTTTAAGAACACTGCAGCCTAAAACTCCAAAGTACTTGACAAATGCCAAGAAGACAAAAGACAGCTACCTCGACAGCTTGTTTGTGGCAAGTGTACAGCAGTCATGGTAGTAAAAAAAAAGGGAAGATTAATTCTACAAGAACTCACTGAAGCAAAGCCTAACTGTTTGTTGGTGGGTAAGATATAAAAGCAGCAAAGTGACCAATCAGGTGTTTGTCTGTCTTGCTCTGATCTTGTGTAAGTTGTCTTTAATTTCTCTGATCTCTTGTGTAGTTTCCTAAAGGCAGACTGAGGAAGCTACAGAAAAGTAAACACCCACCTAATGTTCACTAGAGAAAAAAATGTTCACTTTACTTGAGAATGTCACAGAAAATCTTTCCATATGGATTATCTAGGCCGAGTTGCAGAGTAAAACTGGTTTATGTTGGCATTAACCAGAAAAATATTGCTAAATACTACCAATGTAAGTAGAGGATGTCTTAGCCTAATAAAAGCTAATTATGGTTCTAATACCTAATAAAAGCTAATTATTGTTCTAATACTTTTTCAGCACATGAATGTAGCTAATGAGATGCCCATATAAAGTACCAGACCTATACTTGGCTCATAGCAAGATGCTCCAATATTAGTTTTTAGTGTTGTTGTGATAGTCATTGTTATTTAATAGAACATGTTAGCCATATTTCAGTCCATTCATTCACTGAATTTTCTGGACCTTAACTTCCATTCCTTTTCAGTTTTCTTCTAGATGTTTTTACATATGGTTACCAGAGGGCAGTCAGAAGGGGAGGTCAGAGTAAAACCAAATTTAAAGGTCACTGAAGGTTATTGTTTCCTGTTTATTCCATGTTATGTGGTACAGGTGAATAACCTGAAATTAATAGCTAGAGTAAGTTCTGGTTTTACAGACTTACCCTCCCAATGACTTGGGAGAATGTATTGTGAAGAAGATGGAAGAAACAGGATAAGTATGCATCTTAGCTCAACTTTTCCAAATGAGCCTTTAATTTGAGGGTATCCAAAAAAAAATCAACTCAGTTGTGTGACATAATTGTAAGCAACTTAAATAGCCAAGGTTTGGAGTAACACAAATTATAGATGCAACTGCCATAATTTTGTCTCTTTATGGAATATTTTTATATGTAGACATCACACTAATAAGAAAGAGTTGATGTAAATATTCCATAATACAAAGGCACAGCCAATACAGGTTGAAAGCAAGTACAGCTAATGGTCAGCAAACATCCTGGCTTGTGTGGTACATTCCCGCTGCTCAAGAAAATTTCCACATCTTGCTAATAGTACTTATTGTGCCATTTTGAATATTCCTGGCTTAGAATTATGGAGCAAGCTGTGACAGATTTTGAAGATTTAGAGTGTGGGTACGTCAGGGAAAAAAAAAAAATATCTGCTCTTTTTTACTTAATATAGTTGCTTTAGTGTGTTCTTGATGCCTACCAGCTTACTCTACAGGGAAAAAAAATAGTTTATTACTTTTGTAAAGTTAATCTAGCCATTGAGAAGTAAGGCTGAATTCTGGCTTACTACAACATTGCCAAAATGTTTACCTAATTTTAAATTGCACTGGATGAGGGATGAGGGATGAGGTGATGTAGGTACTGGGGTTATATAGCCTTCCCAGGCTGTATATATGGAGGGAACTCACTCAATTCCTCTACATTTAAATTGCTTCACGTATGCCCTAGGGGTCCTCCACGTCAGTCCCAAGCCTACAGCAAAAACACACCTGAAAAAGTTCATGAAGGCCACCAAATTTATAATTATAAGTTCCAGAGGAGTATAAAAATCTACTTGCTCACTGTCTTCTTTCAGCAAGTCATATTTTTAAACTTAAAAAAAAAAAAGGTGGAATGACTTGTTATAGGTGGGTGAGTAAGGTCACACCTGCAGACAAGTCCGAGAGAAGGCCAAACCACCCAAAGTGGGTGGGCTGGGTGGTCTACCGAGCAAACAGGCAGTGTGTTTCCAATAGGAGACACAGGCCTGAGAACAGAAGCTAGTCAGTGTTGGAGAGGTCTGAGCTGTGGCAAGCTCACTGTTGCTGAAGCGTGTAGGAGTGTTTGCACCTCGGACATCTGTTTCCCTCGCTGTGGAGGGAGCTGAACAACCATTTGCAGTTTCTGTGAAATTGGTTCTATGCTCTTGATTATGATGAGCCTTTGTAGCGTTGAGAAAGAGAGAGAAATATTATTTTTGAATATAGATTCCTTTCATGATCTCATTCAGAACATCAAGTAGGAAAGTTTCGTAGGGAACTATCTAAAGAGGTTATTTTAAAAATAATAAAAAGTATGTTATTTTTCTGGTTTAGCACAAATGATAACATACGATTTAATCACCCCACTCTCCATTAAAACGATACTCACAGGCAGACTGAGCCCCAGTGGTTACTGAAATTATATAGGGAGATACACCTTACAGAAAAACTACAATGGAAAATTCCAAAAAAGGCAATTTGGGATTCTAATATAAATACAAAGCTTTAGATACCTATATATGGGTCTCCTAAGGAATGTATATGATAGGAAGACTACGTTGTATTTTGCCATCAAATTTAAAACAAGAAAAGATGAGAAATCTTAGGTTTTTTAAAATCATTAATTAATGAAAATAAATAGGAGCTGTTTGATATTTGATCTTTCTGAACATTGTTCGCTAAGATAATTTGAATTGAATCTTTTAACTACTCAAAATAATCAAAATGATCGTCTTTCCCCTCCAACACAATGAGTTGACTCTCAGTTTTTAGGATGTGCAAGATACCACACATTTTCCTGAAGGATCACCCTCTTTAACTCTCAGGGCCACTCCAGCCAATGTGGTACAGCTCTAAATGCAAGGACCGCTGGCATCACTATGAAAAATGGAGGGAAAATCAATGTTAAATGAGGTTTTAATACAACAACATTTTCTTGTAAAATTATGTTCACAAATAGTTTACATATAGGTGATTTCTCCCCAAAGGAATATATTTTTTTAATTATAAAAAATATTTTATCTCTAATACATCCCTTTATGGATATTATTTTATGACATTAAACAATGTTTCTTCCTATAAAACATAAGTAATGATTCAAAAGCCAAAAACACAGATGATGCTCTTTGGTCACTTTTGTTTTACAGCAAACATAATTAATAAATATATGTGTCACACTGAATTTAAAATGCAGGGCAAAGCCCTTGGCCAAAACACAAAAGAGAATATTACTAGTGATTGCATTTAAGGCTTAAGGTATAATTGCCAAACTGAGGTCAATTTTTGGCTATTAACAACTCAGATATAGAAAACTCACTTTTCACAGAAGAATATGAGAAGAATAAAACCATCCAGGGTAGCTTGACCTGTCATTTATTCTGTTCCCTATTTTTCGAGATTTGCTCACAGGAGAGGTGAAAATTGAACCCTGTATTCCATATACACTAATTTGGAGACAAGTCTGTTTCTCTTTGAGCTGGCTTCTGAGTGGCTCCTATCTCTACATCTTCCAGCTGCACTCAGCATGTAAAACCTCCATATACTTGGCTGAAAATAGCTCGCTGCCTGGCTGGAACTTTCTGCACAGTGTTTCAGTGAAAGGCACTACTGTCCTCTTAAACACATCACTCAACAATTAGATCTGAGCTGCAGAAGCAAAAGACAAAGGCAGCACTATATCCTATCTGGTTCTATCAACTCCCTTCATGACGTCATTGTTAGGTACAGCCTTCCAGCTCAGAGTTTGATTTTTTACACAGTGTCAGTGATGTACGCCCCACATTCTCATCCTGGAGTGCACGCTTTTCAGAAATATAAAAACTAAAGGCTTTGGAACAGCTCAAAAGTTAGAGCAACTTTTGTAACAAAGTTGTTAAGAAAGGCGACTTTTCACGTTAATAAAATTCTAATGAAAAAAAGTATATCAAATTCTACTCTATTTGGTACAAAACCCAAGTAACACAAATGTGGTAATCCCTTCACTGTCTTCAGGGGATTAGAAAAACAAGAAAGTGAAAATAATGCCAAGGCTCAGTTAATCTGATCTAGGATTTTAGGGGAAGGCCGGGAGGGAGACATTCTACACTGTTTGATAAATGGTTGTGCCTGAATCACAAGTTTGGCATCCTGTTATATATAATTGGTATACGAATAGCACTATGGTTGATTAAACCCTCATATTTTCCCCATGGCCTCCTTTAGTAAGTGGTGGTGACTAATACAGAGACGTAAAATCAAAGATATAATGGACATAGCTTGGGTGGGAGCCCTTTGTTGTCTGCTTCCTCTTTGATACCTTAAGTTTTATCCAATAAAAATGCTAAGAGAGGGAAAGAAAAAAAAAAAAAAGCAAGTGGATATCTCTAAGATGACCCACTTATCTAGAGTTCATATTGCGACAGTACACAAAGTTACCAATTTCCCTTAAGTCCACAGAGGGAAAGGCTTGGGGTTTGTGGAGCAGGGAGGAAAGGAAAATCTTGTGCTACACCCTCTGAAATTTAAGACTATTTTACTTGGCACCCTTCATCTAATTTTATTTGCTTGCTTTCCTTGTCAGATCTTTTTCTTGATTAAACGCCATAAATTCATAAGATGAGTCAGGTTCAGAAAAGTAAAGAACAAAATAGGATGAATTTTTACATATACAGTCATCCCTCAAAATCCGCAGGGGATTGGTTCCAGGACCCTTGGGGATACCCAAATCCTTGGAAACCCACGTCCCTTAAATAAAGTGGTGTAGTCCTTGCATATAACCGATGTACATCCTCCCATATACTTTAAGTCATCTCTAGATTACTTATAATCCCTAATACAATGTACATGCTATGTAAGTAGTTGTTTCCTCACAATTGAAGACTTGCTCTGGAAGGTACCCTTTCTCTTCTATGAGTTTCTTGAGCTCTTCTGGGAATGCTGATGCTACCTGGGCATCAGCTGATGCTGATTCTGCCATGATTTGAAGTTCTTGAGGCTGGAGCACTTTACAAGCCTGGAACTCCTTCTTCTTGCTCTCCTCAACCCCTCACACTTAGCCTTTGAAGAATTGCTTTGACCACCTCATTGCTTTTTAGGAGGCATTCTTTCACAGAAACAAAGAGTGAATGCAACACAAGTAGCGAACCAATGAGACACAAGACAGAAATTTGTATGGTAGAGAGACTGATCAAGTTGCTTGTTTCTTCCTCCTGCTGGTCATGATAAAACTAAATTTCATTCTAGGATAAGATTATATTTGATTTCGTATGTTTGCCTCACTCTATTCAATCTATCTATATTTATTGAGCATATACTATGAATGTATAAGGCACACATTATAAATATTAAAGAGGAAAAAGATTTACTCTGTGGAAGACAGGAAGCTGCAGCAAAGGTACCGTAAGTCTTCCAACACAAGCAGGTGGCTATACTTAAGGCCAATTCTGCTTCTTGACATTATGCATTGTTTGATGTTGAACCACCTGGACCTCCACCATCGCTAACATTTGGTAGGGTTATCACCACTGGTAGAAAGCTTCTAGTTTACCCACTTCATATTCCTCATTTTACTGGAGCAGACACTAAAACCCACAGACACCTATTATCTTGCCTGAGAACATACAGCTAATTGGAAAGAAATGGAGGCTCAACTGGGTTTCTAACTATGATCAGTGCAAATATCCTCTTAAATATTTGTATGTCTGTATTGCATTTAAATACAGAAAATAAATTTTGTTGTGCTTCAGATGTCTCAAGCCCTATGCTATTATTATCTTTCCATATGTAAACTATATTCTTACAACAATCTTACAAAGTGGGTGGCGTATCACCATTTTATAGTTGATAAAACTGAAACTTCTGCACACAATTTTCATAAATTGACTTCCTTATGTAATAGAGTCCATGAGCTTCTGAAAGTAAGGGGTCACATCTAACTCAATTTAGTCAATTACATGCTAAATCTATATAGTGGTGGTGGTACTGGTGGTCACAGTAGTAATAATGACAATGAATTCAATCTTCAAATTTCCACCAGAATCAAAGGATTATAAGGAACCTTTGAATTGAGATGCTGTCCCTTCCCCCCCACCCCCACTCCATCTATCTTATCAGAAGCAGCAGCATTATGAAAACATGGGCTTTGGAGTCAGGGAGACCTGACATCTGTATGTGATTTGGGATAAGTTATTCAATCTCACTGAGCCTGTTTCTTCTTAGAACTAAGAAGACATTACTTTCTTTTTATAGTTACTGTATGGATCAGTGACACCTACACAAAGTGCCTTGTGGAATAGCTGACAAAGTGTAGGCACTCAATTAATGATGGTATAGTAGCTGCTTGGCTGCACCAGCCAGGATCTCCCTTTTCCCCTTTTCAGGACTGTACGTACTCCCTCAGCTGCTGAGAGTGCTGGCCACTGACAGTTCGACGTTGAGTCTCCCTCAGAAGATTGCCATCAGCTGAAGAGAGAAGCCTTACTCAAAGTCATACTCCCTTCCCGGGGCACCCCCATCCAGTGACTGGTCAAATGGGTACATAAGGTCCACTTCCTTGCCCCTATCTGGGCAAATCTGATGAGCATCCCAGCTCCAGAACTGCCTGTTCTATCTGTTGAGACCATCGTTGTGACTGCATCATAGCCCAACTTCCCCAGCTACCCTATTTTCTTCTTTTACTTCCTCCAGAGGCATTGAACCAGCATCCTCCTGCATACTAAACTCCACCTCAGAGTCTGCTTCCTGGGAAACCAACCTAGCACAGGTGGACACTGCATTGTCTTATGCTTGAATGAAACAATGGGCACTGATGATACTAGTAAAGAAATCTACATTCAAACTGCAGTGCTGCAGTGAAAAGAACACTGAAGTGAGAGCCAGAGGATCTAAACTTTAGTCCCAGTCACTACACAGGTATACTGAGTTAGTTTCTTGTTCTGTTTTAATGTTTTAATATGTGATGTCTTTACAACTTTGACACAAAGTATAGGCTCCTTCATTTTGGCACCTCCCTTTATGCCCAGCAGAAACCCTGGTGGTGGAGTGGTTAAGTGCTACGGCTGCTAACCAAGAGGTCAGCAGTTCGAATCCGGCAGGCGCTCCTTGGAAACTCTATCGGGCAGTTCTACTCTGTCCTATAGGGTCACTATGAGTCGGAATCGACTCAATGGAAGTGGGTTTTTTTTTTTTTTTTAATGCCCAGCAGTGCCAATATTTGTTCCAGGCCAAACAAACAAAAATTACCTATAGCGCAAAAAAGACAGTAGTTATATTTTCAACATCTCAATCAATACACAAGCCAAAGATGGCTACTTTGGTCATGATTTTATAAAACAATTTGGAACGCAGAACTTTGCAGATTAACCTAACCAAGTGGAATTTCATTAAATAATGTATTATCTAATACTAATCAAAACATAGTTGATAAATAAAATTTCCTATATTCCTATTCTAGCCCTGGTGGCACAGTGGTTAAGAGTTCAGCTGCTAACCATAAAGGCTGGCAGTTCTACTCCACCAGCCACTCCTTGGGAACCCTATGTGGCAGTTCTACTCTGTCCTATAGGGTCGCTATGAGTAGGAATCAGCTCGATGGCAATGGGTTTTATATTCCCATTAAGATTTAAAGTAATCCTTAGGAAACCAGTTCTTTATTTTAATGAAGTCCTAATATTTGAAAAGAAAATTCAAGTTCAAATATGGCTTTGCTCAAGACCCATGGATTTTTTGAAGCACAAAGAAGAAGTTAAATTTAGTTACTGAAGGGCACTCTGTATTCACACTGAGGTGACAGATGCTTTCAGAAGATGCTAGAAATAAACAGAGGAGGGAGTTCTTGGATGTAATGTAGAGAATTAGAAAATGATATTTTCCTGTATCCTATTTCTATCAATTTAAACATACACATTGTTTTCTCTGGAAAAAATGACCTATTTCATGCCTATATTTGTATTTATCTCTTTTAATCTGATCTTTTAACATTTGATGCTGAGTCCAAGTATAAGAAGGTTCAGTTGATCAAAGCTAGATTATTTTCATATTCTCTTTGATGTATCTCTGGAGGGCTTAACAAACACTATTTTAAAAATATACTGTACTAGAACATAAACCTATCACTCATGTTTGTTTTTTCTTGAATTTCTGGTAAGCTGGGTGGTGTGATGATTCTCAAAACCTTAATTCCACCACTCTATTGCCATGTAGCTAATGGGTTCAGAAAACCCAACCACAAAAACATAATCACAGTAGCGCTCTGTAAAGAGGTACCTGAAACTTCATTGATTACGACACTTAAAATGTTCCCTGTGAAGGTCAAATTCAAAACATATTTATGAAAAATAAACCTTTATGTTTAGATTTTAAATCTGTTGGCCAGAAAAAACATGGTAGTTTGGTCCAGAATAAGGGGGAAAAAAAAACCTAACATAGGAATCCAGGAGAATACTTAACTACTTTATTCAAGTAGTAACTCTTGTCAGCACTTGGGAGTGAGGTCCTAAGTTCTCCCAGAATTTATAAACCAGACTGTACTTTGAAGTGTTAAATTCTAACTCTTTTGCATTGATGCAAAATGGCATAGTCACCTTAGAAAAACAGAATCTTTGTGAGAAGACTAAGACTTCACTGTTATCAGATTGAATGTACAGAAATACATTGAGTATGGTAACACAGAAAGTCTAAGAAGTTAATGGTAGTGCCAATCCAAGCACTATAGTGGGCCAAGAAAAGAACCCCAGCAAATGACCCATAGCTTATGTGCTACCAATAAGGCCAAGTCTCTCATAGGATAGATACATAAGACTTAGTTTGAGGACATTAAAAACTGGATTCATCAGTCTTCTAATTGATGCCAAGATCATTATTCGGTTTTCCACATGGGCAGACTATTTACTCTCCTGGTTCCTCTGATAGACATTACTCATTATAAATGAACAAATTGGCTAATTAAAATTTGGTTTCTTAGGTAGGGAGATATCCCCATCATGGCATTGTGAACGAGGGTGAAAATAAAAATATTTAACAACCAGTAATAATCAGGCCTTGGATCCTGACCAGCCTGAGTGGATTCTGACCAGTGTGATGAACCATGGTAAATTAGCTATAGATGTGAAATTTCTGCACTTCCCTTTGCTTTTAAGTAAACTTACAGTTACTTGTTTAACATCTCTCTTAACTTTTATCTACACTGTGAGCTTCATGAGAGCAGGGACTAAGTCCTATTTACTACTGTATCTCCAAAGCTGAGTATAGTACCTGGCCCAATTATTTATTTACAAATAAACAACAAAACAAGCAAACACACAAATAATACTTACGTATAATAAATCCATTGGCTTGGATGAATCTACTCTTAAGAGATAGATCCACACTCAGAGTAAGTTCAAAATGAAACGTCTGAGCCTCCAAGGCTGAGCGCTGGCACAATTTCCCAAGGCGAGGAGTGGCCCTCTGTGAGACCTTCTTGTCAGGGTTCTGATGGGCAGCCCACTAGCTTGACTCTAGCCCTGCAAACACCACGGGTGTTTTTCCCACAGAACCTACAGTGAGATTATCAACATAAAGAATATGTCTGGAACAATTCAACCCCTAAGAATCCAACCTCTAAAGCTAAAGGCATCTACTTCTGTCTTCCTAAAAACAACTGTACATTCTCTGGGTTCTCAACACAAATATAAGACATGACAACCACTAACTAATAGATTGATGTAATAAACCAGTTTAGCTGCAAATTAAAGTTCGGCTAGTATTTACAATTTTGATGACAGAAACAGTCAACATCAACCATATAATTAAAAATTTTTCTTTTTAATTTATTACAATTTAGCTCTAGACTATCATTTTGTTATTTAAAAAATATATTTTTAGTTGATGAAACTGTTCATAAATTTACATAAAACATAAAATAAACTGTCTTTGAGAGTATTCAGCACGTTCTGTTGTGGGAGAATCTAATATTTATGATAGTCTGTTTCCTTTGCTTTTGAATGTCAGAAACACCCACTAAAAATTCATTTAACTGACATGTAAACCAGAAGAAATATTTTGAATTCAAACATAGTTGATCATGATGTGAAAAGGACTTCCAAACTAAAAGCAAGAGATTTAATATAGTGTTTAATCTTATATTTACAAACCAAACTTTGGTTCAGTATTTTCATTATTTATACAATATTTTTAGTGATCAGTCAACAAGTATAAGCAGGAAAGCCTTCACTATGACTGCCAAGAATACCAAGATATTTTTTGAAGTTACATACATTTTTTCCTAGGCTGGATAAAGGCGTGGGGGCTGTTTCCGTAAAGACTACAGCCAAGAAAACACTATGGAGCAGTTCACCACGAGTCAGGGCCAACTCAATGAAAACTAACAACACTACCAACGTTTCCTGATGTAACACTAAAGAACGATTAGAGACAAAAAGACAACTACTTTTTTTTAAATTGTGCTTTAGGTGAAAGTTTACAGAGCAAATTAGTTTCCTGTTTAATAGTTTGTACATAAAGTGCTCCATGACATTGTCTGCATTCCCCACAATGTGTCGGCACTCTCCCCATTTCTGCCCTGGCTTCCCCGTTTCATTTCGTTTTTCTACCCCTTCCTATCTTCTGATGCTTGCTTTTGGGCAAATGTTGTCCTTTTGATCTCATATGACTGACGTTCCTCTTGGGTGTTATTATTTTATGGCACTGTCTACTGTTTGGCTGAAAGGTGGTATCCAGGAATGGCTTCAGTTCCAGGTCAGAAAGATATTTTAGAGCCATAATCTCAGGGGTTCCTCCAGTCTCTATCAGATCAGTAGGTCTGGTCTTTTTTGTGGATTTGATTTTTTGTTCTTCATTTCTCTCGAGCTCTATCTGGGACCCTCTGTTGTGATCCCAGTCCTAGCAGTCAGTAGTGGTAGCTGGCACCATCTGGTTCTTCTGGTCTGGGGGTTGTGTAGGCCGAGGTTCATGTGGTCCATTAGTCCTTTGGACTAATTGCTCCCTTGAGTCTTAGGTTTTCCACATTCTCCTTTGCTCTGGATGGGAAGAGACTAATAGTTTTATCTTACACTTGCAAGCTTTTAAGACCCTAGACACTACTCACCAAAATAGGATGCAGAACACTGTTTTTATGAACTATGTTGTGCCAATTGACATAGATGTCCCTGAGTCTATGATCCTTTGCCTTCCAGCCTAGGAATGCAAGGTATTTGATTATGTATAAGAAGATGCCCTGACTGTGCCCCTTGTGTGCTCTATTGTCTATATTAATATATAAACAATACCTACAGTAATGTATGAAGAATTATCCACCACCAAAACTGTATTTGCAGATTGGTGTGATCCCTTAGATTCTCTCACACCTCTTGACATATCTATCTACCTCTATATTTATTCGTAAATTAGTATTTGCTAATATTATTGTTGCAAGATTGTCTATGTTATAGTAATTATCATTACTGTTGTTAGGCGCCGTTGAGTTGTTTCTGACTCACAGTGAACCTATGTATAAAAGAATGAAACATTGCTCGGCACCATCCTCACAATTGTTGTTATGCTTGTGCTCACTCTCGCAGCCACTGTGTCAATCCATCTCGTCGAGGGTCTTCCTCTTATTTGCCAATCCTCTACTTTACCAAGCATGATGTCCCTCCTGCTAACATGTGCAAAGTATGGGAGACAAAGTCTTACCATCCTTGCTTCTAAGGAGCAATCTGGCTATACTTCTTCCAAGACAGATTTATTCGTTCTGACAGCATTACCCAACATTCTTCACCAACACCATAATTTAAGGCATCAATTCATCTTTGGTCTTTACTCATTGTCCAGTTTTCGCATACATATGAGGCAGCTGAAAACATCATGGCTTCGGTCAGGTGCTCATTAGTCCTTAAAGTGACATCTTTGCTTCTTTAACACTAAAAGGGTTTTTTTTTTGCAGCAGATTTGCCCACTGCAATGTGTCATCTGATTTCTTGACTGCTGCTTCCACAGATGTTGACTGTGGATCCAAGTAAAATGAAACCCTTGACAATTTCAATCTTTTCTCTATTTATTATGATGTTGCTTATTGGTCCAGTTGTGAGAATCAAGTCCTCTTCACTTTCAGCAAGCAAGGCTGTCTTATCTGCATATTGCAGGTTGTCGATGAGTCTTCCAATCCTGACGCTCCATTCTCTTCATATAGTCCAGCTTCTCGAATTATTTGCTCAGATGGAGTAAGTATGGTGAAAGGATACAAGCCTAGCACACACCTTTCCTGATTTTAAACCATGCAGTATACTCTTGATCTGTTCAAACAACTAACTGCCTGTTGGTCCATGTACAGGTTCCGTATGTGCACAATTAAGTGTTCTGGAATTCTCAGTCCTTGTAATGTTGTCAATGATTTGTTATGATTGACAGCCTAACGCCTTTAAATTGTCAATAAAACAGGTAAACACCTTTCTGGTATTCTCGGATTTCAATCAAGATCCACCTGACATCAGCAATGATATCCCTCATTCCACATCCTCTACTGTATCTGGTTTGAATAACCATCAAAAATGCTTTTTTTTTTCTGTGTAAACCTTTTCTAGTTATATATATATATATATATATATATACACACACACACACACATATGTATGTATTTATATATACATACATATATATGTTTCATACAATATTTGCCTTTTTATGATTGACTTATTTCACTCAGCATAATGCCCTTCAGATTCATCCATGTTGTGAGATGTTTCTCAGATTCATCATTGTTCTTTATTGTTGCATAGTATTCCATTGTGTGTTTGCACCACAGTTTATTTATCCACTCATCTGTTGATGGGCACTTAGGTTGTTTCCATCTTTTTATTATTTTGACTATTGCTGCAATGAATGTGGGTATGCATATATCTATTTGTGTCACTGCTGTTATTTCTTTAGGGTACATACCTAGGAGTGGGACTGCTGGATCTCACGGTATTTCTATTTCTAGCTTTTTAAGAAAGTACCGTACCATTTTCCATTGTGGTTGTATCATTTCACATTCCCAGTAACCATGTGTAAGAGTTTCAGTCTCCTCACCTCACCACCACTTGTTATTTTCGGTTTTTTTTTTTTATTAGTTCCATTATTGTTGGGATGAGATAGTGTCTCATCATAGATTTGATTTGCATCTCTCTAATGGCTAATGAACATGAGCATTTCTTCATATGTTTGTTAGCCACCTGAATGTCTTCTTTGGTGAAGTGTCTGTTCATGTCCTTTGTCCATTTTTTAATTGGATTGTCTTTTTGTTGTTGATGTGTTGAAGTTTTCTATAAATTTTAGAGATTAGACCCTAGTCGGATATGTCATAGCCAATAAATTTTTCCCAGTCTGTAGGTTCTCTTTTGGAGGAGTCTTTTGATAAGCGTAAGTGTTTAATTTTTAGGCGGTCCATTTATCTAGTTCATCTTCTGCTATTTGTGCACTTTCAGTTATGTGTGGTATTCAATTTATGCCATATAATAGGGCCCCTAGCATTGTCCCTATTTTTTCTTCCATGATCTAAATAGTTTTTGGTTTTGTATTCAGGTCTTGAGATCTATTTTGAGTTCGTTTTGCACATGGTGTGAGGTATGGGTCCTATTTCCTTTTTCTACAGATAGACATTCAGTTTTGCCAGTACCGTTTGTAAAAGAGACTGCCTCTTCCCCATTTAGTGCATTTCAGCCCTCTGTCAAAGATCAGCTATCCATAAGTGGAGGGATTTACTTTTGGGTTCTCAATTCTATACCATTGCTCTATGCATCTCTTGCTATACCAGTACCAGAATGTCTTGACTACCGTGGCTGTAGAGTAGGTTCTGAAATCAGGTAGTGCAAGGCCTCCCACTTTGTTCTTCTTCTTTAATAATTAATGCTTTACTTGTCTGGGGCCTCTTTCAATATAAAGTTGTTGATTAGTTTTTACAGTTCGTTAAAGAATGCTGATGGAATGCAGATCTGGATTGCATTATATCTACAGATCGCTTTGGGCATTATTAATATTTTCATAATGTTAAGTCTTCCTATCTTTTTTTAAGTCTTCCTATCTATGAAGACAGTATGTTTTTCCATTTATGTAGGTCTCTTTTGGTTTCTTGAAGTAGTTTTTTGTAGTTTTCTTTATACAGGTCTTTTACATCTCTGGTTAGATTTATTCCTAAGTATTTTACCTTTTGAGGGGCTTTTCAAAATGGTATAATTTTCCTGATTTCATTTTCAAAGTTCTCTTTGTTGGTGTAGAAGAATCCAACTGATTTATGTACGGTGATCTCGTATCCTGCTACTTTGCTGAATCCTTCTATTAATTCCAGTAGCTTTCTTGTGGACTCTTTGGGATTTTCTAAGTACAGGATCATATAATCTGTACATAAGGGTAGGTTTACTTCTTCCTTACCAATTTGAATGCCTTTTCTTGCCTTATTGCTCTAGCTAGGATTTCCAGTACAATGCTGAATAAAAGTCACGATAAAGGGCATCCTTGTCTGGTTGCCATTCTCAGGGAATTCTTTCAGTCTCTCTCCACTGAGAATAAGGCTGGCTATTGGTTTTGTATAAATGCCCTTTATTATGCTGAGAAATTTCCATTCTATTCTTATTTTGCCGAGAGGAATGGGTGTCGGACTTTATTGAATGCCTTTTCTGTGTCAATTGAGATGATTATGTGATTCTTTCATTTATGCTGTGGATTACGTTGATTGATTTTTTAATGTCGAATCATCCTTGCATATCTGGTAAGAATCCCGCTTGGTCATTATGTACTATTATTATTTTTATCTGCTATTGAATTCTGTTGGCTAGAATTTTTTTGAGAATTTCTGCGTCCATATTCATGATGGTTATTGGTCTGTAATTTTCTTTTTTTGTGAGGTCTTTTTTTTTTTGTGCCTGGCTTTGATATCAGGATTACGCTGCCTTCACAGAATGAACTCAGGAGTATTCCTTCCTTTTCTACGCACTGATGTAGTTTGAGTAGTACAGGTGTGAGCTCTTCTCTGAATGTTTGGTAGAATCTTCTAGTGAAGACCTCCTGCCCGGCAAGAGCTTTTTTTTCGGTTAGGACCTTTTTTCTTACTTCTTCAGTCTCCTCTTTTGTTGTGGGTCTGTTCAGATTTTCAACCTCAGTTTGTGTTAGTTTAGGTAGGTAGTGTGTTTCTAGAAATTTGTCCATTTCCTCTAGGTTTTCAGGTTTGTTGGAGTAGAGTTTTTCATAGTACCTGTTATGATCCTTTTTATTTCAATTGATTCTGTTGTAATGTTATCCATCTCATTTCCTATTTGGTTATTTGCTTCTTCTCCTGCTTTTCTTTTGTCAGTTTGTCCAGTGGTTTGTTGATTTTATTGATCCTTTCGAAGAACCAACTTCTGGTCTTGTTGATTCTTTTTTTAATTTGTGTACTGTCTTACGCTTCACCAAAGTTACCAGTTATCTATTGTCTAGTGTTTTTCTTGATTCTTTCTACTGTTTTTCTGTTCTCTGTTTCATTTATTTCTGCTCTAATCTTTATTATTCATTTTTCTGGTGGCTGTGGGCTTCTTTTGCTTTCTCTTTCTATTTTTCCATGTTGTAGGATTAACGTTTTGATTTTGGCCCTTTTTTTTTCTTTTTTTGTATACGTTTATTGCTATAAATTGACCTCTACATAATGCTTTTACTACATCTCAAAGGTTTTGGTATGTTGTGTTTTTGTTTTTGTTTGGTTCCAGGAATTCTGTAATTTCATCTTTGATTTCTTCTATTATCCAGTGGTTTTTAAGCAAGATGTTATTCAGTTTCCATGTATTTGATTTTTTTCCCCCTTGCTCTTTCTCTTTTGGACTACTTTTACAGCATTGTGATCAGAAAACATACTTTGTATTATTTTGATGTTTTGGATTTTCTTGAGGTTTGCTTTGTGGCCTAAAATGTGGTCTATTCTGGAGAAGATCCATGTGTCCTGGAAAAGAATGTATACTATGCTGCTTTGAGTGGAGTATTCTGTATATGTCTATGGTTGATCGTGGCATTTAGATCTTCTGCGTCTTTGTTGAGATTCTCTGTAGTTGTTCTGTCCTTCACTGAAAGTGGTGTGTTGATGTCTCCTACTATCATTGTGGAACTAGTTCTCTTTTCAATTCAAGGGATTTGTCTTCTATTTCACTGATTCTGTACTCCATTGATTCAGTTCCACTCCTATGTCCTTCTATTGAGTTGCCTATTTCTGAAATTTTATTGTTAATTTTTTGGATTTCTAGTTACTGTTTTTGTATGGTTTGTAATTGTTTATTTATATTGTTGTCCTGAATTCTTCTATTGTTTTGTTTGGGTTTTCTTGATCTCTTGGAGAATCCTATATATTAAGTCTTTTGAATTCCTTATCAGGTAGTGCCATTACCATTTCTTCTTTCAGGACTGTATGGGGTGGCTGGAGCGGGCACAAGCCTCAGGTTTTATGGGGTGTCGGGGTG
Source organism: Loxodonta africana (assembly GCF_030014295.1). Taxonomy (NCBI): domain Eukaryota; kingdom Metazoa; phylum Chordata; class Mammalia; order Proboscidea; family Elephantidae; genus Loxodonta; species Loxodonta africana. The sequence goes on along the minus strand of NC_087342.1, from coordinate 210,773,398 downwards.
GGGGGGTGAAGCAGGGGTGATGCTACCAGTCCACAGGTGACTGTTAGGAGGGTGTGCCCCTGTCCACTAGAGTGTGATGCAGGGTATGGTGTGCCACTGGTCCTCAGACCCCCAACACAGGTGGCTGGAGTGAGTAGGAGGCACCACTGGTCTGTGAACCCCTGGCACAGTTTACTGGCCATAGGAGCAGAAGCCTCCAGTTTGCAGGCTCCTGGCACCAGTGGCTAGGTGGAAAGTAGGTACTTTTGGTCTATGCGTCCCCAATGTGGGCAGCTGGGCTTAGGAGCAGGCACTACTGGTCCTCAGGCCCCGGCAGAGTTGGTTGGGTGGAAGAGGGATGCCATTGGTTCTCTGGCCTTTAGCACCAGAGGCCAGGCAGATGAGCAGACACCACTGGTATGGGGACCTGGCTCAGGTGGCTGAGCTTAGGGGTGGGTGCCACCATCCACAGGCCCCTGGCATGGGTGGGTGGACAGAAGAGGTGATGCCACCAGACCACGGGCTCTAAGCACCACTGAGTGGGCAGAAGAGGGCTAGATAAGCAGATGCCAGGCCGATAAGCAGACAACACCATTCTGGGGACCCCAGCTCAGGCAGCTGGGCTTTAGAGCAGGTGCTGCAGACCACGGATGCCCCCAGCATGAGTGAGTGGGCAGAAGAAGGGGTGACGCCATTCCACGGGTCCCTGGTGGTGGTAGCCAGGTAAAGAGGTGTGTACCGTCTGTCCATGGGCCCCCAGCTCAGGGGGCGGGACAGTGGCAGGTGCTGCAGGACAGTGATCACGTGTTGGGGGGGACACTGCAGGTCTGTGGGCTTCCAGCAGGGAGGGTGTGGTGGGTAAGGTGAGTGCACTCAACTTTTACAGGGTTGGGAGCACTCCTGAAACTCTCTGGACGTGGGTGCAGAGTTGCTCCTGCTTGGCTGTACCAAGTGATGGGGCCTTCATCTGGGAATGCTGCTTATGTTGTCTAAGTATGGGCGCTCTGTATAAGTTAAGCTGGCAGGACACTGGTGATCCGTAATGCTCGGTGTTCACTATTTTTGTACAATCTCTCCTTCCACTTGGCACTCAGTCCAATTCTTCAGCCCTGCTTTTGATGCTCAGGGTTCCAAAGCTGTCATCTATATCTGATTCGCTTGTTTTCTTGGGTCTTTGCTGTAGAAGGGACATCATGATGCATCTGACTACCCTGCCATCTTGGACCACTCCTATGACAATTACATTTTTATATCAAAAACATTCTTAACACCTCAATGAATCTGTAGTACACATGTCTTTTCTCCACCACTTTACAGGAAATTTTTCAGTCATGCAAAGCTTTAAAAAATAAGGAGTGAATATTCCGTGTCTCCTCTGGCCTTCATATTCAACAATATTTTACAATCCAAATATTGAATGACCCATAATTCTGACATTTATTTGGGCTGCTTGGACTCTCAGCTCTCCAAATCCTCCATCCATCCTCCTGTTGTGTCCCACTTTAGGACACATGGAATTATTTGAAGCGGGAGGAGAAACTGTTCATTTCCTAATATCCTCATCATCTAAAGAAATTTTAAAATATGTTGTAGTCCTCAATCTATCTCAGCCCAAAGACGATGACAACTTGGTAATTACAATGTTAGATTCAAACTGAGTGTCACCACATTAGAAATCCTGAAAGTAGAATGTGTGCGAGTGTGCATGTATGTTTGTGTGCTCCATGTATCTACTCTATAAATTCTCACCTACCTAACTATTGCTTCAAATAGAAAGGAAGCAGAAGCTTTTTCTTTACAGTTTCAAGGCAACCAGCTACATTTACAAAAATTTTTTGGAGACCGTAATGCCTTTTACTATATTGCATATTACCAGAGGTCTAACGAAAGCATCATTTAACCAATTAATTGTAAAAGTTATTAAACTGAATGGGCTTGGAAATCCCTTTCCTGTAGTCCTAGCAATCACAACCCTTTAAATATTCTCCCACACTGTTTTCTTTAAAATATGTTTGTAAATAAATGTGGAATTAATTTTGAACAAACTCAAAGGATACATCGTATCATATTTTTTTAAGACTGGATATTTTGCCATGTACATTTAAAACACAGAAGGTAAGACCTAGCATAGCTATGCGTCCTGTGCTGAAATGCACATGAAATATTTAGATTGTCTTAATAAAGAATTTCAAAATATCCTTTTACTGCAAAATCATTGTTTAAACAAAAACTTATTTACACTGATCACTGCATAGTTTTTCCTTTTTTTTTTTTCTTTTTGCTTTACAATTTTGAGCTCGTGTAATATTTTTCTTATCACTAATATTTGGAAACAAAACAATCAGTGACACCATCAAGAGAAGGATATTTTTTCACTTTTCACAGACTAATAAATCCAGAATAATAAATCATGTATTAGCATGTAAGCTGGTGAGTACCCTGTCAGCCTTCCAAGCAAAAAAAGAAAAAAAAAAAATCCAGTAGGAACTGTAACTATTGTTCAACAGAGATATCTTTCATACATTTCATTTAACATTTAGATAAGATCTAGGGATAGGAATTCAGTGCTGTAAATTTCAAGTACAGTGAAGTATACTAAACAAAACACTCTGGGATATTATAAATCTTAATGTTTCAATCCAGGAGAATATAAATTGAGACCTTCCTCTTTCTGAATTCTGAATCTTGTATCAGATTGTTCACACATGAAAAAGTCTTGACCTGTGTACTAGTTTAAAATAAGTAAGTGAACTGCAATTTCTCATGGCTTTGGATTTTGTTGGTTATACATTATTTTAACATCATTTTGTTTGGAAGCTGAATGTATTTTCCAATATGCTTGATTCTTGCCCTCCTCTTCAGTGGTAATTAAAACATTATAACTCATCTGTGTTGTTCTGATCTAAAAAAAAATCTATAATTTAAAAATTCGTAATTTTATCATCTTAGGAAGAATCTGAACTTGTTTGTATATAATGAAAATACCTATCTCTAAAAACTATTTATCTTTTTGCTTTCATAGAACAATTTCAGAAAATGAGTTTACAAGGAAAAAAATGTAAAATAAACAGCAAATAAAGATCTTTAGTCAAAAACATTGACACCCCTCCTCATTTTTTTTATTAAAAGACATAAGTGTGATTTTTCTGAATCTGGTAAAAAGTACACAGTTTATGATTTCTTTGCTTAATTAAAGATAGTTCACCATCTCTGGCTACTGAATTTTTTTTTTAAAAAGATATTTTGTTATTTCTTATTTCCAAGTGCTCTTATTACCCCAAGTAATCAAATAAATTCTAGTTAAGCTCTTCATGAATATGAAGACTGCATATGCATGGATTTAAGGAACACAAAAATTATTAAATAAAAACAGAAAAAGTAGCAAATACAATTTTTATAGCTGTCGAAACCACAAATTTCCTTTTGCACAGAAAATACACAGATTTATATTTTTACACAGTTTACCATAAAGGTTTCATTCATATTTATCTGGAAATTATGTTGGGGCACATACAAAAGCAATGGTATTATGAGTAAATGGTAAGTCCGATTTCATCTGTATTTCAAATTTTACTGATCTAAATATATTTTAAAATAAATAAATAAATCTTTTCCATTAGTTTTCCTCCTGTAAGTAACAGAATATATTTACTGCGGGAGGATAATGACTTATGCCAGATGAATATAAATGAAAGGATTTCAGTGATTTTTCTACTCTGTGATAGACAGGTTTTGGTATGGGGTTTTAATAGTATTTAAACACTGTTTATGTTTACAAATTAAAAAAAAAAAAAACGGATACGAAAGCAGTGGAAAAAATACCACTGTCAGATTTTGGCTTACTAACTCTGATTTGGGTAAAACACAACTGAAATGGCCGTTAACGAGAAAAACTTTTATATCTTTATTTAGATGGTAAGGCCCCAGTAAGAACACTCAGGAAACTACAGTTTCCAAAAATTGTTTTTCAAGTTAATGGTAGGGCTTATTTCTCACAAAGCCCTTTTTTAAAAGAGTATGCTAATTTTCCTTGATTATCCAGGATATTATAATTTCTCATTTTGAACAACAGTCAGTACCATACCACAAGCATGGATTGGGAAAGTATAATGGAAACAGATTTCTTCTGGAATTTGACTTTTGGAATAAATACTTGAGATAAACTTAGTTTTCTATATTTTTCCTTTCAACAATTTCCTCTAGCCTCTGGAGATTTTTTTTTTTTTTCTTCCACTAGGTTATACTGCGCCTCTTCATCACTACTGTTGATGTTGTTAGGTGCTATCAAGTCGATCCCAACTCACAGTGACCTCACGTAACAGAAAAGAACTGTCCCATAGGGTTTTCTAGGCTGGGATCTTTGTGGAAGCAGACTGCCACATCTATCTCCCGTGGGGCCTTTGGGTGAGTGCAAACTGCCAATCTTTCTGTAGGCAGCTGAGTGCTGAACCATTGTGCCACTAGGGCTCCTTCACCACTACTACCTCTCGTCAACACTCCCACTACCCTATTTGCCTTCCACTCTACTTTAGTCCCTCTTTGCACACTGGTCCTTAAAGCATAAAGCCCTATAACCAGCTGAGTCACCAAATGATGAAACTGAGGCTGTTTCTTAAGAAAGAGGTGAACTGCACCAAAAAGTGTTTCTACAGTAACCTTAAAAGGCAAACCTTCTAGGCATGGGGTGTGTCTCCAGATTCCTCTTTGGACATGACTAAACAAAACAGTGTTGGGGGCGTTTCAATTAGTGACATTCCAGATTGATTAAGTTTTTTCTGTTTGTTTTAATTTGGTATTCAATGGTAATATACTCATAGAATTATAGAATTCTAATTAGAATGGGAGTCCCTGGGTGGTGTAAATGGTTAACACGCTTGGCAGCTAACTAAAAGGCTGGGGGTTCCAGCCCACCAGAGGCACCTTAAAAGAAGTCTGACAATCTAATTCTGAAAAATCGACCATTGAAAACCCTGTGGAGCACACTCTACTCTGACACACACGAGTCACCATGAGTCTGAGTCAACTGACAGCAACTGGTGACTAGTAATTGGAATGGACTTGGCATGCAGCCCATTGTTTCATTTTGTAATTGTGAGTTTTGTTAAATGGGTTTATACAATGTATAAATACACACTTATGATTTTTATATACTCTGTAACCTTATATACCTATATGTATATGCATATAAGCAACTGTAAATTATAGGAGTTGAATTCACTCTCTGGGAATCAAATAAATACGGGGTAATTATGACTAGAAAGACTAGCATATAGTAGGCTTCCGTAAGTATGTGCTAATGTACCAACATTACACCTCATACCCATGGAAGCAGTAGTCAAGAAATCAAGCGACACACTGCATTGGGCAACTCTCCTGCAAAAGACCTCTTTAAAATGTTAAAAAGCAAAGAAGTCACTTTGAAGACTAAGGTGTGCCTGACCCAAGCCAAGGTGTTTTCAATCACCTCATATGCATGCGAAAGCTGGACAATGAATAAGGAAGATAGAAGAAGAATTAATGCCTTTGAGTTGTGGTGCTGGTGAAGAATATTGACTATACCATGGATGACCAGAAGAATGAACAAATCTATCTTGGGAGAAGTACAGTCAGAAAGCTCCTTAGATGCAAGGATGGCAAGACTATATCTCACATACTTTGGACATGTTATCAGGAAAGATCAGTCCCCAGAGAAGGGCATCATCCTTGGTAAAGTAGAGGGTCAGCAAAAAAAAGGAAGACCCTCAGTGTGATGGACCGACACAGTGGCTGCAACAATGGGCTCACGCATAACAAAGACTGTGAGGGTGGTGCAGGACCGGACAATGTTTTGTTCTGTTGTACATAGGGTCACTATGAGTTGGAACCGACTTGACAGCACCTAACAACATAAAAACAACAATATACCAACTGCTACAAATCTACATTTCCTCGTGGGAATACATCTGCATTCCATTTTGTCCTCTTTTCAAAATAACTTGCAGCAGTTGTTCATATGTGAGTACAACAGCGGTTGTTAATCTAACTCCCACTTCTAATGTTTCCCTTTCCACAGATGTGGAGTTGTTTACAGGAGAGACAGCCTGATCCCACTGGGCATATAAGTTACTGTTAATATGCAATACTTATCATTAACAAGACAAAATAAAAAGCTAACTTTATTAAGGATGGCTTAGCACTGTCTAACTCTGCATCTAATATTTGAGAGCTTTTCTGTCTGTGAATCAGGAGCCAGCATTTCAAATGCCAACCACACCTGCAAAACACATGCATAACAGTGTAACACAGAAGGGAATATTTATCCTATTATGTCAAAGAGTATCACACTATCATAAAGCCAAAAAAAAAAAAAAATTCACTTGGTTTCTAAAGTTTCAGTGATGTAAGCCAATCCAGAAACAATTATCTGGCATTAAATACAGAGTGGTAATGAAAAGATTCAGTAGGTAATTTCATAGTGGTTTTTCTTGTGTACTTCCAGTAAGACATGTAATATTCCTTAGAGTCAAAACATCCTAGGAGCATGGACAGTCTCGAAGAAGGCCTGCTCCTGATTGCCAAGTGTGACAGAACACTTCGTGAACCTAGTCCTTGACACCCCAAAAGGATTATGCTGTTTTAAGACAATGTCAGTACATATAATGACAAATCTGGGTCCTCCAGCAAAGCAGAAGTAGAGAAAAAGGAGACGACCAAGCTCGTATCAGTACTTATTCTTGGCAATGCAGAGGGAGAGGAGGGGTTCTAATTTCAGCATGATTTCTAGAAAGCTCTGAGGTCAGCCCTGATAAAAGGACACTTGACAGTGCCTAAGTCAAACCCTTAATTTCAATGTCTCACGCCAATTTTTACAGTCTGCTCGGCATCAGCTCCTTTGAAGGCACTTGCATTGTTGTCATGTCTCCTAATGCCAATGGGCAGTTTATGGCATAGAAGGGATTCTCCACTTGGCTGTTCCTGAATGAGTTTTAAGCAGTTTTGTTAACCTCCTGCAAGTGACTGTGAAATCTTGTGTATAGCTAGCACCAGATTCTCAAAGGGGTTCCCACCTTTAAAAAGTGTAGAATCAATTAAAAAATAAAACAAACCACTGCCATCAAGTCAATTCTGACTCATAGCAACCCTATACAACAGAGTAGAACTGCCCCACAGAGTTTCCAAGGAGTGCCTGGTAAATCTGAACTGCTGATCTTTTGGTTAGGAACCAAACCCTTAACCACTACACCACCTGGGTTTCCAAATCAGAGTGTGTGTAACCCGTTGCCGTCGAGTCAATTCTGACTCATAGCAACCTATAACCAATACACTATGAATATATATAAATATTCAGATTGATAGCTGAGGTTTGTACAATAGCTGACTAAAACAGGTTACAAATCAGTAAGCTCTCAGATGTGAAGATTAACAAATATAAAGATAACAAAATTTCTTACATTAATTTAGAGTTATTTACCATGCCAGTCATATACAGTGAGATATGGAATGTGTATGTGTGTGTGTGTGTGTGTGTGTGTGAGGGGGCTGTGCCGGAAATTTAACAAACTTCTGGAACAATGTGGTAAAACGAATTACTTAATATGGCCCTTCTAGTCATGGCCTTTGTGACTCACACACAATCACTGACTGGGACTGTGCAAATAAGCTATATGGAAGCTTTGATGGTTGGGGTTATGTCAACTTGGCTAGGCCATGATTCCCAGTATTGCGTGGCTGTCCTACATTTTATGTATTGTGTATCCTCACCTCTACATGTTGATGAGGCAGGATTAGTGTAAGGTGTGGCCTGGGTCGCAGCCTTGCAGGAGGGTGAGGCTCAAGCCCCACCCTTGCTAAAATGATGTCCTTTCCTGGGGTGTGTTCTGCATCTAAGATATATGTGTGTGTACTGGCAAGGCTTGCTCTCTCTGCATCTGGATTCTGTGTCCAGTTTATGATCAATTGTTCTCCCCAGAGACCTGCTGTCTGACCTGCTGATTCTGGGATTCTCTGGACTCTATCACCCCTTGGGCCAGCAGCCTATCAAGTGACCTAATTCACCAGCTTCCATAGTCTTGTGAATCAGCAGCCTGAGGTTTGAACTCCCGGACTGGGTTCGTCAACTCCTGCACCCACGTGGGTTGGGAGAAGCCTATGTCCAGCCCACAAATTTGGGACTTGCCAGCCTCCACAACTGCGTGAGCCATTTCCTTTATACGGCTCGTGAGTTCTAGGACACACTGCAGCAAACTAGGGAACCCAAAGATGGGAGAGAGAGAATCGAGGGGAGAGGGTGTAGCTGGTGTTAGAGATGATGGAGTGGTACAGCAGCTTGGAAAAGTTGGACATTTGAGACATCTTTAACCTCTGCCTCATAGGAACCAGCTTTGTGCTGATCCTTATAAAATAAAATATTGGTTTAAACAACTATTTAGCCATTGAGAAAAAGGTTTATATTTGGGTTGTTTCTAATTTTGTATGGATGGTTGGCTGTATGAATGATAAAGAAAATACAAATATTACAATCAGAAATGATAATTTAAATGGTTTAATTAAATATCAGATATGACCAGAATTTTACTTAAATTGTTTTAGACCATAAGATTATTTTAAGTCAAGAGATATTAACTACATTACAACCATTTATGAAACAGTAACTACCATAATAAAAATTGTTGTGAACTTTCTATATTAAAATTAAATTAAAGAAAAATTAATTTGAGTATATTTAGAGTTTCATGGCTAAGGTGCATTGTCCTGTATCAATGTAAGGCTATTATCTGTTATTACAGATATTTGTTTTAAATATACTATAGTTGCCACCATGTAATAGATGAACTATTTAAACCAAAGACTGAAGTTTCAGCTAAAACATTTATTTCCATTATACCAGACAGCAATACACCAAAAAATTAAAATTTTAAGTGCTCCCCAATTACAGTCCTATTGTATATAAGACTATAGTCAATTTAGACCAAAGGTCAGTCTTAAAACAATGCTATCCAATGTATACTTCAGAGATAACTAGAAGGTCCCTGCTAATATGTGCCAGCTCTCCAAGAGAGAAAAATTGCAACAACAACACAGACCTCCAGTGGAGATTGATCCAAAATGACAAATTTAGGCCTGACCTAGAGTCTTTACCCATAGAAGTCTGAGCTGCAGTATGGAAAAGGTGCACAGTTCATGCCTGAGCACAGAAAGGCACTGCTATCATTCATAAAACAAACAAATAAAAAATCCAAACCTGTTGCCATCCAGCCAATTCCAACTCATACAGACTCTACAGGATAGAGCAGAACTGCCCCATAGGGTTTCCGAGGAGTGGCTGATGGACTCAAACTGCTGACTTTTTGGTTAGCAGCCAAGCTCTTAACCACTGGGCCCCCGGGGCTCCACTATGACCCATAAGGCGGAAAAAAAAAGAGAGAGAGCATAAAAATTCACTTCAAGTAACAAACAAAACTTTGGCTAAATCAATTTCTCTGCTTTTTGTTCCTTCATATTTACAAAATTATACAGGTGCACCTAGAGTTGAAGGAATCCCTTAAAAGGTAGTTATATTCTTCCACGGAAACTGCTATCTCAGCTTTTTCCTTATTTCCCACCCTCTATGGTCTCTCTGAGGATCACTGTATGGATTGAATTGAGTACCCCAAAAAAATAAGCTGAAGTCCTAGCCTCTGGGTCCTGTGAACGTGACCTTATTTGGAAACAGGGTCTTTGAAGATGTTAACAGCTAACATGAGGTGAAACTGAAGTAGGGTAGGTCCTAATCCAATATGACTGGTATCCTTATAAAAGGGAAGAGACAGACAGATACAGAGGAAAAAACGGCCATGTGACGAAGGAAGCAGAGATTTGGAATGATGCATCTACTGGCCAAGGAACATTGAGGACCACCAGCTATCACTAGAAGCTAGGACAGCATGGAACAGATTCTCCCTTGGAGCCTTCAGAAGGAATGGATGTGGTTGAGACCCTCCACCCTCTACAACTGTGAGAAAACAAATTTCTGTTCTTATAAGCCACCCAACTTGTGGTACTTTGTTACAGCAGTACTAGGTGGCTAAGTGGTTAAGAACTCAGGCTGCTAACCAAAAGGTCAGCAGTTCCAATCTACCAACTGCTCCTTGGAAACCCTGTGGAGCAGTTCTACTCTGTCCTATAGGGTCCCTATGAGTCGGAACCAACTTGAGGGCACACAAAAACAACAACAAGATAACTAATATGGTCACTGATCACATTTTCTTGAAACTCTCTTTCTCAATTTCCCAAAAATACTTTTTTTAACCTTATTTACAAAATACTCTTTTAATACCACTTCCTTTGGTTACTTTTTCCTTCTATTCTCTATATTTGGCTGTTCCTTAAAGCTCTGCTCAGCTGTCTCTTTGCCTTTTTCCTTTCCCCAGATAGTTACTCCCTTGGAAATTTCTTGATTTCAGTTCCACCCTCTATGTAAATAACTCCCAAATCTGTGTCTCAAATCCTACCCTCTGTCCCATGCACAGTTCTGCATCTGAGGCAGCCAGATGAACATACCAACCTGCTTTCCCACTGATATCCTCCAAAAGCTTTCACACCCTGTGTAAACTCTTCCCTCTGCCAGAATAATACTAAATGCAACTGATAAACTCTTGTGTAAATGTATTTGTGTCTACTGCAAATCCCTTTATTCATTCTATTGGGATTGTAAATACTCCCACAGGCTTTATACACTATGACTTTGAAAAGAAGCTCATATTTGGATTATTTTCCTCTAATATAGATTATTTTGAATTTCATTTGACTGCTTCCTTTGAAAGGACTGTTAACCTTATTTCATAAACCCAAGTTCCTCCCTGAATATATTAAAAGATATTTATGAAACACAATGAAGGTTTTTTTTTTTTTTCTTCTGAATATGAAATAGAGATAAGGTATAAGTAAAGTAGTCATAGAATCACATATTCTTGGCAAGGGACATTCGTGTTCATCTGATTCATATTCTGACCCAATACTGGAACCCCTTGATAGCACCCCTGACAATTTTCTAGCTGCTGCCTGCCTCTCCAGAGAGGAAATTCATTACTCTGGGGAGCTGAACATTCAATTGTTGGCAGCTCTTATTGTTAGAAAGTTCTTCCTTAGATTGGGCCAAGACATACTTCCTGGTAACTTTTCCTCATTAATCCCAGCTCTAGCTTTGCAAACACTTGGGCTTCTTCTATTTCTGGAGAGTTAGGTAACAGGACTCCTACAATCTGTTAATGCTTGCAAATCCACCTTATTGTTTTATGGGGCACAGGAAGGTATACAGAGTCTAGATCCTCTGGCTGCTAAGGGGTGTAAATACATACTTACCATATCTAGTAATGCGGAGTTTTGCCTTTCTTTCCTTTTCCTTATCACTTTCTTTGGTCAAACTTACTCATTTTGATTCTCTGCTTCTTACACAAAATGTTATTCTTTCTAGCTTCCTTCCTGGATTATTTCTGCCTTTTTTTTTTTTTTTTTAAATCTGGTAAATCTGTAGTTCCTTTAATGACCATCTTTCTACAAGTTCATGTTGAACTGTCATACGTTGGTGCTCGCCTTGGAAACACACCCTGAAAACTAGCACAGAACAAAATGACCTACCCATTCATCAGGAGTTATTGGAAAACCCACTTTCCTCCCCAGTCCACAATCTGTTTATATCATTAACTGGTGATAATTTTTACCAACTGTCCTTCAGCAAACATTAGTGTACCCACATATCATTCCTTGGCAAAGATTTTATTCAGCAAAATCTATTTTAATTAAGAGGAATGATAGTGTAGAAAGAATATAGGCCTAGAAACAGACGGTCTGAAGTTAAGCTCGTCCCTGCCATTAAATTCCAATGTGATGATGGGCAAATCAATTACCTTCTCTGTGACTCAACTGTCTTGTCTCTAAATAATAATAAACTACAATGTACTGGTGACATCCATCATATTGTTTCAACCTTACCACAGTGTCACACAGATATTAATCCCATCCTTCAAAATCAGAACATCAGGCAGCATTTCCAAGTTCCCAGAGCTTGAAGCTTAAGAGCGATGATGAAATCATGATTCCTTTTTACCCAACTCTAACACCCATCCTTTAGTACACCACACATTAAAATGAGGAAGAACTAGCTTATCTATCGTATTGAATTATTCTGATGACATGTGCAAACATTTTGGGAAGAGTGAAATAGTTCAGAGCGGATATAACTCTGACCAACAATAAATACACTTGGTGATGAATTAAAACAAGTGAGTCAACACACAGTGCCCTTTTTTTAACCATCTGGGCTTCACATTTTGTCCAACATTGTTCCCTGGGTGAGCTGGATCAGCAAGACACTGATTAATTGACAAATACAAGCAAGAAAATAATTTAACATTGTCTCAATCAAGTATTGTATAGTATTCTCTTTGCTCTGAAATTTGAGGCAAATGACAGGATACTTTTCTGCTCTTATCACCATTTGCATAATAGAAGCCTCCAACCATCTCTACTCTTAGCTTTTAAAACAGTTTCAACACCTCTGAGTCAGTAAGGTAAGTGCCAGGCTATTTTTATGCTCAGTAAATTTCCTAGTGTAGCCAGGTTGGGATGCTAACAACAGGCAACACGCTGGCACTGCCATATGCTTAACTTGCCAGGCATCTGGATATAAGCCCTTCCCTGGAAGCTTCAAGAACTCCTATTGGCCTGCTCCTCTTGCCAGAATTCCTGGGCCCAGATTACATTCCTTTACTTGCTTCTTAGGGGGGACCTCAAGCAGTCTCGCTAATTTATGTCGAGCAATTTATAGAAAAGGAAGACCTAAAGAAAAATCCAAAGGTACACAAAACCGATGTCTATAAAATGAACAATTTTTTATCTTATATCTCTCCTGCAAAAACTATCATTCTTGAGTTGGTAAATAAAAATGTTTAATGTCCACACAACACCCAATCTCCACAGCAAGATGTACAGGAAAAGGAGATCATTTCCTAGAGAAACTGCCTTGGAATTACATAAGCTAACAGAAGCCCACATCTGCTGAACCCCAGTCTTCCTTCACAAAGGAGGCAAAAAACATCTTGGTTAAAAACAGTTTAGTGGAGAACAGAGGAAGTTCATCAAGTCAATACTTTACAAAATGTCCTTTTACTAATGATGAAAAACTTTCCATTTCTATGTAATGTTGCCCAAAACTTAGGTATGTTTAAGTTTCTTTGTGAATTAAATTAGAAGCAATATCATGAATATCCAGGATATGCTATCTACTCATCACTATGCTAGCAAGCACAGCCTGTCTGCTGAGAATGTGTGTATCCAAGTCTTTCACAAGTATGGGAACCAATTATACATAAAGAAAATCATTTAAAGTAATCAACAATAGGTGATCTACTCATATTTTGATGTTAAATTCTGTTCCATCTACTTTACGAAGAATTAGGAGCCATATCTGTATTTATATACGATTTCTCTGTTTCTGAAATGTCAACAATGGTATATTTTAGACTTGACAGTGTTTTATTCTAAAAATCTAAAGATCTTTATTGCATTTTCCCATGGTAAAACTCTTCTTAATATGAGATATCAATGCCATACTGAATTACAAAAATGCTGTTAACTCATCTGAGGCAGATAACATCACTTCACATCTCATTAAATACGGCCTAACATTCTAGACCAAAAAAAAATTAATATGAAAACACACCAAATTCCACAAGCTGTGAATTAAGATGAATAGTTAATGCGGAGAGGTGGGGGGGGCAGTGACACATATTTTCCTACTGAGTCAAAAAAAGAGTCAAGAACACACTAAAAAAAAGAGCAGTTTACAAAAAAGAGAGGAGACAGCAAGAGCTTTCACTAACTATTCTGTTCCATTAACTCTGCCAAAAGTGATCAATAATGTTGCTTTAAAATTGAGAACGTTAGCAATCCAGAACTATAGGGTGCAAATGCTGATGCATTTCAGGACTATGCCATCAAGTAAAACAAATCAAGGTCAAGTTAATGACATTTCTATAAAGTTGAGTCTTCAAGTTCCTTTCAGGGGGTCATGTCATTGCTGGATTCCCATTGCGTTTTCGTCATCCAGCATGATGATTATACTGGCAAACCCAGAACAGAGGGATCTCTTTTCAACTCGGACTTAGCACGATGAGATCACAGAAAGCTCACACAAAGCCCATGGGCTGCAGGACATGTTTCACTAGGCCTAAAAGACACTGCCCTTTTCACTGTGGCTTTTCTTTGAACTGCTCACTTTAAAGGAGCCATAAGATTCAAGGGAGTGGGAGGGAAAGACAGTGGGAGAATGCAGGAATGAAAGAGAAGAGGGAGCATATCTCCTTAGAATCAGAAGGGCAGGGATGGCAAAGGTTATATCTTACCAGGAAAATGCTCAAAAATCCCAGACAATTGAAGAACACTAGTCTGATGGCTATTTTTTCATTCTTCCACTAACTACCCAATTTTCTATAGAACATCCATGTCATTCACACCCATTTCTAACCCTAACTCCAAAGGGAACTCAGCCTCCCTGGGCCCCATCTGTGACTTCCAAAACAAAGGCAAGTTCAGCTTCTGAGCTCCCACAGACAAAAGTATTGATCAAGCCCAGTTATATGAATGAAACTTAGAATTTTTTTTTTTTTAAAACAATTCTGCATTTTTTTACACAGGCAAGAATTCTATGCTTTAAGAGTAATACGCTGCAGTTCTCTGGCGTATTGTAAATTGGAAATTCATTTTGCAAGCTCAAAAGAACAGGTTTTTATACTCTGAGAATGAAAATTCAAGGAGTAAGTTTTAAATTCCTCCTCCTCAAAACCCCAAATTAATGACCATCAGGGAAAAACACAGATAAAATATTTTCAACTTTCAGCCCACTGAATGCACCCAATACTGCAATATTATAATCAATCAAATGTGTCTTCTGCTCAAGCGTATTTTCTTTGTTTTCCTGAGGGGAAAATCAAGGCATCAAAATTCTAATACATCATCATCTATTTCTTGATCTTGAACAGTGTATAAGAATTGCTGAGTCCCAAACCAAGCCTGGTGACCTAGCATATTACACTGGGCACTAAGGGAAATCCTTTTTTAATATCATTTTCATGATTAACGAATATTACTACATTTACTCCCACATCTTTCTGAGTTGCGTAAGAACCTCTGGCTGAGAATATCATCAAGAAAAAAAGTGTTATCACCACCTAGCTTCCCCCCACCACCCTATTTTCCTTTTAAAACAACTCTAATGGCAAATAAAAGACATCTTGCAGCAGAACATGTTTTGTTCCTTGTCAGAGGCTATAAAACCTAAATAAAGGGTAAATAAAGGACCAAACAACTGCTGACTCTGGGCTGCAGTGAAGACGAGAGAAGTTCATTGCGGCCTCACAGATCTAACCTTTGCACAGCTGCCTTTCCCCGCCATCTTCTTTTCTAGCCTCTTCCTATTGTAGGTGGCAGATACATGGCTATGGTCATCTCGGTGCACTTGCAAACTGAGGAAGAGGAGCAAGAAATCATCTAAGGAGTAAACCAGGAATGCTTTAGCTGCTCTGCACTTGAGCACCAACGTGTAAATGAAAATTCACCCTCTGAATATATGAATACCTTTCCATTACTTAAAGGGCCTTTGATTTACCCTTTGTGTCGATCACAAACAAGCAAAGACTCAATAATGGTAGCTTTTCTGCAAACGATGATTATTCTCTGAAAGAAGGAGGAACTGATTATTCCCTGAAGAAGCTGTAGATTAAATTCACTTTGTGAGAATTTTCTTTTAGTAAGGATCACGAACACCTCAAAGGTTAACAAGAACAGATGTTAAGGTTGCTGAAGATAGTGGATGCTCAGGCGCCAGCTTCCCTGTCAAAAGTGAAATACGACGAGGGAAGTGAAGAAAATTACATTCAAATAATTTTTTCTTGCAAAAAGGTTCCCTTTCTGGTTTTTATAAGAATAAACTGCAAACAATATTTAGAAAAAAAAAATTGCTAATGAAACATGCACATTATGGGTTATCCCTGAAAAATCTTTTATATCTCATCTGTTTCCCTGAAAGTTCCTTTTTTCAAATCCTTGGTTGAAACTTAAAATACTATTTTCCAGAAAAATATTTACTTACTCGCCATGCAAACCACTGTGCTGAATAATGATAACAATTATAGCTAACATTTAATTGGTGCTTTCTAATAAGTCAGTGGCCATGGAGTCAATTCTGATTCATGGAGACTCCATGTGTATGAGAGTAAAACTGTGCTCCATAGAGTTTTCAATTCTAGTTTTTCAGAAGTAGATAGCCAGGCCTTTTTTCTAAGGCCCCTCTGAGTGGACTCATATCTCCGACCATTCTGCTAGTGGTCAAGCATGTTAACAGTTTGCACCTAGGGACTCCTATAGGGTCAGGCTCTCCTAAATACATTACATGAATTCTCTTATTTAATTGTCACAGCAATTCTAGGAGCCAGGTACTAGCATGGTTTCATTTTACAGGCCCTATAACTTGCAAGTCATTGAACCAGTTTTCAGCTCATGTAGTTTGTCTTCACAGTCCACATACTGAACCATTACATGCTACTGTGGGGATGTAGACATGAATAAGAACAGCATTACAAATGCTGGATACATTTCTTAGCTCTCATAGAAAAATATTAAGCTATAATTAGCCTGGATTTCATTTGTGTTGAAAAATAGTTTAGAACACTTGTTCTCAAACTTTAGCTAACATCAAAATCACTTAGGAGCCTTGTCAGAACAGATTGCTGGTTCCTACCCCCAGTTGGTGGATCTCAAAAATCTACAAGCCTACCAAGTTCCTAGGTGATGCTGATACTGTTGGTTCTGGGACCAGAGCAGTTTAAGAACCATTGGTTAAAAAGTTTTACTATGGTGATAATTATAATTGAAACATAATGAAAGAAATTTTGTTGAGTACTATCACAGAATAAATATTATGGTTAAAAAATGTACCCTGATGTACAACCAAACACCTCAGGGGATTTAGTTCCTTGATTTGAAGGTTTAGGGTCAGGGTTTCATGTAACAACCCAGCTAATTGGCCAAATAACATGTTTCGTGCTTCTGTTCTACCTCCTAGTTCACTGTGCAGTTTCTGGGGTCTTAAAAGCTGGCAAGTGGTCACCCAAGGCACACTTGGTCTCTAATCACCTGGAGCAACAGAGCAGGAAGGAGGGTCAAGAACAGGAGGAGGATAAGGAATGTGTGGCCAATTGCCTCCACAAACAACTACCTCCTTTGCCATGAGACCAGAAGAACTGGATGGTGCTGCCCGAATACCATTACTGGATATTTTGATCAAAGATTCCACAGAAGAATCCTGATCAAAAGGGGGGAAATGCAGAACAGAATCTTGAATTCTTAGAGACTCTACACTTTCTGGAGCCATGGAGGGTAGATGAACCCTTGAAACTATTGCCCTGAGATAATCTTTAAACCTTAAACAAAAAATATCTCCTGAAGCCATCTTAAAACCAAACTATAGTGTATCTTAACTAGTAAAAAAAGGTCTGCTTTGAGCATTATGTTGTTTTAAGAACTATCTATATGGGATCAAATTGACAACAGCAGCTCAAAAGATTAGACAGAAGCTTAGTGGGCTGTGAGTTAATGAGTTAATGTAGTGTTAATGAGGTAGGAACAACTCAGAAAAGGACAGTGAGAACAGCTGTACAACTCAAACAATGTAATCAATGTCACTAAACTGTACACATGGGAACTGTTGAACTGATCCATGTTTTGCTATGTATAGAGTCAACAATAAAAAATATTTTTAAAGTAAAAAACCCTGACTCCAATTAGAGAAGAATAATCATGCAATCACTCGAAGGTCTGTGGATATCATAGCCTTTGCTTGGTCTATGGGCCCTTTGGGGATTTACTCTAACATAATGTAAAGAGTCAAAAGAACTTCACTCTGGTTCTGATTCTGCATCATGGTTGTTTAATTATCCTTAACATCAAGAACTATTCTTAATGTTTCCTCATCTGTAACACAGGACTAATGATTCCCTTGTTTTTCATTTTTTTTGGGGCGGGGGAGGTTGGAATATTTTAAGACCCTAATAAGCAACTGAATAAAAATACACAAATTAAAGTAGCATTACTGTAATTCTGATCAAGTTTGATATAACCTCAAAACATAGGACTTTGGGGGTTTTTTGAGAAAATTGAACTTTATACTAGATTATCATTATTGATCATTATAATGAGTCATGATTAGAGGTATAGTTTAACTCCAAAGTTTAAAAAGAAAAGTCAAGGAATTTTCTTAAAGCGTTGGAGAAAAAAATGGAAGAAAGAATTCTGTGGGAAAATTCTAGAGTTTATCCTTAAAAGTTTACTTTATGGATGTATTAATTAAAATCGGTTTGATTTTCACATTGTGCTCAAAACAGAAACAATGTTTCCTACTATCAAATATGGACTTCACTTGTTAAGTTTCAATAAGGGGATTTTCCACTTTATAAATAATATTGCTGTTATGGTACTTCCAGTTTCTCCTAGTCCTCAAAAACTTATTAAAAAAACAAACAAAAAACAAAACTAACTAAATTCCTCTTTGTCTTTTTTTTTGTGTACAGTTATTCTAGTTGAAGCCATGGTTCATTTACCTCATCCCTTATTTTATGAGGCTTTAAAAATTAAAACACTGTTAGAAAAGCCATTAATACCCCAATGATGACTGCATTACATCCAAAAACAATTAATAAAGTATAAATACGCAAAGTATTAGGGCAAGCTGGGATACTAGTCTTCCATAATCAGACCAAGATGAGAAATTATACTTTCACAATATCCATGATTTGATACTGGAAGATATTTTTGGATGCTGTCGGTTTCTGCAAGAATGATCTATGTCAATTAATCTAAGAAGAATTCTTAAAATATAAATATTTTTAAATAAAAAGCAAATATATGCAAACACAAATCCTGTAAGTCTATAAAAAGAGTTTACACTCAGCTAACCATTCACCTTTCCCCCTTCACACACACACACACACACACACACACACACACACACTCACTCTTAACTCTCTCACAACTTGATTGTAAGGCCCTTTCCACGGGTGCTTCTACGATCACTTCAACCATGAGGTCTCCATCTCCACCTAATAACTGAGTTTTGATAACAGATGATCTCAGCCTCATAGAATGAGCTTGTCCCTTGCGTCGTTAATTTAAAAGAACAGTGAACAGTCAAGGGGTACATAAGAACAAAACAAACTCTGTTCTGTACAAGGAGCCAGCATTCATCATGATACCCAGCTTGAATCACATTCAAGACCAATTAAAAAAAAAGCAAAAGGCTGACAATTACGATTATATTGCATACTGTAAATAACTAAGCCCACTGAGATATGCCAATTATTTTTCTAAAATTCTAAATTCTAGTTAATGTTTAATTCCCATTTATTTTTATATGAGAGCTTTGAAAATTTACAAGTGGCAGCAATTTAGGGAAAGGGAAACCCAATGACTGAGAATCACTTACTAAGAATAACCTTTCTTGTCAGGAAGGTGTGCAGAGAAGCAAAAATTGTAGCTCTGAATTTGGCTTGATGGATACATACTGCTTTAAACCAGCCTGCATCATTTTTCTAGAAGCAACTTGTTTAAAATTAAGTAGAATTATTTTAAAGATGTATTTCTTTTTTAAATGAGAAATTATTCTTAACCCTCTTACTATGTTAAAATTTGCATACTACCTCTCAGTTGTCTACATGCATGCATATTTTACAAATATAGTATACCTAATATATTTTTTTTTTTTATATTTAGTGGAATACTGAATGTACCATGAAGCGCCAGAAGAACGAACAAATCTGTCTTGGAAGAAGTACAGCCAGAATCTTTCTTAGAAGCAGGAATAGTGAGACTGTCTCACATACTTTGGACATCTTTTAAGGAGAGACCAGTCAGTGCAGGAGGACATCGTACTTGGTAAAGTACAGGGCCAGCAAAAAAGAGGAAGACCTTCAACTATACGGATTGACACAATGGCTGCAACGATGGGCTCATCAAGCACAACAACGATGGTGAGGATGGCATGGGATCAGGCAGTGTTTCCTTCTGTTGTACATAGTAGGGTCACTATGGGTCAGAACCGACTCGACGGCACCTAACAACAACATTTAGCACTGACAGTTTGTTCATTATACCAGTCCCTGTGTGTATTTCCACATGGTAATTGTAGTCATTTTGCTGTAATGCATAAAATTATTCTACATTAATGGCATTTTACATTGTTCTTTTTTTCTACAATAGACGGTATTAATGGATGTCTTCATGTGTGATGTCTTTTGCTTTTATTACTTATTTTCTTAGACAAATCTTTTGGGAATTAATCAAAAAGTATAAGATCATTGTCATGGGTGAATACAGAATGATTTTTTTTAATCAAACGTATACATTTTAGTATAATAAATCTACTAATTATAAGAGAGATAAATACTTTCTTAATCTACAGATAGTCATTTAAACAGGAAGCATAACAACTTGATAAAAGTTTGAAACACTGAACTACATCATATTTCTACATTCATGAACACAGTTAAGCATATTTTAATTTGATTTTAATAAATAGGGCAGAGAAACAATGAATTCAGAAATATTTGGTCTTAAAAAGTCAAAAACTGAAGTTCAAAATGTACTAATTCATTAAGCTGCAAAAAATAAGTTTCAAGTCGATTATACAGAATTTAGAATTCATTTTCCCATGGAAATTGCATCATAAAATTCAGTTAAAATCCCAAGCCAACTCATAACATAGCTAAAACAGGATTAACAAGCAGTCCAGAATCCCAAATCCACTTGCACCCTGAAGTCTCAGTCCAAGAATCTGCTCAATTACGGCTCTCATGGGAGATTTAAGAGTATGGGGGTAGCACTGGGTAGAAGCTCTAGAACTTATCCTCTGCTCCCATGGACAGGAAAAGGGAGGTGCATTACAGTGGAGGGATGTGCTGGGAGCATAAACCTACCCCAGGAATAGTTCAGGCAAGAGAAGAGAGGAAGAGGTGAACTTTATGACAATGGCCTTTTAGACATGTTGTTTGTTAAGTTCTGGGTTTTTATGTAACTGATGTTTTTCTTAGGTACTATATAAATTTTGGAAGCCCTGGTGATGGACAGCTGCTAACCAAAAGGTCAGCAGTTTGAATCCACTAGCTGCTCCCTGGAAACTCTATGGGGCAGTTCTACTCTGTCTTATAGGGTCACTATGAGTTGGGATCAACTCAACAGCAATAGGTTTGTTTTTTTTATTTTGGGTATATAAATTTATGTATATAAGGTTTAAGGGCTTGGCTGTTAACTGAAAGTTAGCAGTTCAAACCCACTCAGCAGCTTGGTGAGAGAAAGACCTGGTGAGCTGCTCCTGCAAAGATTACAGCCTAGAAAACTCTGTGAGGCAGTTCTACTCTTTCACATGGGGTCACTATGAGTCAGAATTAACTCGACAGCACCTAACGACAACAACAATCAAGAGAACCAAAATGTATTACAGAATGAGCCACTAGGGTTTGCAGCTCTCTGAATACTTCAAGGAAATCTGCTCCAAATCTGAAATGTATTGTGCCTTGGTCTACTCGTTCACAACACAGCTTCTCTACCCTTCACTTCACACCCATAGAGTGGATGGGTTACCCTCATCACAAACCATCTCCCTTCAAATAATTTGCTTTAATTCATTCTTACTGCTGTACCTACACTCTCTTGGCTTCATGAGGAATACAAAACTGAAAAAGACATGATCCCTAAATTTAGGTACTTACAATCAATAAGAGAGAAAATACAAACATATTAATAATCATAAAACACACACACAAAAAGATGTCAACAGGTTGACTCTGACTCATGGTGACCCCATGTGTGTCAGTGTAGAACTGTGCTCCACAGGGTGTTCAAAGGCTATGTTTTTGGAAGTAGATCTCTAGGCCTTTCTTCTGGTGGGCTCGAACCTCCAACCATTTGGTTAGCAGCCAAGCACATTAACCATTTGTACCCTCAAGGACTCTAAAACAATAGGGCAACAAAACATGACTATAAAATGCTATAGAATTCCAAAGGAAAGATGGAGAAAAACTGGAGACTTAGAAAATACTTCTCTGTTCCATTTCTACCCAGTCAAACGCTATCCATCAAATGGTTACGTGAGTATATAACTCAAAAACCCATTGCAATCAAATTGATTCCAACCCATAATGACCCTATAGGACAGGGTGGAACTACCCCACAGGGTTTCCAAGACTGTAAGTCTTTACAGAAGCAGACTGCCACATCTTTCTCCCATGGAGCGGCTACTGGGTTTGAACCACTGACCCTTCGGTTACCAGCCAAGTACTTAACCACTGCACCATCAAGGGTCCTTAGAGTGGTATATACATACGTGAAAATTAAGAAAAAAAAAATCTTTCCAACCTCATTTTAAATGCTCCCTCCATAGACAAGCATTTGACATAGGTCTTGAAATGGGGAAACACTTTATTAGGTAGAAGGGGAAAGGAGTTTTAGGTTAAAGGAAAGTGTAAAGAAAGACTTAGAGGCACAGAAGTACACAGAGTGTCAGAGAATAATGTTCTTCAATTTGTTTATTTCATAGATTACACATACAAGGAAGTAGTAGAAATTGCTTAGAAAATATACATTGAGGACAAATGGTGAACACCTTGAATGCAATCAGTAAAGACACTATTTAGCTTATCCGCTGAAAGCATTTCAAGGTTCATTTGCATAGCACATTCTCAAACTACATGTTAAAAAATGTTTATATGAAAGTTGTTTGTTGCTATATTTCATAAGAATTCAGGGGACAACAACAATTTTTCTATTATTACAAAATTTGAAACAAAAGGCAATGAGAGGTGCATGAGAATAAAAGGCATTCAAAGAAGATAAAGGATACAGGAAATACTCTCAGATTTAGGGTTGGATTGGATCTTATGGAGGTGTTGCAAAGGAGGAAACAAAGATATCTTTGAGAGGAGGAACCAACGTGGTGCTATAGACAGAAGCACCAAGCTGTCCCTTTACAGCAAAGACTCAAAAAACTAAGTAAAATAGACAAACATCAATCTTGGTGCCCTAAACATCAAATGAAGAGATAAAGAACTCTGCTAAGCACCGAACAGAATAAGAAACTGACAGCGAATAGAGAATGAGGATACCAGTGGAGGTCCCCTATCTGCTGATGCAGCACGGATACACCATCTTGGACTCCTGTCAGAAATTGGCGGACAGGGAGCACGTGAAAGGAGCTTCACAGAGCTCCCAGCAGGAGACAGAGCATCCAGTAGCTAGCAATATATGCTTTCCCACCCCCCACCTTTTTCCCACCCATGGCCCCCACTGCTTCCTAGCTGACAGGAGTCAATGGGCCAGCCAAGAGCTGCGGACTTCATGCCACTGTTTGGGTTCATCCTGCCCACATCAAAGCGTGCTGGATGGGGAGTACAGGAAAGCAGTTCTACAGAGCTCCCAAAAGGAGGCAGAGCAACTGGTAACCAGAGATATACGCTTTCCCACCCCTTACCCTTTTTCTCCCCCATTCAGCCTCTACCGCTTACCGCCAGCCACAGTCTCTTGGCCAGGAGGCACAAGCTTCGGGTCTGTGCTGCTTGGATTCACCCCGCCCACACTGTCTGGCTGTCTCAGTGCCATTTCTTTGTTGCTGGTGTTACTTTTCTCCACTTCTTTTGGTTTCTTCCCAGCCTCCCACCTCCTTCCCCTCCTTTCTCTCAAACACTTGCCCCCTGTGACATCTTTGCTTCTTCTTGAGAGGTTGTGAAGCAGCACTCGGCTGGGGAACTGCTTCTGTTTCATGCCACCACGCTGGTGGGATCCCCAGGGCCTCTTTTGTAATGCTTTGTGTTTCTGTTTGATTCATTTTTTCTATTCTGATTTGTTTTGTTTGTTTGTTCTTTTTTTTTTATTTTTGTGACTTGGGAGCCCCTTCTAGCCAGGCTGTACTGCACAGCTTCAGAGCCACTTCCACAATCTACAAAGCTGCACCGGTGAGATCCCTTGGGTGTTTTTTCTCTTTTAATTCTTTTTTTTTTTTTCTTTTTGCTTTTCTGTTTTGCTCTATTTCTTGGTTTCTCATCTGTCCATTCCAACAGCAAGCTCCCTTAGCACTCTTTTTTTCTGTGTGTTTGTTTTTTGGCTCCTGTTTCTCTTCCTCTCTATCTTCTTTCCCCTATCCATCTTAGCTCCACACATAACAACCTGCCTCCTCCTTCCTACCTATGTGCACTATGCAGAACAGGCACGGCCTACTGGAACCTGACCTGCACTGACTCCCAGCCCACCCTATAGGCCCTACTACCAGCCACAAAAAACCCATCCCAACCCCTTCCCTTCAGCTGGAACTGCCCTGCTACACCATAGCTGAGTAACTGACCCTGCCCATTGGACAAGGAGGTGAAAAGTATCATACCCACAGACAAGAGGACAATGAAGAACGCACAGCCCGCCTGCTCAGACATAACCAAATAAAACAAAAAAGTAGGATGAAACAAATCTACCATCAATAAACAGAGAAAATAACTACTGAATGTCCCTTAGACAACAGGCAATATCAAAACATATTAAAAAAAAAAAAAAAAAAAGGACAGGATGGTTCCAAGTAGGCATACAAAATAAAACGCCAGATGACATTCCAGCAGAAGAAAAGGAACAACGACTACCTGATATGGAATTCAAATCTCTGATATTCAGAGCTATCCAAGAGTTGAAGAAAAAAGCAGACAAAAATGAGGAAAAAATTGACAAATTCATGGAAAAGGCAGATAAATTCATGGGAAATACAGATTAAAAAATGAAAGAATTCAGTAAAATAACACAGGAGCAAAATGCCAAAATAAATCCACAACTAGAAATTATACAAAAACAACAATTAGAAATACAAAAGGTAAAAAACAAGATTTCAGAAATGGACAGTGTCATAGAAGGGCTGAGGAGTAGGTTTGAAACAATGGATGACAGGGTCAGCAAAATTGAACACAAACACTTGGATACAACTTTGAGGATGAATCAGAAAAAAAAAAAATGAAGAAACTCTGAGAATTATGTGGGATAAAATCAAAAGCAAAAATCTGCAAGTGATCAGAGTTCTACAACAGCAGGAGAAAGTGGAAAACACCGAGAGGATCATTGAAAAATTGCTGACAAAAAACGTCTCTCTTATCATGAAAGATGAAAAGGGGATTATCCAAGAAGTTCAATGAATCCCACACCGGATAGACCCCAAAAGAAAATCACCAAGTCATATCATAATCACACTTACTAAAACCAAAGACAACGAATCCTGAGAGTAGCTCAAGAAAAATGACAAGTCACAGACAGAGGGGAAATAGTAAGACTAACCTCTGAGTATTCAGCAAAAACCATTCAGGCAAGAAGCCAATGGAATGACACACATACATAAAACCTTGAAAGAAAAAAATTGCCAACCAAGGATAATATATCCTGCAAAACTCTCATTCAACTATGATGGTGAAATTAGGACATTTCCAGATAAACAGAAATTAAGGGACTATGTAAAAACCAAACCAAACTTACTGGAATTATTAAAGGGGGTCCTTCAGTTTGAGAACAAACATTAGACCACAACCTGAATCTAGGTTGCAAGACTGTACCAGCCAGATACCAACCTAGGAAATGAACTTTTAAGGAATATACAACACCAAGAGAATTACAATAGGGAACCAGAGAGGTTAATCTGTAAATGATAACAATGCCAGGACAATAAAAGAGGAAATAAATGGTATAGGTATATAACTTTCTAATGGAGAGGAAAGCAAGGCAATACCAAGTAATAATAGATTGGTTCAAACCTAGGAAGGTAAGTGTAAATTTCAAGGTAAGTGCGAAGAAAGTTAACAAACCTACTCATCAAAATAAAAAAGAAAAACAAAGTCTCAGTAAAAACAAAAAATACAAAAACAAAAGAAATGAAAAAAAAAAATCCACAAACAAAAGAAACTCAGCACAGAAGAGTAAGAGGAATGAAGAAAATGTCAACATCATCAAAAAAAAAAAAACCTACAAAATGACAGCAATACAGTCACATCTACCAATAATTACACTCAACGGAAATGGCCTAAATGCCTCCCTAAAGAGACAGAGAGTGACAGAACAGGTAAAAAACAAAAAAACAGGATCCATCAATATGCTGTCTACAAGAGACACACCTCAGAAACAAAGAAATAAATTCATTAAAAATCAAAGGATGGAAGAAAACATATCAAGCAAACAGCTACAAAAAAAGAGCAGGAATCTCAGATAAAATAGACTTTAAAACAAAACCCACCATAAAAGACAAAGAAGGGCATTATATAATGATTAAAGGGACAATCTATCATGAAGACTTAACCATAACAAACATCTATGCATCCAATGATAAAAGGGTTCCAAAATACATAAAACAACTCTAACAGCACTGAAAACAGAAATTGACACTTCCACGATAGTTGTAGGAGACTTCAGCACACCACTCTCAGTAAAGGACAGAACATCTAGAAAGAAACTCGACAAAGATACAGAAGAGCTAAAGGGCACAATCAGCCAACTTGACCTCAAAGACACACATAGAACACTTCACCCAAAAGCTGCAATATACACATTCTTTTCCAACGCACACGGAACATTCTATAAAATAGACCACATTTTAGGCCTCAGAGCAACCCTCAACAAAATCCAAAACACTGAAATAATACAAAGTATCTTCTCTGACCACAACACCATCAAAGCAGAAACTAACAACAGGAAGAAGGAAAAAAAATCAATTACATGGAAACTGAATAACACCCTGCTTAAAAACTACTGGGTAATAGAAGAAATCAGAAACGGAATTAAAAAATTCCTAGGATCAAACAAGAATGAAAACATATCATACCAAAACCTTTGGGATGCAGCAAAGGCAGTCCTCAGAGGTCAATTTATAGCAATAGATGCACACATCAAAAAAGAAAAGACAAAGTCAAAACATGAGCTACACAACTCGAACAAACAGAAAACAGCAAAAGAACCCCACAGCCACCAGAAGAAAGGAAATAATAAAGATTGGAGCAGAAGTAAATGAAATAGAGAATAGAAAAACAATAGGAAGAATCAACAAAACCAAAAGTTGATTCTTTCGAAAGGATCAACAAAATAAACAAACCACTGGCCAAACTGACAAAATAAAAACAGGAGAAGATGCAAATAACCCATATAAGAAATGAAACAGGGACATTATAACAGACCCAACAGAAACAAAAAGATTCATGGCAGAGTACTGAGAAAAACTATACTCCATCCAACAAATCTGAAAACCTAGAGGAAATGGACAAGTTTCTAGAAACATACCCAAACTAACACAAACTAAGGATGAAAATCTGAACAGACCCATACAAGAGATTGAAAAGGTAATAATAATTAAAAAAAAAAAAAACTCCCAACAACAAAAAACCCTGGCCCAGATGGCTTCACTAGAGAATTCTACTAAACATTCAGAGAAAATCTTACACCAGTACTACTCAAACTATTTCAGAACATAGAAAAGGAAGCAATACTTCCAAATTCATTCTATGAAGCCAGCATAACCCTGATACCAAAACCAGGCAAAGATACCACAAAAAAAGAAAATCACAGACAAATATCTCTCATGAATATAGATGTAAAAATTCCCAACAAAATTCTAGCCAATAGAATTCAGCACCATATCAAAAAAATGATACACCACAACCAAGTAGAATTCACACGAGGCATGTTATGCAAGGATAGTTCAACATTAAGGGATCAATGAGCGTAATCCACCACGTAAATGAAAGAAAAGAATCCCATGATCATCTTAATCGACGCAGAAAAGGCATTCAGCGAAGTCCAACACACATTCCTGATAAAAACTCTCAATAAAATAGGTATAGAAGAGAAATTTCTCAACGTAATAAAGGGCATCTATGCAAAACCAATGGCCAACATCATGCTTAATTGACAGAGGCTGAAAACATTCCACCTTGAGAACAGGAACAAGACAAGGATACCCTTTTTATCACCACTTCTATTTAACATTGTTCTAGAAGTCCTAGCTAGAGCAATAAGAAAACAAAAAGAAATAAAGGGTATCCAAGTTGGTAATGAAGAAGTAAAACTGTCCCTGTGTGCAGATGATATGATACTGTACATAGAAAACCCCAAAGACTCCACAAGAAAACTACAGGAATTAATAGAAAGATTCAGCAGAGCAGCAGGATACAAGACAAACGTACAAAAATCAGTTGGATTCCTATATGCCAATAAAGAGAATGACTAAAAGGAAATCAAGAAAACAGTATCACTTATAATAGCTCCTATGAAAATAAAGTACTTAGGAATAAATCTAACCAGGGATGTAAAAGATCTATAC
Organism: Loxodonta africana; assembly: GCF_030014295.1. Classification (NCBI taxonomy): domain Eukaryota; kingdom Metazoa; phylum Chordata; class Mammalia; order Proboscidea; family Elephantidae; genus Loxodonta; species Loxodonta africana. Next base: position 210,745,035 of record NC_087342.1, on the reverse strand, counting down.
AAAGTAAACTACAAAACGCTACTGCAAGAAACCAAAAGAGATCAACATAAATGGAAAAACATACCATGCTCATGGATAGGTAGACTCAACATTGTGAAAATGACAATTCGACCTGAAGCAATTAACAAATACACTGAAATTCTGATCCAAATACCAACAACATTCTTTAGAGAGATAGAAAAACTAATCATTAACTTTATATGAAAAGGGAAGAGGACTCAGATAAGAAAAGCACTACTGAAGAAGAAGAATGAAGGACTCACACTATCTGACCTCAGAGCCTACTATACAGCTACAGTAATCAAAACAGCCTGGTACTGGTACAATGACAGATACATTGACCAATGGAACAGAACTGAGAACGCAGATGTAAACCCATCCACCTATGGTCACCTGATCTTCAACAAGGGCACAAAGTCCATCAAATGGGGGAAAGAATAAAGAGTGCTGGCAAAACTGGATGTCCATTTGCAAAAAATGAAACAGGACGCAGTATTTCACATGATACACAAAAACTAATTGAAAAGGAATCAAAGATCTAAATATAAGGCCAAAAACTATAAAGTTCATAGAAGAAAAAATAGGATTAGCACTAGAGACCATAATACATGGCATTAACAGGATACAAACCATAACCAACAACACACAAACTCCAGAAGATAAACTAGATAACTGGGATCTTCTAAAAATTCAACACTTATGCTCATCAAAAGACTTTACCAAAAGAGTAAAAAGAAAACCTACAGACTGAGAAAAAAATTTTGGTTACTACGAATCAAAGGTCTAATCTCTAAAATGTACAGGAAAATCCTGTACCTCTACAACAAAAAGACAAATAATCCAATTAAAAAATTCAAAAATAGGCAAAGGAAATGAACAGACATTTCACCAACGACATTAAAGTGGCTAATAGAACTTGAGGAAATGCTTTCTATCACTAGCCATTAGAGAAATGCAAATCAAAACCACAATGAGATACCATCTCATCCTGGCATTACTAGCTCAAATCAAAAAACAGAAAATAACGAATACTGGAGAGGCTGCTGGGAGATCGGAACTCTTATATACTGCTGGTGGGAATGTAAAATGATACAACCATTTTGGAAAATGATATGCCACTTCCTTAGAAAGCTAGAAATATAAATATCGTATGATTCAGCAATCCCACTCCTAGGAATATATCCTAGAGAAGTAAGAGTCATCACATGAATAGACATATGCACACCCATGTTCACTGCATATTGTTCACAATAGCAAAAAGATAGAAACAACCTAGATGCCCATCAACAGATGAATGGATAAATGAACTATGGTACATACACAAAATGTAGTATTAAGCAACAATCAAAAACAATGATGAGTCTGTGAAGCATCTCATAACATGGAAGAATTTGAAGAGCATTATGCTCAGTGAAATAAATGAATCACAAAAGGAAAAATATTGTATAAGACCATTACTGTAAAGACTCATGAAAAGGTTTACACATGAAAAGAAACATCGTTGATGGTTATGAAGGGAGGGGAGGAGTGAGGATGCAAAAACACTAAATAAGACACAATACTGGGGAAGCCAGCACAACCTGAACAAGGCAAGGTCATAGAAGCCCCATAGAGACAAACAAACTCCCTGAGGGACCAAACTGCTGGACTGAGGGCTGTGGGGACCATGGTCTCAGGGAACATCTAGCTCAGTTGGCATAACACAGTTTATAAAGAAAATGTCCTACATTCTACTTTGTTGAGTAGTGTCTGGAGTCTTAAAGCCTGTGTGCAGCCAACAAAGACACTCCACTGGTCTCGCCCCTTCAGGAGCAACGAAGACTAAAGAAAACTAAAGGCACAAGGCAAAGATTAGTCCAAAGGACAAATGGACCACCACTACCATGGCATCCACCAGGCTGAGTCCAGTACAATTAGATGGTGCCCGGCTATCACCACTGACTGTTCTAACAGGGATTAGAAGAGAGGGTCCTGGACAGGGCTGGAGAAATATGTAGAAAACTCTCTCTCTCTCTCTCTCTCACACACACACACACACACACACACACACACATACACAAAACAGACTTACTGGCCTGACACCCCAGTGATGACAGACACTGGAAAAACCCTGAGATTATGGCCCCTGGACACTCGTTTAGGTCAGTAATGAAGTCACTCTAGAGGTTCAACATTCATCCAAAGATTAGACAAGCCCATAAAACAAAATGAGTCTCAAGGGGCACAACAGCCCGGGGGCAAGGACTAGCAGAGAGGAAGGGACAGGAAAGCTGGTAATAGTGAACTCAAGGTCGAGAAGGAAGACTGTTGACGTGTCATAGGGTTGTTAACCAATGTCATAAAACAGTACATGTACTAGCTGTTTAATGAGAAGCTAGTGTGGTCTATAAACCTCCATCTAAAGTAAAATAAATAAATAAACCAAAAAAAAAGGTTCTTGAAAGTTTGATTTCGAAGGGAAGGAAAATGGAGATATTATGAACACACTGAAGCCAGGAAATGCTTAGATTGAAGCAGAGATTAGATGGCTACAAGGATATCTATTAGAAGTTCTCACCAACCTGTACTTTTGATTCCTTAATCTACTCTCATGACTTCCTCCATAAAACCTATGAACGGTTCACAGCAATCTGAACACTCCAAGCTAGTAAGTCCTGTGGACTTCTGCTCCCACCAGCTGAGTGTATGCTTATTGGATTGTGCCTGTTCCCAAACCTCTTCGCCAGTTTTACAGGATATCAGTTACAAAATCTGTTATATTTTACAAAAGCCAGTAAAAATACACAAGAATGTATGGTTCTATGAAAATTTAGTTTAAGGATTAGGAAAGTTTTTATAAAATTGAACAAAAATAGCTGTTGGATTAAATATGGATAAGACAATCTTTAATGACTGATGGTAAAGTCGTAAAAATAAAGATTCTGTATTCAGGTTACTTCAGAAGCAATATCCCTCCACTGTAATGGAATTAAAAAATAATAATAATTGATGGTGCATTATGGGTATGATTTCTGTAAGAAAGACAACACTGAGCTCCAATTAATGGATTTATCCTCAAAGAAAATGGCTTGACAAAAATGAAGGAAGCCCTCAATGAAGTGGACTGACACAACACCCACAAAGATAAGCTCAAACACACCAATGATCATAAAGATAACACGGGACCAGGCAACATACTGCTCTGTTATCCATAAGGTCACCCACCATGAGTCAGAGCCAGCTCAAAGGCAACTCACAACAAAATTATCACGTAGGCTTGGCCCCAAGACAGCACCAATACCTTAATACCATATACGTATTTAAAGAAAAAAAAAAAATGTTACCCTATTCAATGACTACAGCCAATGATATTTTAACTTTTAGGACAGAACCTGCACAGCAAAGTACCGAAATCAGCTTAATTTTAGACCCATGTGTAACTTAAGAATGAGATCAGGGTTTAAGATGTAAATGGTGAGCCTCATCTTCTTGTAACATTTATTAATTTTTTTAATTATGTTACTTTTTGCCGTTTCGATTCACTGAGTTACACACAGTGCTTCCTCAAATGATCCATCCAATAAGGGTCTATTCACGCCTTCATGAGAAGTTTTTGTATGACCTGTCCGTCATCTAGGATCTTAATTAATATTAACAGTTGATGATTGAGTCTCATTATTTTGCTTCAATCAACAGGCACATTCTCATCACACCCTTCATAAGCAAAAAAAATAAAAAGTGACCTTTATTCAAGTTTACAGTCATAGCAGGTGCTTCTGAGACTATCTTGACTGATCCTTTCAACCCACCACTCTCAGTCCATAAGCAGAGCAGACAACTGACTCCTCGGAAGCCACTCACCAGGTGTGGAGTGGAGTCTACCCCAGGTTAGAATTTTCAAGTGTTTGATTGAAATTTACTTTCTGGCTCATGCTTTGTATTTTCTAAGCAATCAAACTTATAAAAACATTTATGGAGTTTTTCAGTAATATCATCAGAGCTTGTGAAATGAGTACAGACTGCTTTATAATGAATAATCAGCAGCTCTATTTAACACAAAATAAATAGAAAGGCAAGACAAACATACAAAAACGACAAGTAAATTTTCTTGGGCCACCCTTTCTTATCTTTCATTTTATGAATAGTGACAAGCCAATATCAGTAAGTCTCCTGTAAGGCCTCAGTTAAAAACAAAATCCAATACACATATGAAAAATATAACTAATATTTAAAAATGATATTCTGATAATTGCATTACTTTTCGGTGTTACAGTGGAAGAAAGATGCTCTCAAGGAAAGGAGCTGCCAGGCAAAGACATAACCTGGAATTTTGAATGTGTGTAGAGAGGCTAAAGAAGAGCTAGATGAAAGTTTATACTGGAGCTAGGTAAAGTTTACATCCTTGAAGACATGTCTTCCCCCCCGCCCCCAACCAGGGGACTAGAGACAGAGAGAAGAAAATTCTTAAATACTGCAAAAATTCGAACTGATCTAATTAATACAAGTATAGTTAAAACTCAATATTCCTTTCCTGTTGGCAGGAAAAAGCAAATATAACAAAGAAGTTGCGTTTCAGAAAGGTATTATTTAATTACTGATACAGCTAGTATAATTCTTATAGTTCTCGGGTATTGGGATTCTGTTTACTGTAGCCTATATTACTGCTATTTTTTTTTTTAATCATCTGGGGCTTTTTTTAAATTGAGGTATAATTTACATACAATAAAATACACAGATTTTAAGGACATAGTTCAATGAGTTTTGATAAATGTACACCCCACATACACACACACACACACACACCATAAATCGAAACTTGTCAACTCATCCCCAAAACATAATAATCTATTTTTTTAAGAGCGAAGAAGTAGAAAATCCAAATGTAGGTTACTCTTTCAAGACATTCAGAAATGAAGGGACTCACAAATGAACATGATAGCATAAACCAACAGAAGGGTTGAGAGGAGGTGGGACGCTTTTGTTTGTTCCGAATAGAGACGACTTAAATATATGTTTGTGGGCTAAGCTGGAGAACATATAAGCTTAGAGAAAAAAGTTTAAGATACAGGAGATGGTGAGGATAACTGTTGGAAAAGGCCACCAAAGGGGGAAGGGAAATAGCTAAAAGAATTTTAAGTATTCATATTTTTTCTACTTTCAACAAAAAATAGATTTTAATAGTGATGAGATTAGTTTGACATTTAAAAAAAATGTGTTGCCACGAGAAGCTCAGTCTTGGAGCACCTAAAAAAGCAAAAAATAAAAACTATTCTGGTTATTATATTCATTTAGAGTGAACACTTTCTTTGGTACAAATAATTATGGTTTCATGAAATTTCTTTCTTCAACAACTCGTTCTTCTACAGATAGAAGTAAATACCCATTAACCTGTTGCCCTCATGTCAATTCCTACTCATAGAGACCCTATAGGACACAGTAGAACTGCCCCATAGGGTTTCCAAGGAGTGGCCGGTGGATTCAAACTGCCGACTTTTTGGTTAGCAGACATAGCTCTTAACCACTATGCCACCCAACATTTTACCTGGGCTACCACAAATTTTTTCTCTTAAATAAGTTAAATATGCAAAGCAATCCTGTTTATATTTGCCTAGCAAAAAATATAAAAATTCTTTTATTTTTACATTCATTCAATATTTCAGACCCTAGTATCTGGCAGGCACTCTAGTTGGAATTGACTTGACAGTAACGGGTTTGGTTTTTTGGTTTTTGATATAACATTAAAAATGCAGGGAACCATGAAATACATAAGTTTAGAGCTATAGACTCCATTCTGTGAGCAACGAGAATTTTCAAGGGCCCTGACTCACACTGTGGTTTAGCAGAAACACTGGCCACAGAGAGACCAGTTAGGAACTCGCACAACACATCTGGTAGAGATGAGAGCCTTGGGGACAGTAGGTGCAAAGACAGAGAAGACATTATTGATCTAGATTCAGCAACTCTTGGTCATAAATAAATGTGGATCTGAGCAAGAAAGAGAAGGCATCAAGGGCGCCTGGAGTTGTATTTGTGTCTCCAGCTATCCAATATGTATATCAATGCTGTTCACCACTGAGGAAATTAATGCTGCCATTTCAAAGCAAAACAATATGATATGGAAAAAGCATACCATGCAGATTCAATAAACAAAAACCTAAGTATGATGCTAAGGAAGTTCTTAGCCTCTGTGTCCTTCAGTATGTGGCTTTGACTGCACAAAACTTACTGAATTATAGCTAGTGGCTGACACATCTATCTACCCAATGGGCTGGAAGTCCTCATTCTGCTTTGTCAGCATAATCTCTCACATATTCCACTGGCCTCCCACTTCCCTGTTTGCCTCATTGCTTGCTCTCTTCTGTACAGACCCTTCATTCTAGTTACAGGAAACCTTTATCCTTATACAAAGTGATTTTAGTGCGTCTATGCCTTTGCCCTTGCCCTTGCCCCTTAATTGGTATAAATCACTCCTCTCCATTTCCATACTCTTTTGGCCTGACAGTGGCCCTGGTAGCACTGTAGTTAAGTGTTCAGCTGCTAGGTGAAAGGTAGGGAATTTGAACCCACCAGCTGCTCCATGGTAGAAAGATGAGGCAGTCTGCTTCCGTAAGATTACAGCCTTGGAAAACCATACGGGACAGTTTTACTTTGTCCTACAGGTTTGTCATCAGTCAGAACCGACTCGATAGTAACGGGTTTGGTTTTTAGGTTTTTGGCCTGGTGATCTGCTTCCATAAAGATTATAGCCAAGAAGACCCTATGGGGCAGTTCTACTCTGTAACACATGGGGTCGCCGTGAGTCAGAATTGACTACTTGGCAATTGGTTTTTGGTTTTCCGTCTTCTAGCTTTTTGTTATCATCAGGGGTGATAATCGTTGTGTACAAACTGTTCTCACAGTGACATCAGCTTTTACAACTAGCCATCCAATCTCATCACAGGGAAATCTCTTAAGATGGTCAGTGACAATATCAGACCACTGTTCAAATATTTTGTTCATCACCCTTGCTACTGGAATATACATTAACATTACCTCTTCCATGAAAACTTTTGAGATTTCTTCTGCTATCCCTTGATACGACATCTGAAATTCTATTAGATCACATATCACAGTGCATTCTACTTATTTGTCTCATATCAGCCTCCCCATCCAAACTAAAACTCCTTGACATTAAGAAATAGGATTTAGCTTTGCACACTTAAGAATGTGAAAAGAGTCTGAGCTGTATGTGTGTGTATGACACACATATACACATACATATGGAAATGCATATATACACACATATATATTTAATGCTCACATATTATTACATGACCCTTTGCTTTTGAACAAGTCTATGAGTAGCAAGACTAATTCTATACTCTCTGTGACTCCTTTAAGTACTCTAATGCCATCAGAAATATTGAACATACTTTAATAAAATTGGGGGTGGAAGTAGGCTCTGAATAAAAATACCTACTCTTAGATCGACTTGATGGCACTAGGTGCTTTTACTCTTAGATCAGCTAGATTGACCCTGCTATGGGAAATCCAAAGTGTCACTTGGGAAGCTTGAATGCAATTCAGTTCACTCACTCCACATTTGCTGAAAACCTCTTCTGTGGTAGCACAATCAGTCGTGTCATGTTTGTAAACAGATGCCAACTTAAAGAAATGGCTTAAAATTCACAGGGCACATTCTTCTGAAACACTTAATAAAAAAATGAAAGACCTCACCACTGTGTGTGCGTGCAATATGCTAAACATGTAAGCAAGTCAGATGATAAGACTTAATGAAAGCCCTACTCAAACACCAACTAAAGTATCAAGACCCACAAAGCTGGAAGGAAAAAGTCCTACACCAATTTAGCAAAGGCACTAGAAAAAAAAAAAAAATGAGAAGACTGATAGCGACCCTATGTCGGAATTGACTCGACGGCACTGGGTTTTATGAGAGAAGAATCACAAACCTTACTGTTTATTGGAATATGAAGTCTGCAATAGTATTGTAACAAAAAGTTTGTGGTCATGAGTTTCCTACAAGTAATAGATTTCCAAGCTACCATTCTAAATAAAGAGAGATGAGATTAGCAGTGCAAAAAAAAAAAAGCTAGTATTGACCTACAGTGAGCCAGCTAGGAGACAACTGGTTGTACAGTCTGATCAAGAGACCTGAGGAAGAGGTAGGGCCACATTTCTACAATGTCATACTTGGAACTCATTCTCTCCAGAAAACTAACTCTAAGGCTAGTTATCCCTTCTTGTTATTGTTATTATTATTAGGTGCCGTGGAGCCAGCTCTGACTCATAGCAACCCTGTGCACAACAGAACAAAACAATGCCTGGTCTTGTGCCATCCTCACAATTGTTGCTATGCTTGAGCCCACTGTGTCAATCCATTGAAATCAATATGGTCACAAACCCTAATCTACTGCCTTACAATTCTGTTCAATAAAGCCAGTAACCCAGCAAAACTACCAGTAACAACTATGTATAATGCCAAATTGCTGGGCATATATTTAAGGCAAATACACAAATATGGTTTTGGTGGGTTTACACACACATATATATATATGTAAAAACCCAAACCCAGGGCCATCGAGTCAATTCCGACTCATAGCGACCCTATAGGATTGGAGCAGAACTGCCCCAAGAGTTTCCAAGGAGCGCCTGGTGGATTTGAACTGCTGACCCTTTGGTTAGCAGCCATAACACTTAACCTCTGCGCCACCAGGGTTTCCAATACATATATATACATATATATTTATTTATATGAAGGGAGAAAACACAAAAGGAAGGAAGTGGATGTGTTTAAAGTAGTGATTAATACTCCCATTCTGAGTATTTTCTTTTTCCCAGATCTGTATTTTATTTAAACAATTATCTTTAAAGTTTTGACCAGGTAAAGGATCCTCTAAAACGTTCCTTTTGTTTGAGCATTTGCAAACAATATGAACATTAGTTCATTCTCGTGGCTCTGCCCAGGACAATAATAGTAATTAGTGTAGTTTTATAATGAAAGGGAAGAACATATTCCGATTTTCAAATGGCCTGGGATGATCACAGCCAACTTAACAGAATTCGTCATCCAGGCTCTAGTGTGAACACTTTCTTTCTTTTCTTTACCCACACCTGCAGGACTAAGCTTGGAGCAAGACCTGTTAGAGGGAAGCATCTTTTCTTTACTTACAACAGTTGATTTATTGGAAAAAATTTTGTAATTAAAAAAAAAATTCTATCATTCTTTAAATAGCAAGCTTAAGATGATGATTTAGGGTGCCTTAAAAAAAATTTTTTTTTTTTAAACCAAGATATTTTGACATAAAATGTATCAAAATTACAACTATTTTCTTGAGAGAGCTCATGCAAAAAGGCTAATTGGCTGTAAAAATTTTTAATGATTTTTGAACAAGCAACCATAGAAATATGGTAGTAACATAGTCCCCAATAGTCTACTTTATTTCTTCTCTGGGAGTATTTTTTTTTTTTTTAAAGAAAATGGTAAACAAGGTTAATCTGAACAAGGGATTGCCACAACCCACGTGCTGGCAAATGGTCTTGGTTTTCCGTTTTTTGTTTTTATCTTTTTTCAGGTGTTTAATTATCTTAATTTAATGGAGGAGAAAGGATGTTTCTCTATAATACTATGACCCCATGCACATTGTGGGATTAATATATTTCCTCATCTACCCTCCATGCTTTCCTTCCCTGTTGCTTCACCCTGTAAAATGTATTTGTTCATTAAATCTGGAATAAGTTTTGTTTTCTTTTTCCCCTTTTGGTTCATCTCCATTTTGTTCTTTTCCGCATTCTTTCATTATTGAACACCTTGAAATTGGAATAATAATGGTGCTAAAAACTAGTATTCCATTTGTTGAAAATAAAAGGAAAACTCTTAAGGAATCAGTAATTTGCAAGTGGAGGAAAATTGTTTTACCTGCCAACGTCTCTCAGAGTTGACGTTTACTTAAAAAAGTCTAGAGTTTTCCACATCTACTTTGTCCAAGAAAATACCTGTTCCTTCTCTAGTTTGGTATAAAGAGTAGCTGTTAAAATCAAAATGAAATGCACACAGAAACTTTTGAGCCAAAACAAAAGTATGTGTGCTTTAAAAAGCAGACTTATAACACACACACACATCCCATGACTAAACTGTACAGTGAGGAGGCCTTCAAAGGTTCTATCACAAATTCTTTCTCAATAGTAAGATTCCTTCTTCACGGCCAGATATCCAGTGATGAGGAATTGGATGGACAGATGGCTTTATTTTTTGCCAATCACTTACTTTTACCTGTTTACCAGTTGCCATCAAGTCAACTCCAACCCATGCCAATCCCATGTATGTCAGAGCTCCACAGGGTTGACTTTTTGCAAGTAGGTCACCCGGCCTTTCCTCCAAGGTGCCTCTGGGTGGGCTTGAACCTCCAACCTTTTGGTTAATCACTGCACCACTTAGGGACTTCAATCAATTACTAGGAGGGACTTTTAGTACTTATGACATTCTCTCACTGGTCTTGTTCTGCTGAAGTACTTAGAATAAGTCTGTTGGCATTTGGAAATGACCACTGTTCAAGTATGTACAATCTTATTTCTTACTAAGCGTTCAGCACTCCAAAGTAAATGTGGTGATACTCTAATTTTTTTTTTTTTTTAAATTCAGCAGGACTCTTACTTTAACAAAAAGCACCGACAGAGAAAAGCAGCGATGCTGTGGCTGATGCAAAGCTGGGGAGTCCAAAGCTGCAGCCCACCCTCACAGAGGCTTCACATCACCTAGCTGAGATAGAGATGGCACTTAAACATTCCTCAGAGTGTCCTAGACTCATCCAACCATCCTGGTCTGCCTCGTCTAGATACTCTCTGTTTATCTATTCTCCTTAAAACATGTTAACCATGCCTGCAGACAAGCGTGAGCTGATCAGTGAAGGACCTAAGTGTGTCACTTTCACTGTCGCCACATCATTGCTTACTCATTTGAGACTGTCACTGTGGTGACAAGGTAAGTCACCCCCATTCTACATGTATGTACTTGATTTTATGATCCTGATAATAGGGTTTCATATTCACCTACATTGATTTCAGACCATCCAAACGCGTATTGGGGAAATTATCTGGGAAGACGCCTCAAAGAAATACAATGCACAACCTCCCAGGTGTTGTTTATTCAATTGCATGGGTCTGTCCAACCTGAAGTCTGAACGGGAAGACAGCCCTTTCACTGAAAATGTTAGACAGTAATTTGGAACACTTCAACCTTGATCGAAAAAATATAGGATTTATCACTATATGCAAAATAGTTTATACATCAGAACCTCATTTTTTCTTTTTTATGTAAATTTAGTAATATGAAAGAAACATTAATGCTAAAATGGCTAAAAAACACAGGCAGATTTGTAAAAGGATTATTTTTCTATATGTTTGAAAGATTTTTGATCAAATATGAAAAAATATGCATAAAGAGAATACAGTCATGCATCATTTAAAGCCCACATTACGTTCTGTGATACAGGACATTATGTAACTTGGGCATTGCGCAAACACCAAACACCATATAATATACAGGCAGTGCTTGGGTTACGAATGTCCAACTTACGTATAATCCGTAGTTATGAACTAACCCCCGTTAAAGCCTCTTGTATTAAACACTTGAGGTACATACAGTGGTTTGTAATAACAGATGGGCACTACTTTACAATGCATGCCAAAACATTTTTATTATTATTACTGTATTATTATGTTAAAGATGTTTTATCTATGTCCCATTCTCTGATCAGGGTTTCTGAACCTACGGGACCATGGACATGTATGCCGTTGGACACTCCCCAAATGGACATTGGGCGGTTTGTGATTGTATGTCTATTTAACATATATTTAAATACACATCACAATGTAACTGACACCAGAGAATGATTGCTCATTATGTGGTTTGCAATTGCTGCTAACCTAAAGGTTGGCAGTTCAAACCCACCCAGCAGCTCTGAGGAAAAAAAGGCCTGGCAAATTGCTTCTGTAAAAATTACAAGCCAAGAAAGCCTTATGGAGTAGTTCTACACTGTAACACATGGGGTTGCCACGAGTCAGCAGCTGACTCGGGTGGCAGCTAACAATCAAAATGATCACGAGAAAAATATACAAACAACAAAAAAAGCACAAAACCCACTCTGCCCAATCACCTGCCTTCCAGAACTATGCTGTGCTATGGGCTAGAAAGTACACAATTCAGGTCAGACTGTACTTTCAGAAATATTTCCCCTTTTAGCTGTAGATGTATCATAGATATTAGAATTAACACCGAACCTCAAAACAATCTGCTGCTATCATCGATTTTCAGGAGAGAAGGAAGACTCCTCCCGCAGCGCTCGTGACTAAGGCTATCCTGTGTGGAAAAAGGCCGCTGGTTGCCTAGGAATTCACCGGCTCTTGGCAGTTTGCTTCCCACTCTACTTGAAGCCATAACCCTCTGTCTGCTTGGGGTATTGTTATTCATCTCCAGAGTCCTGGACTGTCACGACACACAAAGAGAAATTATTTCAAATGCCTTTCAGAGATTCTTATCAAGTGGAAAAAGACTCAGAGTTAAAAGTTACGTGACTAACGGTCAGGTAACATTCACTTCTATAATTTCACTGGCCATTTTTTTCAATGTGGTTGGATTTTTTTTAACCAAATAAATTTATTAGTTTTGGTTTTTTTTCCCCCCAAACTACCAAAGTAATACATGCTCATTTTAACAAGCCAAATAATTCAGAAGTGTATAAAGCTCTGTCTTCCCTTCCTTCTTCCAGCCCCATGCCCCTGAGATAACTTAGTATAAAAGCCTACTATGTATTATTCCATGTTTTATTAATATGCTTATCCAATCTTATACAAACATACATATAAATAATACATCCCAGTTTTTAATAACCTATTATAAAAATGGGATAATCTTAATATTGTTTTTTGTTTGTCTCTGTGCTTGTTTTTTGAGTTTCCCTAAACTGCTGGCGCTTTGGCTTTTTTTTTTTTTTTTTGGTGAAAACATTCACAACCAAAGAGGTACCATTTCAACAATTTCTACATGTACAACTCAGTAATACTAATTACATTCTTCAAGATGTGGGACCATTCTTGCTGTCCTTTTCCAAATTAATTTGCTTTTTAATTTAACACTATTATCATGGGCATCTTTCCAAGCCAATATATTCATTTTGACCACACTGTTTGAATGGCTGCACAGTATTTCATGGTATGACTGTAATTTATATAACAAGTTCCCTGTGGATGACTCTTTTCCAATTGTTTGCTATTATAATGCTACAGCTAACATATGGTAACATATTGCTCTACATATTTATTATGTTTTTATTTCTATAAGACAGACATCTACATATGGGAGTAGTATGTCAAAGAGTATACACATTCTTAATTTTTAAAAAACTGTTCTCCAATTGCCTTCCCAAAAGATTAAGCCAACAACTTTGATAATACTGGATATTTTCAACAACATTGTGTTGTCTTAATTTGTATTTCTGTGGGATTGGTTTAAATATTCCATTGTTATATTACTGTAATTATTATTATGAGTTATATTCATCACTTGTCAAGAGGCAATGAGTTGTTTTTCTATGTTAGCTTTTTTTTCCAACTTGTCTTATTATTTAAATTTATTGTGCTTTAGGTGAAAGTTTCTACATTAGTTTTTAAAATCCTAAAGAACAAAAACCTATACTGTTTGCTTTTTAAGTGCCCTATGAAAATACAAACGTTAACTTATCCATTAAGAAACTTAACACTGCAGTTCTACTATATGAATTAAATTTACAGAAGCTATCCATAAGATTCTATTCTAATTTATAATCATTTGAACTGTGTCAATTTTAACAAACAAAAGAGGTTTTGCCCATTCTCCAACCTAGTTATCCCAGTCAAATTAAAAAAAAAAAAACACTGACAATCGAGAGCAAGCCACACCTCTGCAGGTTACTACTAAAGGGCAAAGTGATAGAGGGGCTGAACTGGGGGAGACCTTCTGCAGTTGCCATCAAGTCGATTCTGACTCATGGTGACCCCACGTGTGTGTCAGAGTAGAACTGCATTCCACAAGGGTTTAGATGGCTGATTTTTCAGAAGTAAATTGCCAGGCCTTTCTTCCAAGAATTGGGGGATAGGGAAGGCTTATCTTTGGTGGTAATATTCACAATGAGATCTGAATGTCAAAAAAGAATCCAGCATGTGAGAGTTAGGGAAAAAAAGATACTAGGAAGGCCCAGTGAAGAAACAGAAAAGCCAGTGTGTCTAGAAAATATGAGGGTGAAAAAGGACAGTAGGACAATAGGATGGATTGCAAAGACTGAGGGAGAAGACAGGAATCAAGTGTCCTGTTGGAGTATGCAAAGCTTGCGATGTCTGTTATATATATGAGCCCTGGTGGCAGAGTGGTTAAAGGTCTGCGATTTGAACCCACCAGCTGTTCCACAGGAGAAAGATGTGGCAGTCTGCTTCCATAAAGATTTACGGCCTTGGAAACCCTATGGGACAGTTCTACTCTGACCTATAGGTTCGCTATGAGTTGGAATCGACTCAACGGCAATTTTTTTTTTTTTTTAATGCTTTGATTTACACAAAAATAAGACTTTGAAAATTAGATCTCTCTAAAGTTGTAGTGTGCATTATTTTAAATATGTTGAGTTCACTGTAAGGAATCTCATGCTGAGCTCTTATGAGGCAAAAATTATATATTAAAATGCTAACAATAACTCCTAAGGTATTTTTGTGAGTTCAGATATTTATGTGTTAATTGGTAGCACTTTAAGTGACCCATGGCTACAGAGAAACAGATACAAAACATTCTAGCTTTATGAGTGAACACAGCAAATTTTCACAAAACGTTATGTAAGGCACACAAAGAATTAGGTAATGAGAGAAATAAAGTTTAAAAAATTCTTATATGAGATAGTAGCTTACAAACAAATCTAAGTACTTTGAGAATGCATGCCTTCTTAAATTTTGCACTCTAAGTGCTTCTCTTGCCTCAACCTAGTCCCAGCCCTGTTGATTCTTTAACTAGTCTAAAATACGTGTATTGTTTCACTTACCCAAATGATTAAACTTCTGAAATGGGCATCTATCAATGAAAATGCTGACATCTAAAATTGCCAATTTGAGCTGGTCTGGTTTGAAGAAGCCTTAAAACCAAAAGCAAACCCAGTGCCGATTCCGACTCATAGCGACGCTATAGGACAGAGTAGAATTGCCCCCATAGAGTTTCCAAGGAGCACCTGGCGGATTCGAACTGCCAACCCTTTGGTTAGCAGCCATAGCACTTAACCACTATGCCACTAGGGTTTCCTGAAAAAGCCTTACATACTTGCAAAGGTAAAAATAAAAAACCAGACCTGAGCAGACTGTAATCTCAGAGTTAATCTTGCCTCTTGTGACTGGCTCAGAGAAGAGCACTTTCAAAAAGTAAGAAAAGTGGCTCCACACCATACATCACACAGATTCCGTATTTCTTTCTTTTCAGGTCTCTTTATAAGTTTATTTTCACTTTCAAGCAATGACTCAGTATCAGAAACAGTGACTTTCCAATGAAATCGAAACAAAGACCAAAAAATTCCTCCAAAGATCAGTTTTGTGTGAAGTCACTAAACAAGTGCCAGAGGTTTTCCTAAGTAAGGAGCTGAAAAACCCTTCAAATACTTGGTGGTTTGGAAAAATAAGTACCAACATATTAAAGGCAAGTTGAATATCTTGACCTATGAAAAAGCAATTTAAGTAGAGAATTTATCCATATGATTATTTAAAAGCATAATTTATAGGTATACATATTATAAATATGAAATATAAAAAACCTTGATTAAATCCCAAGTAATAAAGTGAGTAGTTATTTTCTTGACATTTTACTTTTATTCTTAAAAAAAAAAGATAGTAAACTGAATCAATTCAACAGGAAAAAAGTATAACAGAATGGACCGAAGGGAAATGGCAGTTTGCACGGTGACAAAACCAAGTAATGAAGAAAAGCTTTACTTTTTAACACCATTCACAATTCTCAGGCTCTGACTGGCGTATTCATACAATTACCTGTTTACAGAAAATTTAGTTTCAACAACAGCTAAAAGGACCATGTTTCAAAATTCAGGGAAAAAACGTAATAACAAAAACTAGATATTTTGATTCCAGAAAAATCTGTATTTTAAAATTAACTTCTTCATACCAGTTTAAGTAAACTAAACTGTGTAGCCTAAAGACGTAATTTCAAATTCCTATTTCATACTGTAACACGCTAATAAAATGCAAATGAACTTAAATGGCAAAGTCTATACCTTACATAAATTACTACATTAAAAAATATATACATATTGCCATCCAGACTCACAGCAACCCTATAGGACAGAGTAGAACTGCCCCACAGGGTTTCCAAGGAGCAGCTGGTGGATTAGAACTGCTGACCTTTTGGTTAGCAGCCAAGTTCTATATAACTACACAAAAACAGAAAAAAGAAGGGAATTTAGTGTGTATATTTATTCAACAGAAGAAAGAGCTAGCACTTACTTCACGTCAGATATGTACTATCTCATCACTCAATATGGGCTAGATAAATAAATAATGCTAAAATACAATGATATTTTAAGAAATATATTCATCAGAAAATAAACCAATGATTAAAGTAATAGTATTGACATAGAACTCAGAGAATATAAAGAGGCGATGGACAGAAAAACCTGTAAGGACAGAAGTAGAATAATATCCCCATAAATAAAGCTGAGATGGCTTAAATAAGCAGAACACTTAGACTGAAAGCAATGTAATCATCATCAAATTCAGGGCTGAATGTGAGAGTCTTTCTTACCTGAGTGAGGGACACATACGATATATAAAACAAGTAAGAATAGAAGAGGACCTGGCTTCCATTTCCAGCGATAGCTCCACATTCGACCTGCGTGAAACATCCTGCAAGGGAACAAAGTAAGACTCAAAACACTTAGCACTCAGTAAAGCATCATGGCATTAATAGTAAAAGTAGGTTTTCAGCAGGAACTGTAAAACAGAAACCTTCTTCAGTTTTGCTTCCAAATAAAGAAGAAACTTCAGAGATTATAATGAACTTATCATTTCCTCTAAGTTATTACTTAACCTGTGGTCATAGTTGATTCTGATTCATGGTGAACCCATGTGCTGCAGGGGAGAACTGAGCTCCATATGGCTTTCTTGGCTGTAATCTTCATGAAGGAGACTGCCAGGCCTTTTAACTGATGTGCTGCTGGGTGGGTTCGAACCACCAACCTTTTGGTTAGCTGATGTTGTTAGTTGCCATCAAGTCGATTCCGACTCATGTCGATGCCATATTGTCAAGTGCAAACCATTCTGCACCCACCCAGGGACCTTTAAGTTAGTTAGGCAAAAGGTAAAAACAAAATGATGTACAGTAAAACCTGTGAAAGCCAGAACCTATGTAAGGTGGAAACCTGCCAGAGAAGGAAAACTCAAAACTAACAAGGTAGGATTCTTAGCAGAAAGCGATAGTAGGCATCCTGTCAAAGGCAGAAAACTTGCAAGACCTGCAAAAACAAGGCAGTCCATCAGGTTCCAGCTCTCCCAGGTTTCACCATATTTTATTTGCTAACTGGTCCTACCTTCCTTACCAGAGTCTATATAATAGGTGATTTCTGCATGAAGATGGGAAATATTCAGGCAATTAAAAAAGAAATCATTTGTTTAAAAAAAAAATAGAGCAATTTCAGCTTCAGCCTCAAAAGACACAAGCCTACCTGGGTAGCAAGAAGAAGATGTTTATATCAATCTCCCCTATAAAACCAAAAAACCCACTGCCGTCGAGTCAATTCCAACTCGTAGCGTCCCTATAGGACAGAGTAGAACTGCCCCATAGTTTCCAAGGAGCGCCTGGCAAATTTGAACTGCTGACCTCTTGATTAGTGGCTGAAGCACTTAACCACTACGCCACCAGGATTTCCATCTCCCCTATAGAGTCCCAGAAATTCTGACTTTAAGAAAACATTATCATATTATAATATCTGCTACTTTACAAATGGAAATATTAAAAATAAAATTAAACTATTCAAGCTCTCTTCTTCCCCCTAAAATGAAGCATGGAAGCACCAACTTAAAAAAATAGATTAATTTCTTGATATTGCAATAGCTATCAATGTTTTTAAATGGCTGGTAGACCTGGTTGTGCAGTGGTTAAGTGTTCGGCTGATAACCAAAAGGTTGGCAGTTCAAATCCAGAGCTGCTCCTTGGAAACCCGATAGGGCAGTTCTGCTCTGCCCTATATGAGTGGGAATCTACTTGATGGCAGTAGGTTTTCTGGCCTAAATCTGTATGAAATATAATTTTCACTTTAAACATGAAACTACTGTAAAGAAGAATTATGAGATTTTTCAAAGCACCACCCCTCCATCTAACATCATTTACTAGTTTCTGTAATACTTGTGGTCTACTAAAAAAAAAAAAAAACCAAAAACCAAATCTGTTGCCATCAAGTCGATCTAGACTCATAGCAACCCTATAGGACGAGTAGAACTGTTCCAAGGAGCAGCTAGTGGATTCAAACTGTTGACCTTCTGGGTAGTAGCCTGACTGATTTAGAGAGGAGAATCCGTATCATCTTGGCTCAAAGCAATGGTGAGCTATCTTACATTGACTCAATACCATCAAAGGGGGCAAGCCAGCAAAGGGGCTCCAAGAATAAGTCAACTGCCGTAAGGGACCATCAGTGGACTGGTTAACCAGAGAGTCATGAAGTGGCCAGGCAATGAAGTAACAGTAAGAACTCTCCAGAACATCTTAAGATCTCCAACAAGCAGGTGTTACTTTTAAAATAAAGGGTAATTGACAGTCATTTTATTTCTATAAAGAAAGGCAAATAACAAGATACTTTGGGGTCACAGTAATACCTTCTTTACCTGAAAGTTGCTTATCTGGGGAAAAACATGTAACACTAAAGAGAAAAACAGAGAAGTAGGAAGAAAAGACTAGATTAAGCTAAAATAGATATCAAATAATTCCTGAGCTGGACTCAAGCTTTTATTTCAAATCTGTCTCTTACTGTGGGAAACCATGTAGTAGCAAAGAGAACAAGGCAGACCTGGGATTGTCATTTGTCAACTATGCAACCCTTGGAAATTTTACTTGACCGCCTTGTGCTTCCTACTCCTCATCAGTAAAACAGGAACAGTTCTTGTATCTACTCCATAGAGCTGCTGAGGTAATTAAGAAAGATAATGTCTTTCAAAACTAGTGCATAATACTCAGCAAGTACTCGATTTACCCACTGCCATTGAGTTAATTCTGACTCATAGGGACCCTATACAACAGAGCAGAACTGCCCCATATGGTTTCCAAGGCTGTAAATCTTTATGGAAGCAGACTGGCACATCTTTCTCCCCAAAAGCACCTGGTAGGTTCAAACTGCTGACACTTGAGTTAGCAGTCCAGCACTTAACCACTTCACCACCAAGGCTCCTACTATCATCCTAGGCATTCTAATATCAGCTTGGTTATCCAGTCTGCAGTGAAATTAAAAGAAAAGACTTAAACAAGAAAGGAAAACGATATACCAACACCATGCACCTAAATTTGTAGCCACGTTCAGAATCTCTTGGGAACAAAAATGAAATTCATTATTCACACCTGCCAGACACACAGAAATTTTCAGTAGTGTCTGAAACTCATATCAGGGCTTCATATTCACTAAAGTTCCAGCAGAATGCGTTCCCTACTGGAAAGTTAAACTAACAAAAGGCTAAGCTCTCAGGACTATTTTTTTTTTAATGGAAGGAATGTTTTCAAAAACAATCATCTAAAACATTTGAAATTAAAAGCATTTTCACTGCTTATAAGAAGCAACATGTTATAATAAATAATAATACTAGTAAACATAATAACGGACATGAGCTCTGAGGTGGCACGTACTTATATCCCGGTTCCCCAACCAACTGCACGGTTTAGAGGACAAATACCTATTTCTTCTGTGAACAGAATGCTATTCACCACAAAGAACTAGGTAACACTGCATGGCACTTAGTAAAAAAAAAAAAATAGTAGGCACTTTAAAAAGGACTGTTGTTCTATACCATCAAGTCGATTCTGACTCATAGTGACCATATAGGGCAGAGCAGAACTGCCCCACTGTGTTTCCTAGGCTGTAATCTTTACAGAAGCAGATCACCAGGTCTCTTCTTTGGAAGAGCGTCTGGTAAGTTCAAACTGTTGACCTTTCGGTTAACAGCGGAGTGCTTAACCATCACACCACTAGGACTCCTTTTAAAAAAGGAAAACTACCATTAAGTAATAGAAACCCTGGTGGCATAGTGGTTAAGAGCTACAGCTACTAACCAAAAAGTTGGCAGTTTGACAATAAAGATCATGGAAGAAAAAATAGGGACAACGTTAGGAGCCCTAATACAAGGCATAAACAGAATACAAAACATTACCAAAAATGATGAAGAGAAACAAGATAACTGGGAGCTTCTAAAAATCAAACACCTATGCTCATCTAAGGACTTCACCGAAAGAGTAAAAAGACCACCTACAGACTGGGAAAGAATTTTCAGCTATGACATCTCCGACCAGCACCTGATCTCTAAAATCTATATGATTCTGTTAAAACTCTACCACAAAAAGACAAACAACCCAATCAAGAAGTGGGCAAAGGATATGAACACACATTTCACTAAAGAACATATTCAGGCAGCTAACAGATACATGAGAAAATGCTCTCGATCATTAGCCATTAGAGAAATGCAAATTAAAACTACGATGAGATTCCACCTCACTCCAACAAGGCTCGCATTAATCCAAAAAACACAAAATAATAAATGTTGGAGAGGCTGCGGAGAGATTGGAACTCTTATACACTGCTGGTGGGAATGTAAAATGGTACAACCACTTTGGAAATCTACCTGGCGTTTTCTTAAAAAGTTAGAAATAGAACTACCATACAACCCAGAAATCCCACTCCTTGGAATATACCCTAGAGAAATAAGAGCCTTCACACAAACAGATATATGCACACCCATGTTTATTGCAGCTCTGTTTACAATAGCAAAAAGCTGGAAGCAACCAAGGTGTCCATCAACGGATGAATGGGTAAATAAATTGTGGTATATCCATACAATGGAATACTACACATCGTTAAAGAACAGTGACGAAATCTGTGAGACATTTCATAACGTGGAGGAACCTGGAAGGCATTATGCTGAGCGAAATTAGAGGCAAAAGGACAAATATTGTATAAGACCACTATTATAAGATCTTGAGAAATAGTATAAACTGAGAAGAACACATACTTTTGGGGTTACGAGGAGGGGAGGGAGGGAGGCTGGGAGAGGGTTATTTACTGATTAGTTAGTAGATAAGAACTACTTCAGGTGAAGGAAAGGACAATACTCAATACATGGAAGGTCAGCTCAACTGGACTGGACCAAAAGCAAAGAAGTTTCCGGGATAAACTGAATGCTTCAAAGGTCAGCAGAGCGAGGGCGGGGGTTTGGGGACTATGGCTTAAGGGGACTTCTAAGTCAACTGGCAAAATAATTCTATTATGAAAATATTTTGTATCCCACTTTGAAATGTGGCATCTGGGGTCTTAAATGCTAACAAGTGGCCATCTAAGATGCATCAATTGGTCTCAACCCACCTGGATCAAAGGAGAATGAAGAACACCAAGGTCACAGGATAACTATGAGCCCAAGAGACAGAAAGGGCCACAGGAACCAGAGACTTACATCATCCTGAGACCAGAAGAACTAGATGGTGCCCGGCCACAATCGATGACTGCCCTGACAGGGAGCACAATGGAGAACCCCTGAGGGAGTAGGAGATCAGTGGGATGCAGACCCCAAATTCTCATAAAAAGACCAGACTTAATGGTCTAACTGAGACTAGAGGAATCCCGGTGGTCACGGTCCCCAAACCTTCTGTTGGCCCAGGACAGGAACCATTTCTAAAGACAACTCATCAGACATGGAAGGGACTGGACCATGGGTAGGAGAGAGATGCTGATGAAGAGTGAGCTACTTGTATCAGGTGGACACTTGAGACTGTGTTGGCATCTCCTGTCTGGAGGGGAGATGGGAGGGTAGACAGGGTTAGAAACTGGCAAAATTGTCACGAAAGGAGAGACTGGAAGGGCTGACTCATTAGGGGGAGAGTAAGTGGGCGTATGGAGTAAGGTATATATAAGCTTATATGTGACAGACTGACTTGATTTGTAAATGTTCACTTAAAGCTCAATAAAAATTACTAAAAAAAAAAAAGTTGGCAGTTTGAATCCACCAGGCACTCCTTGGAAACCCTATGGGGCAGTTCTATTCTGTTCCACAGGGTTGCTATGAATTGGAATCGATTCGATGGCAACAGGTTTTTTTTTTTTACCATTAAGACAATAAACTTCTGTGACGTGGGAAGTTCACTCATTTGGAGAAAGGGGCTCATTTCCAACGCTGCTACATGAATGAGGTGTTTCCCATTCATGCTACAATGAGTATGCTTCTAAAACAAAAGCACAATTATATATCCAACGAAGCTTTGTGCTGGAAGAGGCAAAGATGAACTACAACCTCATTTCACAGAGAAGGAAGCTAGGCTCAGAGACATAGGACATATCAGTCAAACCTGGCTGCCAGCCTTACACATATTAACGGAAATAGCGGTCCAAGGAACTCACAGCTTTACTCTTTGTTGTTCTTGTTGTTAGGTGCCATTGAGTAGGTTCCAACTCATACCGACCCTATTACAACACTGCCCCATCCTGCGCCATCCTCACAATCGTTATTATGCTTGAGCCCATTGTTGAAGCCACTGTGTCAATCCACCTTGTTGGGCAAATCTACTACAAAAAACCTCTTTAAAGCGTTAAAAAGATGTCACCTTACTCTTTGTGGTACATGACAATTCTTTATTATCAATATGTGAATAATGGTTCCCTCCCAAGTATACGTGCTCTCTAAACAATACTCAGGGATCCATGCCCTTAGCTTGGCTACACACAATGCTTCCTATTTTATTTGCTCATGCAACTTCTCCTTTGCTACAAAAGATTCTGATGTTTACTGATTCTATATTCAATCTTGAAATTGTTTTACAAAAGCTGCCTGCAATTCTATCAGGTGATAGCTACAAATGATGACAAAGGGTTTGATGTGTTCCAGTTCTCAAGACTCCATCACTTTGCACAGAAAAGGAACCCAGGACAGGGTAACCCTTTGTAACCAAACATAAACCATATGACGCACCAACTTTCACCCACTTTACTGTTTACCAAAGAACAGAAACAAGTAAATTAATAATAGAACAGAGGAAGGACAGTACTGTGCGTCTTCTCAGGGGATCACTTAGCAAAGACACGTCCCTGAGAGTTAAACCATTTCCTCACAAGGATGGAAAATCCTGAACAGGGTTACTAAGGTTCTAAACAGGAACTATAAAAAAACTACAATCTTGTGTACAGTTTTGTTTGTGAACTCAAAGTTCTATTAAAAAAGGGCAGAAATATTTTTATATAAAGAGTTTGACTTCCAGAACCTGAAAGAAATTTAAAGATTATGAGAGCCAAAGTACGACCTTGAATATAGCCCACCTAAATTTAGAGACCATCTCAAGAATACATTTGACACGTTGAACACTAACGACCAAAGACTAGACAAGTTGTGGAATGACATCAAGGACATCATGCATGAAAAAAGCAAGAGGTCATTAAAGGCAGAAATGAAAGAAAAGAACAAAATGGATGTCAGAAGAGACTCTAAAACTTGGTCTCAAACATCAAGTAGCTAAAGCAAAAAGAAGAAATGATGAAGTAAAAGAACTGAACAGAGGATTACAAAGGGTGGCTCAAGAACATAAAGTATTATAATGACATATGCAAAGACCTGGAGATAAGAAAACCAAAAGGGAAGAACATGCTCAGCATTTCTCAAGCTGAAAGAACTAAAGAAAAAATTCAAACCTTGAGTTGCAATAGTGAAGGATTCCATGGGGAAAATATTAAACAATTCAGGAACTATCAAAAGAAGATGGAAGGAATATACAGAGTCACTATACCAAAAAGAATTAGTCAGGAGGTACCATGTGAGCAGGAACCAATGGTACTGAAGAAGTACCAAGCTCCACTGAACACACTGGAGAAAAACAAGGCTCCAGAATTGATGGAATACCAATGGAAATGTTTCAAGAAACACACGCAGCACTGGAAGCACTCACTCATCTATGTCAAGAAATCTGGAACACAGCTACCTGGCCAGACAACTGTAAGAGATCTGTATTTATGCTTATTCCCAAGAAAGGTGATCCCACCAAATGCTGAAATTATTGAACAATATCACTAACATTGCACACAAATAAAATTTTGCTGAAGATCATTCAAAAACGGCTGCAGCAGTATATGAACAGGGAACTGCCAGAAATCCAAGCCAAATTTAAAACAGTACGTGGAACCAGGGATATCATTGCTGATGTCAGATGGATCCTGGCTGAAAGCAGAGAATACCAGAAAGATGTGTACTTCTGTTTTATTGACTGTGCAAAGGCATTCGACTGTGTGGATCATAACAAATCATGGATAACACTCCAAAGAATGGGAATTCCAGAACACTTAATTGTGCTCATGAGGAACCTGTACATAGATCAAGAGGCAGTTGTTCGAACAGAACAAGGTGATACTGTGTGGTTTAAAGTCAGGAGAGGTGCGCGTCAGGATTGTATCCTTTCACCATACCTCATCAATCTGTATGCTGAGCAAATAATCAGAGAAGCCGGACTCTATGAAGAAGAACAGGGCATCAGGATTCAAGGAGGGCTCATTAACAACTTGCATTATACAGATGGCACAACCTTGTTTGCTGAAAATGAACAGGACTTGAAGCACTTACTGATGAGGATCAAAGACCACAGTCTTCAGTATGGATTACATCTCAGCATAAAGAAAACAAAAATGCTCACAAATGGACCAATAAGCAACATCATCATGATAAACAGAGATAAGATTGAAATTGTCAAGGATTTCATTTTACTTGGATCCACAATCAACACCCATGGAAGCACCAGTCAGGAAATCAAAAGACACATTGCATTGGGCAAATCTGCCGCAAAAGACTTCTTTAAAGTCTTGAAAGGCAAAGATGTCACCTTGAAGACCAAGGTGCACCTGACCCAAGCCATGGTGTTTTCAGTCGCCTCCTATGCATGTGAAAGTTGGACGATGAATAAAGAATACTGAAGAATAATTCACACCTTTGAACTGCGGTGTTGGATAATAATATTGAATATACCATGGACTGCCAAAAAACAAGCAAATCTGTCTCAGAAAAAGTACAACCAGAACGTTCCTTAGAAGCAAGGATGGCGAGACTACGTCTCACATAGTTTGGACATGTTGTCAGGAGGGATCAGTCCCTGGAGAAGGACATCATGCTTGGTAAAGCAGAGGGCCAGTGAAAAGAGGAAGACCCTCAATGAGATGGACTGACAAGTGGCTGAAACAATGGGCTTAAGCATAACAAGGATTTTGAGGATGGCACAGGACCAGGCAGTATTTCCTTCTATTGTACATAGGATTGCTATGAGTTGGAACCTATAGGATAGCACCTAACAACAACAACAAACTACGTGCCCAAGATTACACAACCAGCTGTGGGGAGAGGGAAGGACAAAAGATCATCTATGTCACTTGGCTTCCAGCCCAGCTCTCCTTTGTGAGAACCAAGCTACCTCTATTGCAAACTTGCTCCCCTTTTCAATCTGTATAGGCTACAAAATACAATATGCAGAGTACTGTTAAAGGAAACTTTAGAATTTAATCCTTTTATAAGAATTGTTTTAAATATGGGTATGACCCCTTGTAGATGTGACTTTATCCAAATGCACCACTAAAATAATCTACCATCTCCCGTCTGTCTACTCCTAGTGGCTTCCCCAAAAGTCACAACTTAAATAGAAATTAATGAAGAAATTTTGAAATTAGTAACGTAATTGATACGGTACTAATTCTATTAAAATCACCAACAATCAGAATTAACTTCCTTCCCCATGTCCCAACTTCATTTCTATGGCAAATCTTTTCATAAAGCGACATGAGGAATGCCAGAGAGAATACCTTAATACCTACAGTACAGTGAAAGAACGGTAATTTGGTTTATGCAAGTCTGCTTATAATTGTATTTCTTCTTCTGGTTAAAGATCATGTTCCTAAGCCTAAGCAATGAATAAAAGACGAAGTGCTATTCTATTACTCAATCTAAATCCTTTAATTAAGTTACGTTCACCCCACCCTTCAAGAAGGCCAATAGATGTAGTCTTCAAATCTGCACACATTTTAACTTTACTGAGTCATAATACGCATACTTGGTTTGTACCACAGGTGAGTGATTAAAAGTCAATCTTGAGAAATACACATATACACAAATGAGTACCTGTTATGTCCTGTGTCAACTTGATAGTCCTAACTTGGTTAGGTCATGATTCCCAGTATTGTATGATTATCTGACATTTTGTCATCTGATGAGATTTCCCTATGTGTTGTAAATCCTATCACTATGATGCTGCTGAGATGGATTAGTGGCAGTTATATTGATAAGATCTACAAGATTAGATAGTGCCTAAAGCCAATCTCTTTTGAGATACAAAAGAGAGCAGTGAGACAGGGGGACCTCATACCACCAAGAAGGCAACACCTGTGGACCCGAGGTTCCTGCACTGAAAAGCTCCTTGACCACAGGAAGACTGATGATGAGGACCTTCGTCCACAGTGACAGAGAAAACCTCCCCTGGAAGAGACACCCTGACTTTGGACTTCTATCCTACTAGACTATAGGAGAATAAATTTATCTTTGTTAAAGCCATCCACTTGTGGTATTTCTGTTACAGCAGCACTGTATAACTGGGGGATTTTGAATAGAGAGGTGGACCGTATCAATATCCTGGTTGTGATGCTGTACTATGTTGTTGTTAGGTGCCGTTGAGTAGATTTCCAACTCACAGCAACCCCACATGACAGACTGGAACTGCCCCACACAGTAATCTTTACAGAAGCAGATTGCCAGGTCTTTCTCCCACAAGCAGCTGGGTCGGTTCGAGCAGCCAAGCACTTAACACTGCACCACCAGGCCAGGGCTCCTTTATTGTACTATTCCATTGCCGTGGAGTTGATTCCAACTCATAGTAACCCTGTAGCGCAGAGCAGAACTGACCCATAGAGTTTCCAAGGCTGTAATCTTTATGGAAGCAGACTGCGACAGCTTTCTTTCACAGAACAGCTGGTGAGTTCCAACCTCTGACGTTTCGGTTAGTAGCCTAGCACTTAACCACTGCACTATCAGGGCTCCTTTATTGTACTATAGTTTTGCAAAATGTTGCCATTCAGGGAGACGGTAAAGGGTACACAGGATCTCTCTGCAGTATTTCTTACAATTACATGTGAATCTACAAATATCTCAATAAAAATTTCAATTAAAAATGTCAACCCTGAAGCCTTAATATATGTAACTGATATAACTTACTCTCAGGTGGCTTAGAGAAAAAATGATATATATGTTACACAGTATATATAATATATACAAGCATTTGAAATATGGTATTGGTAAACAATAGTGAATATAACATGGACTTCCAGAAAAATGAACAAATCTATCTTGGAAGAAGTAACGCCAAAATGCTCCCAAAAAGAAAGGATGGCGAGACTTGGCCTCAGTTACTTTGGATACGTTATCAGGAGGGACCAATCCCTGGAGGATAACATCATGCTTCGTAAAGCAGAGGGTCAGTGAAAAGGAAGAAGACTCTCAACAAGATGGACTGACACAGTGGCTGTAACAATGGGCTCAAACATATCTACTATTATGGGGATGGCACAGGACTGGGCAGCATTCATTCTATCATACATGGGGTTGTTGTGAGTCAGAATCAACTCAGCAGCACTTAACAACAACAACAACAAATTTCGAGAGAGATGTGGAGGGAGGAAGGGAATGAAAACAAAAGGGGAAAATATTTACAACAGGTGAATCTGGATAAAGGCCATACAAGCGTTCTTTGTACTCAGTCTTATAACTTATCTACAAGTTGACAGCATTTATCAAAAAAAGTTAAATACGCACACGTTTACACTGAAGTTATCAGTGTTTATCTCATGATGCCCTCATCAGTTTTGAGTACTATTGCGTTAATCACTGTGAATTTGATAAAAGAAGTATGTCTCATTTGGATTTCCTTCATTTGGATGGGTAAGTTCAAGTCATTTGTGTTGTTTTCTATTACAGTATAAATAGTTCTCTTAGTGATTTGTAATTTTTTAAACTAATTTCGATGCTAAATATGTTAAGCCTTTGTCATATTTGCTACAAATGTTTTAAATACATTAACCTTGAAGGTTTTCCTTTTTTTTTTTGGCATTACAAATAATTCCATCCTAAGTAATGTGTATAAAGTAAAGATGATACTCAGGAAGCCACATCCAAATTTTACTGACATTTTAACTGACTCAATTACTCAGTATACGTCTTTTGTAATAAATGCTACCCAATTAGAAATAAAAATGGAGACACAAAGTTTTTGCCCCTGCGCACCACATTCATTGAACAAAGTATTTTTCTATTTAGTCTAAATCCTAAATTATCTGTACAGACTCTTAATCATCCCATCAGAGACATGTAAACTCTTTGTAAGACACTTAGCGCAGTCAGAAAAATGGTCAGGTTTAAGGAAATACTTGTCAGTTTATTTTAAATACATAAACTGATTCTCTCCAAATCATTACTTCCAGAAACCACAGTGACGTGTTCAGTAAGGCAGTACAACTACAGGCTTCTAACACTTCCCATAAGCGAAGAAACAATAGCTGCATTCACCATTCACACTGGAAGAGTACAATGTCATGTAATTTATATAAGCCATAAATGGAACAGTAGCTTCATGCAGCTTGAGACCAATTAATGCAAGTCTTGTACATCTATTAAATTTCTTAGTGTATGACAAATATGCAGTCACTACAACTTCAAAACATTTAGAAAGTCTATAATTTCAGAATGCGAGTATAACCACACATATACACACATCCACAAGGGGTAAGGAGAAATATATTTATAAATAGTTTCTGTACTTGAATCTATTAAAATTAAGATTTAAAAGATTAAAACTTAAAAGATCGTCCCCCAATTTAACATTTTTCAATAAGGAATATTTACCTTGGAAAAGTTGATATTATTTCCGTATGTTCTGCTCTATGGACTTTAAACAAAAAAAAAAATATAGCTAGAATCTCGTAAGCAAGGAAAAGCTTTCAATCTAAATAACTCAATAAGGAAACTCAAATCAAGATACTAAACAAATATTTATAGGACTGAAAATTCACTTTTTTACTCTATAATGAAATAGGAGTTTTTAACCGTGTGGAATTCAAATGGACTAGTATCTTTATGTTTGTTTTCACATAATTTAATTTCATGATCAGGAAATTTTTATAAACCTGTTGACCTTCTACTTTACAAATTGGTATCTTTTTTTTTTTTTTAATATCCTTTCTTCTCCAATAAGACCTAAATACCTACAGAAATTGAAAGGAAGCAAGACAAATACCTGCTGTTAAAAACGCTACTATATTTTCAGAAAAATGTGAAGTTTAAAACAAACTCATATTCATTTCAAATGTGTCGCCTGTATGTGAGAACAGGTCTTATATGAGATTGTTGGCTGCTTCCCAAGATAAACTCTTTCAAGTTATACCTTGCTGATTCCACTGGCATCAACGAAACTTTAAAATTCACAGGTGTGTAATTACTCCACATGCAGTTTTAACAAAAATAAGGAATTCCTTTGTAATTATACTGCACACTACCAGGAACAGAGTAGCAGAATGCTAGCCTTGTGGACAGGACTTCTTTTTCTCTTTTAAAAATGTGGGCCGGTGGGGAGAGGAGGGGGCAGGCAGCGCTGGGAAGGAGAAAATGGGCCTTGAGGTGCACGTCTTACCCCAGAAATTATAGCGAAATAGGAAATTCCTCTTCCAGGAGTTGGGAGGGGGGAGGGTAAAATACCAATTTCTAGAAAATTCTGTACCTTAGTGGAAGGGGGTAAAATGTCTGTCAGGCTGTCTGCCCAAGAAGAAATAAAATATGAGAGAGAAAATTACATATTTCAAGAAAAAGCAACTTCTTAGTTGGCCACAAAAATAAGCTTGGAGTTTTTGAGAACAACCTTCTTTTTTTCCATTCTGGAAGGCCAATTGGTGCTTGGAGGCCCTTTCCCGGGTCGCTCTCAGGCCCTTTACCACTGACATAATTCCACAGGAACAAAACCTTTTAGGTTACCATTCCATCACCCGACACCCCCCAACCTTTCTAATTAGGTACCTTCTAACAGGGCCCCTCACAAATCTATAAAGTACACAGAGAACCTTTTCGCTGCGCTTTTTTCTTTTTTAACCACTCAAACAACCCAATGTTCCAAGAATAACTTCTACAGTCAGGGTGACAATGTGTAAAGTCAACATTTTCTCCACATACTAGTATCTTCCAAGCCCCCAGTGTTGATCCAGGAGAGCGCTGTCTTGGCACTGGCGGTCCCTTGGACCTAGGAGCACTGCCTGTTATTCCTTGCTGAATTTGAATGGAAAACATGTTTCCCCCATTCTTGAAGCCTTGCCCTTTTTTTTTTATTATTATGCTTTACTCCTTCCAAATGTGAGGTTTACCTTTTGCAGGAAAAAAGCTGCACACACATGTCACAGTCTGTTTGGCAACACCATCTCACTCCTCCTCAGTGCCTCCAGGAGCCAAACTGAAGACAAACCGGTTTACTTTGTCAACGCAGTTGAAGTCCTTAGAAAATCATTTAGTTGAAAGAAAGAAAGAAAAAAAACTACCGATAAAGGTGTGAAAGAATTCTGAGCTGAAAGGTGAAACTTACATGTTGGCATTACTGCGCTGAGGTCCCCCGAGGCCGCAGGATCATTCTCCACAACCTAGCACCACCTTGGCTTCTGGTTCCACAAAGAGGAGCCCCGGCGGCTGGCACGGGCGCGGAGGCTGGACTCTCCTTTACGCGATCTCTGCCGAGTTCATCAGGCTTTCCCCGAAGTCGCTCCCACCCACGCTCTGCCCTGCGCAAGGTGGACCTAGGCGCTGCAGCGTTCGAGTGCGGCTCCTCTCCCGGGTTTCCCCAGCCCGCCACGGCCAGGGGGCAGGCAGGTTCCTCCTTACAAGGAACTTCAAGAAAAGTTAGAGCGAAAATGTGGAGGAAGTTGGTCTGCCTTTGAGCTGGTGCTGGGGGTGCTCTGGGCCGAGCCGGGTGGGAGACGAGGATGAGTGGGTGGAGGGGGCAGTGTCGGCAGGTCCTCGCCCCTAGCTGGCTAGAGGCGGGCTCGGTCACCCGTTTTCTTTCTCCCGTCCCCGCCGCGGGCTCAGGCTGCTCTCCCGGGGCCAGTCACGCCGCCCGCGCTTCCGGCCTTGGGACCAGGCCCGGGACTCGGGCTCAGGTGCGGCTGCCGGGCTGCGCGGGCGTCTGCTGGGCTCCGCGCGTCGCGGCCGAGGTCATCCCGGAGGCACAGGGCCCCACCCAGGACCGTCGCCTCGAGCGCAGAAAGACCGCCGTCCCTGCGTGGCGAGGGAGGCGCTCGCTGGTCCCCGCGGTGATAGGAAAGTTGCGTGGGCTGGTGGGGGTGGGAGATTGGCGCAGACCCGAGCTGAGCTCCCGGGGGAGGGAGGGTTCAGGGCAAACCCGGAGGGCACCCGAAAGCCGGGAACCCTTGAACCCTGGGGACTCTTCGGGAAAGAATTAATAAGCTCGGAGTGCCGGCGCCTGATGTGGGCATCTCCTCCCTGCCCGCGGGGATTTCGCGCTCGCGGAGCCGATCTCCCAGCCCAGTCGAATCCCCTCTCAGGCCCCTCTGACAAGTCCGAGAGCCATTGCCTTGCTCTTCTCTTCTTCCCTTTTCCTTTATTTTCTTCTCTACTCTTCTCTTTTCTTTCTTTCGTTCTTACCCTGCCTCTCTCTGACTTGCTCTTTTCCTTCCTTCCTTTGGTTCTTTTGTTCTTCCTCTTTT
Organism: Loxodonta africana; assembly: GCF_030014295.1. Taxonomy (NCBI): domain Eukaryota; kingdom Metazoa; phylum Chordata; class Mammalia; order Proboscidea; family Elephantidae; genus Loxodonta; species Loxodonta africana. The sequence goes on along the minus strand of NC_087342.1, from coordinate 210,713,038 downwards.
TTTTTTCCTAATACCCAGAGTGAAGGGACAGCCTGTCTTGGGAGTACACTTAACCACCCCGTGCTATCACTCCATCTCTTCGTCTCTGAAGAGAGTAAGAGTGGAGGGAGGTCACCCCAGGACCCCTTTTTTAAACCAAGGACGAAGACCAGTGTTGAGTAGGCTGTGGAGGCTGCAGGGCCAGTGTACCTATGCCCACCACGACAGGACACCCACTGCCTTCTCACACTGATGTGCTGATGCCTAAAGTTCCACAAAGAGATGGTTTTTTCTGGTTTAAGGCTTTGTCTTCTGTTTAAATGCATCTAAATTCTCCAGGGAGTGTTAACACTTGGAACTTTTACCACTGGGGCTGGAATTGTTCAAATCCCCTCTGGAAAGAAGGATTGGGGGGTGAGATATAAGGTAGAAAGAGCCTCAAGCGTCTGGGAGAGGGTGCAGTGGGATTACATGGAAGCAGAATTTGGCAGGACCTGTGATGAACCACCTCATCCACAATTTTGCCTTGACCCCCCTGCCTAAAGCTTCTGTTTTTTCCCCTGGGGCTTAGAAGGGTAGGGCTAGGTAATGAACTCTCCTTTAAAATCTGCTCCATAACAAATGAAAGTGTATTAACAAGGGGCTGGAAAGATAGTCACATAACATTTTATTCAGTGGGATTGATTTATAAGTGCAAATCTACTCACCCATTGGGGAAGGCCCACTGCCTGGTCTCCCCCCAAAAAACCAAAACCATTGTTATGGAGTCAATTCCAATTCATAGGAGCCCTATAGGACAGAGTGGAGCAGCCCCATAGGTTTCCAAGGCTGTAATCTTTACAGAAGGACGTCTGGTGTCCCAGTGGTTAAGCTCTCAGCTGCTAACCAAAAGGTCAGTGGTTCAAACCCACCAGGCCACTCAGCTTGAGAAAGGTGTGTCAGTCTGCTTCCATAAAGATTACAGCCTTGGAAACCCTATGGGGGCTGTTCTACTCTGTCCTATAGTGCCACTATGAGTCTGAATCGACTCAATGGCACACAACAATATTTACAGAAGCAGACTGCCATGTCTTTCTCTCACTTCAGGAGGGGTTGGTGGGTTCGAACCACCGACCTTATGCTTAGCAGCCTAGCACTTAACGACTGTACCACCAGGGCTCCTTTCTGGTTTCTAGCACTCCTATAAAGTAGCTACCTGGCAAAGGGATCTGGACAAATGTCATTCAGGTTGAGAAGTGAGAAAAAGAACACACTTAGAAAGAGGCTCCCTTCCCATTGCTTACTGCCAGAGTTAATCCACAGAACGCTAGAGGCAAATCTTCCCACGCCAGAGCTGTATACACATCTGAAGACAGAGCAGCCCAGCTTGCACTGCACAGTACACCCACGTGCACACATGTACACACACACAGGTCACACACGAAAGTGCCAGAACAATTATTTAACATTGATTGGCTTGCGATAGAGAACTGTTGCGGTGGAGAAAAAAGAGGTAGAGCAGGATTTTAACAGAGACAGCTAGCTACTGGCAGAAAGGAAGCTGGAACTCAGCCACCAAATGCAGAGGGCTGAGAATCTAAGGGAGTGTTCTCCTTGTGACTTTTATCAGCACTCATTTTGATGAGTAAACAGTATGATTACTAGAGAAATTGAGTCATTTAAGGGAAATCAACACTACTGACTCAAGCCTCACCCAAGCCATGGTATTTTCAATCACCTCATATGCATGGGAAAGCTGGACAATGAATAAGGAACACTGAAGAATTACTGATATCTTTGAACTATAGTGTTGGTGAAGAATATTGAATATACCATGGACTGCCAGAAGAACGAACAAATCTGTCTTGGAAGAAGTATAGCCAGAATGGTCCTTAGAAGGACATGTCATCAGGAGAAACCAGTCCCTGGAGAAGGACATCATGCTTGGTAGAGGGCCAGTGAAAAAGAGAAAGACCCTCAACAAAACAGATTGGCACAGTGGCTGCAACAATGGGCTCAAGCATAGCAACAATTGTGAGGATGGCACAGGACTGGGCATTGTTTCATTCTGTTGTATACGGGGTCTCTATGAGTCAGAATCGGCTCAACAGCATCTAACTACAACAACACTACTCTGCCTAACTCTCTCATGTTACAGATAGGGAAATGAGACCCAGAGATGCTATAAGGGCTGCACAAGCCAGCTAGAGGATCTAGAAACCAGGTCTCCAGACATCCAATTCAAGTCAGTCTCTATTACACCTGATTGTCTCAAAGAAATTCAAGTTCTACTCGGAATTATTTTTAAAAGAATAACATTTATTATTTCACAGTTTTTGTGGGTCTGGAATCTAGGTGCATGTTGGGAAAACGGGGAAAGGAGTCTATTGCTCAGCATGCAGACCCCACCTGGACTTCCTAATCAGAAGCCTTGGGCCATGATAATAGGGTCTGGGAACTAAGTCTTTCTTTCTCTTCCAGTTTTTTCCCCTTATCGGGGAAACTTCCTCCCAGTTCTGGATACACAGTAAACTTTCCTCTCTGCTCTGCACATGTGTGCATTGTGTGGCACACAGCCAACTACATTTTTATGTCTGTTCTTTGTGGGAAGGGAGCGATACCCCTCACCTGCTGCACAAGAGGGGTGCATCAGAACATCAGCTCTGAGCCAGCTGTCAGAGGGAATCCACTGCCGTGGGGGACTGGCACCACAGGTGAAGCTGACCTTGCTCTGTCTCTTCTTTGTGTGGATAAAGTGTTGTTCCATTGAGTGCCTGTCTATATACATCTTGATTTTTGTCAGCGACCCTGGACCTTGGCTTGACAGCACAGCTTAGTTCAGGGTCTCTCACAAGACTATAGTCAACCTGTCACTGAGGCTGCAGTTTTATCTGAAGACTTGACTGGGGGAGGATCTACTTCCAAGCTTATACATATGGTTGCTCCACCCATAGAATTGTAAAGCTAGAAGGAACTAGGAAACATAAAGGCACACCAAGAAATACAAGTAAATGAAATGAATGTTCATATATCTAGAAGATATGTTCTATTATATTTCAAAATGTTTATGAATTTATGTACCAATATTTCCATATAATTACATAAATCATAGGTAAAATATTTCAATGGATCAATGCCTTTCATTGGTCAGTATGTTGGTAGAATCTGTGTATTTTAACACTTCTGTCCTCAAACAAAGGATTTGTTCTTTTTCTCTGAAACAGGATGCTGTGTGGTGCAAAGTACAAGATCTTTTAATGCAGTAGATCTATATGCAAAACTTGGCCCTAAAGTTTGCTAGCACTGTGAACTCTGCCAGTTTACTTAAACTATGTAAGCCCAATTTGTAAAATGAGAATAATAATACTTATAATGTTTAACTCATAGGATCATCATGCAGATCTAATGAGATAATACACACAGGGCATCCGGCACATTTCCTGGAATTTGGTAATGTTGATTATCCTCTGCCTGCCCCATATATATCATCCGAAAACTGAAAGTGCCCAGGACCACATTCCTCTGCATACAGGAATCCTCTGACAACATTCCAGACGAAATGAGTATTAAACATCTGCTTGAATCCTTAACATTGATAGGCACTCAACTATGAGAAACTTCCTTTTCCTGTGGATTGAATCAAACATTCATGCCATCAACTTCCATTCAGAACAAAGGCATTCTATCTTCCACAATAAGCCTTTCAAATATCTGAAAACAGCTATCATCTCTCTCCTTAGCCTTCTCTTATTCAGTCTTACCCGAAACCCATTGCCGTTGAGTCAATTCTGACTCATAGCAACCCTATAGGAACTCAGTCTCACAGCCCCAGTTATTTTAACAATTCAATGTCTTGCTCCTCACTACATGTGTGGTGCACCCTTTCCTATCTACATGAGAATCATTCAGCCCTTCCTACAAGGTACTTAAAATGGACTCCACACCTCGTCTCTGATTGCAGTGGGATTCTCACCTCTCCTAAGATGGGTATTATTCTTCTGTAGATGAAAGATAATATTGACCTTTGGGCAGCCATATAAAATATTTCTAAGAGGGGGTAGAGCCATAATAAATTGATCTTCTACTATGTATTAGGTAGTATATACTTTTCTTTCATAAATCAAGTTGCCCAAGAAATATAGCATAATTTTTTGTAATTCAACCCACTTTGTGTTTTAATTGTTCATTCTGCCTTATTGTTAATCAATTCAAGTCCAACCCTTTCACCAGGCTTGTGGCTTTCACCAGCCAAGGTCCATGGCCACCAACAAAAAGCAAGACTTATACACACAGTCAATGGATGGAACAATGCTAAATTCACACAGGGAAGAGACACAGGAAGTTCAGCTTTACTTGTGGTGCCAGGTCCCCCTGGCAGTGGGTTGCCTCTTGTAGCTGGCTGAGGGCTGATGTCCCGCATGCACCCCTCTTGTGCCACAGGTGAGCGGAAGCAACATGATCCCTGAGTCACCTGTGTCAGCAGATATCATTCTGTCTGGCCCCAGTCATCGGTCTTCACGGGTTGCCACTCTTGTCATTGAGGTATCTCCATTTGGTGGCTTTTTCAACCTCTTGACTCCCTGCTGGGCCACCTTTGTCTTCATAAGTCTAGTCCCTCCAAGCACCCCATCTTTCTCTGGGGCCTTGACTCCTTCCTGGGACATTACCTGAGGGCAGGGGGCAGGGCCCCTGTCTGAAGCCACTCAGCTCCATGCTCTCATAGACCCCCTCTCTCTCTTCCTTCCCTTTCTAGCTTGAGAGAGTGGAGAGAGCTGCTCTTTCTCTGCTGTCTCATACATTTTATCTGTACCTCAACTTTCCTCAATTCCCTTTTTTTTTAAGGTTATGAAAAACCAATCCAGACATTCTGAATGTTTTCCGTTTCTACTCTGCCACATTGTTCCTGAAGGCTATGAGCATTCTGCTAGAAGCTTGAATAGAGAGAAGGAAAAGAGGAAATAGAGAGAGAGAGAGAGAGAAAGGTAGTGTTTCAAAAATATCATGTTTCCACTAATTCCAAAATTCTGAAATTATCATTCTTATTTTAAGGATAGGAAATTGAAGTTTAAAATGGCTAAGTAACTTACTGAAGACCATACAACCAGCAAGGGGCAGGGCTGAGCCCACGCTAAGGTCTGAGTGACTTCCAACATGGTGCTCTTCCTTCATAGAATGAAAGTCTGCACTATTGACCCCAAGTCTTTTCATATGAACTGCTGCCAAGTCAGAAACCCCAACCTGCACTAAGGCAATTGATTCTCTGAATCCATGGTCAGGAAGAATAGCAAATTTTATTACAAAGTAATTCCCAACTAGTGTATCAGTTTGTAGAAATCAATTTGAAATTTGATTCCTTCATCAATCTTGTTAACAATCTGTTCCAATTTTTGTTACATGCAAATTTAATAAAGCTGTTTCCTATATCAAGGTCATAAATGACAGTATTGACCAGAGCAAAGCCATTATGGAATGCCAGGAGAGGATTGCCTCCTAGTGATACAGATTTACTGACAAGCATTCAGAGGCGGTGAGACAGTTTGTACTCTACCTTACTTTACTCTCATCCAGTACATTTTCCCTGACTGGATCCCCAAATTATCATAAGAAATTATATAGTCAATAAATTTGTATAGCTTTCATATCCTCCTGACCTACTAATCTAGACATTCTGGTTACCAACCCAAAACATGAATTTGAGGGCCTGATGTGTTCTTGATGAGCTCCTGCTGGCTCTTTGTAATCTACTCATTCTTTTCCAAGTGCTCAAAAGCCTTATTGACAAGAAACATTTAGTTCTCTAGGTTCTATTTCCCACAACTCCCCCTTTTCCCTTAGAAAGTCAGAACAAATTATATACTGTTTGAAATCTGACATGACATATTTCTGAGCCCTGTACCTACAGATTGGTAATAATAGGCTGCTATTTTTTTTTTTTTTATGAACTTCATGTCCTAGAGCTCCTCAGTCTCCCACGGATAATAAAATTATTAATATCAGCAACTAGTACCACCATATTTTGTGTGCCCTGTGAATGTGACACTTTACTAAGATAATTACATATAGCACTTCCTTTAATCTTCACAACTGCCTACAGAATCAGAAAAGTGGTCTAAAGAAACTAAGATTTTAACTACTTTTTTTTTCCCCCTCTGACTGGAACACCATACTCAACCAACCAAGCCAGGTCCAGATGTACTTGCCTGGAACATTTATACAGAGGTCTCAGTGTGCAGTCTGGTTAAAGGAAATGCCAGGAAAAAAGACTACGACCTATCTGTCAATTCGTCATATTATGGTAGCTTGCATGTTGCCGTGATGCTGGAAGCTATACCACATGGTGGATAGGCTGAGACAGAGTAGGAAGAAATATGTAGCAATCACCTTCCAAAAATTAGCCAGTGAAAACTCCATGGACCACAACAGAATATTATCTGAGAATTTGACTTGCTTACTTTGGACATGTCATCAGGAGGGATGGCTAACTGAAGGACATCATGTTTGGTAAAGTAGAGGGCCAGCAAAGTCTAGGAAAACCCTCAATGAGATGGGTTGACACATGGCTGCAACAATGTACTCAAATATACTGATAATCATGAAGATGGCACAAGAACAGGCAACATTTCATTCTGTTATACATGGGTCACCATGAGTCAGAACCAGCTTGATGACTAATGAGAAAAACAACCCACAGAAAGCACCTCAGAGAAGGTAACAATTAAGATGAGAGCATATTGACAAAATGGAGACAGTTGTGCTAAAATTTATGGCCCAGCATTCAAGGCAGAAGGATATGGCTACTACAAATGTTGAAAGCAGCAACATGTTTTAGCATGTTTGATGCGGGGGGAAAGGCAAGTGTGGCTGGGGCACAGTGGGCAATGGGGAGAGGAATAGAAAATGAGGGCAGAGATGCAGGCAGGGGCTAGGTTATGTAGAGTCTTGTAAGTCAGGATACAGAGTTAGAATTTTATTTTAAGTAGCATTGTACACTGTTAAGGAGTTTAGACAGTGAATTGACAGTTGGATGCTGCGTTAAGAATGGATTACCACCCACCAAAAAAATGGATTAGAATGGATTAGAGAGGGGCAATAATGGAAGCACAGTGACCAGTTAGGTGGCTATTACAGTAGCCTGGAGTGGAAGGTAAAGTTGGCTTGGGTTAGTGTTGATAGTAAAAATGGAGAGAAGTAGATGGATTTAGGATAAACTTTGGAAGTTAAGTTGGCAGTACTTGTGATAGTTTGGATATAGGAGGCTGAGGGAAAGAGGCTTCAAGGAAGACACCTGGGTTTTAGAATTGAGCAGATGTATAAAAAAAATAGGGGGTGATATATGAAGGTATACATTGTATAAGGGATAGCAATGGAGGAAAGGGAAACCCTGGTGGTATAGTGGTTAAGTCTTATGACTGCTAACCAAGAGGTCGGCAGTTTGAATCTGCCAGGCACCCCTCGGAAACTCTATGGGGCAGTTCTACTCTGTCCTATAGGGTTGCTATGAGTCGGAATCGACTCGACAGCAGTGCATTTGGGTTTGTTTTTTGTTTTTAATGGAGGAAAGGGGACATCTTAAGTTTGAGAGGCCTATTCTGTAGACATCCAAGTAGAGATATCAAATAGGTGATTGGCATATGCTTCTTAGTTTAAAGAGCAGATTTGGGAATAGTCAGCATACATGGCATTAGAGAATGAATCAGAAAAGTATCCATGGAGACATATAGAGAAAAGAAAGGTGTTTTTAAAGAGGAAGAGGAGATAAACCAACACTTAAAGAGGAAGAGGTGCCAGCAAACGTGATTGAGAAGGAGTGGCTGACAAGGTAATATGAAAACAGAAAAATGTGTTTTCACAAAAGCCAAAAGAAGAACATGCTTCAAGAAGGAGGAAGGGCTCAGCTGGGTTAAATGCTGCTGAGAGATAGAGATGATATTGTTGACATGGATTCCCTGGCTGGCACAAATGGTTAAGCACTCAACTACCAGCCAAAATGTTGGTGGTTCAAACCCACCTAGAGGCACCTCAGAAGGCAGGCCTGGTGAGCTGCTTCCAAGGTCACAGCCTTGAAAAACCCTATGGAGCAATTCTACTCTGCACACATGGGATTGCGATGAGTTGGAATTGATGGCAACTAACAACAAGTAGCTTTGATAGGAGTAGGATGAATGGAGTGGTGGGATCAGAAATGAGAATGGAACAGCTTTCGAAGAGAATAGGAGATGAGCAATCAACAATAGTCAACTTTTTCAAGAAATTTAGCTCTGAACCTGAGCAGAATAATGGAACATGATGTTCTTTGAAAAAAGTATAGCTGAGATGTTTTTCTCTCTAAATGGAAAGGCAAACACATGTTTGCAGATTGGTAGAAATTATTAAAAAAAAAAAAAAAAACCTGATGATAATGGGGGTAATTGCATGAGTGATGTCCTTGGGAAGTAAAGGGAATTGAGGAGGAATCCAGAGTGCACGTGAAGGACCTGATCTCTAATAGGTACCACCACACTATCCTGGAATGAAGTCTGCAGGATATTGGTTTAAATGAGTGATTATAATGACCAGGATCAAGACGAAGGTGAGCTCATGATAGGACTGATGGATGGTTAAACCATCTATTGAAAACCCTTAATAAGATCAAAGACCTGTCAGAATTTATATGAAAGAGCAAGTGAACTGGAGGGATAAGAGGTGTAATAAACATTGGTAAAGCTAGGATCAAATTTTACCCATTAGCTGTTAATCAGTGGTCATTTGTCTCTTGTCCTGATTGGGAATGACTCAATCCCTGTAAAGTAGAATATTAGAAATAACCTGGGAAAATAGCATGGAAGGTGGACTCCTTCCCACGTCACTGTAACAATGCTGCAAGCATATGTACCTGAGAAACAAAGTAAGGGCAACATCATGTACTATAAAAGGATCCCAGGGTGATTTGGATCTTCATAAAAATTCTTCACTGATGATTCATTAAGAGAACTTCCCAGGTTCTTATTGTGCTGAGCATCAAACAGGAATTCTACCAAGTATTTACTTGCTTTGCTGTGAATATCAAATACACTAACTCCCTCATTATTTTTCCTTTTGAAGTTTCTGGTAATCCTAGATTTGGGCTTTCGTGAACTGGGGGCGGAGAGAATGGGCTGGAGGTTTTTCCATTATAATGCAGGTCTTTTGATATTTCATTGTTTTCAGTCACCGTCCCCTCCTCTGGCCCTGGAGGCTGGAATCTGGAGCCTCTTTGGTTTAGTTTCTCCAGAGAATACTCTCTATTTCCTACCAGGTCAAGAAGGGTGGTTGCCTCACTGTCTGAGTTAGGGGTGGACTTTAGACCTAGCTGTTCCTTAGATAGATCCTCAAGCAGTCACTACTACCTCACCCCTGACTTCTGAGGACTTTTGTGCCTCCATTTCCTGAGCTTTTCCAGGTTCATGAGGACACGTCTGCTTGCTTTCCATTGATCTCCTGCTCAGCAAACACTTAGGTTTGACTTCCCTCTTCTACGTCATTCTCCTTGTCTCTATTAGCTTTCCAGCTTCATATTTTCATCTTTAGAGTTACTAATATCTCCTGGTCCCATTGAAGATAGAGTTAGTTTGAAAATAGACAAACATAATCATGAAAAATAGGCATCACGTAACTGCTGGGTTAAATGGTGACAAATGATTCTTTAAGAACTGAAGAATACTGTATAAAATTGAGCACTTGCATTGAGTATTAATCAGTTGTGAGAAATGTCAGAGCTTAGTACATTTGTTCTGGTTTTTAAATGGTGATTCTTAAAAAGCTAAAAACTACAGTTTAGCTTTTTAGGAATCACCATTTAAAAACCAGAACAAATGTACTAAGCACGGACATTTTTCCAAATATATGAAATCCGTATTATTTTGGGGCTAATTGAATTTTATACTCTGAGAAAAATAACATCTTTATCATGTCATAACTTTTAACTAAGTGCATTTCTTTTAACATTGGTAGAGTCAATCTCGCATTCTTATTTAGCATACCTATACCCTGGTGGCATAGTGATTAAGTGCTACAGCTGCTAACCAAACAGTCAGCAGTTCGAATCCGCAAGGTGCCCCTCGGAAACTCTATGGGGCAGTTCTACTCTGTCCTATAGAGTCTCTATGAGCAAGAATCGACTTGACAGCACTGGGTTTGGGTTATATCCTGTAACCCTGTCCCAGTTTATACATAAGGTTCAAAATATAAGGATGTCAATGGTGATGGTAGTCAGCATTTCCAATCCCAGTTTTTTAGGGAATATCTACATCCTACTAAATCTTATTGCAGTGCTACTAAATGGTTCTAAAATAACCAAGACTTATGCCAAACTTCATGCCAGAAAATGTAAAAAAAAAAAAAACTAGCAAATTTCTCGCATTCCTAGAAATACTAACAAACTTCGCAAAAAGAATGCTGACCCATCAAACGTGCACAATATACAAAATTCTTGTATCAGTCTAGAGAAAAAACTCAACGGAGGTATGAGTTTGCTTATATAGTCAGCATGGTGAACTTAGGAAGGATGATGTTGACATCAGAATTTCAAAATTCACCTTTTCCTCAGCAAAATGACTCCTAGATCAACTAAAATTTTTACTGTTTGAAAAGATAGATTTAACATCATGAAAATGTAATTCCAATTACTTTTCAGTAAAAGATATCTATTCATGTGTTAACTCCAGGTCTTTGCGCATTTCAGTATAAGTTACTTTGTCTTCTTGAGCCACCCTTCTGTTCAGATTTTTACTTCTTCCTTTCTTCCTTGTGTTTTAGCTCTTCTATGTCCAAAAGCAAGTTTCAGAGTCTCTTCTGACATCCATGTTGGTCTTTTCTTTCTTTCCTGCCTTTTTAATGACCTTGTTTGGAAACAGGGTCTTTGAAGGTACTACCTGTTAAGTCAACATGAGGTCATACTGTAGCAGGGCGGTCCTCATTCAATCTGAGTGGTGTCCTGTAAAACAGAAGAGTGGCAGAGAGACAGACAGAATCTGTTCCTGGCCTTAGTGATGCCCCAGAATGGATACATTTCAGGATGTGACTCTCTCTCAATTAAAAGAAATTGTTTATGTATTGAGGATAAACTAAGGACAGGTAGAATTGATTCTGGTGAATTTTTAAAACACCATCAGCTTTTGATAGCTTGGTGTTTCCATTTGTACGGTGCAAAGGTAAAAGCCAAGTGAACTGGACTTTTGACCCAGCTGAATCAGAGTATTTAAGCCACAATAATTTGTGAGGAATACCATCAGCAACAGCACTATGGCTGCAACAATAGGCTCAAACATAGCAATGATTGTGAGGATGACACAAGACCAGGTAATGTTTGGTTCTGTTGTTCATTAGGTAGCTATGAGTTGGATCCAACTCCACAGCTCCGAACAACAATACCACCGCCATTATCATCAGAAAATCTCCTTTCCATTTTCTATATGACAAGAAAGATACAAGACTCTTGTTTTTGTGACTTCTCTAAAGTGCCATCTCCATACTTGTCATTTGTGTTATACATATGTTTTATGGTTTACTTCTCTGAGTTTGGAGGGTGTCCTGCCAGAATCACATACAAGGTAAAAAAGTGACCAATAAGCTCAAGCTTTTTGAAATGAAGTGACAGAGGGCTTAGAAACATGGTAAGACTGGCAGAGGCCATGCTGATTTCATTTGTAGGTTTACATCCCCTGTGCTACGGCACTGGGTGCTACTCCAGCTCTGGTTTTGGTAACAGAAAATTGAGGAAGTCAATAATAATTGAAATATTTCAGATTTTAATTTATATCATAGAAACTTTTGCTGCTTGTATATTCAAAAAATGTACAAACTAGAGAAAAATAGAACAAACTCAACTTGCCTCACTCTTTTTATGTCTCCATTCCAAAAACCAGCCAGCACCAAATATTTGAGGGGGAAAAAAAAAACAAACATGATTGGAATGATTACAATGCTACCTGGTAGAGGAAAGTGAACTTTTGAAGAATTAACAGAAAGCAAAAGCTCATTTCCAATAAAAACTTTTGTTTTGTAGGCTGTTTTTACATGCCACAGAATGAATAAGTACGTTTAAAAAGTGGCAATAAAGTTAAAGGAGACAAGAAGGAGGTGCCTGCCATGAAAGCCAGAACTATTCTCTATTCTCACACAGACAACTGCTAATGGTTAAGTAGTTTTAGGAAAAAAAAAATATATATATATATATATTTTTTGACTTGGAAAATTCTAGTACATTTGGGCATGGGCAATTATGTCTAGAATCCAAATTGATTCAACCTGTGAAATATTTTTAAAACTGAATTTCATTAAAAACTTTTTTTATCAGTACATTCAACATTACCCATAATCATTTTTCTTAATTACTTCTTTGCCATATTAATGAATTTTATAGTCAGTTTCTCCTTATTAATTCTAAAAAGCATGACTGTTATCAAAGAAATCATCGTTCATCACAAATCAATTTTAAACTACTTTATCAATATCCATATACAAGTATATATCATTTAATAAAGCTAATGTTTAAATGTCAAATACTGCCTATGATACGGAGTTGCCAGTTAGTATACATACGTGTATGTATATATATATATACAGTTGTCACTTGGTATCCCAGGGTGGATTTGGTTCCAGGAACCCTGCAGATACCATAATTTGTGGATGCTCAAATCTCTTACATAAAATGGTATGGTATTTGCATATAAATTACGCATGTCCTCCCATATACTTTAAATCATCTGTAGACTACCTATAATACCTGTTGTTGTTGTTGTTAGGTGCCGTTCAGTTGGTTCCTACTCATAGTGACCCTGTGCACAACAGAACGCAACACTGCCTGGTCCTGCGCCATCCTTACAATCACTGTTACGCTTGAGCTCATTGTTGCAGCCACTGTGTCAATCCACCTCGTTGAGGGTCTTCCTCTTTTCCGCTGACCCTGTACTCTGCCAAGCACGATGTCCCTCTCCAGGGACTCATCCCTCCTGACAACATGTCTAAAGTAGGTAAGATGCAGTCTCACAATCCTTGCCTTTAAGGAGTGTTCTGGCCACACTTCCTCAAAGACAGATTTGTTCGTTCTTTTGGCAATTCATGGTATATTCAATATTCTTCGCCAACACCACAATTCAAAGGCGTCAACTCTTGTCCAGTCTTCTTTATTCATTGTCCAGCTTTCACATGCATATGATGCAATTGAAAATACCATGGCTTGGGTCAGGTGCACCTTAGTCTTCAGGGTGACATCTTTGCTCTTCAACACTTTGAGGAGGTCCTTTGCAGCAGTTTTTTCCAATGCAATGAGCCTTTTGATTTCTTGAGCGCTGCTTCCATGGCTATTGATTGTGGATCCAAGTAAAATGAAATCCTTGACAACTTCAATCTTTTCTCTATTTATCATGATGTTGCTCATTGGTCCAGTTGTGAGGATTTTTGTTTCCTTTATGTGGAGCTGTAATTCATACTGAAGGGTGTGGTCTTTGATCTTCATTAGTAAGTGCTTCAAGTCCTCTTCACTTTCAGCAAGCAAGGTTGTGTCATCTGCATAAGGCAGGTTGTTAATGAGTCTTCCTTCAATCCTGATGCTCTGCTCTTCTTCATATAGTCCAGCTTCTCGTATTATTTGCTCAGCAGACAGATTAAATAGGTATGGTGAAAGAATACAACCCTGACACACACCTTTCCTGACTTTAAACCAATCAGTATCCCCTTGTTCTGTCCGAACAACTGCCTCTTGATCCATGTAAAGGTTCCTCATGAGCACAATTAAGTATTCTGGAATTCCCATTCTTCACAGTGTTATCCATAGTTTGTTATGATCCACACAGTCGAATGCCTTTGCGTAGTCAATAAAACACAGGTAAACATTCTTCTGGTATTCTCTGCTTTCAGCCAGGATCCATCTGACATCAGCAATGATATCCCTGGTTCTCTTCTGAAACTGGCCTGAATTTCTGGCATTTCCCTGTCAATATACTGCTACAGCAGTTTTTGAATGATCTTCAGCAAAATTTTGCTTGCGTGTGACATTAACAATATTGTTCTATAATTTCCACATTCAGCTGGATCACCTTTCTTGGGAATAGGCATAAATATGGATCTCTTCCAGTCAGTTGGCCAGGAAGCTGTCTTCCATATATCTTGGAGTAGATGAGTGAGCACCTCCAGCGCTGCATCTGTTTGTTGAAACATCTCAATTGATATTCCATCAATTCCTTTATCCTTGTTTTTCGCCAATGCCTTCAGAGCAGCTTGGACTTCTTCCTTCAGTACCATCCATTCCTGGTCATATGGCACCTCTTGAAATGGTTGAATATTGAATAATTCTTTTTGGTATAATGACTCTGTGTATTCCTTCCATCTTCTTTTGATGCTTCCTGCATCGTTTAATATTTTCCCCATGGAATCCTTCACTATTGCAACTCGAGGCTTGAATTGTTTCTTCAGTTCTTTCAGCTTGAGAAACGCTGAGCATGTTCTTCCCTTTTGGTTTTCCATCTCCAGCTCTTTGCACATGTCATTATAATACTTTACTTTGTCTTCTCGAGAGGCCCTTTGAAATCTTCTGTTCAGTTCTTTTACTTCATCAATTCTTCCTTTTGCTTTAGCTGCTCGATGTTCAAGAGCAAGTTTCAGAGTCTCCTCTGACATCCATCTTGGTCTTTTCTTTCTTTCCTGTCTTTTCAGTGACCTCTTGCTTTCTTCATGGATGATGTCCTTGATGTCATTCCACAACTCGTCTGGTCTTTGGTCACTAGCATTCAATGCGTCAAATCTATTCTTGAGATGGTCTCTAAATTCAGGTGGGATATACTCAAGGTCATATTTTGGCTCTCATGGACTTACTCTGATTTTCTTCAGTTTCAGCTTGAACTTGCATATGAGCAATTGATGGTCTGTTCCATGGTCAGCCCCTGGCCTTGCTCTGACTGATGATATTGAGCTTTTCCATCGTCTCTTTCCACAGATGTAGTCAATTTGATTTCTGTGTGTTTCATCCGGTGAGGTCCATGTGTATAGTCACTGTTTATGTTGGTGAAAGAAGGTATTGCAATGAAGAAGTCATCGGTCTTGCAAAATTCTATCATTCGATCTCCGGCATTGTTTCTATCACCAAGGCCATATTTTCCAACTACTGATCCTTCTTCTTTGTTTCCAACTTTCTCATTCCAATCACAAGTAATTATCAATGCATCTTGATTGCATGTTCAATCAATTTCAGACTGTAGCAGCTGATAAAAATCTTCTATTTCTTCATCTTTGGCCCTAGGGGTTGGTGCATAAATTTGAATAATAGTCGTATTAACTTGTCTTCCTTGTAGGCGTATGGATATTATCCTATCACTGACAGCGTTGTACTTCAGGATAGATCTTGAAACATTCTTTTTGACGATGAATGCAATGCCATTCCTCTTCGAGTTGTCATTCCCAGCATAGTAGACTATATGATTGTCCAATTCAAAATGGCCAACACCAGTCCATTTCAGCTCACTAATGCCTAGGATATCGATGTGTATGCATTCCATTTCATTTTTGGCTATTTCCAATTTTCCTTAATTCATACTTCGTACATTCCAGGTTCCGATTATTAATGGATGTTTGCAGCTGTTTCTTCTCATTTCGAGTTGTGCCACATCAGCAAATGAAGGTCCTGGAAGCTTTACTCCATCCACATCATTAAGGCCAACTCTGAGGAGACAGCTCTTTCCCAGCCATCTTTTGAGTGCCTTCCAACCTGGGGGTCTCATCTTCCAGCACTATATCAGACAGTGTTCTGCTGCTATTCATAAAGTTTTCACTGGCTAATGCTTTTCAGAGGTAGACTGCAGGGTCCTTCTTCCTAGTCTGTCTTAGTCTGGAAACTCAGCTGAAACCTGTCCTCCATGGATGACCCTACTGGTATCTGAATACTGGTGGCATAGCTTCCAGCATCACAGCAACACACAAGCCCCTACAGTACGACAGGACTGACAGACACCTAATACAATGTAAATAGTTGTTAATTCTTACACTAAACGTTTAATGCTTTCTCAACCTTTACAACTACTTTATCATGAACCAGAGAAACCGTTTTTGCTGTTGTAGGGCAGCACCCACCACTCATCTGTCAGTTTGTCATACTGTGGGAGCTTGTGTGTTGCTGGAACAGACAGGGTGACCCATGGCGAATAGGTTTCAGCAGAGCTTCCAGACTTAGACAGATTAGGAAGAAAGACCTAGCAGTCTACTTCTGAAAAAATTGGCCAGTGAAAACCTTATGAACAGCAACTGAACATTATCTGATATAGTGCAGGAAGATTAGCCTCTCAGGTTGGAAGGCACTCAAAATATAATTGGGTGAGAGCTGCCTCCTCAAAGTAGAGTCGCCCTTAATGGTGTTGATGGAGTAAAGCATTCTGGACCTTCACTTACTGATGTGGCCATGACTCAAAATGAGAAGGAACAGCTGCAAACATCCATTAATAAAGTGAAACTTACAAAACATAAATCTGGGAAAATTGCAAGTCATCAAAAAATTTAATGGATGCGTGAAGATCAGTAAGTGTTAGTGTGCTGATATGGACTGGTGTTGGCTATTTTTAATTGGACAATCATATGGTCTACTATGCTGGGAATGAAAAATTGAAGAAGAATGGCATTGGATTCATCATCGAGAAGAACATTTCAAGACCTATCCTGAAATACAATGCTGTCAGTGATAGGATAATATCCATATGCCTATAAGGAAGACTAGTTAATAAGACTATTACTCAAATTTACGCACCAACCACTAACTCGAAAGATGAAGAAGCTGAAGATCTTTACCAACTTCTGCGGTCTAAAATTGATCAAACATGCAATCAAGATGGATTGATAATTACTGGTGATTGAAATGAGAACGCTGGAAACAAAGAAGAAGGAACAGTAGTTGAAAAATATGGCCTTGGTGATAGAAATGATGCCAAAGGTAGCATGCTAGAATTCTGGAAAACCAACAACCTATTCATTACAAATACCTTTTTTCAACAACATAAATGGGGACTATACACTAGGACCTTGCCAGATGGATTACACAGGAATCAAATTAACTACCTCTGTGGAAAGAGACAGTTAAGGAGCTCAATATCATCAGTTAGAACAAGGCCAGGGGACAACTGTGGAACAGACCATCTATTGCTCTTATGCAAGTTCAAGTTGAAGCTGAAGAAAATTAAAACAAGTCCATAACACCTAAAGTACAACTTTGAGCATATCCCACCTGAATTTAGAGGCCATCTCAGGAATAGACTTGTTGCATTGAACACTAATGAATGAAGACCAGACGAGTTATGGGATATCATCAAGGACATCATACGTGAAGAAAGCAAGAGATCATTAAAAAGATAGGAAAGAAAGAAAAGACCCAAATGGATGTCAGAAGAGACTCTGAAACTTGCTCTTGAATGAAGAGCAACTAAAGTAAACGGAAGAAATGATCACATAAAAGAGGTGAACAGAAGATTCAAATGGAGGCTTGAGAAGACAAAGTAAAGTAATGAAATGTGCAAAGACATGGAGTTAGAAAAGCAAAAGGAAAGAACATGCTCAGTATTTCTCAAGCTGAAAGAACTGAAGAAAAATTCAAGTCTCGAGGTACACTATTGAAGGATTCTTTCTATAGGCAAAATATTGAATGACAAAAGAAGTATCAAAAGAAAATGGAAGGAATACACAGAGTCACTGTACCAAAGACAATTGGTGGACATTCAACTACTTCAGGAGGTAGCACATGATCAAGAACTGGTGATATGGAAGGAAGAAGTCCAAGGTGCACTGAAAGCATTGGTGAAAAACAAGGATCCAGGAATTGATGGAATGCCAATTAATATATTTCAACAAACAGATACAGCTCTGGAGGTTCTCATTGTCTATGCAAAGAAATTTGGAAGACAGCCACCTGGCCAACCAACTAGAAGAGATCCATATTTGTGCCCATTTCTTTCTTTCAAAGAAAGGTGATCCAACAGAACACAGAAATTATCAAACAACATCCTTAATATCACACACAAGTAAAATTTTGTTGAAGATAACTCAAAAGCCGTTGCAGCATTACATTGACAGGGAACTGCCAGGAATTCAACCCAAATTCAGAAGAGGACATGGAACAAGGTATATCATTGCTAATATCAGATCCATCTTGGCTGAAAGCAGAGAATACCAGAAAAATGTTTACCTGTGTTTTATTGACTATGCAAAGGCATTTGACTGTGTGGATCATAACACATTAAGGATAACATTGCAAAGGGTGGGAATTCTAGAACACTTAATTGTGCTCATGCAAAACCTGTACATAGGCCAAGAAAGCAGAAGTTCAAACAGAAAAAGTGGATATTGTGTGGTTTAAAGTCAAGGTGTGCATCAGAGTAGTATCTTTTCACCATACCTATTCAATATGTATGCTGAGCAAATAATCTGAGAAGCTGGACTAAACGAAGAACAACGCATCAATCAGGATTGGGGGATGACTCATTAACAACCTGCTATATGCAGAGGACAAAACCTTGCTTGCTGAAAGTCAAGAGGACTTGAAGCACTTACTGATGAAGATCAAAAACCACAGTCTTCTGTATGGATTACACCGCAATATAAAGAAAACAAAAATCCTCACAACTGGACCCATAAGCCACATCGTGAAAAACGGAGAAAGATTAAAGTTGTCAACGATTTCATTCTACTTGGATCCACAATCAATGCTCATGGAAGCAGCAGTCAAGAAATCAAATTGCATTGGGTAAATTTGCTGCAAAAGACCTCTTTAAAGTGTTAAAAACACTACGTCTCTCTGAGGACTAATGTGCACCTGATCCAAGCCATGGTGTTTTAAATTGCCTCACATATGGTGTAATGGTTAAGCACTATGGCTTCTGACCAAGAGGTCGGTAATTCAAATCTACCAGGCACTCCTTGAAAGCTCTATGGGGCAGTTCTACTCTGTCCTATAGGGTCATTATGAGTTGGAATCAACTTGACATCAATGGCTTTGGTTTTTTTTTGTTTTTGAATTATAGTGTTGGTGAAGAATATTGAATATATCATGGACTGCCAGAAGAACAAACAAACCTGTCTTGAACTTGGCCAGAATGCTCCTTAGAAGTGAGAATGGTGAGACTTCGTCTCACACACTTTGGACATGTTATCAGGAGGGACCAGTCCCTGGAGAAGGACATCATGCTTGGTAAAGTAAAGGGTCAGCAAAAAAGAGGAGCTGGATTGACACAGTGGCTGCAACGATGGGCTCAAACACAGCAATGATTGTGAGGATGGTGCTTGCAGTGTTTCATTTTGTTGTCCATAGGGTTGCTCAGAGTCAGAACCGAAGCGAAGCCACCTAACAACAATAAGGGGCAGCGATAACACTTCCATGAACCTCAGCATCTTTGTGCTTGATTGTGCAAATGCTCAACTCATTCTTACAGAACTTACTGCCCACTCCTCCAGCAAGCAAAGTCCCGCTTTTCAAAAGATCTAAGATTTTTATTTTCTCGTCTAGAGATAGTACTTTATGCTTCCTTTTAGCCTTCAAGGAATTGCTTTGACGACTTAATTGCATTTTAGGAGCCATTTTTTCACAGAAACAAAAGATGTACACTACACATAGCAAATGAAGGAGACATGAGGCAAACAATGCTCAGGCAAAGAGTGCTGGAGAGAGACTGAAGCTCTGTGAAATGGCAGGAGCCTACAGCAGAGCATGCGTGCACATCACTTCATTAGTGTGTGTTCAGCATAGTGCTTGGGAAGGCAAATCCAAGTTTTGGTTTTTGGGACTTTCTTTATTATTTTCTCCAAATACATGCTTTTGATGCACAGTTGGTTGAATCTGCAGATAAGGAACCTGCAGACACAGAGGACCAACTGTGTGAACTGTGTGTATGTGTATGTGTGTATGTGTATATACACATATAGGTATTACATGTATATACAAGTATATATATATGTACACATGTATATGTATGTATGTATATAAAGTATGCATGTACATATGTGTATGTAAATTAGTGCCCTCGAGTCGATTCCAGCTCATAGCGACCCTATAGGACAGAGTAGAACTGCCTCATATAGTTTCCAAGGAGCACCTGGCCGGTTTGAACTGCTGACCCTTTGGTTAGCAGCCGTAGCACTTAACCACTAAGCCATAAGGGTTTCCTATGTATATAAAAAATATATATATGTATGTATATACATGTATGCATATGTGTATGTACATATGTGTGTGTCTATATATATATATACTCATTGATTTAAGTAAAAATCTTTGCCAAAAAATGATTCATGTCCATGAGCACATAATCATTTTTGTTATTTCCCCAAGTGAACCTGAAAAACAAGTCCTGCTTTCCCAGCCCAATTCAGACTCAGTCAACTTCTACTCTTGTATTCAAGGCTTAGGTCATTGCTTTATGTAGGAACTGATTTCAGTGGAGCCTCAAGAAAACTGTTATTCTATCCTATGTTGGACATTGTTTGGTCTCAGTTTTTTTATCATGACACAATACAAAGTCATATTTCATAATGCCTAGATTTACTTTTCAAACATACTTGAAATGACTACTGTCTCTTAAAGGAGACATTTCCTTTTTTAGTGAATCATTGCAAAGGTAGGCAAAAATAAATATACAATTATTTGCTGTACTTCTGTGAACTCTCAGAGCTATGTTCTTTTTGTTGGGTGCCATCAAGTCAATTCTGACTTAGAGTAATGCTATAGGACTGAGTAGAACTGCCCCCATAGGGTTTCCAAGTTTATAATCTTATGGACGCAGACTGCCACATCTTTCTCCCAAAGAGCAACTGGTGGGTTCAAACTGTAGACCCCTCTCTTAGCAGCCCAGTGCTTAACCATTGTGCAACCAGAGCTCCTTCTCTCAGAGCTATATTAAGCAAGAAATTTAGAATTTCTTCAATTTAATTATTAGCAAAACATTGTTTACTGAGTTTCCAACATACATAGACATGTTGTTAGTAGACTTTGAGTTGATTCTGAACTGCCGCGTAGGTTTTTCAAGGCTGTGACCTTTTGGAAGCAGATCACCTGGCCTGTCTTCTAAAGCACCTCTGAGTGGGTTGAAATCGACAACTTTTCAGCTAGTAATTGAATGATAGTAGGAGAATGACAATCTCTGATTGAAAGGCCAGTTTTTGTGGGTGCGCTCAGAAAAAGCCAATATTCAAATTTATTAATCCTATTTTTTAAATATAATAATGTTTCCTTATTCAATCTAAGTGAAAGGGATAACATAAATAATACACTAATTACGTTTGTTGACATAGAGTAGGTATTCAATAAATTAGTCATTATTATTGTTAACAAAATGTTATAATTTATTTTTATAGTATTCTTTTGTCTTCAAAACAGTCACCAGTACCTGCCATTAAAATAAAGAAATTACTACAAACTTTTTATACATTTCTTATTCTTTTATACATCTAAATTTCTTACTTAAAAAGTAAGCTTCATTCTATCAAATCAAACTTAACCCTGCATTTCTGCCTAACATCATAGATAATTAGTTAACACGTACATACCACATTTTTCTCCTGCTTGTCCACATTTCACTTTGTCTCTATTTTGAAGTTCAGCATTATTCACATATTTTCCTTAATGTTTATTATGGCAAATAATAATATACTAAAAGTAACTACGTATTATATAAATATAAGTGTGCGTTCTATAATTAAGTGTAAGTATACATTTTGAATTTAATCTAATTTTAAAATGTAAGAATATTTTTTTATTTAACTTTGAGATTGAATTGTTAATTTGATTTCTAAAATTAATATTGTCTATATAATCTCTATTAAGTTCCACAATATTATAGCTATAGGAGAATAGTATAAATGAAGGAAACATTGATTTTGGAGTCAAAAGGAATATGAACCTTTGCTATATAGTTGCAGAGAAGCTAAGCCAAGGGGAATATAGCATAATATCTAGGGACATTAAAACAGGACTGCCTCATGCAACCTGCAAAGATGTATCATGACCATTATCTATGCGACTTTAGATAATTAGCCTAATTCTTGTAAAATTGAAACTATAGCAGCATCTATTCCACATAGTGTGTGACTCATTAGATAATAGGTGGGGCAATGCCTTAAAAACTGCAAAATGTTGGGCAAATGTTTGTTATTATTTGAGTCTCTTCCTTGTAATTGAAATTGTTTTCTGATTTCTGGTTTTAAGATTTCAGAATAAATCTATCTCTGCCTTCTTCTTATTTTTTAAAACCAAATGAAAACACAAGAAAAAAAAAGAAAAGAAAAAATCTCCAACTTTGATGACATTAATAGACACTTAGAATATTGAACTATAAAAAAAAAAAAAAGAGTAAAGACCTACACACCATGAGAGAGAGCATCAAGAGAAGACTTTAGACACAGTTGGCAGAGGACAAAGTTCTTCAATGTAAGTAAAAAACTCCAGCGTCAAAACCAATAACCTATTATTTGGAGAAACAAGATTGTGGTAGATAAGATTGTACCCAAAGCATCCCTAAACCCCATTTAACATCACGTTCTGGAAAGGGTGTAAAATCAGAATGAGGAAATGTGGAAATACACCATCTTGGAAGAAGTAGTCTACTTGTATCGCAGTATGGTAGAGAAACTCTCAGTGTTTAATAGTCCTACAACTGTCAAATTTCATCAAGCACAATCAGGACAGACAGATAGACACAGGCAAACACATACATGCACACATCTTTTGTCATAATTTTTTTCTGATGTACTATGGAGACTTCCTACTAACTCAAAGTAGATCATTCTCATATATCAAAGTATACTTGAGGGATTTTCTATAGACAACAGAACTAAATTTAAGCTGTCTTTTGTCAATTTATCTGCTTTCTCAGTTCACTTCCCAGGCTCTGCTACATTATTCTTGCACAACTAATTAAGTAGGACACACTGCCATCATTCAACTATATTAAATGAGTGATCTACAAAGAAATACTGTAACAAAATGATCGATAAAGACATACTAATTTAAGCCAGATGAAGAATACAATTTCAGAAAGATTTTGCCAACTATTTCTCCACAAAAATAAAGAATGTAATGAAAAAAAAGAAGGAGGCTTTTTTAAAACATGAGCTGAGAGCAAAGATACAAGAGCTCTAGGAAAAACATTAAAAAAACAGAAGGTGATGAATAAAATGTTAGAAGAACAAAGACAAACAATGAGGAGGAAAATAGAACTAAAAAAATGCAGATCACATTGGAAGCAGGAAAAAGACTAGAAGCTGCCCAAACACACACACAAAAAAGACACAGAGGAAAGACAATAAGTATGAATAAATTTAAATGGGAACTAGTTAAAAAAGATTTTATAAATATGTTCAAAAAATTAAAGACAATTTCTTCAAATAATTAAAGAAAAACAATACAAACATGTAAATAGAGAGGGATATAAACAGAAAAATAGAAATTATAAAAATCAAGCCTTGAAAATTCTAGATCTGAAAATACAAAATGAAATAAAAAACGACTAGAAAACTCAACTGCTAATTTGAGAAAGCAAAGAAAAAAATATCGATGTACTTGAAGATAAATCAATAAAAATTATTCTATCTGAAAAACAAAGAGAAAGAAAAATAAACAAAGTCTTGGGACAATATCAAGTTGTGCAACACACATGCTGTTAGAGTTCCAGAAAAAGAAAACTGAACAAAGTGGATGGAAAAAAAAAAAAAAAAATTAAGCAATAATGATTGAAATTGTCCCAAACATGTTGAAAAACATTAATTTACAAATCCAAGAAACTCAGTGAAACCCTACTAGAATAAAAACAGGTAAAAATGATACTTGGGCACATGAGATTCAAATGGATGAAAGCCAAAAATTAACAGGAAATCTTGAAAGAAGCAAGAGTAAATGACATGTTTCATAGAAAGGAATAACAATATGATTAAGCTCTGACTTTTCATCAGAAGGAAACCCTTGTGGCATAGTGGTTAAGAGCTATGGCTGCTAAGCAAAAGGTTGCAATTCGAATCCACCAGGCACTCCTTGGAAACCCTATGGGGTAGTTCCATTCTGTCCTATAGGGTTGCTATGAGTCAGAATCAACTCCACAGCAAGGGGTTTGGTTTGGTTGGGTTTTCATCAGAAAGAACGGAGGCTAGAAAATATTGAAATGAGAAATTCAACGTGCTGAAAGAAAAAAATATCATTCAAGAAATCTATATTCAAGGAAAATATTCTTTAAAATTTAAGGTAAAATAAAGACATTTTCAGATTAAAATAATTTAGAGAATTTAATGCTAGTAGAACTTCACTATTTAAGATGTATATACAGATATACAAAAAGAAAGAAAGGGCACCCTACAGGGTAAATTTGTGATGGATGAGTTAATATAAAAATAATATACATTTTTTTATACATATTATTCAAATTTATCCTTTATGATGCTCTTTCTTTATGTCTATCTGTGTATATACATATATTTGAGTTACCATCTGATGTTATTTTCCTCCAGTCTGAAAGACTTTTTATATTATTTTCTTTTTTCCCCCACACATATGGCAGTTTGTCATGCTGTGGGGGCTTGCGTGTTGCTATGATGCTGGAAGCTATGCCACCAGTATTCAGATACAAGCATGGTCACCCATGGTGGATAGGTTTCAGCTGAGCTTCCAGACTAAGACACACTAGGAAGAAGGACCTGGCAGTCTACTTCTGAAAAGAATCAGCCAGTGAAAACTTTATGAACAGCAGCACAGGGGAGCACTGTCTGATGTAGTGCTGGAAGATGAGCCCCCCAGGTTGGAAGGCACTCAAAAGATGATGGGGAAGAGCTGGTTCCTCAAAGTAGAGTCGGCCTTAATGACATGGATGGAGTAAAGCTTCCAGGGCCTTCATTTACTGATGTGGCACAACTCAAAATGAGAAGAAACAGCTGCAAATGTGCATTAATAATTGGAAAATTGGAAATGGTCAAAAATGAAATGGAACTCATAAACATTGATATCCTAGGCATTAGTGAGCTGAAATGGAGTGGTATTGGCCATTTTGAACAGGACGATTATATAGCCTACTATGCCAGGAATGACAGCTTGAAGAGGAATGCTGTTGCATTCATTGTCAAAAAGAACATTTCAAGATCTATCCTGAAGTACAATGCTGTCAGTGATAGGATAATATCCACACACCTACAAGGAAGACCAGTTAACATGACTATTATTCAAATTTATGCACCAACCACTAAGGCCAAAGATGAAGAAATTGAAGATTTTTATCAGCTTCTGCGGTCTGAAATTGATCGAACATGCAATCAGGATGCATTAATAATTACTGGTGAATGGAATGCAAAAGTTGTAATTGAAGAAGGATCGGTAGTTGGAAAGTATGGCCTTGGTGATAGAAACCATGCCGAAGATTGCATGATAGAATTTTGTAATATCAATGACTTCTTCATTGCAAATACCTTTTTTCACCAACATAAACAGCGACTGTACACATGGACCTCACCAGATGGAACACACAAGAATCAAATTGACTACATCTGTGGAAAGAGACGATGGAAAAGCTCAATATCATCAGTCAGAACAAGGCCAGGGGCCGACTGTGGAATAGACCATCAATTGCTCATATGCAAGTTTAAGCTGAAACTGAAGAAAATCAGAGCAAGTCCACTAAAGCCAAAATATGACCTTGGGTGTATCCCACCTGAATTTAGAGACTATCTCAAGAATAGATTTGATGCATTGAACACTAATGGCTGAAGACCAGATGACTTGTGGAATGACATCAAGGACATCATACTTGAAGAAAGCAAGAGGTCATTAAAAAGACAGGAAAGAAAGAAAAGACCAAGATCGAAGATGGATGTCAGAAGAGACTCTGAAACTTGCTCTCTAATGCCGAGCAGCTAAAGCAAAAGGAAGAACTGATGAAGTAAAAGAACTGAACAGAAGATTTCAAAGGGCAGCTCTAGAAGGCAAAGTATTACAATGACGTGTACAAAGACCTGGAGATAGAAAACCAAAAGGGAAGAACGTGGTCAGCATTTCTTAAGCTGAAAGAACTGAAGAGGAAATTCAAGCCTCGAGTTGCAAAAGTGAAGGATTCTATGGGGAAATTATTAAACGACACAGAAGGCATCAAAAGAAGATGGAAAGAATACACATAGTCATTATACCAAAAAGAATTAGTTGATGTTCAACCATTTCAAGAGGTAGCATATGATCAGGAACCGATGGTACTGAAGGAAGAAGTCCAAGCTGCTCTGAAGGCATTGGGAAAAAACAAGGCTCCAAGAGTTGATGGAATGTCAACTGAGATGTTTCAACAAATGGATGCTCACTTATCTATGCCAAGAAATATGGAAGACAGCTTCCTGGACAACTGACTGGAAGAAATCCATATTTATGCCTATTCCCAAGAAAGGTGAGCCAACTGAATGCAGAAATTATACACAAATATCATTAATATCACACACAAGCAAAATTTTGCTGAAGATCATTCAAAAATTGCTGCAGCAGTATATCGACAGGGAACTGCCAGAAACTCAGGCCTATTGCAGAAGAGGACGTGGAACCAAGGATATCTTTGCTGAAGTCAGATGGATCCTGGCTGAAAGCAGAGAATACCAGAAGGTTTACCTGTGTTTCATTGACTATGCAAAGGCATTCGACTGTGTGGATCATAACAAATTATGGGTAACGTTGCAGAGAATGGGAATTCCAGAACACTTAATTGTGCTCACAAGGAACCTGTACATAGACCAAGAGGCAGTTGTTCAGACAGAACAAGAGGATACTGAGTGGCTTAAAGTCAGGAAAGATGTGTCAGGGTTGTTTCCTTTCACCATACCCATTCAATCTGCATGCTGAGCAAATAATCTGAGAGGCTGAAGTGTATGAAGAAGAAAGGGGCATCAGGATTGGAGGAAGGCTCAAAAACAACCTGCATTATGCAGATTACACAACCTTGCTTGCTGAAAATGAAGAGGACTTGAAGCACTTACTAATGAAGATCAAAGATCACAGCTCACCTCAACATAAAGAAAACAAAAATCCTCACAACTGGACAAATAAGCAACATCATGATAAATGGGGAAAAGACTGAAGTTGTCAAGGATTTCATTTGACTTGGATCCACAATCAGCAGCCATGGAAGCAGCAGTCAAAAAATGCATTGCATTGGGCAAATCAGCTGCAAAGGACCTCTTTAAAATGTTGAAAAGCAGAGATGTTACCTTGAAGACTAAGGTACGCCTGACCCAAACCATGGTATTTTCAGTAGCATCATATGCATGTGAAAGCTGGATAATAAATAAGGAAGACCGAAGAAGAATTGACGCCTTTGAATTGTGGTGTTGGCAAAAAATATTGAATATACCATGGAGTGCCAAAAGAAGCAACAAATCTGTCTGGAAGAAGTACAACCAGAATGCTCCTGGGAAGCAAGGATGGCTAGAGTGCATCTTCCATACTTTGGACTTACTGTCAGGAGGGATCATTCCCTAGAGAAGGACATCATGCTTGGCAAAGTACAGGGTCAGCAGAAAAAAGGAAGACCCTCAATGAGGTGGATTGACATAGCAGCTGTGACAATGGGCTCAAGCATAACAACAACTGTAAGGATGGCGCAGGACCGGGCAGTGTTTCATTCTGCTGTTCATAGGGTCACTATCAGTCGGAACTGACTCCATGGCACCTAACAACAACAACAACATTTTCTTTTTTATTCTTGGTTTCTTTAAAAAGTATGCATATTTAAGCCAAATATTATACCACTGTATTGTTGGAATTATATATAGATGAAAGAAGGCATGAGTAAACAGAACTATACTCTTGAAAGATTCCTATATTTAATTGGAAGTAATTCAATAATAACTTTAAGTAGATCTGATAAAGTTGCATGTAATTATCCCTAGGGCAACCACCAATAAAATGAAAAGACATGTTAGAAAGTCAATAAGGATTTATAAGGATATACTACAAAATATGAGCTTAAAACAAAAGAAAGCAGCAAATGAAGGTTGTGTAAAGAAACAAAACAGAGACGAAACGAATAAAAAGGCAGCAAAATGGCAGACTCAAATCCCACATATAAATAATTTTATTACTGGTAAATGCAATTTGATGAAACATACAAAATGAAAGCCAGAGATTGTCAGATACGATAAATAGCTGCCTGAAGAGACAAACTTTAGATATAAAGACACCAATAAGTTGATAGCAAAAAGGATGGAAAAAGACGTATATGCAAAAAGCAAATGCTTAAGAAACAAGCATAAGAAAGCTAGGGTGGCTGTATTAATATAAGACAAAATAGACTTCTAGCCAAGGATTACTTCTAGAAAGTGACATACTCCTTGATGTTAAAAGGATTAATACAATAAGAAGATATAACAATTATAAATACATATACATACCTAATACCAGAGCTCCAAAAATTGGCAGAATTGAAAGGAGAAATAAATAAATTTGAAACTATGGTAGAAGATTTTAG
Organism: Loxodonta africana; assembly: GCF_030014295.1. Classification (NCBI taxonomy): domain Eukaryota; kingdom Metazoa; phylum Chordata; class Mammalia; order Proboscidea; family Elephantidae; genus Loxodonta; species Loxodonta africana. The sequence goes on along the minus strand of NC_087342.1, from coordinate 210,684,623 downwards.
TACTGCTCTCAGAATTTGATAGAAGACTAAACATAAAATCACGAAGAAAACAGAAGACTTCAGCAATACTATTAATCAACTCGATCTAATTGACATTTATAGAACACACTGCACAACAAGACCATACATGATCTTTGTAAATGTACATGGACTATTGACCAAGATAAACTATAGTCCATACAACAAGCCTCAGTAAATTTACAATGACTGAAATTATACAGAGTATGTTCTCTAACAACAGCAAAGTTAAACTAAAATTCTAAACAAAAGCATATCTGGAAACTCTCTCAAATATATGGAAATTAAAACTCTTGTAAATAAGCTGCTCGTCAAAGAAGAAATCAAAAGAGAAATTAGAAAATATTTTGAGATGAATTATAATGAACACAATACATCAAATGTATGAAATGAAACTAAAGCAGTGCTTGAAGGGAAATTTATAGCATTGAATGCTTATATTAGAAATGAAGAAATATCTAGGATCAATGCTATAAGTGTTCAACTTAAAAAACTAAAAAGGAAGCTAAAATTAAACCCTGTCTAAGTAGAATGAATGCAACAACAACAATAACGACAACAAAAAGAGTGGAAATCAATTAAATGGGAAGCAGTAAAACAGTAGTGTGAAATTGAAAAAAAAAAAAAGGTGCTTTTTGAAAAAATTGATAAAACTCTAGCCAGTCTGACCAAGGGGAAAAAAAAAAAAGGGAAAAAACAAATTATCGACACCAGGAATGAAAGAAAGAAGAGATTCTACAGGTATTAAAAGGACAATGAAAATATATTATGAAAAACCTCATGCCAACAAATTCAGTACAAAAATAAAATGGACAAATTCCTTAAAAGAAAACTAAAAAAATTTGACTCAAGAAGAAACAGGAAATCTAAATAATCCTCTATCAATTAAAATTTGAATTCATAATTAAAATCTGTCCTATACAGTCCAGGCCCAGATCACTTCAGTGGTAAATACTCAACCATTAAAGAAGAAATATCAGTCTTACACAAATTCTTTCAGAAAGTAAAGGAGACAGAAAGACTTCCCAACTCATTTTTATGTGGTTAGTACAGAAAAATACATTACAAGTTTAGAAAACTACAAACTAATATTCCTCACAAGCACAGTTGCAGAAATCCTTAATGACATATTAGCAAATTAAATATAACATGAAACAAATAATAAATGAAAAGGAACAAAATATATTTTGCTGTATAATACTTTACACCCTAATGTTGTTGTTAGGTGCCCTTGAGTCAATTCTGACTCATAGCAACCCTACATACAACAGAAGGAAACACCTTCTGGTCCTGCACCATCCTCACAATTGTTGTTATGCTTAAACCCATTGTTGCAGCCACCGTATCAAGCCATCTTGTTGAGGGCCACCGCCTTTTTCGCTGACCCTCTACTTTACCAAGAATGATGTCGTTCTCCAGGGACTGATTCCTCTTGATAACATGTCCAAAGTATGTGGGACATAGTCTTGCTATCCTTGCTTCTAAGGAGCATTTTGGCTGTATTTCTTCCAAGACAGATTTGTTTGTTCTTTTGGCAGTCCCTGGTATATTCCATATCCTTTGCCAATAAATCATCCTTATTCATTGTCCAGCTTTCACATGCACAGGAGGTGATTGAAAACATCGTGGCTGAGTCAGGTGTACCTTAGTCCTTAAACTGACATCTTTGCTTTTGAACACTTTAAAGGGATCTTTTGCAGCAGATTTGCCCAATGCAATGCATTGTTTGAAATCTTGACTGCTGCTTCCGTGCTTAACACCCTTTAAAATTTCTGCTCTTCAGGGAAGTCTTTCAACTTCTCTTAGCTTCAGATTGATTCATTTGTATTTGAGGGTGGGAGGAGAGAGAGAGAGAGTAGAAGGAGAGGAGGAGATACAAATAGAGAGAAAGACAGTATGTGTAGAAGGAGAGGGAGAGAGAACTGCAGAATTACCATATTGATGTGAAGGTACTGCACAAATATGAATATTATTATCCAAGTACATAATCTAATCATATAAATTATTTGCATAAGATAGGTTACTACCTGTCTCACAGCATCCTTTTCCTGCAGCCAAAGGCAGCCTCTAGGAATCCTCATGTTTTCAGGGGAGCATCATTTGTTTTCATGACGGAAGATAGTCCTTTTTCTCTTATCTCCTCACTCCAGAATTCAATGTTGTATAAAATAACTTGCCCCAAGTTTCGGAAAACATACTTATGAATTAATAGGGTAAAAGACGATCAGAGGAATTTATAAAATCTCATTGAACATTAGTAAATACCACCAAATGCAAGGTAGTATGTGGAGAAACCATGAGATTGGTACCGAATCCTATACATGTTCAGAAGAGAGAGGCATGGTCCACACTTCTGACGGGAGCACACAGGGAAGACCTTAGGAAGCAAGCGGCCTTAAGTTGGCCCTTAAAAACAGGAACCTTCATGCCCAACTTCCCCTTAAAGTCCTTTTGTTTTTTTCTATTTTCTTACAGCTCCTCTCCCACTTCCTCTGGTACAGGCTCCCATGTGGTCTTTCTGTTCTCTCTCCATACCACCATCAAAGTTTACTGCCAATTAAAAAGTTGAGAGAGCTGTGAATAAGTGATAGACCTAGAAACATTACAGCTTATCTTCTCCCTTGGGTTTTGTAGTTTAACATCTAGAGTACAGAAATAACAAATAACCTCATGGTAGAATTTCAGGAATTTACAATGGTAGGAAAGGTAATGTTTTAGGAGAAAGCCCTTTTTAGGGAACCCACCTCTGCCTAGAAATTTTAAGTGGCTCATAATCCACAGCTAGAGTCCATGGGTGGTGTAAACAGCTAATGAGCTAATCAAAAAGTTTGAGGTTCTAGTCCATCCAGAGACACCACGGGAGAAAGGCCTGGAGATCTGCTTCCAAAAAATCAGCTACTGAAAACCCTATGGAATATAGTTCTACTCTGATACACATGGGGTCACCATAAGTCAGAGTCAACTCTACTGCAATTGCTTAATCTGTAAAAAAAAAAAAAAAAAGTATGAAACAAAAATATTAGAATAACAGATGAGACTTGACTATTTCTTGTCGTCTTTAAAAAGATCAAAAGAGAATGTTATCTTATTATTGTGCAACATGCTGGTGTCAGACAGAATCCAAATAATTTTAAGAAAACCAAAGACACAAGGAAATATTACCCCTAAGGACTAAGAAAGAAAAAAAAAAAATTTTTTTTTTTTGTTTTTAAAGGACCACATAAACCAGAGACTTCACCAGCCTAAAACCAGAAGAACTAAATGATGCCCGGCTACTACCACCAATTACTACCCTGACAGGAAACACAATATAGAGTCCCAGATAGAGCAGGTGAAAAATGTAGACCAGAACTCAAATTCAGATAAAAAGACTAGACTTAATTTTCTGATAGAGACTGGAAGAAGCCCTGAAACTACGGCCCCTGGATGCACTATTAACCCAGAACTGAAACCATTCCCAAAGCCTACTCTTTAGACAAAGATCGTTGTTGTTAGGTGGTGTCCAGTTGATTCCAACTCATAGCAAGACTACGCACAACAGAATGAAACACTGCCCAGTCCTGTGGCTTCCTCACAATCCTTGTTATACTTAAACCAATTGTTGCAGTCACTGCATCAATCCATATTGTTGAGGGTCTTCTTTTTCTCTGACCCTCTACTTTACCAAGAATGATGTCCTTCTCCAGGGACTGATCCCTCCTGACAACATGTCCAAAGTATGTGAGACATAGTCTCGCCATCTTTGCCTCTAAGAAGCATTCTGGTTGTACTTCTTCCAAGATAAGTATGTCCTTTTTTTTGGCAATTCATGGTATATTCAATATTCTTCAACACCACAATTCAAAGGTGCCAATTCTTCTTTGATCTTGGTTATTCATCACTCCGCTTTCACATACATATGAGGCAATTGAAAACACCATGGCTTAGGTCAGGCCCACCTTAGTCTTCAAGATGATATCTTTGCTTTTCAACACTTTAAAGAGGTCTTTTGCAGCAGACTTGCCTAATGCAATGTGTTTTTTGATTTCTTGGCTGCTGCTTCCTTGGGTGTTGATTTTGGACCCAAGTAAAATGAAATCCTTGATTGCTTCAGTCTTTCTCCATTCATCATGATGTTGCTTATTGGTCTGGTTGTGAGGATTTTTGTTTTCTTTATGTTGAGGTGTAATCTGCACTGAAGGCTGTGGTCTTTGATCTTCATCAGTAAGTGCTTCAAGTCCTCTTCACTTTCAGCAAGCAACGTTGTGTCACGTCCATATCCTCCAATTCTGATGCCACATTCTTCTTCATAGAGACCAGCTTCTTGGATTATTTGCTCAGCATAGAGATTGAATAGGTATGCTGAAAGAATATAACCCTGACACACACATTTCCTAATTTTAAACTACTCAGTATTCCCTTGTTCCATTCAAAGGACTGCCTCTTGATCTATATATAGGTTCCTTATAAGCACAATTTAGTGTTCTGGAATTCCCATTCTTTGCAATGCTATCCATGATTTGTTATGATCCACACAGTCAAATGCCTTTGCATAGTCAATAAAACACAGTAAACATCTTTCTGGTACTCTGTGCTTTCGGCCAGGATGCATCTGACATCAGCATGATATCTCTGGTTCCACGTCCTCTTCTAAATTCAGCTTGAATTCCTGGCAGTTCCCTGTCAATATACTGCTGTAGCCACTTTTAAATGGCTGATCTTCAGCAAAATTTTACTTATGTGTGATATTAATGATCTTGTTCAATAATTTCTGCATTCGTTGGAATCCCCTTTCTTGGGAATAGGCATAAATATGGAACTCTTCCAGTTGGTTGGCCAGGTAGCTATCTTACAAATTTCTTGGCATAGACCAGTGAGCACTTCCACTGCTGCATCCATTTGTTGAAACATCTCAATTTGTATTTCGTCAATTCCTGAAGCCTTGTTTTTCGCCAATGCTTTTAATGCAGACTGGACTCCTTCCTTCAGTACTTTTGAGTCCTGCTCATGTGCTATCTCCTGAAATGGCTGAACGTCAACCAGTTCTTTTTGGTATAATGACTCTGTATTCCTTACATCATCTTTTGATGCTTCCTGCATTATTTAATATCTTCCCCATAGCACCTTTCAATATGCAACTTCAGGTTTCAACTTTTTCTTCAGTTCTTTCAGCTTGAGAAAAACTGAGCGTATTCTTCCCTTTTAGTTTTTCATCTCCAAGTCTTTGTATATGTCATTGTAATACCTTACTTTGACTTCTCGCTCTGCCCTTTGAAATGTTTTGTTCAGCACTTTTACTTCATCATTTTTTCCTTTTGATTTAGCTACTTAACATTCAAGAGCAAGTTTCAGAGTCTCTTCTGATATCCATTTTGGTCTTTTCTTTCTTTTCTGCCTTTTTAATGACCTCTTGCTTTCTTCATATATGATCTCCTTGATGTCCCTCCACAAGTCGTCTGGTCTTCATTCATCAGTGTTCAACAAGTCAAACCTATTCTTGAGATGGTCTCTAAATTCAGGTGGATACTCAAGGTCATACTTTGGCTCTCGTAGACTTGTTCTAATTTTCTTCGGCTTCTATTTGAACTTGCATATAAGTAATTGATGGTCTGTTCCACAGTCAGCCCCTGGCCTTGTTCTGACTGACGATATCAAGCTTTTCCATGGTCTCTTTTCACAGATATAGTCTATTTGATTCCTGTGTATTCCACCTGGTGAGGTCCACGTGTATAGCCACTGTTTATGTTGGCAAAAAAGGATATCTGCAATAAAGAAGTCATTGGTCTTACAAAATTCTACCATGCAATCTCCTGCATGGTTTCATTCACCAAGGCCATGTTTTCCAACAACTGATCTTTCTTCTTTCTTTCCAACTTTTGTATTTCAATCACCAGTTATTATCAGTGCATTCTGATTGCATTTTTGATCAATTTCAGGCAGCAGAAATTGGTAAAAATCTTCAATTTCTTCATGTTAGTGGTTGGAGCATAAATTTGAATAATAGTCATATTAACTGGTCTTCCTTGTAGGCGTATGGATATTATCCTATCACTGACAGCGTTGTACTTCAGGATAGATCTTGAAATGTCCTTTTCGATGATGAATGCAATACGATTCCTCTTCAAGTTGTCATCCCCGGCATAGTCGACCATATGATAGTCCAATTCAAAATGGCCAATATCAGTCCATTTCAGCTCACTAATGCCTAGGATATTGATGTTTATGTGTTCCATTTCATTTTTGATGATTTCCAGTTTTCCTAGATTCATACTTCCAGGTTCCAATTATTAATGGATGTTTACAGCTGTTCTCATTTTGAGTTGTGCCACATCAGTAAATAAAGGTCCCCAAAACTTGGCTCCATCTACATCATTAACGTCGACTGTACTTTGAGAAGGCAGCTCTTCCTCATCCATATTTTGAGTGCCTTCCAACCTGAGGGGCTCATCTTCTGGCACTATATTAGACAATGTTCCGCTGCTATTCATAAGGTTTTCACTGGCTGGTTCTTTTCAGAAGTAAACTTCTAGGTCCTTCTTGCTAGTCTGTCTTTGTCTGGAAGTTCAGCTGAAACCTGTCTGCCATGGGTGACCCTGTTGGTATTTGAATACTGGTGGCATAGCTTCCAGCATCACAGCATCATGCAACCCCCCACAGTATGACAAACTCACAGACTCATGGGGGGACAAATATTAGACAGGACTATAAAACCAAAAATAATGCACATGTGAGGGATGTATTTCTTAGTTCAATGAGATATATGAGACCAAATGGGCAGCTCCTGTCCAAACACAGGATGAGAAGACAGGAAGGGACAGGAACTGGCCGAAAGTATACACAGAACCTGGGGTGGAGAGAGGGAGCATGGTGTCACATTGTGGGAATTGCAACTAAGGTTGCAAAACAATATATGTATAAATTTTTGTATGAGAAATTAACTTGGGCTGTAAACTTTCACCTAAAGCACACACACACACACAAAAAGAATCCAAATAATTTTTCAGAGGATGTGGAAAAACATGACTAGAGAGGGTTTTCCTTGCATTGTGTTTAGAGGGAACACTAGGTTGAAGGAAAATATCATTTGTGTACACCCAAGGTGTATAGAAATATAAGTCATGGACACTTTTTGGACATTAGAAAAATCAGAATATTAAATTGGTAGTCATGCAGCACACACGTTATTGCCAAGTCATTTCTCTATTTCTGCTTGAAATATCCCTGTGGTTCTGTGACGCAAGTGCCCATAATTCCGCTAGAAATTGTGTATTGTTTTTGTGCTTGAGGCTACTGAAGTTATGACTTCTAAAATATTCCCTAAATGTGGTCTCTCTGGGGTATCTTTTTGTTTCATTTTATTTTGTTGACAGGAGGCTTTATTTTTGACCACCTGGACTTCATTGCAGCACTTGTTTCTCTGCATGCATTTAAAAGTCTATGCTGAATGGTCAATTAATAAATCAAATGGATACCTAATTTCTCTCCCTTGAGGCAGGAGTTTCTACCAAAAATGTTGACTAAAACATGGGGCTTTTAAGTTTATTATGCATGAAAAACAAGGAACTCGTGGGTGGTCAGCACAATGCAGTTGTCACAATGGAAGCCAGAACACTTAAAAAGATTCTTGTGGAAAACACTGTGTGTTATGTTTAGAGATAAAAATACGTAATCTCTTCTGTTTGGCAGTAAGTTTCAATTCTAGTTTACAGCAAAAATAAAGTAAATTTAATGTAGTCTTTGAACTCTGTTCTTAGTGGTTTGGCTTAAAATGTAAATAGCAACAAAAAAGGTGATAGAAGAAAGCATAAAATGTCATTGGGCTAAATTTGTAAATTGGTAAATTTAGTTACTGATGAAAGTAGAACAAACTTGAGCAAAAATGGTTACATTCAAGTCATTTCTGGCACACGTGTGTCAGAGTAGAACTGTGCTCCATAGGGTTGTCAGTGGCTGATTTTTTGAAAGTAGATTGCCAGGCCTTCCTTCCGAGGCACCTCTGGGTGGGCTCGAACTGCCAACTTTTGGTTAGCCAAGTGGGTTAATCGTTTGCACCACCCAGGGACTCCTAGATTAAATGCACTTGCTTTTAAAAATAAGAATGATGATCTGGGCATAGATCAACATTCAAAATAATTCTACCTGGAAACAAAGACATGAAATCCCTGAGCTGCTATTTAAATTTTTGTTTTCCTGTGATTGGTTATCTTGTGTTCACTGAGGGGTTAAAGGAAGCAGAGCCCTGACTTCCTTCTCTATGAAGCACCTAGCTAAAAGAGAAAATGTGAATTCTCCCAAAGCTACTGAAGATACAGCCTCTAGTCAGCACTGCTGATAGCAAAATGGGGAGCTCTATTGGGGTGTCCAGGTCAGGTAGGGTCCTAGGTTACTGAGGCAGGTTGTGAAGTAATGACCACCTCCATGACCACTTCAACCTCGGTTCCGTGAACACTCTGATCAAAACAGTTGGGGACGTATTGAAACCTGGTTCACTTTAAATAAGGACAAGCCCAGAGAATGCAGAGTTCTCTGACTCCTCAAACATAGTTCTTTGTGATTTTTTCCTTCTTTCTGTGAAATCCAATCACTTGTTACTGAGGTCTCACGAATGTACTTAGCACTGACCAGGTTCTGAGGAAGACTAAAGAGAACTGAAAGATATGGATCACCCCTGTGCTTTCTCCTTTGATCAACCTTCTGATTGTAAAGCCCCTCCTGCTTGCCTGGCCCTTCCCCCAAGTTCTACCATTATTTCCAGATGAAGAAGGGGATGATCAAATGCTAACTTCTCCAAGAAGCCTTCCATGACCTTCTTACTGAGCCTTCACAGTGCTTGGTGTCTCTTCTGACGCTTTATTTTTCTTATTTCATTTAATACTGTGCTGATCCTCATCTTTCAACCTAATTATAAACTTCTTGAGGGCTGGGTCCATCTTATTCATCCCTGAAATCTCTGACGTATCACACATTACACTTGAATATAGTAGGCACTCTACTGTTCAGTTAAAAAAAAAAACTCAGATTCATGAAGCAATGAGTAAGAATAACAATATACAGTAAGTAGTTGGAAAATTGGCATTGGTGATAGAAACAATGCCAGAGGTTGCACGATAGAATTTGACAAGACCAAAGACTTCTTCACTGTAAATACCTTTTTTCAACAACACGATCTGTAACTGTACACTTGGAACTTGCCAGGTGGAATACACAGGAAACAAATCTACTACATCTGTGAAAAGAGACTATGGGAAAGCTCAATATCATCAGCTAGAACAAGGCCAGGAGCCAACTGCAGAACAATCAATTGCTCATATGCAAGTTCAAGTTGAAGCTAAAGAATATTAGAACAAGTCCACGAGAGCCAAAGTACGACCTTGAGTATAGCCCACCTGAATTTAGAGACCATCTCAAGAATAGACATGACGCATTGAACACTAATGAACAAAGCCTAGACAAACTGTGGAATGACATCAAGGACATCATAAATGAAGACAGCAAAAGGTCATTGAAAAGACAGGAAATAGATGTCAGAAAAGACACTTAAATTTGGTTTGAAATGTTGAGTAGCTAAAGTAAAAGGAAGAAATGATAAAAGAGCTGAACAGAAGATTTCAAACAGCAGCTTGAGAAGACAAGGTAAAGTATTATAATGACGTGTACAAAGACCTGGAGGTAGAAAACCCAAAGGGAAGAACATGCTCAGCATTTCTCAAGCTGAAAGAACTGAAGGAAAAATTCAAGCCTCGAGTTGCAAGATTGAAAGATACTCTGGGGAAAATATTAAATGATGCAGGAAGCATCAAAAGAAGATGGAAGGAATACACAGAGTCACTATTCCAAAAAGAACTGGTCAACGTTCAACTGTTTCAGGAGACAGCATGTGATCAGGAACTGATGGTACTGAAGGAATAGGCCCAAGCAGCACTGAAGAATTGGTGAAAAACAAGGCTCTAGGAATTGACAGAATACCCACTGAGATGTTTCAACAGATGGATGCAGCACTAGAAATGCTCACTCATCTATGCCAAGAAAGTTGGAAGACAGCTACCTGGCCAACCAACTGGAAGACAATCATATTTATGCCTATTCCTAAGAAAGGTGATGCAACTGAATGCAAAAATTATTGAAAAATATCACTAATATCACACACAAGTAAAATTTTGCTGAAGATCATTCAATAGCAGTTACAGCAGTACATCTACAGGGAACTGTCAGAAATTCAAGCCAGATTCAGATGAGGACATGGAACCACGGATATCATTGCTGATGTGAGATGGATGCTGGCTGAAAGCAGAGAACACCAGAAAGATGTTTACCTGTGTTTTATTGACTATGCAAAGGCATTCAACTGTGTGGATCATAACAAATTATAGACAGCATTGTGAAGAATGGAAATTCCAGAACATGGAACAGTGCTCGTGAGAAACCTGTACTTATATCAAGAGTCAGTCGTTCATACAGAACAAGGAGATACTACGTGGTATAGAGTCAGGAAAGGTGTGCGTCAGGGTTGTATCCTTTCACCATACCTATTCATTCTGTATGCTGAGCAAATTATCTGAGAAGCTGGTCTACATGAAGAAGAACTATGCTTCAAGTTCGGAAGAAGACTCGTTAACAACATGTGTTATGCAGATGACACAACTTTGCTTACTGAAAGTCAGGAGGACTTGAACACTTCCTGATGAAGATCAAAGACCACAGCCTTCAGTACGGATTACACCTCAGTATAAAGAAAACAAAAATCCTCACAACTGGACCAATAAGCAACATTATGAAAAATGGAGAAACGATTGAAGTTGTTAAGGATTTCATTTTATTAGGATTCACAATCAACACTCCTGGAAGCAGCAGTCAAGAAATCAAAAGACACATTGCATTGGGCAAATCTGCTCCAAAAGATCTTTTTGAAGTGTTAAAAAGCAAAGATATTACCTTGAAGACTAAGGTGAGCCTGACCCAAGCCACGTATTTTCGATTGCCTCATATGCATTTGAAAGCTGGATGATGAATAAGAACGAAGAATTGACGCCTTTGAATTGTGTTGGTGAAGAACACTGAATATACCATAAATTGCCAAAAGAATTAACAAATCTGTATTGGAAGAAGCACAACCAGAATACTCCTTAGAAGCAAGGACGGCGAGACCATGTCTCACATACTTTGGATAACATACATGTTATCAGGAGGGATCAGTTCCTGGAGGACATCATACCTGGTAAAGTAGAGGGTCAGCGAAAGAGGAAGACCCTCAATGAGAAGGATTGACACAGTGGCTGCAAAAATGGGCTCAAGCATAACAATGATTGTGAAGATGGCACAGAACTGGGCAACGTCCCATTCTGTTGTACATAGGGTTGCTATGGATTTGAACTGATTTGGTGGCACCTAACAACAACAACAAGGTGACAAAAGGAGTGATCCATGTAAAAATGCCACAGGAGTTCTGATAAAAACAAAAGCCATAGGCAGGACTGAGGAAAGCATCATGGAAAGAGAGGAAATGAGTTGGGCATTGAAGGAAGTTAGGAGTGGAATAAATATGAGAATGCAGGAAGGGCTCATAGGCAAAAATACTATCATTAGGAAAGGTTTGCAAAAGAAATAAGCAGGATAGTGAGATGTAACTGGTTAAAGTCATCCTGAGAAGAACAGGAAATAGTGATAATACCAGGTTTCTATGGAGCATTTGAAAAGTTACTTTACATATCTCATTTGACCTACATAACAAATCAGTATAATCATCATCATAATAATAATGACAACAGCAATTAACATTTTATAAGTACTTGGTACTGTTCTAAGTACATACTATTCATTAGGCACTAAAAACCCACTAGTCAGAGATTATTTCTATTTTATAGTTTAGGATATTATTTGCTCGTATTATTTGCTGAGCAAATACGAGAAGCTGGAGTATATGAAGAAGAACGGGGCATCAGGATTGAAGGAAGACTCATTAACCACCTGCGTTATGCAGATGACACAACCTTGCTTGCTGAAAGTGAAGAGGACTTGAAGCACTTACTAATGAAGATCAAAGACCACAGGCTTCACAGTATAGATTGCACCTCAACATAAAGAAAACAAAAATCCTCACAACTGGACCAATAAGCAACATCATGATAAATGGAGAAAAGGTTGAAGTTGTAAAGGATTTCATTTTACTTGGATCCACAATCAACAGCAATGGAACAGCAGTCAAGAAATCAAAAGACGCATCGCATTGGGTAAATCTGCCGCAAAGGACCTCTTTAAAGTGTTGAAGAGCAAAGATGTCACAGCAAAGGTGCGCCTGGCCCAAGCCATGGTATTTTCAATCGCATCATATACATGTGAAAGCTGGACAATGAATAAGGAAGACCGAAGAATTGATGCCTTTGAATTGTGGTGTTGGTGAAGAATATTGAATATACCACGGACTGCCAGAAGAATGAATAAATCTGTCTTGGAGGAAGTACAACCAGAATGCTCCTTAGAAGCAAGGATAGTGAGACTGCATCTTACATACTTTAGACATGTTGTCAGGAGGGATCAGTCCCTGGAGGAGGACATCATACTTGGCAAAGTACAGGGTCAGTGGAAAAGTGGAAGACCCTCAAAGAGGTGGATTGACACAGTGGCTGCAACAATGGGCTCAAGCATAACAACAATTTTAAGGATGGGGCAGGACCGGGCCGTGTTTCGTTCTGTTGTGCATAGGGTTGCTATGAGTTGGAACCAACTCGACGGCACCTAACAACAACAACGACAACAGTTTAGGGATTTGAGTCTCTGAGAAGTGAAATGATTTGTCCAAGTCTATACATTTAGTAGACAGCAAAGATTTCAGTCTAGATTCTCTGAAATCAGCTCTTTCCACATTTTCCTGTTTTCTAGAGAGTCATAATTGCTGTCAAGACCTTCACTGAAAGTGTGCCAGAGGTTGCTTTTAGGCAAAGAATAAACATAGTAAACATTCCTGGAACATCATTTTACCAGAAAAAAAAAAAAAATCTCTGATACTGAGTTAATTTTAAAAAATAAATTAGAAATTAAAACTCACCTTTAAGAAAAACTTTAAGAATGATTCGTCTTTTCGTAAAGATCCCAGCTTTCTTCATACAGCCAATTGCAGTGGATATTAATCACAGCTACACAATATCTTCACAGCAAAATCCATACTAGTGTCTGACCAAACAACTGGGTACCATAGCCTAGCCAAAATGATATATAAGATTAACAATCACCTAAACTAATCCGATTTCCTCTCCCAGGATTTAGAATATTGAGTAAAAAGTCAGAAAAATGGTTGGGACTCATGCTTTCTAATTCTGGCTGCTCACTGATGAAGACAACAGTGTTTTTGTGCTTGCAGAAACTCCTGGAAATACTTGACTCCTGAATTTTTTTGTTGCGGCTCTTATGTTTCCATGTCAATTTTATGATTTCACTTAGCTTTGTATAAAAACATTCGTTTTCTGCTTAAATTACCCAGAGTCTGTTACTATTGCTTGCAATTCAAGAACCCGGATTAAGGTACCAGTTCTCCCAGGGCATCTACAATGGCGGTGAATGTAAGAAAGAATTAAAATACATCTTACTCATGATGTGCAAAGTGTGTGTACATATAAAAATATATAGATGAAAACCCTTTATAGCCAATATGATTCCAACACATAGCAACCCTATCGAAGAGATTACAACTGGCCCATAGGGTTTTCAAAGCTGAAATCTTTAGGGAAACAGATTGTCATCTCTTTCTCCCGCAGAGCATGCTGGTTGGTTCTAACCACCAACTTTTCAGTTAGCAGCTAAGCACTTAATCATTGCACCTCCAGGACTCCTTATATAGAGGAAAGATACCTATATATAGCTGGAAGTTATAATAAGTAGGGGTCCAGATCACGGAGAAGAAGTTTTCAATCTGGCCTAAAATATCTCTTGACTTTTCCCAGTGTCTTAAAATATATAAAATCAGTGAATATATCTAGACACTCCTATTTAACTTTTCTTGGACCTGTGTTTAAGCATTTAGCTCATACTGTTGTACAGTCACAGATCCAGGCTTCATACATGAGAAGTTTCCCCAACAGAAAATGAGCCCATGTGTTCCAAAATGCATAAACTCTTACTGCACTAAATAGAGAAATTGACAGTTGGAGAACACATCACTCTTGGGAAAGGACAGGACATCTAGAAAGAAGCTCAACAAAGATACAGAAAAGCTAAAGGACACAGTTAGCCAACTTGATTTCATAGACATATATAGAAAACCCCACCTAACAGCTGCAAAGTACTCATCCTTTTCCATGGAACGTTCTCCAGGATAGACCATATTTTAGGCCTCAGAGCAACCCTCAAGAAACTACAAAACACTGAGATAACACAAAGCATCTTCTCTGATCACAATGCCATAAAAGTAGAAACTAATAACAGGAAGAACAGGGCAAAAAAAAATAATAATAAAAACTAAATACGTGGAAACTGAATACCTCCTTGCTTAACAACCACTGTGTAATAGAAGAAATCAAAAGGCAGAATTTAAAAACTTCTAGAATCAAATAAGAATGAAGATACACCATACCAAAGCCTTCGTTGTTGTCGTTAGGTGCCGTCGAGTCGGTTCCGGCTCATAGTGACCCTATGCACAACAGAACGAAACACTGCCTGGTCCTGAGCCGTCCTTACAATCGTTATGCTTGAGCTCAGTTGTTGCAGCCATTGTGTTAATCCACCTCGTTGAGGGTCTTTCTTCCTCTTTTCCATTGACCCTGTACTCTGCCAAGCATGCTGTCCTTCTCCATGATGTCTCCTGACAACATGTCCAAAGTATGTAAGATGCAGTCTCGCTATCCTTGCTTCTAAGGAGCATTCTGGTTGTACTTCCTCCAAGACAGATTTGTTCATTCTTTGGCAGTCCACGGTATATTCAATATTCTTCACCAACACCACAATTCAAAGGCATCAATTCTTCTTCGGTCTTCCTTATTCATTGTCCAGCTTTCACATGCATATGATGCAATTAAAAATACCATGGCTTGGGTCAGGCGCACCTTAGTCTTCAAAGTGACATCTTTGCTCTTCAACACTTTAAAGAGGTCCTTTGCTGCAGATTTACCCAATGTGAGGTGTCTTTTGATTTCTTGAGTGCTGCTTCCATTGCTGTTGATTGTGGATCCAAGTAAAATGAAATCCTTGACAACTTCAATCTTGTTTCCGTTTATCATGATGTTGCTCATTGGTCTGGTTGTGAGGATTTTTGTTTTCTTTATGTTCAGGTGCAATCCATACTGAAGGTCTTTGATCTTCATTAGTAAGTGCTTCAAATCCTCTTCATTTTCAGCAAGCAAGGTTGTGTCATCTGCATAATGCACGTTGTTAATGAGTCTTCCTCCGATCCTGATGCCCTGCTCTTCTTCATATAGTCCACCTTCTCGTATCATTTGCTCAGCATACAGATTGAATAGGTATGGTGAAAGAACACAACCCTGACGCACACCTTTCCTGACTTTAAATCAATCAGTATCCCCTTGTTCTGTACGAACAACCTCCTCTTGATCTATGTAAAGGTTCCTCATGAGCACAATTAAGTGTTCTGGAATTCCCATTCTTCGCAATGTTATCCATAGTTTGTTATGATTCACACCATTGAATGCCTTTGCATAGTCAATAAAGCACAGGTAAACATCCTTCTGGTATTCTCTGCTTTCAGCCAGGATCCATCCCCCAAGTGTCTGTGAGTTTGTCGTACTGTGGGGGCTTGCATGTTGCTGTGAAGCTGGAAGCTATGCCACCGGTATTCAGGTACCAGCAGGGGCACCCATGGAGGACAAGTTTCAGCTGAGCTTCCAGACTAAGACAGACTAAGAAGAAGGACCCGTCAGTCTACTTCTGAAAAGCATTAGCCAGTGAAAACCTTATGAATAGCAGCAGAACATTGTCTGATATAGTGCTGGAAGATGAGCCCCAGGTTGGAAGGCACTCAAAAGATGACTGGGGAAGAGCTGCCTCCTTAAAGTAGAGTCCACCTTAATGATGTGGATGGAATAAAGCTTTTGGGACCTTCATTGCTGATGTGGCAGGACTCAAAATGAGAAGAAACAGCTGCAAACATCCATTAATAATCG